>NC_060110.1:9246590-9868409 GCF_021155765.1 Diprion similis | reverse complement strand
ACCTAGGCGTCAGCTGCATTCCCAGCATCGCCCTCAGTGAGATCTTTGCATCAAATATACGGACTCTGGCTGCTTGTCTTTCATCTGTGTCGTCGGGAATTTTTTCATTCATTGTAATATACGTTTATCAATGGCTGCTCGAGTTGATGGATGAAGGTTATGTTTACTGGATTCACGCTGTGTTTATGGCGATATCTTTAATGTTCGGTTGGCTTCTAGTGCAAGAAACGAAGGGGAAGACTTTGATGGAAATCCAAAGTGATGCGATGAAGGACGAACGTATGGGGCACTGAAAAGAAGCTCATTAAACGTTAGAGGGTCGGCATTTTACTTTGAAATTCCACATTTTATAGAGGTACGATTGATGTATGTAAATAGTCAACACGTTTGATAGATTAGTTAGAGTTAGGAAAATTTTTACTCAGTACTTTTTACAGAGCGTGAAATTTCCTATAAGCATCTGTATTTGGATAGTTTATAAGTCAAACCGTTTTAGAGAAAAATAATTTCCCGATTTTCTTTACGTGTTATTTAAAATAGAAAATGGAAAAACATAAGGACCCCTAAATATCAATGTCACGAGTTCATATTTCGATGAGATGTACTACTTGAAACGCTACAGCGAAATTTGGATGCGCGTTTGAAAAAAAAAATGTCATATATATATAAATAAGAAATCAATGGGGGGGAAATAAATATAAGGAAGTAAGCGAAATACAATGAAACATATATCTTTCATCGAACTTCAAGGTGGATATAATAATATTGCCAGCATGTTGAGAGCATTATTAAAATCACATGCTGACGGCAAAGTGTATAGCATCGATATTAAAATTTGGTAATTAAAAATCACACATTTTTTTCAACAGAAGCTGGAAGGCAGAATTTCGTAGATTTTAATCTTCCTCGCTGATAAAAACGAAGTGGATGATGTGTGTTCGTTGCTGATAAACTCGTAAACATTCCTCAGATCGAATTTGAATATCTGCTTCGGTATTGTAGTCTCTAGTTGTCAGACTTGTTGATTGACTAAATATATCCATAAAAGATTCACAGACATTTTTAGGCATTTGTCTTTTTTTTCAATAAGTGATAAAGTGATGCAACGCTCATGACTTCGTAAAAAAGATTAAATATACACTTATATCTTACCATCTTTGGCCAGGGAATTATTTTATTTAGCCACCCTATATATCCGCAAGTAACAGTTGAATCAACTTTCTCCGGTAGAAGTGTTAACATTAACAAAGATGGGACACTTGAGTATTCAATTTTTCTCTGATAACTGTTATCGAGTATCTGTCACACCATATAGAAATCAGGTTAAATGTTCAAGTGCTGGTCTCAGATTCACAAATAAAACATTGCAGTAGTGCGGAATACACTTCAAGTTGTCAAAAACAACTTCTTCCTCATATTAACTGAAATTAGATTATACCTATCCACTCTGGCAATAAAATGAGGACATAAATATGCGGCAACGGTTAGTTCGCAGACGGCTTGTCATACGATATGACAAAACATTTGTAATTGGAAACTTCGTGTGTCATGCGATAGGTATATGTGAAAATAAGAAAAGTGTACCAAGTAGTGAAAGTGTTTATCAAACTAATTTTGATGTTGTCAAGAAAAATGTATACTTCAAATACGATACTTCTAGAAATTAGTTGAGTGATCGTCTAAGCTTAAACAGTATTTGCATCTCGAAAAAAACTGATCATCTCCCTTTTTTCAATATTCCCCAATTTCGAATCGAGCATGTAAAAAAGTTTTCACGTCAAACTACTTTAATTCTGGCTCGAATTTCTTCAACCAATAATTTCCTGATCCTCCTACACTGGTAATAGATAGGTACCTTCTGAATCCTTGTGAGCGCAGAAAGGAAAACCCAATTTCAGCCGAGACAGATGATAATGAAATATGCTTCAGAAGACCGTGTATCCGATTGATTAATCTCCTATATTTTTGTCAGTCGAGTTTCTTTTGCTCCTCCCTGGGTCCTTATCGATGCGATCACTTGAACGCGTGCCTTGTCATCGTCTGAGACAATGCGATAATTTTTTGTGCGTCGCAATCGTGACGTCATTTTATGGATCGTTAAATTTTTTTTTATCTATGTTTTTCTATCTCGGAAGAAATCCAGGTTACTCTTTTTATTATTACCTCATAATTCCCATTTTCCCTATGATGCGTTCATACTTGTCCCGATAATGAATATATTCGTTTCAATTGCAGAGAAGGAAATAATTGTAATGAATTACCAATCTCTCGGTAAAGAGTTTGTTTTTCCTATTTGTTCTGCGTATAAAGTTAACTAAAGAATCTTGGACTGTTGATTCATCCATTAAAAATAGTCAATATCTCTGTACTTCCTGTTGATATAATTTGAATCAATGTCTTTCTGAATGAAAGAATGACTGAAAGCTTGAATTTGTGTCTTTCGGTATCTGAAAAATAGTACACTTAGAATTAATATTGCTATTAACCTGCAGGCATCCACGAAAAAATGAGACAAACAGTTTCAGAAACACAAAAACCTGAAGTTTAGTCTCACAATCAGACACAGCCAATGTAATGTATGAAAAAAATTTATTTCACATTTTTGTTAGATTGGAAAAATTTGAGAAGTCGGAAAATTTATAGAACATCAATTCCGTATGTTTTTTTATTTTATGTAATGAAATGTATTCGAGTCTAACTCATTTCAAACTCGCTTTATTATAATTGTTTAGAAAGACTCGTTGTTTTAAAACTTTAGAGAGTTGCCTGAAGTTTAAGAAACCGTTAATGCATGAATAAACTCAGATTTTGTAAATTCAAATTCTACAGTTATTCTAAAGGTGCAAAATAGTGATGTCCTACGCGAGTGGCGAGTAAAGCGTCTTCAAACCGATAACGCGTGTGCAATGATCGGTACTTGAAGATTATGGCAGCTTCTCAAAACTGTATCGCATAAGTTCGAGTTAATTTGACACGTGACTCATCATTCAGTAATCAACGAATTTCTCTCCGGAATTATAAGACTGTAGCCACTAAGTCTACGAGTATTATCTTACCGTGCAGCTAGTTTGAGAACTTTATTAGGCCTCTGGAATACGGAAAATATGGCATGTCTGATATCATGGAAGTGGAATGTTACTCGATTGAACAAAAGATGGAGCATTTGAAGTTCTTCACTGACGTAGTTCAATGAGTACACATTCAAGTTTTGTCATCGACATTTCGAGGTTGAAGGATATTCATATAATAATCGCATTGTGTCTTATAAAACTGTCTAGTAGTTCATGAGATCGGGGAGGTTTTGGTGATTAAAATGGACGAGATTTCAAGAAAATCTGTACTGCAGTACATGCGCGAAAACTTATCGGCCGCTCATCGGGTGAGCTAATATAAAAATATGATACAAATGGGACATAAGCGTGATGCGATTGTGGATGGCATTAAATTTAAGCCCTGAGGTTCGTGATTAAAAAAATCAACGAGATTGCTTATCTAAATTAGATTCTAGTACTTTATGTAATGTTTGTTCAACCAGTTAATTCTAAGAGAAATAAAAATTCGTCAGGCTTGTGATTATAGTCTTTGTTGATTTCTTTAATCCATTCGTTTTTTTCTACGCTATAGTGTACAACCTTGATTTTCATTTTTTACGATTATCTCGAGATATACTGTACATTAAACAGTTGTCAAGTTTATGACAAACGGATAAAATTTTCTGACATATCGATTACCGTTAAATATTTTGTATCATTATGTTTACATCGCGGGAAAAAAGCAAATTAAAAAAAAAAAAAACTCCAAACATCTGTAAATTATCCAAAAAGTGTTTCTCTACTCACTTCACTTTAAATTGAACGGGTTTTAATTGTGAATTATTTTCAAGGCGCTGATAAGAACGAACGTTAAGATATACAAATACAGATATTATCTGAATTGGTGTCATAAATTTGTTTAAATATTCAACCACTCGGTGATTTTTCAATTCAAATATCATACGCATGACGCAGAAAGGAATTCGTACGTGATTCCATGAATCTTTATTGAAAAAGCTATTGTTTGAATCCTTATTATCTGTTATCTGTCGTTTCATTGAGAGCCATAAGAAGAAAGTAGGAACTGCCAATCTCCCGCGACCCGTAGACAAAGTCTATTCTCTGCACAATTGACACGTGCTTCGAATTTCCAGACAACGTTTCTGCAAAGGATAATAGTAGTAGGCCGCCATGAAATCCAGTCTAACGATCTCGTCGACGCACATACAAAAATAATTGACTCTCTGACTGCGGATTACGTCGACGAACCCATCACCGGCCTCCTCTTGGTATACAAGAATACGTTTTTCCACATTGTTGAAGTAATTGACGACATCTGAGTAAACAGATGATTCTTATTATTTTCGAAGCTTCATTTTCTGCACGTTTCTATGGCATACTTTAATCCCCTGCTTGTTATTTACGTGGTTGTTGAATTGCCTTTTCAGATCACAGAGTATACCTTCATCAAGTTAATTAAGAAGGTTCGTCAGATAAATGGAATTTCTATGAAAATATTACCCCCCATGCACCATATAAGCGAGGTGAATATTCGCATCCCATTGTTCACCGTAATTCCTGCTACCATTTTTTTTTCATCGCGGTGAAACATCGAGAGGATTTGCGCGTGAGATATTTTATCGGGTCAAATTGACATGTGGACGATGATTCGATGAGCCCTTTAATCATTCAATCTGTGGGCTGCTGGTGCTTATACTCAGGCGCTAGAAGACGGCGCAGCCCTTGCTAATTATGGTTTAATCGACTCCAAGGGCATCGAGGGACGTGGCTAGTCCTTTGATCAACTGGGGGTCCGACGGGAATTTCAAACCGAGATTCTCCTAATCAGACACGTAATTTATTTTTATATACTTTGTTTAATCTCGTAGAGATTTATTCCCTCGAAATGGATCGGAAAAACCTCGCCGTCTCCCCTGCTACTTGAGCACGACCTTCCTAAGGGTTGGGAATTCGAAACGGAGGGCACGACCCTTTCAAGCTTTCAAAACAAAGTATACAAGTTGTGTCAACATCTTCACGGATTCGAAGATAAGGTACGTGTTACACTCTTTCCTGCAGCCTTCTGTGGCCCCTGTCGATACCGCGTGTTGAAATAACCTCCCCTTCATGTGAATGGAATACCGCTAAAATATTTAGCTTCCCATCTTCAAACGAAGAGATAATATCCACCCGCTTTTCTTTCTTTTTTTCCTCTCTTTTGCCAATGCAAACGCGATTCGATTCAAAATGTGTTAATAGCCGCTGCGTGATATCCACGTGCCGTTCTTCTCTGTTTTCGTTTCACACCTAAACGCATTTACAAACGCAGAATTTGTTTAGCTCGTTTGGATAGTGCTGTTGTTTTATTTTTCTTTTTTTTTTTTTGATAGTTGAGTATCACGTCTATTCTGGTTTCATATGATTGTTCGAGGAGAATATTTTCCCATCGCCGAACTTATTCAACGAGATTGAAATTTTTCAAAGCACCCAGCTCTGCTCGCTTCCGAGGTCGACCACCTCTTCGAGCGTGTTCCAGGTCTTTTGCCAGAAGCTGCCATCATCGAATACATCATGAATGGTCGCTACGTGGGAGGGTTTGACTTGATCGAAAAATTTAGTTTCGACAGCCGTACGTATACCTGCTGTTCAATCGATTTGCGGTTCACTGTTCACCACCCTCGACGAAATCCGACTTTTATACGACAAAGGCGCAATAACGTTTTTGCATTTTTATTACCCTCGGACTCGACGATTCAGAACTTTTCCAGCAACCTACGTTTCGCACAAATCGGTTTTCAAATCCGCGTTTACGATGAGGTATCGAATATCCGCAATCCTTTGAGAACGATCCCGAAACCCAGAAATAATCCGACCGTTCAGCTTGTACAATAGCGTCCTCGCTACGAGCGAAGTATTTCCAAATTTTCAGGAACAAAGAAAAGTAAAAATTTAACTTTAATTCAACTTTTCCTTTGAGATTGAGACTTGTAACTCACTGTTCTTTATTCCACGCAGAGAAGGAATGGCCGCATGTATGCACCCCGGATCCAATCGACATCTTCGATCGAAGAGATCCGAAATTCGTTCAGCCTGCAGCGAATCGTGGTGCCCACTGAAAGCTCGGATCCTTACGGAAGCAGCCTCGTCTTCTTACGTTACGTTTTGGTTTGCCCTCGAGGAACAAGGAGAGTATATTAAATCGAAAAACTTTCCAGGCTTGTTTCGAACGAGCTTGAAGTTTCAACAGAATCTTCGCCTTCGACCCCCCCCCCCCCCCGCCATTTTCTCTCTTGAATCGAGAATTTCTCTCCGTATTTGCGAAAGATCAGTTCAGGCTGTCTTCTGATAGGGTTACTTCATTAGAGAAAGTTAATAGAACCATTAAGTTCGAACCGAAGCAGCTGCGCTTTCCGCGCTTTAAGCTATAACCAAATCAGGTAACCACGGTCAATTCCACAATCATGAACATTGTGCTGCGCCCCAATTCTATAGTCGTATAATTTCAAGCTCGAGAGATTATTCTCGTTCTCTAAAACTCATCGGTGATCATGTAAATGGCGGAAGCATTATAGATTATAATTTGATTAGCTCGTCGAATGGAGAAAGTTGAAAATAAAGTTTTAAACGCATAATCTCAAGGACGTCGATCGGGCTTATGGTATAAACGGGAAATAGCAATCATTTCAGGCTGGAACTTCAAACGATTTGACGTCACGATTACCCGAGGCCCACCACTTCGCATATCTGCTTTTGGAAAATGGCGCTGCGGAGTCGTTCCACTTGCGCGACATCAATGTAGCCGGAAATTAAAAAATGGACAAGGTGACGGTATGATGTGCGAAAACAGAAAATTCACAGCGTGAAAGAAAAGCGAAAACAAGACGAGTAATCAGTACGAAAACTGAGAAAACTTTGCTTCCGCGCGAGTTTAAGACCTGCACGGTTATTCGTTCGCTAAAATTGGCGTGTATGTAAGGTATACAGCTCTCGGTAAAAGGAGGAAACGCGGTCAGGAAGTGGCTGCCGGGATCGCGGGCTGCTGACAAAAAGGTAAAAAATGGAAAACGACGCTGTCCGTGAACAAAGTGAAGCACCAACGTCCGTTGATAGAACGCTTCGTGGAATACGAGGTTGCTGCGGCAACGAGAATGTGCTTGGAATTTCAAACCAAGACTTGATATAACGTTTTCTCATTTTGGAGCAGGACCACAGCTTCCTCCATTCTCATCTATTGCACTTCTCTACATTTCTCTCGGAATTTGAATTTCTCACACGTCTGCATCTTTATTTAGACGTCTTAAATCCGCTATCGTGTATCGATACGAAACGTAAGCCGTACGATTTGTATCTGACTACTGCCTCAAAATTTGTCTTTTAGGATAAAAGTATCTGCCACTGTACAACAGTTGGGTTTGATCCGGTTGCGTAGGTAACCGTCAATTCTTTCCAAATTTTCAGATAAATTCCGTCCATCACATTACGGAGATTCCTGCAACGTACGCCACTCTACATTCTACACTCTACTGACTAAACCACTTTCCGCACCTTCGACTCGCCATTATGGCACCATGTGAGTTCGAGTTCTTTCGCAAAAGCCCGGCTCTCCCGCCTTTCGCAAGCACAAAATGAAGCGCCAGCTGAGGCGAGAGATCCAGCTCAGATGCTACTTTGGTAACTTTGATAAAATGATGGTGGGGCGATGTCACAACCTTTGGGAATTGACCTGCAAGTCCACCTTGGCGCGAACGAGAAAGCTTTCTAGCGAGGAAAATCGCCACCACAAACGAGGACGTACAAAGAGTCCTCGAAAAATCTTGACCATCCATTTGCTGAGTCATAACTGAATGGATTGATCAAAGATTTTTTGCGGACGGTGGAAAGTCTGTTGTCTCGTCAGCAGTTTTCGCAAAACACGCTTGTTATCTTATAGTCATGAAATAGAGCGAGAGTTGTGGCTTGGGATGTACAAATGCGGACGATAAATAACTCGACAAATCTTGACTTGGCCCAGCCCTTTGCAAACGCACCGCAAGCAGTAGTGTTCCTGCATGCTTTATGGGAATGTATAGATGCATATGGAATGAAGCAGGGGGATGCAAAGTAAGATGGGAATCCGACTCCTGTGGGATAAATAAAGATGTCACAAATTGGATCGTTCTCCCCCGTTGTGAGCTCGTATATAAGATTAAGTCTTATACTTGAGGTGAGGTGATTCGAAAGAGTTATGCTTTTCCGAAGGGCAAACATCGTCCGTGTAAGTTTTTACCAATCAATTTCTCAAGGGTCATTTCGTACTCTATTCAGGTTGATCTAAATTTTTTCCCTAAATAAGGATTACTTATTTCACATTCACCCAATAATCCTAATCGTTTTATGATTTCTAATGACAAATTTCCTTCCGTATTTAATTTGTATGATCAGACCAATTGCCACTTAAAAAGTGTCACATATCATATATTATATTACGGCACTCACGATCGACGATAAATTGTGTGAACTTTAATCACGGAAGTAATTGACGAGTGCGAAGCAGCTGCCCGATTCGCATTCATCTTTTAGTGCAATTTCGTTGAACGAATCTGTGCGTAAATCGAACGAATCGTTTCGAGAGAGAAAACTCTGCTATCCACGAATCCTGCACGGGAGAAACGACCGCCGGCAAATTTTCGTTTCATTCAACTTAAGACGAAGTCGCGATAACACTGAGATGGTATCCCGTTTGTAAAATCTAGGGATTGCAACTCCTGTAACGACTTTACTTGCAGACACTGACGGACGAAACTCGACCGAGAATCTCAACGGTAAAAGCATTAAAAATTTGTTGAAAAGCGCGGACAAAAAAGATTCACAAATCGAACTACGCATCGTTGAAGAATACATTTTTCGAAGATTTTGTATCTACGTGACCTGTCGAGCGAATATAATCTCGTAAAACATTTTGCAAGTGAATATCGCAAAAAAAATTATTATTGTTATGTTTTCGCCTGTTGTGTGAAAAGTGTAGAATATTATAAGGTAATTATAGGCTGCAAATACGGTGAGTTTCACCTTTATAAAAGTTCGTAAAAGCTTTGCGTGAACTGACGTTGGTCGAATTACGAATATCTGTGAAAAAAAACAAACGGTCAAAGAAAAGAGAACAACGAAAAGTAGTTAAAACAAAAGGATTTGATTCCCCGGGGTACCCGGTCAGTGTCTCGTTTTAGCTGCACTAATTTGCATTGGACGAAACTATTGATCGAAATTTGTGTGGGAAGAGAGCTGCGCGTGACAAACTTTTGGATATTACTTACTCTGCGCGATTGGAAAAATTCCGCCACCCTTTGACGAAAGAGAACAGAAAAACTGACGAGTCCAGATCAGGATGAATGGATTCTAGGCATGAAAGGGTGTCTATAGGTTGTCCAAACTTAATTTTGCACTTCCCTGCGATTGTGTGGCTGGATTTAACACCGAGTTTCAACCCGTGAAAAAATAAGAGAGTACCTATAACAGTCGTAGCACGTATTCCGACCTCACGTATGTCTATACGGTTACCGAGAAGTATAAAAAGTTCTTAAGAACGTGCTTAACAAGGTGAGTGGCTTCATTGTGTTAATTAGCTGAACAAAAACTGTGGTGACATGCATGTGGTTGAAACTAAGCTAACCTGCCAAGAACTTTGTGAAATTATTATATCGCGTTTAAAAATTTGAATTGTATGTCTCTATTATATCGGTGGGAACATCGATACTAATGAAAAAAAAAATTAAAAGCATTACAATTTGTACGATTGACGGATTAAACAAGCCTCTAACTCGTGTTTGACAACCACTACGATTAGTCGACTTCAATCGGATCTGACTTCTACTTATTCGGTGCTCACTGCAAACTGTAGCTGCTGAAAGCTCTGATCCAGAATGTCTAATTTCTAATTGACAACCATATCGTAGCTCATGACCAGCTTAGTACTACGAGCCTTTTGCCCTCGGCAACTAACATCCCCTTCACCTTTTGACCCGGCTACTTGCCTGCAAAGGTTGCGCCCTCAGGGTAGATCCGGTTAAATTTGCTTAGGGTGCGGCAAATAGCTATAACTATTACTTTCGGGAGGTATATGTACGGATATAATGTGTGTGCACAAGCGGCAAAGAGTTTCGTCGATCTCCGAGCTCTATTTCGTTCTACGGCTTTTGGTCGCCTTTCAGACCAAATGAACTGAAATTATTTTCAAACCAGAGAATTTTACAAATTAATCTCTTTCCGTATCGCAGATAATTCATGCATCTCTCGCTCGTGAGGTAAAATTTTCGACTCAAAGAAGTTGGTGAATTATTCTTTTTGGTCGCTTTGAAAGTAAGGAAATTGAACAGAACTAATCAAAGTCTTATAGCAGTTATAAAATAATAAATGGCTTAATATTTTTTCTCGAAATAATTGCTTGACGTTTAGTAGCATTAGCTACAACGTTACTCTAATTAACTGAACAAACTCCTGCTAAGTGAAAATACTCATTAGCGGTATCTAGCAGGACCGCAGGTTCGAATTTCCCACCATACATCTTATTATCACGGAGATTAGAGTAACAACTCCGGAACTCGGTAGTAATAGTCACAGTGGCAATTTCCTTAAACTGCCTTATTCATTTCCTCAACAGATTATAATAGTCATTTTCCGAGGTTACCACGTACCAAATCACCCCTGAATTACCCGCTAAAACACTCCCGTTTCATCCATTTTTCATTATGTTATCCCAGTTTATTTCCGGGATGCGCCTCGTGGGGAGTCCCAATTATAGACAAATCAGGGTACAATTCTACCGTGATCTGAATTCTACCCTAGTTCTTTTGGGCTAACCGCGTTGTTGACCCTTTCGTAAATTAGCGAGCTGAATATTTGTGATGAATTTCAAATTGCAAACAGGTGTATCACCTTTGAATAAATTGCAACACTTATACAGACGGGACGAAATAATTTATAGTCAAATATATCGCAGGGATCCACGCCGTAGTTCGAACCCAGCGAACGTGTCGACTGGCACATGTGCGTCAGAGGTGGTGTTTCAAAAGTCACGGTATATGAACATACGTGACGTAAATGCGAGTACGAATGCTGGGAGACTTTTGAGTCGGTATAACCAGACAAGTAGACAGGCTGAGGCTTTGGATACGATGAAAAGTTTGCCGCAGCGTCAGAGTGGCTTTCAAAAATCTTCCTCGAGATTAATTTGCATCCTTTTTATTGGGACTTGAATGATTAAAATTTCCTAGAGTTTACTTATGAGAGCGATAAAATATCCACCGTCTAACTGTAGTGTAGGTATCTTTTTTATCAGAATATAGTGAACGCGAATAATAAGAACATTTTTAGTAACAATAGAAGTAAAATTGAGCAAATTCGAATAACACAAGATGAGATATCACTGAAATGTGTATAACACCGCTACTTGCAAAGGGCATTGTACTTTGAACAGCGAGCTTGCGAGCTTGCAAAAATCGTGAATAATGTATGAAAGTCGATTGGTGGGTTGCATTTTTTGTGGATCGTCGAACACCTTGTCAGACAGAAAACTACAATTGCAAAAAAAAATCAGAGTGGAAATATCAGCTATCTAGACAGTTGTCGAGGTAACCAAAAGTGAAATTCGAACCTACAGCTCGAATCACGTACGAATCAAACTACGCGAAACAATGCTGTGGTGGCGAATTTTTGTCTGGCAGATTCCTGAGTTACTCCACCGAAGGAGTAGGGGAGTCGAATCGAGTCACAAATGATCGAGATGGGCCACGCCCGTCACATCGACGGAACGTGACATCCACAGTGCGGAATGAAAACGACTGAGAATAAGAAAAACCCTAGAAAAAGCGAAGGAACGGCTACAGAAGATAAGTCGAAAATTTCCGCCGAGTAAAAGGGTCGAACAGAGAATCCGGTCGGCATGTCTCGATTCGAAGAGCGAACGAAATCAGCTTCCCATATTGTGTTAAGCTCGGTTCAATCATCAGTATATGAAACAATTGGTGTAATTTTCCCTATCAAGATCAGCCTCTATTCATTCATTTGATTTTATTTTATTTCCCAATTCAAAACCGATGCATCAATGCAGATATTTTGGAAGTTAAACTTACGTATACTTGGTGAAAATAGTATAGCTTCTGATGACGGTGGTGCGGATATTCTGTCCCAGAGCGAAAATCGTTATCGTAAACTAACCCTCGAGAGGTGAGATTCAAGGCGCACCCCGTGTCGTCCGATTCAACGTATCAGATTCGTGTTTGCATAATCAATCTTGGCCCAAGGAATCCTTCGATACCCGACAAGAAGCTCAGCTATCGCTCACGGAGTTTGAACAGGTGAAATATGACGAGGAATTTACAAGCGCCGGTGTAACTACGGTAAGGCAAAAAGTTAGCAATGAGAAATCGAACGCCGAACTTGACTGGCGATTCATCGTGTCATCATCAGGTCCAATTCACAAAACACCGCTGTTAGTGTTTCAATCTGATGTCTGCACAGTATAAAATTGTAGTATTAAAATTGACGAAATTGGCCAGTGTGGACTACTATAGAACAATCTTTGTAGTCAATTGGGAAGTTCATGGTCAGAAGTAAGTATTAGATTGACACCGGATCATAGTCAGTATACAGAAGTCGATGCCTTCCATTAACTTGCGAGGAAAGAAGTCTTTATTTGCGTGCAGAGAGAAAATCCTGATCTCTATTTTTGACGAAGTCATTTTAGATCGAGAAAAATGAAAAAGGTCGCGCCGAAGGCATTTTGCTAAATTAACGCCCTCGCACCAAGAGATTCTGGTCATGTGGTACGAAGAGAATAAAAAACGCAATAGGTGTAAGGTTGACCAGGATAAAGTAGAGGGAGAAAATCTAAGTAAAAGAAATGCGACGAGTTTGCATCGTTGAGCTTGACGGATGTCTACATGTGACTTCCATCGCCTTGTGTTACACCCTTTCGTTTTAACCACACATCAATGCAGCCCGGCTGTGAGGCATTCGAGTGATGCTGGAAGGCATGCTTGGTGATGGAAAATTAAACGAGGCATGACCGCATGCCTACCGAATATTCGGAGAGCTTCATCCGTCACATCGTGGAGGGTGACGTGAAACGGAGATCTCGGTACGGAGAAAAACATCCGACCCTTCAATCGGGATTGATTGAAGAGCAGTGAGCAGGAAAAAAATCTGCTCTTAATACGAGAAATATGTGTATTATTTTTCCTGATAGGTGAATATTATTGTGGAACAGATACACCACTCATCGATTGATTGGCATCGAGTGGGAAGTAAATGTGTAAATCAGGTGAAATCGTGCCTACGAATCGTGATCGCTGAAGAGATTCGTATAAGGATGTTTGACTGAAGGATATCAGCCGGCTTCTGACTGCGCCAGAAAGGAATAAGGAAATTTGGAGATTCGGAAAAGGCATGCGGGAAGGATGTATTCAATTTTCATTCGCCTTCTTGGAAGTCAGGGGTCTTCGGCACGATTTTGCCGCCCCAGTTCTGCCCAAGGGAGACACAGAGTTCGCCTCGTAAACCGAAATGTCTTCGATCCGGAGATTTTTAATCCTACCATTGACGCTGAAAGGCCTATTCAATTCACCTTCGACGGTGTGAAGTCTTATAAGAATCATCTCAGCCCGTTCCACCGAGATTTTCACTTTCTTCGACTTCAATTCGCGGATGGCATTCCTACTCTGCCAAATATTAGCAAAAGAATTAAATTGGTCAACGGCTTGTGCCGTTAGCCACGAAGTGAAAAAAAGAATAGGTAACAAGTTTTTACGACTACCAGAACTATCATTACAAGCAACCTATTCAAAGTAAGAGACATATTTCATCCGATGATGGTACGTTTTTCCAGTAACAGAGCAGAAATACACGGCGTAACCTGCTCTTTCGGAAAATTTTTGGTCATGATCGCTGATTGATGGATGGCGTAGCGATGAGTAGCTTTCAAGTCATGGTACCCTGGGAGCATGAATGAAGTGTGAAAAAAATTTTGCCCTGACATGTGTGTGGAAAGGAGAATGAAAGCTCATCAATGTGACATTAGCATTCGATTATCTTGCGAACTACTCATCGTATCAATTAATTACTGTATAGTTGCAGAGATAATAGACTTCGATACGATATCGCGTGAATCGCGAAATTTCACCCGAATTTGCTAGCCACGTAGGAACTGAATTTAAAGCCTGGACATCAATTTATTGTTACACAAACATCAAATTATTCCCACAATCTGAAAAAAGTATATTACTAGTGTTCGTAGCTAAACAAAATGGTATAAGGTATACTCGATTGTTGGGTTACAGCTAGAAAATTCATTTTCACTTTGTATTCAAAACTGTATTTTCCGATTATGGAAAAAACTTGAAAATAGCTACAGACTGTATAGTTTTATTAGTGTTAAAGTCTCTTATAATATCGTGGAATTTCGAAGCGAAGTAAACTGCGTGAAATCCTTTCGGTAGTGCCCCTCGTGATCACTCGTTCGGATCGACCTTTCGGCCAATTTACGAAACTACGTGCACGGCTCGTCCTAAACTCACCAACACGGACAGTGTTTGGACTGTACGTCACGTTTTTCTCGGGTGGGACTTTTATTAGCTGGGAAAACATTGAATATACGGCTGGCATTTTGTCCGTCGAATAAAAGCGATCGTTTAGAGATATCAGTTTTCTAGATCACTCTCGTTGTTTTCGCGTTAACGGATTAGCCAACTTTTACTTCGCTCGGTGCTAATTCATTCGATGCGTCCGTACTGCGGCGTTGAGGTGGGTTACTTGGAACCGGAAACCCGCGAGATGAGGGGATGTCACTAAAAACAGAATCCCAACCCCCTGAAAGTTGAGCACCGCGTGGCTATGTACACCTATATACACCTATATACACCTTTATACTCACGAAAGAAGACGAAAGCGGGAAGCCAGAAGTGAATATTGTTAAGCTCGTGGAAAAATTGCGACTTTTCCGGAGTATTAAAAGAAGTGGTTTATTCGTCGCGAAGACAGCTCGACGTCTTCGTCTCCGTTTCCACGGTTCAACCCAAGGGGGCAACTGAGCATCTGCCACGAGATGAGAAATACTTGGATTATTACCGGGAACGAAGTAAGTATATAAAAAGAGAACTTGAGGTCGGTGGTTATTTCAAGGATGGTAAAATTCGGAGCCTGCGAACCGTCCACAGGGTCTTATTATATCTTAGCGTGTCGATATTCCTTCCCACGTCTATGCATGAGTATGACATGCATTACGTGTACCTACGACGTACATCGGCATGACTTGGTTCGTGAGATTAGGGAAACAAGGTCCTCCAGACCTTGTCGCGTCTTCCGCGGCATAATTAGCGGTATTAGTCCCGCAGTACGCGAAGCCTGAAGGAACTTTCGACAACTTTACTTTACTTCCGCACGATAAACTTCCCAGTCGTGAACTCTGAATAGGTAAACTAAACAGCCGCGAAATTAGCTGGCTCAAATCGTGTTATTTAGCATTGCATGAACGGCCGAGTCGGACTCGAGCTTTTATTGGTGTGACGCGTTGTTTTTATACGGACACGAAAAAATGGACCCCTTATTAGCAGCCTCGCAGCGGATAGCGCACATCTCATTCTCTCATTGTTTCTAATTTGAATTTCAATTCACTGAATTACGAACCCCAAGCCTGGAAATTGACTGTCCGGGTTTCACCGTAATTTATACGGTAGGCATTTTATATTCAGAGATATATGCACGTAAGAACGGGTACAAATGAGTTATACAATTTCAAGGGCTGCTACAGAATCTAGCGATATTGATGTGCTGCCAATTTCAACCGGAACCATGCAGCCGGCCATGGCACGTTGTTCCGAATTATCTTCATTATTCTGCATTTTGTTATTTATATTTCATCCGAACAAGCTTCTGAGAAACGAGCCTGGCTTCTTAAGAGTTTTAAAAAATTTCTTTATCATACATCTTTTTGTTAAAATATTCTCAGAGACCAAAACAAACGAGACAGATTTTGAAATCAGTTTCAGATGAATTAAAAAATACAAAATCTTTCAACGAGTCTATATTCAAAGTCAGATGTATTTCGTAAGTTTTATCAAAACCTAATAAAAAGCATTTTTCTGTCTGATCTAATTCTGTCAACCACGATTCCAGGCATAAAATTCATCTTCTTTTTGGCTCCCTATCTGATCGTGATACAAAATCCGATTTGTTCCCCTCGTGCTGTTTCTGGAAGAATCCAATCATCAAGTACAACGCTTTTCCAGGTTTTCAGAAAGTCTCAATAGCTTGCAAATATCATATCCTAACCCAAGTTTGACCTTATATTTACCCAAATACTTTTCTCCCACATTTCGAGATAAACGTATAAGCTGGTGAATAGCATGCAATTTGGGATTCTGAATAAGTAATTTATCTAATGGAGCGGTAAAAAATTACCTAACGCTAATAGTCGTGCCACTGCACAGTTATTTGGTGAAAAGTTTTCTTTGCAGGTACACCACGTAGCAGAACTGTAATTAAATCTTAGAATACTAAGTTTAGATGAATCAGTTTTGCAATAACTGACGTCATTAAAAATAATGCAGACAATCTTTCGTTCACTTTCATCTTAAATTCAGCGACGACGAGTGACTCCAACAAATATTCTTTCATCCCTTCGGGTAGCCGGACTTCCGGTGCAACCCTTGTCCGATCTTATGAGCTGTTCAAGGCTCGGCGTGATACCAAAAGCTTTGTTCTTTTAGACTGCAGGGTCCTTATTCGGAGCCTGTTCGAAGAGAGAGTTGATTCCCTATGAAGTCGAGACGCAGGTCACAGGGGACCAACAAGAATAGTTGGCGATCGAAGAGAACGTAGAATTGTAGGTACTACAAGTAGAAAAGTTGGAAGTATAAAAAAAACTGGATTATAGCTATTGCTGAGGATGAAAACGGCGGGGAATAAAAGTTTTTATAAGGCAACGCCTAGACGCGGTGTAACTAAGTTTACTAGACTGTAATCAAATCTCGTTCCCATTAAAGTTGTTTGCACGGTTTACCTCCTTCCGTTTATCTTTTCAACCTCGGGCCACGAGGAAAATATTTGAATTTAAACATCGGGGAACGAAGAGTGTCCTAATGCATCGGCGGATCTGCATTTGACGTTTCGCGTTTGTGCAACGCAGCGAGTTCAATCGTGGTTGATCCTCATATTTCGAGACACGGTGTTCACCCTCATCCAAAGCATGTATTCCGACTAATTCCTCCTATTCGGAGTTCCTGTTCTATGGTCTGTAGCTCGCCAAACGGACGGATTCAATTTAATTCCATTCAATCCGATTCGAACTCGAGCAAACCCAGGCATAGTTCGAAAGCCTGTGGGAAGAGACATCTCGTAGTTTTCAATTTGGAGGTCGAGTTACCGTTTTCTCGATCTCTGGCAAAAGTGGTCGGATATATCTCCGACCTGTGTCAACCCGTAACCTCGATTTTTACGCAAATGGGAAGAATCGGATAATAATTAATTACAACCTAATTGAGTTTATTCCCCGGAATAGGGAGGCTCTGAGGACTATTAATCACGATGAAACGACAGTTTTTGAAGGCTGTAACATAGGCTGAATATTAAACTTTCCATCGTTTTATAAAATTCGAAAATTCCGGGAACCGTTGTCTTCTTAGCAGGGATTTAACTTGCCGTTCAACATCAGCTTATACATAACTTGTTTCAAATTGACGGAACGAAAATAATTGTTTGACGGTCACGTCATTTTTCGGAAAGTTTCCCCTTCCAAAAAAATAATTATTATCGGTGAAAGATTAACTAAACCCGGGGATTTTCTCTGTGCTGGTGAAAAGTTTCAAAAAATGTATACCAAAAATTTTATCCTATTACTTCAAACCGCGTTCGCAAACGACGATTTGGTAAATGCGAAGGAAATTACTTTGGGACTAGGAAAATCCAGTAAACAAGTGAAAGATCACGTGTAAGGAAATTTGTACGTTCACACTGATTTATAGTCACGTATATAAATCAATTAAGGAGCCCAGGCTTGTCGGAGACTCCGAAGCGAGAGAGCTCGGAAAGCTGCAAAGGGACCGGGATACAATGAATCAAACTGCTGGGGGTAGACTTATATCAGGGCCGAAGTCGTACATGGGCAACCGAATGTCAGCAAAGTCTTAAAAGAGTCAACCAATTTCATTTCCAACGATAGAATTAGAACCTTCGAGCCTCTTCTGATAACGTGTTTGATAATAAATAGAAAAAATGTACCTTGAAATAGAATTTCTGGTAAATTTTTGCGCAGTAAAAATGATTTGATTGGACTAAACCTGTACGGATCGGACAAACGTTGTATTTAATACCAAAAGCGTGCCAAGTCAGTAGATAAATCTGATATATCACTAGGCTGTTCCATCTAGGGTGTAAGGAAAGTATTCGAGGTATACGTCACCGATTTCCTTTATTCTGTGGAACGTTGTAGTACTTTAAAAAAAATTGGGTATGTACTTTTTTGCGCATTAATTTTTCAGTTCAAAGGATAAAGTTTACCCCGGGAAATCAATTTTTTGGGAACTCTTGGATGAGAATGGCAATATTTGTGCTAAAACTAATTAGAACTTAAATACCATTAACAACCGATAATATGCAGAGTTTTTTACCCTCCGGTGTTTTATTCTTTATTTTTTCGGGGTGTACTTTAGGATTGGTTTTTAACCCTCAAATAACCGATCAGCTCGATGTTGGTGAAAAGACAGTTTATTTTTTTACCCAGATAATTTCACAAGAATTTATATCATTTCAAGTAAGTTTCCAAGTCGTATAAAGTAAGAGAGACTCGCGAATGACGAGAAAAAAAAAAAAAAAAAAATGATTTCACATTGCCAACTTGCCATTTAATTTCTTGTTTTATCGACAACTTCGTGTACGACCGTTGCGTGCCATTTCAGTTTGGAGAAATGATTCTTACCTTCATAGCAGGTTATAAAACGGATTGTAAAACCGTTTGTATAGAGATCGGAACATCAAACGAGAGATCTTCAAAGACGCGACTGCTGCCGTTGCTTCAATTCTTTCAGACACGTTTTTTCTCGACTCCATCGATAGCGCGTAACTGGAAACACATAACCAATACAGCCAATTCGGTGGTCGTAACTCGTCCCCATTTACCACCTTTTTTTTGGTTTACCCGCAGTTTTTTCCAGTTTTGTTTCCCGTCTTACGCCTTCATCGCGCGAAATCAATCGAACTAACTATCTCCGAGAAGTTGAATTTCGCCTGGAGATAAGTCAGAGGGAAGAGTTACCGGGTGATTTACTGCACTTCCAACGCGGCGTTACGACGCAGCCATGCGTGCCTCGTTCAGAGATATGATTTAATCAAGGGTGTGATTCTCAATCCGACCGTGGAACGCAGTCGAAACATTAAACTCGATGTAGGTATTCGAGAAACGTTGATGAAAATACAACGTAACGGAAATCTGCATGTAAAGTGGGTAGTTCGAACGCGGAATACCTTCGGCATTCAGTGAAATTCGAATTTTAATCCGTAAGTAAGAATTGGGAGAAATTTTGTCGCGACGTAAAATCGGGAGCTGTGTGATCTCTACACGGCGAAAGTATTATACCTCGTCGTATATAAATAAACGTTGTCAGGCTGGCGTGCGATACACAATAGCCGTCTATCTACAGGGTTGTAAGTTCTCGGAAGACTGTAGGGTATAACGTGCGCTTCAGGGGCTGGAAAATAGAGGCAAAATGAGGGGGAAAAGCAACGTCATGCTGCGATGACTCGTTTAGGTATACCAGGGGTGAAACGAACTCGGATGAGACTGCTCGAGTCGCCATGGCAGCGAACTAGCCGAGATCTGCTTTTTCTTTTTGTCGGATGGATCTTTGTATGGATCTTCGACCGACTTTCGAAGGAGGGGAGGACGCTGATTGTCGTCTGTCTTTGACCGAGCTGCGAGCGATCTATAAACCGCCCCTTTTTCACCACCGGTTATGGCTGGCTGGCTGGGTGCGCGTGTTTTGCGGCATTGGCTATTATCACGGATCATCCCGCTGCTCCTTGTCCCGTGACTACACCGAGAATCTCAGCCTCCGGGAATGAGTAATCGCCGGTGAGTCTTTCGATTTAATCTGATTGATCCTCCCTCCTACCTTTCATCCCACCCAATTTTTCACTTCTCGTTCATCCCTGGTAGCTTTTCGCGGTTATATTTTTGCATCGATTCATCCTAGAATCGTAAATACACTATAGCGCTGATTAATTCAGCCGCTAACTTTTCCAGTGTAAGGGTGGCTTTCGGCACGGGGAAAATTACACTTGTAATTAGGTATAGTAAACTAGAAAATCAAGCAAGAATCTTTTTCTTCGTGTGTCGAGTCATTACACGTCTCACTTTATCTCTAATTGTACAGGAATACTCTGACATTTCAAAAATCTTTGACCGGTTATGACGTGCACGTAATTTCACTTGAGTCAAGTAATTTTTGAAATACGCATGATCGAGTTTTTATTCAGTAGTATAATAAATTATGAAGTTTAGGTGAATAATACTTGGCTCTGAGTCAAAATAAAAGCAAAAGCTAAGAAGAACCGAAAAAATACATGCAGAAAGCGAACGAGAGAGAGAAAGAGAAAGAGAAAAAGGGAAAGGAAACAAGTCAGGCGGTGAAATTTATTACACGACTTTGCTAACAGCTGAATCGCGCTGGGAACGAGCTCGAAGTTAGTTTGGTTTGTAAGACGTGCAGAGCCCATTGGGCGAGGCACTCGCTTTTAAGGGTAGAGACAGCATAATCATAAAACAGCAGAACCAAGGCAAAAAGAAAGGCTGAAAGCAGCCCGCATTGTTGGTCCATTCTCTCCGTTCTATTTCTCGCTCCCCATTTCAACACTCTTCAGTCAGATATTCCTACCCGGAAAATACGTACCTTGATGTGTACGCTGCGGGGTATAAAGTTTCGATAGAAAATAGCCTGCATAGAAAATCTTTCACTCCAAGCTAATCTGCGTTGTTCCAAGTCCCGAGCTTTCGCACGTATTATCTCGAATTCATATTTTGATATACCTGTTGTGATATACGTAGACGTGTCAGCCGGGGAAGAAGAATGTGGCTAAAATCTGACGTTGAAGTATTACTCTCGGCTATCTACCTGCACCTCTGCGTTCACCTTACATTATATATGAAGGTGAAAATCCGACCGCGAGTGAGTTCGCAGTGCGAACAGAACCTGACGTGCATTATTATTGCAGTAAACAACATCAGTTATGCAAACCTCATAAATTCAACTGTCCTCACATTATACATGAAAAAATTAGGGAGACATTGACGTGAGGTAAAAAATTTCGAAGCACGACAGACTTTCTTTGACGAAGAGCGAAACGAATTTAGTCCGAAGCTTCTTTATACTCTTTGAATGAGTAAAACCTCGCATCGATGTAAGCGGTTTATATACGAAGGTATATGCTGCAGGATGAAAACTAACCGGTTCTCGTATATCAAACGTCAGTGATTCATCAAACCCCTTAATCCTTCAACGGCGGTTTTCACGTCAGAACTTCATTTTGATCTGATCGAAACTCGACAGCGCAAAAATTAAATTTACCGAATAGCAGTCTGTAATCGTGGTCTTGACGCACTACATGACGTTTGCTCGGTTTGCCAACTATATAACGATTTGATAAACTCAATTTCGACCCCAATTCAAAACTAAGTTTCCAACATCTTCGGCTTCTTTTCCTTTTGGCTGGTTCCAGAATTCACGAGATTGAATTTTCAATTCGAAATTATTCAACGACTTTTTCCTGTGCACTTTAAACACCTCCGTTTCGTTTTGTTCTGTGGTGGTTTTTTCACGTTCTAGACACCTTAATCCCGGCTTCAAGTAAATATGTGCGAAGGAAGAAGATTAATTATTATTCTAGGGAATCTTCTCCGTGTAATTTTCAACCTGAGATTTGAATGGCAGTGTTCACGAATGTTATAAATAACTAATCCAAAGATGCCACTCGACTGCGACGTGCCAGCGCCATTACCTTTTGTCCCCTGAGTCGAAATAGGCAAAAATCTTCAGAGGCATACGAGTGAGGAAATTGAATTACTCCAGTGGCTCTGAAATTAATTCACTTCCGTCGGCGTATCCGGAGGAAGTTGGCGAGGATCTCTTTGAGACAACATTGACAACGTCTAGTCATTTACGTGAACGATAGTTACACATATTTCAATATTGACTACTTCAGTGAAAACCAGCCGAAAGGAAATCGGATTAGAACAAGTGTTTTTCACTCTTGTCGCGTAAAAAGTGAAAAGTTCGGAATCTAGTTTTTTGTTCCTTACGGATATTTGCTCAGACAGGATGCGGCGCCTTAGGTAACAGATGGTGGCATGGCGCGGTCTGCTGTCAAGCGTAGTGAGATAAAATGAACAATCCAAGATATTTCCTTCGTCGCTTTATTGCAATGAAAATTCTACATCAATTTCTACATCCATGCGATACGTGACATATTTATAAAGGCATTTGCACGTTACACGTCATACACAATCTTTCATACAGTATGGGGTAAATCGCATTCAATATTCATAGATTTACCTTCATTTCGATATATTGCAGACATTACGACGTTAGTCACAGAACAATGGTATTCTTTTTGTGAAATATTGTTTACTTGAAAAAGTCCCTTGTCAGAGACACAAAGCCAGCATTAATCAATGTGATGGCGTGCGGGCTGCTTCATATGTGTCCCCATATTCCGAATACCAATTGAGATTCCATCCTTAACCTGTCGAAACCAGGTTTTTCGACTTTTGCTTCAATAAAATCAATTTGTTGGGTGAAACGTTGAAGTATATTAGTATGTAAGTATAAATTTCTTTGGGGATCTGAATGTCGAACTAGGATATGTTACCCGAATATTGGAGTCGCGAAGGGGCGCGATGCAACGCGTTCACTCTTGCGAAAGTGGAAATAAAAATAGCTGCAGGAAAAAGTTTGAGAAAAGGAATAAGTTGCGCAAACTAAACTTCACCCCTTATCCAGCAGGGAGACCAGGCAAAAGTTAGACTAGTATTATTTGGCCGAATTAATTGTGATTGAAAATTTTATCTTATCTGTGAAAGTCTAAGTTACCACGTGAAAAGTGCTGGCAACAAACTCTTCCGACAACGTTATTACACTTATTTGACAACGGAATATAATAGCGGTATGTGGATGTTTAGAAAAAACATGTGAATCTGATTGAATTCAGGACAAGGTGTAGACAAGACAAAGGAAAAAAGAAGATGAGTCCTGAATTTGATTAGAGTTTTCCTCCGTCAGAAATAGAAGCTTTTATTTCCAGCCAAGAGTGAAGTATCCAATCTTACGTCTCCTTGGCACTTATTCCGAATGGAGGAGGAAAATGCCTTGGTTTTTTCTTTCCGATTTACGGCGGGTATTCGAGAAAGCTTTCTCAGTGGGGCACGAGAGTACTCGGTACACAAGGTGTCACTCGAAGTGGCTTATAATTCGCTTCACGGAGGCTACGAGTTTCTGCAAGAATTCTCTACAGCTTACTTTTACCATCTTTAATACCGCGGAAAAAGAGAAACTTCATAAAAATAAGTTGGTTCTCGTGTCGGTGAGTCTATGTTTTCTTCGTTAATAATTAAGTTCTGCTTCCACTATTTTAATTGGCGCGGTTTTTTATTACGCTGCGCGTTGAAGCGCAATACAATTAGTCGGAGGAACTCAGAATTCCTCATAGAGGTTCCCTTCCACTTGTAGTAAACGTCAGGTGAAGCGCTGAAGGGTACCGAAAGCCACCGAGATTCACGACAATTAAAACATTTTCAACTGACATTCGGTAATTGCCTCTTCAAGTGTGATACAATCAGTCAACACTTGTGTAAAACGTCACTAGATGGTGTCTTTGATTTAATTTGATTATATCTGCTCAAGAAGTTTCTTCTGCTCTTTTCTTCTTCTTCTTCTTCTTCTTGGCGAAATTGGGGTTGTAAAATTTTTTATTGCTATTTATTCTTTATGCTGTATTTTTGTCTGAATTTTGCACACTGACATCTAGTAAAATGATTTTGATATTGTTAAATTTTTCATCACTTTTTTCAAACGAGAGTTGCTCATTTTGTTTGTTTGATTAACGTTCACGAGAGTGTCCGGCATAAGTATGAATCGCCCAAGTGGTGTCGTTTATCGATACGAGGGTACGTTCGAGCTACTGCACAACGGTTTAATCTAGTTAAGTGCAAGACGAGTGAAAATTTAGCTTGGACTACTCGATCGAGTTCAGGGGTGTATGTGCAACACAATAAACGAGCGAAGCCTGGAAGCAAGGTCTGGCCAAAGTGAATCTGAACCCAAAAGGACGAACACAGTTACCCACTTTGATTACCTAGATTCGTGGAATCCATTGAATGGGAAGGAATAATCTTAGAGTAAGGTATCGTCAAAGTTCTCCACTTTGTTGTTTTCCAGTTGAACCCTCGAAAATCTATTCACAGCAAGCGAGACTCGATTCGACTGCTTGGCATTAAACAATAAAATTAGAGCTTGATTATAATAACCCTTAATCAGTGTTCCACGATTTTTAATCATAATCACAGCGGGAATTCGTGCGAAAAGTGAACAAAGTATCGATGTTTGAACGTACGTATGAGTGAAAAGCGTGATTCGTTACCGTCCCTTAATTAATTTGAAAATCATTCATCCGCGAAGGGATGAAAGGCGGTGCACAGTGGCAGGATGTTACATCACACCTGGTTTGTGGTTCTCCTGCATCAGCGAGATAAATTACCTTGCATTAAATTATACCGGATAACAGGGTTTGAATAACCGTTGGCGTTCACCGGCGAACATGAGCAGCACAGCGAATGAATACCTGATCGTTAACAGAGAAGCTTCTTAAGCCACTACCCTGAACTGATTACTTATTAGCGTAAATTGGATTAAATAGAAAAAATATAATTTTCAAACGATCGTCTTGCTGCTCTGCATCTAATCACAATGTCACGCCAATCGTCGATCAAACATTCATTTGTATATTGAAGAAAATATTGATCGATCTTGATTGTGACTCGCTGTCGCAGTCGAATAATATTCGATCAACGGAGATCACTGGGGGATCATTTCAAGCACGTTTACTGGCAATCATACCGTAATCCATTGGCGATATGCTTGTACAGAGGGATGGGGTTAGAGTAGAGGATTCAAGAGTGAATGCATCGGATGGATTTATTGATTCTGACCATTTATTTCTCCCGCTTTTTCTAGACTCGTTTCTACTTGTTCAGAAGCCAAGGGGAGAACCGGAGTTAAAATTCATTGAGCATTGAAAAATTTCTAAAACATTTCCCAATAATTTGAATTAACGATAAGATTCCCACGTCTGATAGAATTCGACGATTACTCCAAACGTGAGCTTCTACACGGTCAAAAAGATTTATATGATAACTTGACCATTCGCCTGCAAGAACCATTTAAGCACAACAAATTACACGGGTTTCAGTTTGCGGTGAGAAATGTTCTTCCTCTAGCTTCCTTACCTCGGTGAATCCCCCTGAGCTCGTTTCCGCTCGGGGATGTTTCCGCCTCTGCTCCGGCGTGTACTCACATTCATATGTATAGGAGACGCATGTATATATATATATTATACTTACCTACCTTCGCATGTAGGTATATCTTCATATTGCGTTGGTTCTTGGTCAATATCCGATTGCTCGAACCATCTTCAAGATGTGACTAGGCACACCTTCGTCCTCGGGTGACAGCCAATGAATATTTCATCTCTGGAATACCTCCGTCGTATCCGAGAATATATTACGAGCTGTCGCAGTTTTGTAACAGACTGACAGGTGCAGGTATCACGTATTAATGTCTCTTCACTCGTGAAATCATATGAACATGTGAACAGTTTCACCAATCTCGATAGTCGATGATGATACCACTTTGGTATGTATGATGTTATAGAAAAAAAACACGCCAATTCAAAGATTAGATACCGAGTTTAAATACATGTCCTTTCATTATCATTCCATCTAAATAATTTTAAAGAATAAAAAAAAAGAGTTGAAGCGATAAATCGTACTTGAAGAAACCACGTTTCATCGACGAAAATCGACTTCGACTTGAACGGCAAATATAATGTACCATGTACAGTCTAGGTTGGTCCTTAAAAAGGTCATTTTTGAATTTCACCCAGCTTGCCCTCCAAATCGGATCAATATAATTCAAAATTAATTCCCTAATTTTTTCAGATTTTTATCGCAACTTTAACCCGTGTCCTAAAGAGGATGGATTCCATTCAATCCTTTCAGAGGCACATCAAATCCAACGGATTCACATGAAATTTTGTAGAGGGGGGTTTCTTGGGTCGCTGATTACGAATCTCAACTCAAAATTTGATAACTCTAAAGGATTGAATGGAGTAATCCGCCCTCTTCGGGGCACGAATTAGAGTTGAGATAAAAATATGAAAAAATTAGGGAATTATTTTTCAATTATGTGGAGCCGATTTCTGAAGCGAGCCAGTCAAAATTAAAATCTGATCTTAACCACCCTAAATTGTAACCTTATAAGAACTTTCTGCAAGGAAAATCTCACGACAGGGTGATGATATGTTTGTGAGATGACGCACGAAAAGCTCCGAAATAATCCGACTCCGTATATTATACGTGTTTAAAATAAAGCTAGAGATTATCTCAGGTATACGATGATGGAGTCCAGATCAAATGGCGATCAATTAATGCAACGACATGTTCGTGGCCTCGCGTCTCGTCGTCTTCGGGTAGCGGGAAATCAGTAAATTCAACCTCGCTGGTCGCTCCTGCCCCCGAGGGTTCTGGAGAGGCGGGCTAATTGCTAATCCGACGGAACAATACCCGCTGACAACGAGCAAATGCCATTCCGGATTTCCCGTCGGTAAATACATGCCGGGAATCTTATTTCAAGCCCGCAGCTGCAGCCCTGACAAGTTGGACACTTCTCGAAGAGGTGGTTGCATAATAATTACCAAACTATCATATAATACAAATAAAATGTGGAACAATTGATTAATTACTGTTTAGGGTGATTACGGTTGATAAAGCTAAATTTTTTGTTATTGCGACATCGTTATTTAGTTTCTTCAGTTTACTAAATTTTTTTAATTAAACTACGCTTTGAAATAAATTTGTTTTTGCGCCAACATCAAATAATCCCAACGATTACAAGAAATTACAGCACGAGTGATCATCGTTAAAAACAATAGCAACACGAACTAGATTTTGGGATTACGGTTACAATTAAACTCATTTTTATCTTGTATCCCAGAACTGAATTTTGTACTTTTCGGGTTTATACGCTGAAGAAATGGAAATAGTTGAGGACTCTGTTCACTAACCGCAGCTGAAAATTTCTCTCAGTGTGCAGATTTGTTTTTCTTACTTTAGATATCGCAACGTGTCAAGAAATCGAAGCCTTAAACTTTGAATTCGGATATTATTTCACTTTCTTTTTCAACGGAGATTTCGAAGACATCGTCTTGCACACTTCGACGGATTTGATTCAATTCCCATCTGCAGACATTAAGCGCTTTGCTACGTAATGGTCGAGGGTTATACTGCGAAGGGTCTTAAAGATTCGAATTGAATATTGACTGATCGGAGGACGCGATTACGTTTTAAACGAGATTAAAGTCACGATATAATGTAGATTTTGAGTTTATACTTCTGAATCACGATTGGCGAAAATTCTCCCGTAACACGATTATTCTTATTATTTATAAGAGAGATTTAAAGTTGTGGTTATTAAATTCACAGTTCTTAACTATTATCATTTTTTGTCGTTACCGAAAAATATACAAAGTTCGGAGTATCAAGTGAAAATGATTTTATACCGGTGGTAACCAGAAAATCTAGTACGTCTTAGCATTCTTTCTGACTGAGGTCACATTTTACTAAAATTTTATAGTAACTTAATAAACAAACGAGATTTTTCTTATTGTTAGTGTGGAGATCTTTGCAGCCCGAGCAAATGTTGTTGCGTAAAAATTTTCGCAATGTACAAAATGCGTGTTACGATTTATGCTTGAATTTTTCACCTTAATAAATCCTCGTTATGGTTTGGAAAAACGGATAATTCGCACTCTACGTATTTTTGATAAGCTTTCTTCAGTAAAGCGTTAATTATACGAAAAAATTGTCCCCCCCCCCCCCACATCTCTTCTGCGGGGGGTTGGAAACGAGTGAAATAATTTGCTATTATGATAAAAGGTAGGGTCGGTATAACAGCGTAAACCACAACCTGTGGCTCGATTTTCATTATTTTATACGCGCGTCATCAAACGGTACTGGCTTTACCAATTTTAGCTTTCAGAAGTTGAATGGCACCAATGTGCTAACTCAATTGCCACTTCGAAATTTCACCCTTTAATATATATATATACAGGATATTCATATAATTGCCGATGCCGAGCACAAAAAAATTTATCATTAGAAGTCTTGACTTTGTCTGTGAAATTTTTCAACGTAATTCTTCAGGCTTTTTTACATTATTGTTAGGCGACAAACTCGAAGGTTTGTTAACATTATATGATATAATTGATCAACCTCGATAAAAACCTTATGATATTAGTACCATTAAGATTATTGTGTAAAAAGTCGATCCATGCTCGAAAACGAACACATTTTATTAATTCCACCTCAACGCAATGGACTGTAAAAATTAGATGCCATATCTTAAACTATTTCGATTCTGATATGATTTCAGATCTGAAGTTCAATGCGAAAAAAAAATTGAATTTTACTGTTTGTTTTATGTTTTGAATAAAACTTGGGTAAATTAATTTCATCTGTTACGTAAGGGATGAATCTGTAGGACTCTCAAGGATTATAAAACTCCACAAGTTCTCCTGCAGTTGTTTTCAATATCTCTTGATGAAAATTTTAGTACCATACAAACACATGTAGTCTATCAACAAAGCTGTGACGTTATACTACCGTCGTATTTTAGTGTGCGGCATGTCAAACCCATGCGACTTTCGATTAAGAAATATTGAACCAACAACTCCGTAAAAAGTTTCAAAACTTTATGCTCGGTTCGTGCCAGGGTTACACGCTTTTCCTTGTATTTTTGTATTTTCCTTCTTTTTTATTTACCCATCATATCAGTCCCATCCTTGCTTATCCTAGAAAATATATATGTATGTATATGGATGTACATAACAATATACCCCATAGCAGGATCACGGACGCCAGAAGCACTCACGTCAGAAAAGTGATGATTTTTTTGCTCAAAGTTACATATTCATCTTGCTTATTTCCACTTTCTAATTATCTGTCGGAACCTTCAGGTTCCCTAATAACTTTTACAATTTTATGTATCGCCATGGCACCGTATAATTCATACCCCTTTGGGCGTAACAGCTAGCCCACAATATATGTATAATACGACGAGAAGTGAATGTAAAATGAAATTTGTATATATTTCGCAGCGTAAAGTCTTGTAAAAACATTCCAACATTTAATTTAGAAAAAAACGCCTCGAGCGTTTAACGAAGGATTTCGGTTTTCAAAGTTAAAAAAAAAAATCTACGCGCACGAGTTTTGTGCTGCCGTTTACCCATATACACGTTATCTTCCTCCGTCATATTCATGCACGTAAATATAATACGAATACACGACGTCTGTACATCGCATTTCGCCGAGAGCTCGAACCTTCTACGTTTTTTTGGGTTTGCCACCCGCATAAGCTCGCGGCAAGGGTGATTTTCTCTTTTATTAAACTTTCGCGATTTTGTTTCTTGAATAAAACATTGCCTGGTGTAAGAGGGGGTGGCTCGCAGCATCGCCGGTCGCTTTTATATACCAGTCACGGGGGTGAAGTGGAGTAGAGTCGAGTAGCTAACGAAAACGCGACCGCTCCGCGGCGTTGAAACTTCTTCCTTTTTCGCCCGGGCAACCAGCTTCGTATATACATAGTACATGACAATTTGGCACGTTGTTTGGTCCTGTTTATACGTGCTCAGCCTATCATTGAGATAAAGTATTCACGCGAGATGTCGAGGTCGGTTCGAAATTGCCGAACAAATGCGTGACCAGCCAGCGTCCATTAATTAGGAGCGTTGGTTGGGGAGGAGAATTGTTACTTTTTCATAATTTTTTTACGAAATAATCCTATATTCACTCATTTTCAAATTATTGTATTTGCAAACCTATGTTATCAAGATCTCTTTTCAAATTCAAGAACACAAAATACTGCGATTATAAATATATAAGAGATTCAATATCCGTGCTTTAATTTAAATCGCTTTGTAATCGTTGAAAATCGATTTTACTAGAGGATGGCTCATTTATTCGGAAACTTATTTCTGCACGTTCGTGCTAAAACTCTTTTTTTTTTTATCGTGTTGGTATTGTTAAACGATCGACAAATGGGATTATTTAATTAAATCCTGGAGAAACATGAAAGTCTGTTAGAGTGACTGGAAAGAAAATAATCTTCCGAATGAACTGATCCATCGTAGAGTGAAAACGAACGAATCTATCAGATTTTCAACCATATTGAACCACTTGAAATGAAGTATTTATGCATGAAAACAATTGTTTATAATTCTAGTTTATTCTACTTTTGTATGTTTAAAGAGATATTCGTAGCTTACGAATGTACAATAATTTGATATTGTAGTCCATCTTCTAATAAGATTAGTAAAAAATATCAGTGTATTTGGGCAACCACCTTTCTAATTCGATGAAAAGGTTTAATATACATATAGTAACATTCTTCTCACTGCAGTAACGTGGCCGACAAAGTTTTTCTACAGCCCCGATGTAAAAAGCTTCGAGCAAACATCGCACATCACACAATATAAGAAGGTTTTGCCAATTCGAGAAAAATCTATAGTAACAAAAAAACCGCTGCTTTCCAGACGAGCTTAGAATTAATCCAAGACACAGTAGTGCTTTTGCGGAGATTCGCTTCACGTTCAAAGTTATAGTTAATACCTTCTCTCGCTCCGCGGTAAACTTTCAGTAACAAATTCATCACGAATGTAACAAGGTTAGTTACGTCAAGCTCTGGACGCCGACGTAATTGCGCCAAATCCTGAACTGTGAGGTAGGATCAGATTTACTCCTCAGCCGAGGGTGTTGGGCTAACGCAATTTGTGCAATACTGATCACTGTTTGATGATATGATAGGAAAATAAGAATCCAAGTCGATTTCCCAGAGAAAACGAGGGTCTTTCAAATCTGGAACCGTTGAAACGCTGATCTTATTCAAGTGGATATCGTTTTATACCTTCGGAGCTTCAGAGTAAAATGCTTGGACATCTGATCCGATTTTCGAAAGAGATGGATCACCAAACTCAGCAGGGCAAATGCCCAGCCAGCTCTGTTTCCTGCAGGGATAAGTCATTTGCCCGCCTGGACACGTGATTCTCTGACAAGTGTGCAGCCCCGGAAATCAACCGTGACCGTTTTCGTAGCCATTCGCATATATCACTGGGATATATACGCTGGCTAATTGACAACCGAGGGAAGTTCATTTGTCCGTGTCGCGACCCTATCGTCATGCTCGTAGAAGCTGAGATTCGAGTTTCTAATTCTCTCTCCTAGATTAATCGAGTTCCGAACGATTGTTGACAAACTCGAATTACGTATTGATAAGCAAATCTTAATCTTGTTAAGGAAATTTCGAAGTTAACCGGCTTTGGCACAGATTGAATTAAAACTAAATTGTAAAAGCGCGATTTAACTTTTTAAGCATGACCTGAGAACAGGTTAATTGCTAATTAAAATTGTGGTTCTCGTGTTCATTTTTGTGTCAAATTACTTTTAAAATATCGTCGATTACTTCAATTACCGAGAGGTTAACAATATCGTTAGAATGTAATTAAAAATCGCTTTTACGCACGGTATTCAACGTTGAATATCAAGATTAAATGACAAAATGACAGGACTCAGAAAATTGTGGACATGTCGAGAATGAACGGTATCCATTCAATCTATAGGTATCAAACTCCTGAAAGTTACACCATGATAAATACATCAGTAATAAGTGACAATTTCACTGCTTTAATCGTAGTTATTTACTGCAAATCTTCATCATAAACACGACTAAATAAACGATAAGCATGATATTCCTATTGGGGTAAATTTTGTGTGTTGTTATTTGTTTAAATAACAATAGCGTATATATCTATTAATACACGAGGGTGACAATAGTTTATATAGGATACATAGAGCCTGCCAATACTATAATACGAATACATATCTTGAATACATCATACATATTTGATACATATCAAATCCAGGCAACAGTTATTTAAGAACCTTAGCAATCGCATTCGAAACGTGATTTAGCCTTGTTTACTTATTTATCTTTTTCAATTTGTCTGTTTCAGTTGTCTGTGGTGTTGGAGTGGATGTTGCCTACCATCAACACGTGATGGGATTTTATGTCACGTGAGAGAATTTCACGTAATCTATTTGAACCCAGTATAAATGAAAGTTTATTAAAGAATTTTTATGTATTTTCATAATTTCAAAAAAAATCTCGCTGCACCTTCACTCGTGCAATTAAAGCTCACAGTTCAAAGTTATCAGAAGATAAATTGATGCGAAGTTTATTCCCGATGTTAATTCGGTCAATTTGCAAAAATGACAAATTCAATATTTGAAATACGCAGAGGTATAATTTTTATTCATTCTACATACAAGGTTGGGAATAATTTCAACCTATAGTCAACTACTATTCCAAATTGTGACACACCTCGCGTGAATCACGACTCTGAAACGCTCCGGGTAAATGATTAGACTAATGTGATAAATTTTGCGCGGTTCGCAAATAAATTCACTTCGTACGTACTGACAGCCCGAAACGTGCGCGTAATTTAACGAGATTAATTTTCTCAGATGCGATCTTATGCCTCGTTATGTAAGGCTGCATGGGAAACACAACGAGGTGAATGATGTATAAATTACTCTGACACTAGAGATTACACCAGATTCATCTACCTCCGATTTGGCTTAATTCTTTCTTCACACCCGCTTTTGGTTTTATTTTCACTTATAGATGAGAAAATTAAATGTCATGACTTACGAAAATTTCACGATATTTTTGCACTTTTTTCCGACATAAGAATTCACACACTGAGAGAAAATCTCCGGATCACTAATCATTAAACTAATTATATTACAATTAAATTAAATTATTAAAACTAACTTTAGAAGCAGAGACTCGTTTTGTTTTATCTGTACACCAAACGATGAGACCAAAAAAAGAAGATGAATGATGAAAATAAATTTCTTTGAAAACCCTCATGGTATGGCATGGTAGTAAGAAAAAACTGATGCCAATTTTTGGAGGATAATTCCCTGGCGCCGGGATTCCGTGGGAAGTTGTATACCTATATTTAATATTTATACTTCAACGGTTTATAAATCAAAACTTTTCCCGCTCGAGACATTTTTATACATAAAATATTGAAGCCCATGATACGGTTTCATTGGATCGTGATATTGTCCCGCTGTACAGATATCGGAAATGAGTATCGGTTACGTATTTCTTCGAGTGGATTAAAGTGGGCGATATACGAAGTGGAATTTTCAGCTTTTCTATCTATACGATTATATTTTCTTTCTATACAATGTACGAGTGTGTCACTAACATCTGCTACAGATATCCGATACCTTCAGCCGAAGATCTTCGAGTCCAAAGACGTGATCTTGCGAAAACACAGTTACTTCTGCAGGATTTTCTCAGAGGATTACAAAATCATACATTTTTTTCTACTGCAGTAAAAGTAAAAAATAATGAAAACGCTTTAATTATTAAACATTTCTCTTATCAGTAAATTCGAAGATATATAGGTAATTTATGTACCTGAAGACGTTGAATTAGAAAAAATTGTATTTCCCAAAATGTGGTGTGGCAAAAATTAAGGATCAAAATGATTCAAAGTTGTTTCATTTCACCCGAAAATAATACTTTATTTCATAATTACATCGTTCGTACCAAAAATTTATAAAATTATCCCTTTAAAATACACTTTTATCAGATAAAATATTTTTTTCGATAACAGGATAATTATCATATAGATCTAAATTTCGTTGGATTTCACTCCGTCATTACAATATTAAAATTGCGTTCTTTTTCAGTGCGGCATCAGTGGTGATTTTTTTCATGGAAATCACGTGGGCGGTATCGTTATTCATCCAAGTTTGCATCAGGCAAGTACATTACGGAAATCGCACGATGTTAAGGTACGAGTAAGAAGATTTACGCTGCTGAGAAACTGCGGCAGCAAGTTCAAGTTTCTTGTTCACCTGAGACACACGCGGGGTGTTTATCAGCGAGTTTGTTCCTTCCTTGTGAACAGTTTGTAAATGTAATTGGGTGTAATAAGTCTTCGTTCACTGACAGACGGAGATGAATCGGCGCGACGTTTTCTGCTTCTCAGTACTCGAGTCTACGGGGAAGAAAAATGTGGGAAAATTCAGCAAATTCGCGGCGTGGTTGGCGCGCTGGAAATTCCAATTTTCATCGGGAAATCGAGCCCCTTGCAGCAGCCGAATTTCGGAACGAGCGAAAGCCCTCAATTAGTCAATCACACATAATCACTGCGTTTCCCGATTCCATCGGAAAACGAGGGAGCGTTGATTGGATACCAAAACAAAATTTACTTGGCGATCGAGAGAGAGAGAGAGAAAGAGAGGGGGGCGGGAAATTAGGGAGATTTTATACCTTTGCCAACTTACAGCGACGCATTTTGCACAACTAAATCGGGGGAATTCGCGACGACCGAGAAAGGGGGCGTTTCAACAGGCAGCGACAGAGGTTTGGACCAATTTCGTCCGAATTGGTCTACGAGCGCCCGGAGCTTGAACTACTCTTACTTCTGGTCTTCTACACTCGCGACTAACTTCTCGTATACGTAGGTGAACTTTGTACGGTGGGATTAATACGGTAGAATTTACGCGCGAACAACCCGACTGTATACATAGTCGAGGAACTAAGTTCAACTTAAATACACCCAGCGACCGGCCTAGGAAACCAGAAGTGACTAATTTGAGTGAATTTTCGTCAACCTGAGGTAATCAGTTGCCACACGTCTTACCAGAATCTACGATCACATTCACCCACACGTTCAACCTGACTTACTCACAAGTTTCTATTCAATTACGAACAGTCAGTTGTGTTATACATTGCAAACTGTGTGGTTTTGGTATTATAGCTGATTAATGTTACATTAAACACGTCTGTAAGGTGTGTAATGAATATCGAAATATGAGTTTATTTGGGGCTAACTGCAACTGAGATTTGTCTACTTTTTTTATAGAAATGACGATTCTCTCTGCTGGGGCTGCTGGTCCGGAGTTCTTGCGATAACCGGGGGATGGCGGAGAGCCATTTTCTATCTACCCTTAGCCTGCATTTTGGCATGGAAACCGCACAGGCTATGGTTATCATTTGTTGCTGGTACGGTTCCGTTTCGAAATTACAACTTGTGAAGAATTATTCATCTCAATTAGCAATTGCAAATGAGATTTGACTCGCTTCTGAGATCGTTATAACTCCAAATGCTGCATATTCAACTGCGGGTAATATATCGATAATGAACACGAAACAGGAATCAGGGTTGCCACTTATTTTTATTGTAAAATTCTTTAACATTTCCAGATTTTCCAGATATCCTTTGGATACAATATATTATAATATATAATAAAAAATTTAATCAGTTGTTAAAGATAATTCGTTATTTACTTTAAAGTCCTTGTAATTGTAAATTGTATTAAAAATTTTCGTTTAAAATTGAATCACGGAATAGGTTTATACCTATACAGATATACTGAGCAATTCGCTAAAACTTTGACATTTAGTACGACACAAAACTTTCTAGGGTTATTAAATTAAAATTTTTTATGCTAAACAAAAAACTCTGACTATTCCAAGTTTTCCAAATTTCCAGGTAAAGTGGCGACCCTGCCGGGTGGATATTGTTCTCGCATAATGAAGACCGATTTCTACATGTCAATACTATTTATACCTAGAGGCTGATTTACGCCCCCCAATATAAACGTTGACTAGAACTGCAGATACCGATTGTGATTGGCTTGGTTCTAGCTGCTTTGCTAGCTGTACTCTCGTTACTCCACATACTATCCAGCGCCTTATCGCGTCGTGGAAGTCAGCTCAGCGGGGGTGCAGATTGCGTGGGGGAAAGCCTGCTCAATACGCGGCCAGAAAGCTACGATCGGTTCGAAGATGTCTTGGTGAGTATAATGCCGTTTGATGAGTTCGCTTAAGAGAAAAATCCAATAACGCGTTTCCGGGAGATACCGTCTGCTATATACCTATAAAGAGAGAAAAAAGAAGTCTTGAAAATAGCTGAAAATTCGATAAAATATTCTCGAATCTTTCGGAATTTTAGCTGGAATTAGTTTATGTCTCAGAAATTCTATATAAAATTGAAGGAAATATTTATGAATTCAGTTTGAATTGAATTGTAGAGAATATCCTTTTTTGTGGAAAGGGCAAAAGTCTCGGAAAACATTTACTTCACATAAAAGTGTCGTTGAAGAAAGTTTCGGTGTTTTTAGAGGGGTATAAGATGATACAAACAACTACCTTGTTGATAAGTCGTTTAGTAAGAAGAGGCCGAAGGCGCCTTGAACTTCTGTACGGAAATTAAGACGAATTCAACAGAAAAATAATTCTGCAATAAACTTTAAACACTCAGGATTCTCACAAGTCGTAGTCTAATGCAGGCATTCAAATCACCAAATCGAAGATTTAACATTATTTGGTATGAAGATAAATGTCCCTTAATTATTATTCAGTTTGCATGAGTTTCTTAGCAAAAGAACCATCCTACACCTCCCTCTAAAGCGTAAAACTTTTGTTTGCAAAACTTATTGTTCTTACGTAGTACTGGACATTCCACTCAAAATGTGTTACTCAGTTTGAATCCTGGTCTATAGCTAACAGAGACAAATCGATGAGTGTTTTCCCTCCATTCCCCCCCTCGAAATTTTAATAATTTAACTTGAATCTCGCGATCGAGAAGGTGACGGAGGTGCTGGACGACGGAGTTCCCGGTTCGACCAATCGGATGGTCGAGAGTGACGGGGAGATGTGACAGGAGCGGCAGCCCTCCTGGGCCAGCGAATCAGACGAGGACAGCGAACCCGAGCAAAGGACGTGTCAGATAGCCACAGTTTCATAGTCCGGTACTCGGTCTCGACGACGAGGAGGCTCGAGCCTTTGAAGGAAGCGGAGCTGAGACGTCGAGTCGGCTCGAGTCGAATGGAGTACCAAGACGTGATAATTCGCCTCGAGGCATGTATGTTTGTATATTATGTGCGTTGAGAGGGGTGCTCGTAAGGGTTGCGAGAAAGGCGCGCCGACTCCGATGCATGATGAATTTCTATGGAAAAAAAATGGGCCAAAGGGTTTGTTTCTATGACTCGCGAGGCTTCGGCGATGTTTCTCACATTTCCCGATGTCGGCGGAGAATTTTTTAGTCACAAATACTATAAGAACGACCTTTAAGGATGAAGGTAGAATGGAAGTCGTGATTATTACGCAGTTTTGTCTGGTGCTGGTGTTGACTCTTAAGGAGGTTGTACAGTTGAAAATCGTGACTTCTTTTTTTTTGGTAACTTGTTGCACGTTACAGATGGTTTCACGTCGAGTGTTCGTCAAATTATTATATTCGTGATGCGGTCTAGTTAAAAATTAAAATTATATATGTATACTGCTAATATTACACGAATGTAAGCTCGGTTGCGAAATGGTATGTTGTACGCAGATTGTCGGCGCAAGACTATTGCACGCTGAGGTATTATATGTATCTAGATCGATATGGATCTTAAGGCTGTGGTCTGAACTTAAATTACACACAAGAGCTTCGATTTCGATTTTGAATGCCAAACTGTTTGGAAATGGTGAAAAAGTTCTTAGAATCGTGCAATTTCACTCTACGATAACTAATTTTTTTTGAAAAACAATTTTTTTTCACAAATTCGTTGCACTAGATTTCTCTTCACTCAATAGTCTATTGAGTAGAGCGATTTTTTTATCGAAATCAATATGAGTGAAATCTTGGACAATTGAATATTGAACGATAATAATATCGAGTCGATTCTACTTAATTTTTCATTTTTAAGGCAGTTTTTTAGCCTCTTTTAGTTTACACTATTTAAATTTTGAGGGAAACACTGTAGTTTATAGATGTAATAATTTGATAGATACTTGACCTGCGACTGTCTTGTAATAAAATTATTAAACAACTATTGATATTCAACTGTACAAACTCCTGAAACTATACACTGGTGAATTATTCGCACAAGCGAAAAGTATTGTTTCAATGAGTTTGGCAAGATAGTATTTTTATAGATGCCTTTTTTTCTCGTAAAATAATCTCATTTCTTATTTTCGTCAAGAAATTTTACATCAGAGAACATATTTCAGCCAAAAGAATTGAACGATCAAACGGACTCACCTGTTGTGAAGTTCGATCGTAATTATATGAACCCTCCGAATCTGTATTTCATTGACTAGTATCCTGGAAAAAAAACTGCAAATCTACTAGTTTTTTTTTATATGGAAATGTCAAGGATATTTCGATGCTTTCAAAACTTTTACGCTATATAATAGAGGAATTATCGAGATTTTCAGAAAAATTCAGTTAGGTTTTCAATTCATCTTTTCAAACACCGATATAAGTATTGGGTATATACACATATATATGTATATTAGGTGTTAGAATAGAATTAATTATTTTTGTACGGTTTGCTGAAACTTTCTCGAAAACCTTTAAAATTCCTCTATACGTGAATCAACTGTTATCAGACGATTTTTTTCTCATCAGGTGATTCCCTGAAAAGTGGTTTAATCGAGAATTCATCGAAATTCGATGAAGTAATAAAAAAATCGTTGAAAACTAATCATAACGCATCAATCATAGAAATTCATCTAGAATCTATACTTTACCCTCTGTAATGAAAATATACAGATAGAGTTCGATAAGAATCTGCGAATAACGCTGTAATTTAAGGATCAAAAATATTCTTCGATCACTGTAACTTTTGGAGAACAATACAAAACAAAGTTCACAAAGAGTTTTAAAATAAAATAAACCATGAAGCCAAATATTGAAGAAAAAAACAATTATTTTCAAAGCCATAGTTGCTAAAGATTAAGTTAAGAGATGGAAATTGTTACGGGACAGATTCCTCAATCCAGTAACGGAAATTTACGCTTTATTAGCCACCAACGTTTTGGAAAGTGTAAAATAATGCCTGGATGACCCTGCGTGGGTATAGTCATTGAATAATAGCCGGGGAATCGAATTGTTTTAATTATTTTTCGACATGAAAAAACTCGCTGAGAACAAATACTTTTTGGCTTCTACTTGTCTGCAGAGAGAATGGGTCCGTTCAAGGGAACGGCAAAATTAATGAAAAATGTACAGAATGTGCCGAATTTGTCGTGTATAATTGTTCAAATATGGGGATTTAAGGGAAAACACGTCAACTTTTATACGTATAACCGTGTGTATTGATAATTATACTTTGAATACTGATATTATAATATATTACATGTATAATGTATATATATTATTATATATATATACATATAACAAAGTACACATGAAACCGCTACAAAAGTTCACTTATTATTATTATTATTATTAATATTATTGTTGTAAAATACCAAATTATCATATTGTTGTACATGTATTACGGTTGATAATAAAATTATTCAAACATTGTATAATTTCGTTTAATATTCGTATAAGTGTGTGAAAAAAAGCTCTGAATTAGAGTAAAAACTTTGGTTCCACTCAGCAGACCGAACGTATTGGATGAGGCTTACAACAGCCTCGTGATTTAAATTCAAAATTAGGGATACTTCGTGATAATATAAAAGATGTGGTAGCAGTTAGACCGTATATTCCGAGGAATTGCGTGTACGCATATGTATATGTGTACTAACGTTACTATCGAGTACAAATTTATTGCTATTGTTAAACGGAACTCGTTGTTATCAACATTAAATAATTATTTGCTTTGCATTTGGAATAACCTATGCCGTGGAATTATATGTAAATAATAATCCGACGGTTCCGAACTAGATATATTATGTAATTAAATACGTATACTTACATAGGGTATACAAGTTTAAATTTCTAACATTGCGAACAAGCGTGGCAGTAGGATGGTCAACATGAACAAGAATATTTGCTTCTAAATTTCCTACAATTCTTTAGAAGGCTATAGCAATATCGGTGTCTTGCAGTAGCAGCAAGATTATTCCGTTGTATACCGGAATTTTTCTACCCTGCCATTCGTACAAGTGAACAGTATCAGTGAAATGCTTTATCCACACACAGAAACGATCTCTGTGTTGTAACCTGTTGAGCATACTTGCACTATACTGCCAGCAAAAGTACCAAATTTAAGTTCCTAAACCATCCACGTCTTACAAATATTATTATGAGAAGTTTGCGCAACATTGCACTACAGCATTGTCCATTCCTCCTTCGTCACTAGTGACGTTCCCAATTTTCGAATACATCTCTTAGAGTTAGTCCAAGCATTTGTTGGTGCATTTGTAAAATGTACTTGACTAGTTCTTTCTTGATACCGCCAGAGAAAATTCCCTCAGTGGTTGACCAGCAAGCTTTGAATCGGTTTTTTGCATATATAAGGAATACTTTCACCATTCAGATGACACGTAACCCTTAGGGTACAGACTGAGTTACGGATATCACACCCGCTCATACGTTCAATTGTCGCATCATGATTATTGTTAGAGGAGCTGGCGAAGGGTGGTCAGACCGGCGGAAGGGGGCGCGCGTGTTGACGGGAAGGAGGGCGGGGGGGGGGGGGGGGGGAGGGATTTGAGATACCGATTATCCGACACCCAAACGGCGGCGTTAGTCGATGCGTGGTTTCGGAGCAGTGCGCATGTGAATTTTGATACCGGGTGTATTTCGTCCAATCCGTACGCGACGCTACAAAAGCCGGTAGTTGTGAAAGTTGTAAACTTTCGAGAAATGTTTGGAAAAGATATAATTTACATGTTATACTGAAGAGATATGAAACATCGTTTGAGATATTAAGATTATAGGATTAATTCGGTGGTAGGAATTTGTTTACTATTTCGTTTGATATAGTAGAGACTTGATCTTGTCGTAACCTTGAAAATTGGTGTGCCTAATTTAATACAGATGGCATGAATAAGGATATATGGAGATCATTTAAAAATCGTAAGATTTTTGACATTTCAGAATAGGTTGCGATGTAAGGCAAGCTTAATATCGGCCGATTTCTGAGATTTTTTGGCTTTTTGGCTGAGAGGTGAGAATTTGTTTTGAAATTGGTTGAAAACTGGTTTAATTGAATGGTCAAGTTAGAAACAAAATTCATTACAATTATATATGTATACTCATGGTACATAAAATATCAACGATTTTTTTTGAAAATGTAAGTGAGCATAGTTAGAAAAAATTGTGAATTGTTAAACCAGAATTCTGTCGCACGTGCCTGTATTTTTGCTATTGCAGTAAATATTTTCTTCCTCGTTTATTGAAGTTTTTCAGGTATAAAACAGGGAACAAAAACTAGGCGAACCTTAGCTTCAGCTTGCAGGACAGAATGGAATCATTAAAAAAACTTTTGCAGTTTATTTTTATTAGACAAAGCAGCGTCGCGTTTTTATAACGAGGTGCTGTGTCTTGCAGGTCACGACGTAAAATATTATAACTTTAATAGTATTCGATTACCCCTGAAAACTTAATGCTGAAATTTAAAAAAGAAAAGATAAACTAAAAAAATAAAAAATTGTCTTGAACCTATTGAAAAAAAGTAAATTCTGCGAATCGACCGGATTTCCAAAAAATTGTATTCATAACTTCACCGTACTCTACGGAAAGTTTCTGGATTAGTTTATAATCTTGTCCAAATTTCGATTGAAAAGAAAACGTAGATTTCGATGAGCAATATATTAGCGTCAATTTTCCTCAATACTATGACGTATTATTATTACTATTAATATTATTATCATTATTATTGTTTTCCTCAACTAGCATTACTGTATACATGCGGGTGTTTTATAATCAGTTTTTGTTATTTATTATAATTACTTTGTCTCTATTAATAGGATTAGATTTTTCGTATATTGCTATATGTATTCGTTTCGAAGTTTCATCATCAGTGAAATAACTACATCATCGTAAGCTCTAATGTCAAAGTAAAGATAAAAATCACGCTAGCTTAGTTATCTATTAATTAATATCTTCTAATCAAGTACATTGATTTGACGTAGTAGACAATTAAAACGAGTAATTATCGTTCAAAATATGCAAATAATTGTCGAAATTGAGATCCGTAATAACGACTGAGAAGGATAATACGTCGGATTAAAGAAATTGATTTTGAAAATCAGAATTCAACGTACTAATAGAGCGGGACGACTGTAAAAGTGATTCAAACTGAAGTTATTTTATAATGAGTACTGATCCGTAACAAAGTACTCTTTTACAAACGGAGATTTGAGAAAATTAATGTCAAATATCTTAGCTCATTTTGACCGTAGCTATAAGTACGTTTAACATGATGATGGCACTTCAATCATTCAAATACTTTTCATCCAGAAAACGTGAAAATTTCGACAATTTGAAACAGTATTTTCAACGAATTGAATATTTTCTGGAAAAATCGTAAACGGAAGATTTCAAATAATTAGCAAGCACCATTTACTTCGGCCTCATTTTTGTAACCTTGGCAGATTTCGTTCACAATTTGGCCAATTTTTCAATCAAAATGAGTGGAAAATTATTGTCTGAACAAACTATTCTATCCAAAGATTAGGCGTGCCTTATACTACAACGGTAGTAAAAATTTCCGTAGAATTTTCCCAACTTCGTAGCTTCAAACGAGCTGAGTTAAATATTTTTGTAGTAAAGAATTTTTACCTCTTGTTACGATATAAATTGAAGCATTTACGCGTGTGAATTTTGGTTTGAATTGTATTAAGACAACCGTTGAAAGTTGCGGGAAAAGTAAACGCGCATCATGTTCTCTGCCACGTTAGAAGCTCGTCGAGAATTTTGATGAGAAGAGGATTACCACCGAGCCTTTCGACCTCGGCCCTCGCCTTCAGGTCAAGATCTCCCAAAACTCCTCTTGTGTGACCGAAGGATCCAAACTTTTCAAGAAGCGTTACGCAATAGCGTTTCACCTCGACGTCTGTTGTTCGATGCCGAAGAATGTCTGCACAGCTTTGTTAAGAAAAATGTTGCAGTTTGCTTGGCTCAGGTAACGTTGAACACTTAGTTTTGATGCACGATGAAGGTGAAGGGCAATTTCTTATCGTCGTTAAACACTCGTAAGTAAAGGATACTCATGATTTGCCGGTCCTCGGGGTGAGTTCGTATCGCATGAATTATTGGAAAGCTAAACTTTCCCTCCGACAGATCCTCGCAGAAACTTTTGTTCTCCGTATACTTGAAAACGAAATAATTCAAATTTATCAATTTTTTTCAAATACTTGAAAATGGGATCCAGAGATTTCAATCGACTGTAAGTCGATTCGATTTGAGCAAAAATTCAAAAAACAGAGATAATCAATATACAAGAGTCGTTGCGTATCAATGACGAGTGCAAATTTACTATTTGCGAAACATAAAGTATTAAAAAAATAGTGTTTTGGAAGATCGAACTGCGCGATGTCGTACATTGATAAATGTGAAGTTTGCACGTATAATTTTATTTATTCATTTGGTGTGCAAAAATGAGTGCAATTGACTGAATAGAGCTTCACGAACAATCATAAAGTTACCGTACAATCTTCCGGTACCCATAGACTCAAATTTGAACACCTTTTTTAAATAAAAATGATGGTTTTATTAAAAAATGAATAAATAAATAAAAGACTAGATTACAGTAAAACGCGACAAAAGATGGTTGCTACTATCTCGGGGACCGCCTGATCGAAGCTTCTAACCCATCAATCCTTTATAGCGTTAGGAAGGCTGGGTGAAAAAGTAAAGAGTAGTTCCCACCAAGTTTTATCATCAATCATCTACGGACTGAGATTGATGAAATATCAGTTATAAATATTTGTCTTATCAGTTATAAGTAATGCGGTATTAAAAAGATGTTCAAACACAATAATAAACATTGGAGAGGCTCGACGCGAGCGGAAAAATGTTTACAGTAAAGCCGACGGATACGCGTTCAGAAAAAAATTGATTGAAAAATGTTTTCTTAGTTGAAAATTTAGAGCGAGATCGATCGGCGTAAAAGAGATTTTTAACCGTTTATTATTCGCCGAGATTTAATTTAATTCGAAAATATCCTTACCTCTTGTAAGCACAAATTGCAGTAGTCATCCCTGACTTGGAAATACAATCCTAATATTCCTGCGAGCGGTGTGAAGTCCTCTTTGCAATCGGAAAATAATTGCATCAGTCGTACGGCTAGATTGAAGAGACCCCCAGTTTCTGTTTTGCGATTTGAAAAACGAGACCAAGTGAGTCTATCGAATAGGATTCCGTCTTTTCTACAAGTTTTTATGCGACTGGGTGAGTCCAGTCATTGACGTGCAAAAAAGCTTTGATCGCGATTTCATTATACAGTCTCAACTTACTTCGTATCGTCATTTCCCTGTACTCTTCTTCCGATGGGCAAATGTAGTTGTCTCGCCAGTAAATTTCCATCCCCTGTCCTCTGTGCAGTTCGAGCAACTGCTGTGTGTAGACTTCGGTAGCCTGCATGGTGATACGTAATTCATTAATTTCTACTCCACGAAGTGAGCAAAATATCGTCATTATTCAAATTCTCAAGCATTTGAAGATGAATCGATCCGAAGATCAAAGCGTTCGACGAATGTATACACGATGGTTAATGGTTATAGACCAAAGCGAATTAAATTCATTTCTTCGCGAGCGGAATTGTAAGCGAAAGAAACTAAGAATATGTATATATTCTTGCAATCAGTGTAGGAATTTATTCTCTCGGAGATGCAGGAATCGACTTTGTATTTACCTCTGGATGGTTCAGGGCCAGAACTTTTTCAAGTGCTATGAAGAGCACGTAGTTCGCCGCGTTGATGGTGCTGGCTACGCCGTAAATAGAGTGGGCTACGGGGATTCCACGCCTCAATATGGAGTTGTCTTGAATGTCGTCTATCCTAAGAAAAAACCGCGACGTGTTATACTCAAAATAATCATCGTCTAAATTGTAAATTGTAACTGAAAGCTGTTATATCGAATGCACAGTGCTCAGGCAAGAATAGTCATTATTTCTCACAGATTTTCAATTTAAGTACAGTTACAGTGAAATGGTTTTTATCGATGATCTATGTTGTGAAAATCTCGTAAAGTGTTAAATAAGTTAATGATGGATTTTCGGAATTGAAGTTTTCTTCGTACGTATAAACCCAAAGAAAACTATGTACAGCTGAAATTATTTAATAGCAGGGAGTTAAAGTGAGAAACACGAACTAATCACATGCAATACAATATTCAAGTTATTTATATTCAGCAGCAATTATAATGTAATACGGAAAAGCCGCATGCAGTGAAAAAATAACGGGATGACATTCGAATTCGATTGAAGCCAATACAGCGATTAGGCTCAAGTTAGTAACGCGGGTGTGACAAAATGGTGAAATAAAATTTATTGTTTTACAGATTCGGAAGAACTCTAAGGAAGTTGAATTTACAAACTATGAGTTTGTTAGTATAGTGTACTACGGTTGACTGCAAATGTCAGGCAATTTCAGTGTCACGAAATGACGAGTTTTTCCAGAAATGCATCGTTAAAATAACGTTACGGAGTACAATCTCATGTATAATGAACGATATCGAAATATGTTTACGATTGCTGTACAAAAATGATGGAATAATATGTGTTTAGGTACCAAACAAAATGCTTTTGCCCAATCGAGAAGACGAACTTCGGAAACGTGTCAACGTCTGATTTACGTAAAGCAAGCAATTCTTCGTTTCGACCACGGTAACTTGGCGGTTGCCTGCGGTTTAGCAATTATATGGTGTTTAAAAATTTTGCTAAATAAAAATATTGCTGTCTAATTACAAGCGAGAAGCAAATCATCGATTATACCTATACAGCACAATACGAAATTGTTGTAAGATAGTTGAAATAAACGAATAAACAAAATTAGAAAACATTGTTCACGTGCCAAAAGCACATCCGCCTAAAAGTTCAAACAATTCGACGTTCGTCGCATGAAGCGAGCTTCTTTTGCATCTTAAAATATAAAAGCTTCGAATCGGTTGTATAGCGATCCATTTTCACTTCGGTTTGTAGGGTGCTTTTTGAAAATCGAACAGTGGCTGGTACTCACAATAGACTAGAGTTGTGGAGCATCTGGGTAATGTCACCGACGGCGTGGAGTTTGTCCTCGGGTATTTTCAGCCAATAATTAAATGCGTGAGCCAACTTTGCTCTTATCTGTTTTCCGGGTACCTGGAGAATGTACGTGAATGGTTCCAGCAGCTTCTGCAATTCGAGAATATCTTACGATTTCACTCCATGAGATGTACAATCATCAATTTTGGAATTTCGATCGGACCATACTTCACAAAATACGCCCAAATGTGGCGAAAGGAATATTCTTTCAACCAAGCAAAGCGTCGGTTGATTAAAAACTAGACGAAGGAGCCAAGAGATAGAAAGAGAAATAATTTTTCTTACGATTTTCAAATCAATCCACAATCGCATAGGCGAGATTAGCGAAAGGAATGATTCAAGTTATTTTAGTCAGGATTAGTATTTTCTATGTTTAATTATGTACGTGCTCACAGCGACTCTAACTTTCGTTCGTCATTTATGAATTTTTCGAACAGTTTTTTTTCTTTTTTTTCTGATGGGAATCGTGAAACGCTAAGTGGAACTAAATAATCAACAAACTGTCGTTATAATCGGTGCAATAATGAGTAGACAAGCTTGCGACACGCATAATTATGACAGCATGTATATAATTAAATAGTCATAACACATATTTCGAGAAAAAGTTCTTGAAGCTTTTTTTCTCACTTAACACTTCTGCCGGTGACGTTGCGTAAAAAGTACTTCCGGATATATTTGTGTCTCTGTGTAACAGAATTTCAGCCTAACAGTCAGCAACAACGAGTGCAGCTGATATCTGTAAGCCCGTCTCTTTACATTATCCAGCATCACCTCGTGTCGGCTCTTTTTGATACGCAGGGCCTGCACCGTTCACCCGATGATTTTTATCTCAATTTGTAAACAGCGATAGCAAAGGCCGCAGGATGAATGCAACGCGGCATTTAACGCGTACGCTTGGACTTGAAAAATAACGTCTTCAATACGAAAAAATGTTCACAGATTTCAATATTAGAGTTTTTAGCAGATGATTCATTGACTCTGGAAGATAAATCTCTTGTCTTTCAAAATACAATATATTTTTATGCAATGCAGATACTCGAAACGAAGCTATTATTCATCTAATTAACAAGGACCATGATTAGATTAGAATATTTCCATTCCGATGACAAACAGTTTTATCAGTCTGTACTTCCTTCCGGTTAAATTTTACATAGATAAACAGTATTTGTTTTCCACATTCTGAACACTTCCCGTAACAATATTAGAGCAACAACATATTTTTAAAATACCAAACTTTTCCGAAATTCCGCTTATGCAGGCGGAAACCTAAAACGTTTCAACGCCTCTGAGCTTTTGTAGCTAGAAACTGTTTCTGCGATAGCTATTTTAATCTATAATATACGTATATAATATAGTCTATGCCTCTTCTCATTTCTCTTGTGATTCCTGTTTATTTTGCGTCCAGGTGTGTTCGGCCTTTTTTTGACTTATTGTAATTTCCGTCTCTTTCCATCTGTTGAGAACATCTGTTCCGAATATATATCAGAGGTCATATTTTTCTTGAAATTATACAGACGCCCGCTTACAAGTTATGTGTCTAAGATCGGTGTTTAAAAATTTACAAAACTTTGAAGTAATTCGAAAGAATTTATTGAGGTACAGGACAGCAGTAAAAAAATATGAACTACACGCATAAGAAACAATGCATTTTTCTGTTAACGAAACTTGTGGAACGATGAAAATTCTTAGATCGAACGCAGGATTTCAAGTACCGGAAACTCAACATACGATATAAGAAGCGAGCAGGCTCTCGGCAGCTATGGTCAAGTGTCAATTCGAACTTGACATTTGAATCGAATCAAAGTACCGCCAAATTCGTTTACGACAGTCAGTCAACACGATAATCACCGTGTGATTAGAATTCCAATGACTGTTCAAGCAGTCGTCTAATTATACCGTCCATATCGTATATAATTTATCGCAATCCGTCGAGTATATCTATCAAGCGACATTATACTCGGTAGTTTAATAAACATTGATCGTTTATTATAAGCGATAAAATGCGACGCGAGGCTGGTATTATAGTTCAATTGTTTGAAAAACAGAGACAGACCAGCGGCGAAACAAACGTCAGAAATGACAATCGAAGGATATAATTTAATGCGGACTTAGGACAAGAATAATTGATATTAAAGCAGAAAAGAATATCGATGTCAAACTAACCTCATCCTGCTGCTTATCTCCGCTCTGAGAATACGGCACGCAGCTCTTGTCCGTGTCCATTTCTCGGCCTCTGGTTAAATCGGGGTTGAATCCGGTCGACACGTCGCCGAGACGGGTTTAAATATCGTCAAGAGACCCCCGCTGCTCCCTCGTTGAAAACCGTCTGCAGTTAACAGTTGACAATAGCGGGCTGCTGTCCGACGCGTCGTCTGCTCCAAAGAGCTTTCGTGCGCGTGTACTTACTACGTCTGCGAGTGCAGCGTCGTCGATACGGAGGCGGCCATGATTGGCGGTAAGTGCAAAAAAGGCGATCAACTATCGCGCAAAACGGTCCCACGACACCTCGGAGGACAGAATGCGCGCTGTTATCCCCTCGATCGAAACCTCGGATTTCTTCCTGTCTGTCGACTTTTTTACTCGAACGATGCGGCGACGCCGATGGCCGACTAGATCGACTACCACGCCTGCCTGCCGAGAGTCTCAAGGTCTGAAGTGAGCCGCGGCTGCGCGCGCAGCTACCGAAATGCACTGCGCCGACGCCGAGTCGATGCCGCCAAGATGTGTAAGCTTGTCATCGCCTCCTTTTTACCGCTGTGTTTACGATAAATTTAAAACTTTGTAAATAAAGTACTACTTTCCACTGTTTACGGAAGCTGAATCTTACCCACGATTTTTTTGCTCGCACGTTCTCCACTTTAATTTATGTTAGGCTCTCCATCCCTGTGCTTGTCAGTTTTAAACACAACTGACGCGTGATTGGTCGAGACGTTAATCAATGTTGTCGCGAATGATTTGATGTGGAGATATACTGAAGGTATGCTATCATGAATTTTCAATTACAAAAAGGATGTTTGGCGCCTTCAGACGCCTGCGATATATCACGTTGTCAATGTGTCAGTTGCCCAGCGATATTTTGCGACAAATATAAGTGTCAATTTCCACGAAATTTTGAAAATTGAAGATCCAGTCGTTGTCAACGTGATTTAATATTTCTTGAGTTATGATTATCAGCTCGATCAGAAATTTCTATCAGGCCTCGACCACGATCAGGCTCACATCAAGTGATTATGGAACAGGTTAATATAAAAATAAATACAAAAATCTATGTTTGAAGTGTGAACAGGATTTTTCGATTACCGAAACACATCCGAACAGGTCCGATTGTCGATTACAATGTCTATTTCGATTTCACTGTGCTATTTGCATTGTTATGTCCTAGCCGGCATTTGAACCGAAATCCTCGCATTACAAGTCGCACGTCCTAATCACTACGCTATGCTACCGGTTACATAAGCATCTCAGTTTTCTCCATATGATTTCTATCGAAGGAATATTAAAATTCAACAATAAGAATATATTGACTGATTATTCAAAAAATCAAAAAACTATAATTTGGTCGGCACAGTATATGAAAGATCAGAAATATTTCAGAAATATTGGGCATGCCATATTTGGATCGTCAAATGTGTAAAATATTTTTGTATTGATGAAACTGTTTTGTTTAAAACAACGTACTTCTGAAATTTTTAACATATGATCAAAATATTTCAGAAATACTTAAAATTTTATGTATCAATTCACATACTTTCGTAACATTTCAGAGACGGTAAAAGTATTATGTTGCAATTGACATATTCCTGGAATATTTCAGAAATATCAAAAGCGTTATAAGTCACTTTGTATATTTTTTAAATACTTCAGAATCATTGCAGATATATTGCCGGAATATTTTATGGATCTAAAATCTTGTAATTTATTCGAAACATTTCTGAAATATTACGTGCCGTGTGGGATAGCTTCTCAACTGATTCTGATGAAAATAAAGACAATTTGGTGATATCCTATTATAATGAAAAACTTATTGGTATTTATTATCCATTATTATAATACATTACGTTACATTACATTAGAAATAACTTATTGTTATACATTGACGTACATATTTACACGTTGGAAGAGAAAGGTATGACTTTTTTTGTAGTTTTTCATACAAGTACAGTAATTTTTATTTGGCGCGTTCTAATATGGTTGAAAATTAAGCGAAGATTATTTAATTTTCGCATTAAAATATATGTTACTATCAATCCAGGCTTGATATTTATGAAATAGTAATACCAAACTACTATTTATTCGTCCTTCCATCAAACGATCGATTCATTCGTTCTTTTTTGAGCTTATTTTCGATTTTTGTTGTTCTATTTATTGAAATCAATGTTTCTGTTACTTTTTCCCCGCATATTAACAAAGGTTTATTCTGAATTTGACATAAGTACAGACCGAAATATGATTATTAGTTGAAAACGATATTAAAAACCTAGTAATTTTTTTTTTCTATTCGTTATGCTTATTCTTTTCATTTTTTAAATTATTTACAAGAGTATATCTTATCGTTGAGGCTAGTTACACAATTCCGCATATAATAATGTGGAAAAAAAGTTTGTCATAGTACGTACATTTGTTTGATTTTGAGGTACATTCAAGTCAAAAATTTGGAGACCTTCATTTGAATTACAACAAATTTTTTAAAATCAATTAAAACTGAAATTCAACAGTCATCGAGAAATTTAACGTGAAATTTTCTTAATTAAGAAATAAACTCATGCAGTATACGAAAAAAAATTACACAAAATTTCGACAAAATTACAGACATAATAATAATAATATAACGTTCAATGTCTCCATAAACATTTTATCGCCGATGGTCCTGTTTCTCCAAGTCTTTTATTACTTTCCCCTCATTCCAATCGTTTATTCGATTAGGCAAACGACGTAAAAATTACATTGTTGACAATGTGCACTGTCGGATGTCTACTAGCGCGATGATCGGAATCTAAAACGAACGAATGATACTTCGAATTCTGACAGTCTCGAAAATATCATTGCTCAGCTTCAGTTCTAGCTCCTGTAACACGATCGCTGACGGCTATATTTATTGTTATAATTTTTCGCCACTGAGACTGAGGACGTTGTAGTAGGAGTGGTCGGGAAATCTATCGAGCTCTATATAATCGGTTTCATCAAGCAGTAAACCTTCTGCAAGATTGACTAGCTCAGTGAACGAAGGTCTGCAGGCTGGATCTTTGTCCCAGCAATAATACATTATATTGTAGAGTTCTCTTTTGCAGTGCTCAGGCCGATCGAGCCTGTATCCTTCCTTGATCCTCTTCATTACCTGAAAGGCAATTCAAGAATTCGTTTAATGATTGACGCTGTTTTAAAAATTTCTTGACTTTATTGAACGAAAATATTGTCTTGAACTCAAAGTCAATTACTCTCCCACCGAAAATACCCGCATCAAAATTTTTCCAATTTTATGTGAATAAACGGAGACGTTTTCTGCAATTCTATGATGTATGAAAAAAATAATTTCCCACATATAGCATCGAATTTTTCGATTTTTTTTTTGTTTTCAAATATTCCTGAAATTCTACAGGAAAAACATTTTTCATAATTGAATTATCTAAAGCATTTCTGAATTATCCTTGTGTTTAGAACGGTTCTTTTCTGAAAATTTTTGTGATGTACTAAAACCTTTAAGAAATAAATAACTCCACAATGATTTCGATTGATATTTCTGTACCCGAAGTTGTGCAATTTTCTTGAAACGTGAATAGGAAAATGTATTCAGTATATAACCGTTTTATAGTTGTTCAAAAAACTCTGCAAAAACTCATACATCACAACAACTTATATCTATGTTACGTAATGTCTGTCATTGTATCAATTTTTATGTCATATACACAGTGATTATTCTCTGAAATTGTCTGAACGATCTTATTTTGCAACCAGTTACAGGACCGTTATAGCATTCGGTAAAAATCCGAGAACATTATACCGTGAACATAGGCGAAGCCGTCGAAATGTCGTGGTTAAAATTTTCCAAACGTCATAAAAAAATTAGTACGACGCGAAAAAAGATGATAACTACAGATCATCAGCCCTTGATTGTGGTATGCTACTATTTCGTCATTATTTATATTTGTTTAGCGCAATTTCCTTACCTCAGCAGCCGCCAGCCCGGGATATGGCGTGGATCCTAGGGTGACGATCTCCCATATCAAAACTCCAAAACTCCATATGTCGGACTTGACCGAAAATATATTATCGTAGAGGCTCTCAGGCGCCATCCATCTGATCGGTAGTCGTCCTTCTGACTTCCTTTCGTATATTTGATTCGCCGCCACGTCTCGGGCGAATCCGAAATCCGCCACTTTGCACGCCCGATTTTCGTCTATCAAAATATTCCTAGCTGCCAGGTCCCTGTGAATGACTCCTCTCGCTGCGAGGTACTCCATTCCTCTCGCAATCTGGAAGGTAATGAAATTTTGAAAACCAACAGCTCCGAGGACCAAGATCCAAGATCCATTCGGCTGCTTCAATAACAGAAAGATAACGTCTTTACGTCAGAAGTGCTCTCGGCTGTTTTCCTTCGCGAGCTTGACTAACCTGATAAACGAATCCAGTGAGATCCCGCGAAGTTAGACCGGGACCTCCGTGATTTCTCTCCTCTCTAGAGGCCCTCAAAAAGCTTTGTAATTTCCCTCCGCTGACGTACTCGAGGATGACAAACATTGGCTCGCGTTCCGTGCAGCATCCCAACAGCCTCACGACGTTCGGATGTATCTCCAACGATTTCATAACTTTGAGCTCTTGGGCGAGGTCCAGTCTCTCTCGCTCCGTAGCATTTTCCTTCAAGGTTTTAACAGCCACTATGCTGGGCCCAGGCTTGCCGTCGATATCTTGGGCCTCGCATTTCCAAACTTGTCCAAAGCAGCCTTCGCCAAGAATGTTGAATATCTGTATGACAAACAAGTTGGAATAATATAGTCATATTTTGAATACTTTGTTGGATTTGTGAAGCATTCAATGCTCGTTTGTTATTAGGATCAGGTTTTGTCATGGTAATATGGTATAATTTTATGGTGCGTCATCATTAGTTAAAACTCTGTAAAAAGTGAATTCGATCTATCTCTAATGAGAGGTTTCTCGGAGATCAGACGTCGTTTGAAAATCGTTGCAACTTGGCAAATATTTTTAATCCTGCGCAGCTTAACGGATCAACTTCTGACGCTTTATCGTTAATCGCTTCTATCACCTGCGTTGGGGGCATCGGATGGTCGTCATCGATTGAGTTGTGTTACGAAAATTTGGATTGTGCAAATATTTGATAAACTGGTATTTACTAATTCCAAAGTACTACTTTTATTTACCAAGATTGCAACGGTAATATGACCGATTATTAGACTTATTGAAAAGGATTATTTGAATTACTTATCCCCATTTAGTCATGTCTAACTCGAAGACTCTTCCCGCTATGTGATATTTGTCAATTAACTGTTTTGACTTACAATTAGTTTTGAAATTTGTTTACCGTACAATTGTCTGTGATAATGTGCCATTGGAAATAATTGACAAGCCTTTTACTGCTTTCAAAACCATTCACTATATTTCCGACGTGATAATGAATAACAAGCATAGGTAAGCTGACTTTGCTGTTTCGAAACAAAAACCCATCGGCTAAGAAATTAATCGCTAAAAACACAGAAAATCAACTTCGTGAGCAGCCTGCTGCCTTTGCCATTTCTAAAGATGTTTCTAGAATTATTTGTTTAAGCTTGATGCAACGTTTAATGGATCTTAATGGTATAATAGCGGTGTTTCAGTCGTACATGTTAAATTTCAGAAATTCACTAACTTCCAAATCAGCATTGTCAATCACACTCAGGCCTTGGTACAACGTTAGTATAAACCACAGTCCAAAATAGTATTTCGTCTGCTTCAAATCTCCTCATATTTAAAAAGTGTGACTACATATTTTCATCGAGAGATTGTTGAAGAAACTAAGAACTCAATTTGAGGAATTTCAATGGTACAACCAAAAAGCAATTATGTTGTTAAATTCCAATGAAAATCTCATCCTGCGCCGTGAAAAATATTATTTGGAATGTCTTGCATCGACGATAATTAACACCTGCGTTGTGTGTGTTCGAAGAGACTTATTTCGAAAAGAGTTGACTTCAAAGTTACGACGAATTTAATATTTCTGCTCCATAAGTACATGGGAAAACAATATCTTATGCTTAATGCCAAACCATCATAAAAATAGACTCATGTGGTCTAAACCGTTCGACTTTTGTCTAATGGGAAACGGTTGAAAATCGGGATGCGTAAGATAAATTAATGATCGAGCCTCAATTATCGAGTCAGGTATAACGTTTGATCGAAACATTCTACATCTGACCCAATAAAGAGTCCAGAAAGCTGTTTTACGCACCTTGAGCCGATGTCTGGGAAACTCCCAATCATCCGGAGCAACTTTACTCTGTACTCCCGAGTGGTTCTCTTTGTCCGAACCTTCGTAGGTGTTGCTGCGTGCCTTTGGACGACCCCATCCGCTGAAGACGAGGGATGGATTGTCGGATAAATTCGAGACTGTAGCGGAAGCTGACTCTTTCTGAAAACCATCGAAAGTAGAAGGTTAGAAACAAACACTTAGAGATGTCGAATTTTTTAGTACCCAGTATTAAGAGTTGGAGCTTCACTCATGGGAAACCGACTCACCATTTCCTCTTTCGATTTCTTGCTACTGCAAAATTTATGCCTAAGTGACCAAGCGCCCATTCCCAGTCCAAGAACAAGTGCACACACAGCAGCCACAGGGACAATCGTCATGGCAAGGTCTTGGGGCCCGTTTGGTTCGCTGGGATTCGCGTTTGCACTCGGCAATGCAGTTCCAGGAATTTCATTTGATGCCACCGATTTGCTCGTTGGTGGGGTTGTGGACGAGGGTAAGACTTCGGGTTTTTTTGTCCTAGGTGGCTGCGGACGTAGGATCGTTGTTCGCGGAGATGTCGCAGGTGGCGGAAGAGGCGGCGGCGGCGGCCTGTTCGTCATTGGAAATCTATCCGGCGGTTGAGGGGATCCATGGTACGGTACAAAACCAAACGGTGGTCTGAATCTATCTCCAGAAGGTTGACTATAAGGTGATCGACTGTTACCGGAAACGATTGTAGATGAATTAGGAATTGATGAATCGGATGAAGAAGTCGCGGAAAAGAGTTTAGACGAAAAGAGTTAGCAATTATGCATTTTCTTTGGAATTCCTTGGACTCGAAACGTCTCGCTTCTGTTTTTCTGCCGGGAAAATCCCGATCATATTAGAAACGGAATCTCCGCCTGACTCTAATCTGATAACAAACATCGTTCGGCATGACGTATCGGTACGTACCAGATAAATTTTTACATAAATGTATATTGATAATGTGAATCAGCGAAATTTATGGTACATTTTATAATTGGACGCTTTATTCACCTGCTAGTTTGGCCTCCATTCAGTGCCGAAGAGTTCAGGATGCGTGCGTAGACTTCAGTCTTTACTACGAGGGCACCATCCGAGACAGTCACGTATAGAGACAGGTTCTCACCTCCCTGGAAATACGGAACAAAAACGCGTAAAGAGCTTAACGTTATAGTAGTCGACTAAGCTTAATCAAGCAAGAGATACGTTAGATTCTGGGAACCAAGCTACGGCTACGGCCACGGCCACGATGGTTGGTACAAGATGGTTGGGCTAGCTGCAATCTGAACCCATTTGATAAAAAGTATTATTCCACATTCAAGCTGCGTACTACCTACACGACATTTGCAGCTAGCTTCTGGTCATAATATAATCAGTAAAGTTCGACTAAATACTTGAATCGATCGAGACCCGAGTAACCGTTGTCCTTATAATATAGTATGTCAATGTTGGCAGTCTGACAAGTCGCATATCTGACTATTTTTTATAAATTTGATTACAGCTGGGTACGATAGGGATGCAATGGTGTATGCAACTGTTGGATATTGAATACTGAATAAAGATATAATATTCGTCACGTTTTCTATGTGCCACTTGGCATGCTCGGGTTCGATTTGTCGGGTAAAACATCAAGATACTCTTCAGTCTTGTACATCAGTCTTTATACACACACATGCTTGTGAGGTATAAGAGAATCTGGTTTGACAGTGAACAGACTCGTTTACCGTCTGGTCCCGTGACCGGGACACTGAAACTTAACCAGTATAGCTTCGCAGTATTGAGTCGCATTAGAAAACACATTTCCAATAAATAATAGCTCAGACCGAGTTGAAGCTGAAACTAGTAACCGGACTCAGTAACTAGCCAGGGACGAAAACAATTTATCAAATTTCACATTGAAACGCAGATGAATAAATAGTTTGAACTTCGTAAGGAGCAGGCACAATTTGTGGTGCACATCTAACTTCGAAAAGTTTAGATCCGTTGCATATGCCGGTCTTTCAAAACACTTAAATACTCGTATTACTTCCATCTTCATGCAAATTATTTATGAAACTCACTCTGCCTTGGAGGGACTCGTTAGTGAAGACAGTCCCTGTGCTGTTGTCGATGTAAAAAGGCAAGGGCCGTTGCAGAGTGTTTTCCCAATTCAAGGTGTGTCCCACTGGTTCCAATCCGTAAATGAACCTTTTTTGTTCGTTGTCTACAGCCCCGACCATCGTCACGACAGTTCCTATGGTCGCATTGTCGGCAACCACCCAATCCCGATTGACATTTGGCACTGGAGGAGTGTTCTCACTGTACTGGCAGCCTGTAAGTCAATTTTAAAAAAGTAGTTAATATATTTGTGACTCACTACGGTCTCCAATTACAATTAGTCGTAAGGTATAAACAGGGGGCAACATGGTTTATGTAGTCTCGTAATTTTTAATTTATCTCTGCCACTTACTTCTCGCGCAAAAGGACAGATAAAAATGTGCCAACGGCATCGATTTTCCTCTCTATGTACCAGTTTTTTTTTTTATACATACAGTAATCCAGAAATAGTGGATTACGTTGGAGTTTTGAATTGTTCATCATCTTACCCCGAATACAATGCCGGATCATACATTAATCCATTACATCCTCTGATTGTGAGCAATTTTTCATAGCTACCTTAAGGTGTTGGATCGGTTAAAAAAACGTTCGCGGAAAGCAACTTCTATTTCACGCGATGATGCCACGGTACGTTTAACGCTCAACAGTTCTAGCCGAATGTTATTACCATCAGTGATAATTGAAGAGAGAGCTGTTTACAAAGATGGAGGCAGAGATACACCGTATAGGAGAATGACCTTGATGTGCATGTCTTAAGATTTTTAGTTCAGGTCGTCAAGTAGAGTGTGACCCTTGTCTTGTCGCTTTCTCGTTCGACTATTGTTATAATTTTTGCTGAGGTATCCGTTGCTCGGTTTCATGGTGATGCTTTACTGACCCCATAGTTACATGTCATGTAGGTATATGTTCCGACAGTTGTGGCTAATGTTCATCCATGCACTGTATAAAATTGGCGGTGTTAAAACTGACCAAAAGCGACTGGCGTGGACTACTATAAAATAATTTTTATGGTCAATTCAGAATTCAGAAACATCAAATAGTGTTAGATCGACATAAAAAATTATTGTATAGAAGTCTTCACCGTAGTTTTTTAACAGCGTAAGAGAATGATCGGCCACGAAATTTAGTCGACATCTTCCTACAGTCGGAATTCACACCTATATGATTAAAACTAAATGGCTTTCGTCTGACGATACTAATTGGGTCTCATGTTATAGCAAACTAACTTAGACTTATATTTACCGCAGTGTGTACACGTACATCCGATCCGAAGACGCAGTTTTTCTATCACATCAACCAAAAAACTAGGCTACCTTTTATATATCAAAGCCATTGAACTTCGCCTCAATCTAAATCTATGTAAATGTTGTGTGAGTTTTCTTACGTGATGCTCGCTATAGGCTCGATGCACATCAGCGGTAAGCATATAGTCGGACCGCAACTCATAATATGGTAATGAAATCTAGTATCTAGGACATGAAAACCATCCTAGACTCACGTGTTCCACTGCGTAAGTATCGAACGGCTAAATCACTGTTATTATATACTTGCCATATGATAAATGTGCTCGTGATGTATGATACAACGGAGTCAAACATTCCTGTATGGCTGTCTGTTATCTGACATTGTTACGCGTGCTTCAGACACCTGACAAAGTGAAAATGAAGTAATGAAAATGAAAGAAATTCACCGCTTTTGTAGACTCGTATTGTAAATTTTAAGACTCTTTTTGGACACGACGTATATACGTAGCAGATTTAGTGAAATGGTGTATTAATTCTTGACACCGTATAATAGATGAAAACGTGCACCTTAACTAAGAAAAATTTCGCTGTAATAAATATACTAACATCGTTACTTGTGCGACGGTCTTCGTTTCGAGCATCCGTTATACAATGTCGGTGGTTAGAATGGAAACTGGGGGGTACCTGTTGCCTGTCGCATTGTAACAATGCAATTGAACCGGAATCGAACTGCTCGTACCCTTTAAACAGTAGTTTGACTTTGTGTTGGTGCGAGAAAGTGGATACAGACTGCATCTCGAACGGTTCATGTCCAAATTGGCTTATGGATTTACAAAAATCCGTAAAAGTTGTTTTTGGTATTACACATAAGCAGTTTTTGCTAAGCGAGTGATGCAACTGTACAAAAGTATCTACAGACTGTTTGGACAATATTGATTGCGTCTGATTTTTTTTTCGGGCATTCGTAGGAGGCGCCTGATGATTCGTTGAATAAAAATTATGCACTCCTAGAGGAATAACCTTCGATCTATGCTACAAATTTACATTCCATTAGGCTCCTCAAAAATTATAGCTTGAGCATTGTGTAAGACAGGAACATTCCAACACCGAATTGATTTGGTAGGCAAAAAAAGAGATTAAGAAATGCGCAAAAAATGCACTTTTACATCGTTGCAGCGTGATGCATCACAGTAATCATATATTTACTCGTCAAGAAAATTTTCATTGACATGAATACGACTGTCGTTCTCGTCATGCGCCGACTTTAGCGGGCATCTTACAGAGAAAGTGGGACGATGAAAGTGCGACCAAACAACTGTGGAGCTAAGCAATACCATTTAGCACTAGGAAATTTCTGCCGTCTTTTAACTGCACAAGATATCTACTCCTCATTATCATGTGTCGATTTCTTCCGTATAATTGCTCCAGTATTCGTGTTCCTCGTGTATTATAATAGTTTTATACTTTTGCAAGTAACCTGAATGATGCCACTCAATCATCACAGCTGAATTCGTGAACTGATTATTATACACGATCTACCAGAAACTCATGCATTTCTGAATCCCACCAGAAAATTATCATTAACTTATTTCATACATCATATTCTAGATACAAATTTTTAGGAAATTTCTACACTCTTAATGTCCTGACTTAACGACATGGTCGATTGGTTAGATTTCCTCAAAGCCGAGCCAGAAAAATACCGCTGTGCTAATGATGAGAGGTAAGAATGATGAAAAATGAAGTTGGCCGCATTGCTAGCTCCAAGGCAGCCAACATGAATGACCACGTGTCGTTTCAACGCAATTTTCCCCGCTTCCATGCAGCCCAACGCTCTTTGGTTACACAATGTCACTGCATTCCGGATCGCAGCTGCGTTCATACCTGGGAACGCATTATACATATATATATATATATATATATATATGACTGCGATGCACACAGTGTATCGGATGGAACCGGCGAGTGTTGGTGTACATCTACACGAAGATCGGTGTTCGCTGCACCTTAGAGTCGACCGATTCATCTCGAGGCCGAGCCTTACGCGATTCCAAGAACTCTCTTTGAGACTTTCTCTTTTCGTCGGAGCTGCTAATTGGACCTTGCGCTATGTGAACGACCACCCAATATTACAGACGTCGATCGATTTCCCTGTGATACCGGATCTTTTCAACGATTAAATACTCTACGTTGATGCAGTGGTATGCAATGGCTGCCGATGACTTCACTTCTTTGCCGGTTCGAATCACACGGTGGGTGACTGTTGGGAAAATCATGGAAAATTTTATGGAAACGTGAATTATTCGTGGAATTCAGGATTTCTCTTGGTTACCAACTTCGATATATCGTACTTGAAAACATCGATAATTACTATAATTCACTCGTGGATAGGGAATATATTTGAAAATGAAATTCAATCGACAGATAACGAACAATTTCACGCTGTATTATATGGGAAATGCCTCACTATTTTTTTCTATATACATTAACGTCTGGGTTAAGACCGGTTAATCCTAATCTATTGGTGTTAATGATGTACAGAGAGCGTTAAAACTACAGGACAAAGGTATGAAATGATCGTAGTTCCAAATCTGTAACTCAAATCAATCAAGCTGAATATAATTAAAGTTGATTTCGCAACATTTTCGACAAAATTTTCAAGCGGAATTTTTTTTAACTTGAACAGCTATGTTTTGTTCTCACAATGTTGCGAAGCGAATACGTTATTCTGAATTTTTTTTAAATATCAAAAACGATATTATTTTCAGAATATTAATGTGTTACGATCATATATATTTTCCCATAAACGCATTCTCTCCAAAGTGCCAGAGATGAACCTCGATATTCTTTTCTTATAATTCTTAATAAGAAAAACGTTTCTTATCGAATCATCACAGGTGGTTACTACTTGAAAAAAATATTGGCATCACAAAAGAATTAAGTTCAGGCGATTCGAAGAGAATCCATTAAAAAAAAGTCAATAAGACGTGAGATAATTGTGATCTCTCAAGTTTTTATAATCATTTAGATTTTCAGTTTTTCAAATGTTTTTCACTTCCAGGATAGATCATTACCCTAAAATTTCACACAAGCAGTTTCAGTTTTACTTTCGAAACCCTGATTTCATAATTCATCTGGTTTCTAAACCCACTACCTTTAAATTTTACGCTGATTTCTATACAGTCCTTAGAATCGGAAGCCTTAATTTTTCAAACAAATATACATGGACATGAGTGGAAGAATGATTTCGTGAAACGAAATACGGTTGATTTGAGTTCATTATATTTAAAATAAATGTTATTGCAAAAGTAATTCCATGTGTCTATACACATCCTGAATAACCTCAAATATCCTCACAGAGTCGCTTTAAATTGCAAACACAGAATTAATGTGAATATAATTTTTTTCTTTTGCATTACGGATGTATGGTATATAATAATAAGGTGTAATGCGTTTCATTCCTGCAGTGAAAGTTTCATTCGGTAGACACATATATCCACCAGGATGCGCATGATGTGCTGTATGTATGTCTGAAACACACAGATATGTGATAATGTAATTTTGCATTATATACGTGGTCTGCACGTACATCCGGGCCAACCGAACTTCACCTTGACGAATACACACCGAAGATAAGTTTAACAAGTTTGAATTTCCCGCAAAAAAAAATCAGGAAACATGATTGGTTACGTTTTATAACTTCTGCGTAAATATGCGTTATGTACGAGTAGAATTGCACTTGCAACGGTATCATGAGAAATTTAGAACCACTTTCCAATCCTCATATATTGTTGCATAATTAAGAAAGTTTAACATCAGTTTAACGAACGCTGCAAACTGCAATCTGAAAATTCAGGTGAACGAAAAATCTGTTTTCCCCGATCCGTATCGTCGTGGATTCAAAAATCGAACACGTTTTTTCTGTATCCCGAGCTCTTACGGTAGCAGCATTATGTCATTTACATGGGACTACGGGTTGCTCAGTTTTTGGTTAACGGTTCTTTGTCACGTTTCTTTGTCAACAGTTCGAACGAATTATAAGTTGTACCTACATACCTACGCTCGTCAGTGAAAGGTGTCGAATATAAATATCAGCCAATCCATGCCTTTACTCACTTTGATACAGTACAATATAACGCATTAGAGGTATAAACTTTTTAGAATGTAGCTAACAACTACATCCTAACGGCCTTCAGGTTTCTTCCTGGTAGACATTCATGGATATCAGAAGACGCATATATACATAAAATTGTGCGTGGTAAAGTATAACCGTGCCTGGTTTTTTCCTAATTCCGTTCTTACTCTCTCTTTCCCTCTCTTTCTCTCTTTTGATCTGTCTTTGTCGTGGCATAACAAATTAAAACTCGTTCCATTATTCACCATTTCGTATTTTTTATTTACTCCTTTTACCGCCCCGTTTTTTATTCTCTGGATTTTCAGACCTGGTGTTTGCCTCTGAAGGATTAAATCGGATCCCCAACGCCGCAGTGTGTCTTACAGTATAAGTTTTATAACAGTACGTTATTCATTGTTCAGGATACAATGGTAAAAAAGTTTGAACGATCGTTTGGACTACATAAACGATTTGAAGATCACTTTATAAATAGCGGTTATCTTTATACATCGTTAACGCAGGTATGGCGAAAGGAACGTATACCTATATAATCTCTACCCGGCTAGAAAGCTAGCCAAAAGGCTCTCTATTGGCTGATTTGTGATATTTCTTTGTTAATTCGCGGTCCATAAAATTCGAGTATCTATATTGACGTATCAAATCTATTCCACAGCGTTGAACCTCGTGCAATGGAGCTCGGAGGTTTGGACAGCATATTTATACTATTTTCTATCAAGACCGTTTTTCACAACAGTCGTTCGGTTTTTATTCCATAACTTTACCGGAAAAAAACGGTCCTGTTTTATAATACCTACCCATCAGGCCAATCTTAGACCAAACATCCGCTTGCAGACGCACGCATCGTACGTTATAGGTATGTATTATAGGCATAGATTTTCGTGGTAAAGCTATCGCATCCGGGGATTACGTAATAGGTCGTAACAAAATGTGAAAGAGGCCCAGCCAAGGGGGAAACAGGATCTACAACGAAAATATGTAAGCTTGAAAATATCCAACCTGTTGAGGATTTCCTCAAGCCCGCTTTGCAGGTGGGCGATCACGCGTCGTTACTTAATCGTGACGTCACGTATAACGAGTCGTTTTATTTTTCTTTCCATCGGCTATAAGGTCTCGGAACTAATCAAGTTATTCACAACTAAGGTCGCCAAATTATTCGCAAAATTCTTGCATACTTCAGGCTAAAGTATAATCATCAACGCAGATCCGTTGACTTCGAGCACGTCTTTTGGATAGTTAAAAACTGGGGCATCTATGACTGATATCGCATGTATAGATTATCGAACCGAATAATTATTTCACTTTTTCAACGATTCGGAGTACAACGTCTGATTGTGATCCATTCAACTTTGTGTGGTAAATTCGCAACAGAGAATTCGACCTGCGCTCATTGACCAGAAAGCTGCATTCGCCATTTTCGTTTCCCACACATTTCGTACCACTTGCTGTATACGAATTCCGAATACAGCATGACTCAAGCAGCCGCCTCCGTTGGCTCATTTTGTACTGTTAAACGTGCTCGAGGATGCTGAATTCTTTTTGCCGATAAATTCGCCATTTCAGTGATTCGTATAAATCCACAATCAATAATTAGAAATAGCTGATTTTTCAGCTCAGTTGTCTACGAACTAAAAAGGATTTATTGGATTTGAAAAATACATTCTTCAAATGAAAAATATTTGACCGTTTTACCGATCGAGTCGACAAATTATTTCTAATGATTACGGGACAACCGATTATAGTATTGGGAAACGAAAATCGGAGTTTGACGATCGGATGCGGATAAAACAAATGTAACCACATCTCTCTTGAATCGAGAATCATGCAGCGCGCATGAAAGTGAAGTCGCCTTAGGTTCTGAATATTTGAGAAGCGTGGCTGGCCTTTTCTAAGTGAAAGTTCTGAGTTCAGACTCGGTCCACAGACACGTAGAGATGATTGAGTTGGAACCTCCCAGAAAAAAAAACACAAAACAAAAACACGCGGCCATTTTAGGTAGGTCTAAAGTTACTTGTACACTCTGAATCATCCTTTTTAAAACCGACTGTATGACTGAAACAAGAAACAGGAACTTGCTTCGCTGGCGGTAAATTTTGTCTACTTCAACTCAAGGCAATAAGTATTCGATTCTTGCATTTTATGAATACTTGCTTGTTGCACGCGGTATTTCAGTCGCAAAAATCATTTTCTTTGGCGGAAGTTTTCTGTCAAGCTTGAATTTCACTTACAGGCACTTGCAAAGAACTTAATAGTTTCATTCTACTTACAAATTTATTTAACCCCATGAAGATGAGAATTCCTACGGTGTTAAAAGCGTTTTAGTTTACGATTAGTCATATTATTTTTATTGGTACCATGTACGTCGATGAATGTACGAACACGCTGTTTCATTATCATATCCTACGAGTATTTTAATTGTTCAATTAGATCTGGAAACCTGCGCAATGTAAAGTCCGGGTGAAGATGCACCCACAGCAGCGTTCGCGTTTGAGTTTTTACTCGTGTAAATATATTACAACTTTGCTCAATGCTTTCTGCTTTCGATCTTTCTACGTGTCTGTATCTCTTCAGTATAGCGCAGCTATCCGTCAAGCAGTTGCACTTGCTCTTTTCGATATGTGTCATGTTTTCTCTGTATTCTTTACCCGTGATTCTATTTTTACTTTGACGGTAGATTTCTAGGTCTTGAAATGACGATTTATAATTCCAGGTCAATTAGCATGCGAGTATAAACTAGTTACACAGAACTTGTAATCTTTGCGTGTATTTATTTTTTTTTCCATTTTGTACATTCAAACTACAGAGTTGAAGATATTTTTTTTTGAAGAAACGTTTCAAGATACGTTTTTTTTTTTTGTAACCAAATTGACTTATAGGTTTTAAAGAATTTTTTTTAAAAGGATAACCAAAATAACTGTTTTAGTGTAAATAACAAAATCAATCAAACAACCACTCTGAGATAATGAAAAAAATTTATTGAATAAAAAATACAGACGAAATTGTGATACCGATTTGGTAAATTTTATGAAATAATATTCAATTTATTATATTATCGAAATAATGGAGCGGCTTTTCACATATTCGGTGAATAAAGCATCGTTAAATTTGACTTAATCATTAGTGGTCAAAACCTAATTCGACAGATTTATAAAGTCAGCCAAAATTTTGGCAAAAATCAAAGGAGCTTAGCCCAAGTGTTTTTCTGTAAGCTTTGGTACCCTACAGTTTTTCATCTCAGGATTGACATTAATTTCTTTAACCAATTGGTACAATTAATGTGTTTTTCAGGATAAACATAATGCAGGTTCTGTTTTTCTATACTAATTTTCTACACCAAAAAATGGCATCTACTTCTGATGAACACTTCTGCCAGCCACCATCTTCTCATCGCAACCATTAATCTCGCACACTTTTAGAGTTTTGTGTAATGATCCCTGTAAGAAAAATATTATTATTTATTGTTATTAAAGATCCATATGAATAATTTTACTCTTTTAATACGTTTGAGCAAGCGTTTGAGAAAATTTATGACAGTTGGTCTATCCGTATTGATTTTTGAGCTATTACTACAGCCTCCCTCAAAACCGGGAACCATTACCATTGTATAACGTATTTCTGGTTCTCGGAATGCGCATGATGACTTAACAGTGTCTTGTATTTAGACACGGCTTTATGCTCGGTTTTATGATTGACTTTTTTTGAGTTTAAGCCACCGATAGAGTTATTTGAAGTTGCGCGATTTTTGAGTCGTGCGTGAACGCTATATTGACTCTAGTGGTCAAACATTCCACAACTTCATACGTGACTCATCACTGAACAAGCTGCGGTAGTATAAAGCCGAGACTGGAACTTCATAGTTTTCCCAAAATTCATCAGCATACGAATATTATACCAGCAAAGGATCAGAGTTGAAAAATGGCGAGCGCACAGGTTTTAATCACGCCGATAATTTTTTATACCAAAGATAGAATTTAGCAACGTAGAATGAAGTTTCAGGCTCACTGAATCTCATTTTAGTTTATTGGTTATCAGTTGATGACAGCTGAATATAAATAGCTGAATTACCTACTTTCACCAAAATCACTTCGCTGTTGTATAAAGAAGAGTCCTAGTTCAACACCAACGGTGCGGTTGCAATTGTTGGAGACTCTAGCTCTTCAGAAATAGGTATCTACTCATCTCGCGTACGGAGTAAAGAGAGATTTCCTTAGAACACCGTTTTACAAATTAACGGCAATTTATTTCAGCATACTTAAGTTCATTTCTTGGTCAGGTTCAAAATTGAACGCTCTGAAAGCTTTTATGGAAATTATCTCATCAGATTTTTCTGAAGAATCAAGAGACCTTGAAAATTGAAAGAAAATTATGGAACGATGAACTTAAAACCTAACGACAACAGAGTTGTTTTACTGAAAACTGTTTAAATTTCATCATGATCGTTTCAATACTCACTGATTCGATAAACTCAAGCGAGTTTCAGGATATCTTATAAATCTCGATTCATTTAAAACCTTTTTACTTTACTCCAGAGAATAATTATCATACCATGCGTGGGTAAATCCTTATATTTTTCCTTCGCATTTGCAAAAAATTCACATATTCTATAATATTAGCAGTATTAACGTGCCATGTGAAGTTGTGCTAATGGGGTCAGTGTTAACACCTTTCTCTGAAATTATCGCATCGAAGCAATAGCATACAACAATTAGATTAAAAGCTCATATAATATAAAAATCTCTCGGCTGGTCTTAAAACTCGCGGCGAACCAATTTCTCCTCACTCAAAGTGCTTATAAAATCGCTGAAGTAGGTATAATAAGCTACGTATGTTCCAACGAGGCAATACTTTTGTAAAAAAGTAATTCGCATTATTTAGCTACCCGAATCGGGACTCTGGTCGCAGAAATGCGATGCTGATCATGTGACATGAAAGGTAGTTTCAGGTGCACGTTGAGTACCTTCTGCATCATCTTGCAGACAGCAAGCGGTGTCTGGTGACCTGATTATACGTTCCTCGCTTACTGGCATCAAGTCAATTCGTCGATCAAGTTCACTACTGTTTCTTTTGCGACATTTTTTCGTCCTGGTAGAAATTTTGGTATTTGATCACGATCTCTTTGATGCCCCACCACGTTTATAAAGAATATAACTGCAATATTGTGCAAGAGAGATTTTCTTTGGACCCTCATATGGTTCACGTATTCCTATATATATGCATAATATTTGTAAAATGTTTACCATTAATTCCAGACCCATAAGAATATACGATAATAAATAGAAAAGAATGGAACTTGGCATGAATTTTTGGGGATATATATCTCTTTTCAAATTCAAGATAAATTTCCTTGAATAATATAGAACCTTCAAAGCTCAAACCGTCATATAATTTTAGTTTCTCAGTAAAGTTTTAACAGCGCAGTAGCTGTACTTGAAATTGACTCGGTATACTGAAAACCGTGACATACTTGTGTTGCAGTCTCAGTATACGAGTAATAAAGTTTACAGACTATTTTTCAACCGTTACATGGTATTGATGAATAGCGCTAATGGCGACCAATCGTTATTCTCGACAAGTCCCCATGCTGGGACGTTTTTTCGTTATCATATTCAAATGTAGCAACTTACCGGCTTCTGTGAAGAAGGCCGCTGCAGCGATGATCGCACATATAACGAACATTTCGCTGCATGGGCTGATGATTCTCTGATAAATCCTGCAGCGAGTGACCAACACAATTATCGCTGGCTAGGCGTATTTTTCCGGGGTGTGTTTCTCCTTCCAACCTATATTCCTGCGTGCACAACTTTTTTCCCTTGTATGCACCTGTATCGCTTCATTAACGAATCGTCAGTATCACCCAACACTGCCTGAGTTATCTCGGACATTTATTAGATTCACAAATAGCATTTAGAAGCAGTGGATTTTGAACAAGTTAAAAAACACACAAACGATTTTATTTTGATACAGGTTTTTCTTTCTTATCCACCGTTCGTTTCACGTTTTCTTGTCAGACCTGAAAACACTCTTTCTATCACCTATGATTTAATTTTGCAGTTTTAAGGATTTTTCGAAGACGTGTAAAATATTTTTGGAGCCGTATAAATAAAGTTTTTCTGCGTTTTGACGAGTTTATTAATTGGATTACATCTAATTTGATATTACAACGGCGTATGCTATAGCTCTTCTGTCACATTTCGAATCACGCTCCACATACAATTAAAATTGAATTTTAAATTTGATTCTCAGTTTGGAAGTACGATGTAAGTATCCCAGAACTCTATATGCCGAGACGATATTCACTTCACTGTTTGGTGTCTCGTCTACAAAGATCGTGCCGATTTCTCGCATTAAAAAAATTACCGCAATAGCTTTAGCGAAAACAAACGAAAAAAGGCAAAAATCCGGTTTCTGTATACTTATTCAATTCTGCACAGATCACTAATAGAAAATTTGATTAACGAGTAAACGAATTTGAGGACTGTAACCACACCGCGGTACACGTACGTGATAAATCGTTTTAGATCGAGTTTAGTTTATATCGCGTCGTTGAGATTCACTGTGTATGCAGCAGCTGAAGGTATACTTTCTAAACCAACACCGAACACGCGCAGCTATAATTCTACACACACATTAGCTCTGCGCAAACCGCGCGATTCACGCACACTAAAACGATTCGACCACTTTACACACGTACAATTAAAGTTTCATCCGTTTCTCCAAGATATGCCTTTTACACCACGTACGACACACACTCGCACAGTGTGTATACAAGAACTTTGGAATAGGTAATTGGTAGCTCTGGTTGCTGGACGGTAAAGTACATCGATATATCCTATAATGGAAACTCGCGTGAAAGCGCTTGGTATCCGTTTGCGGTGCAATTCAATTGATCCTGTAGAAACTCACGTGGAAAATGGAATGAAACGCTTTTCTTTCTTCCTTTTACTCCCTCTTTACTTCACACGTTGCACAACTTCACAGTAGGTATGATACCTATTTATTTCCTCGAACTTTGATACGACGCAAGAACATTCGGCGTGCAATCGTCCCCGAATTTAACTCCTGCGCGAGCATTGGCGTCGCACTTGGCGAGGCACTTTGTGGCCTTCGCGGGCGTCGATGTCTCCAAGTTTATCGCGCTACGCCGATGGATCCAGGGCCCGATGGCGTTCCACGGGTTCTCAATATGTATCTCGACAAGCTTTTCCTCGACCCCGACGCGCCGTCGGTCCCAGCTTTGTTCTTCCCTCGTCTATCCCCCCTTCTTATTTCCAACGATTCTCTGCCTCGACACAACCAGCGCACGAGGCCGGTGTCTGACAGCGACTAAACGGTCGACGGCCATTGCCGTTGGACCTGGGGCCCCTCGGCTTGGTGTAGACGTTCACTTTCCGCTCGGGCGGTGATCCGATGTCTTTGCAGGTTCCCCCGTCGATCGCTGACCAATGAAACCACAACGAAAGTCTCGTGGATAAGACTGTAGACTTCGGGAATTGCAAGCTTTTTTCTTTTCTTTTTTTTACTTTGTCCATTTTTCTCTCCGATTCACCCGCATCATGCTTATCTGCACGCGAATATGTGAAATTACGCCGGAAATTTCTCACCTGTTATATTTTTTAGAGCGATATTCTTACGGAAATATATATATAAACGACATTGAATAGGTAAGCGAACTGTGAGAAACTTTAACTTTTACTGCAAGATTTTTGCCTTCAATTTCAAAGGGATAAATTTGTACAAGTCAAGTTTCAACTTTTGGATTAGCCTTTTGCGGGTTTTCGATGAAAACGATTTGTTCATCGATCTAAGGAGTCGTAATATATGCAAAATACTCGAAATTCATGAATTTTCAAGGTCTTTTATAACTCACGTGGGAAGTTTGTATGCTTGTCTGTAAATATAAGCGTAAACATTTGTAAATATGATATATGATGATATTTGTAGTATGCAAAACATAGTAGCCTTCTGCAGCTGCAGTACAACCAGCAACTCTGCAAGTTGCAAATGTTTTTGTCAACAACGTTTCTCTTTGTTACCTGCATTTGATATTTACATTCTTTTATTTTAGTTTTTTCAATGGGCGGAAAAACTTGCTTATCGACCCGATCACGCAATTCTGCATCAAGATTGCGAGTGACTACACCGGAAACTACTTGATTCTGACCTCGTTTGCAACCTCTCAAGGCTGCGATACTTACAATTAACAATACTCGTAAGCAGAATTATACAAAATAATTTCGATTTTAACGATAATGGGATTTTGCTGTTAATGGGAAAACAATTTCACGGTCTTTTTCAACCAACTTCTATGAATTTATGATAAGGCGAATTGAAATGACTGACAACGGTAATCGTGGATTTTCCGACCTTGTTTGGGATTGATAACAACGTGTAAAAAGATGGTAAAAATAGAATGCACTTGCAACGAATTTCAATAAGAGATTTATTTGAACTGACTTCAAATATGTGACGGTCAAAGTGCATACTAACAGCTTGCTACTTTAGCGTGTCTATGACGGTTTCGTAATTTTTACCGAATCTTATCCTGAGAAAGCTCATTTTTAACAACTACACCAATGAAAATTCAATACTAAATTTCATCGGTAGTAAATTCTAATACGTCATACACCTACTTTCTATGTCACCGATCGTAATTAGACCTGTACGAGTATATAATTACCTACAACTTTCTTCTGGTGGGATAAACTCCACTTACATGTTATATTCATCATCGTCATTAAATTACTCGACGAGTAGTGCAGCCGATTGTTGGTTAACAGAGTTTATCGATCGTCCATTTATTCAACACCGGTATAAGATTATTGGAATCATTTTCCCTGTCGGTAAATTATCATCGACGTTGTAGTATAATAAGTTACCGACGAAGCTCCGTGATTCAGTGATCTAGGTGCGATAATGGGTGCGGGGCAAAATCCTCCTGTCTCAGGGTTTCGGGACTTTGACCTTTTGAGTCGTTGAACAGTTGTTATTGATAAATTCGGATTCGTAAAGTGTCGAAAAAGGCACGGGTCTGACATTTGAAAAGTCGACTTTTTGACTGCTCGGTATTTTTGCATCCAATATTTTGCCCATTCATAATCTTGCCCATTCTCAAGAAGGAATGTTGGTATAAACTTATTTATACATTTTTGTGTTCTCAATTTTCATTTTTCTGCGAGACAATTTTTCGTATTTACGGTCTTTCTACATTTTTAATTGTCAGCAATTTGATTTTCGGTATTTCAGCTCATCAAATTTGATTATACATCAATACCTGATGTGATTTTGTTTGGTGGAAAATCAAATATTTTGTGATTGCTGAAAATTAAGTTACAGTGAATAAATATTATTTCGATCACAGGCAAAGGAATATTTGTTTAGTAGAAAAAATTTAATCAAAAAATCGAATTTGTTTAAACTTCTGTACCAACTGTCAGTGAGGTGGAGGTCGGTAGAGGCGAGTGCATTACATTTTTTTCGGAGCTGAGCCCAAATTTAAATTAAAATATTCTGTACTTGTACTGCAGCAAAACGATTACTATATGCGTGAAGACAATTTTTGAACATGATTGGAAAATTCAGAATGAAAGTTTAAAAATGGTAATTTTTTCGCCATACAAAATCTGAGATACTTTTTGAAATATGAGCACCAGACTAACACTACAATCTTTATAACCAATAACATGATGCTCGAAATTTTTGGTAGGTAGATAGGAAAATATAAATCGATAGCTGGAATAGCGTTCAAGAAATTTGAGCGACTAATCGTTCATGATGGTTATTCTATAAACTATATGTATATTACGTAACTTATGCGTCCTTGTTCTCATAACTTTTAACTCGTTATAATGACTTGTACAAAAATTCCACTCTAATTATTACAAGCCTGAGCTGCAATAATATTATCAAGAACCGTATCATTATCTTATATTGTTACACCAAAATTTTCTGGGCAATTTAGGGGACCATTTCGAGTTTACAGAACGGTTCCCAGGCTTCGATGTGTGGTGAGTAGGCAACCGGGCCTTTTGAATTCAGCTGAGTTGAGACAAAAAGTTATTCTCTACTTGCACGCCATAATGTACTTAGAGAATTTAAATACACGTTTAAATGGCTGTATTAACTGTGATTTGAAGATTTGCACGCTTTTTATGTTGAACCAATAAACATTGCTTCATAAAATGACTCGAACCCTTCTCAAACGATGAACATTGTTCAAAAAAATTCAGCAGATGGGGTTTTTGTCTTCATTGTTTAAACATTTTCTATTGAGATTGAAATAACGGAGTTGATGGAAATCAGGAACACAATAAATTTATCATCACGTATCACATTTTTGAATCCTATTATATGATATTCTTTACCATTTAATAATTTTATCATTTAATCGTGGTTTATCGAATCCTCTTGAGAATTTTAGAGAAATCAATCTCTCATGGCCCTTGACTCAATTTACGTATGTGAATTTAAGGTCACGTGGAGTTTCAAGGTCCACATTCTCGTCGACTCGTATTAGGAGGTCCTCTCACCCATGCTTACGCTAAATAAATTCACACCAAACTCGGTTATACCAGACGCCACTTTGCTCCAGCTTTTTCCACGTCAATCTCCTAGGAATACGTATATAAATATATATACACGCCAACTCAGCGGCATTTGACCCTGCCTGACCCTCCACGATTTATTCCACTATTTTTTATTTTATTCTATTAGCAGAAAAGTGTACTGCAAATTTTTTCAGATTTTTCGAAGTGATCAATCTAACAAAAAAAAAAAAAAAAATCAATTTACCTACTTTTTGAAAAAAAACGCCCATTCTGAAAAGTTTCAAAAAATTCACTAAAATTCTGTATCAGAAAACAAAAATTCTGAGCCATAAGACATAATGACAGCATTTAAAAAAAATGATTTTATTTAATATTACAAAATATGCGACGCTGAAAAATGAATTTATTTTCAGAATTTTATGGCATCTGTATTCTCCACAAGCAGAGAAATCGGGAGTTCGATGAAAATATCGAAGATCAGGACAGCAACCACGATGAATGCAGTTGTAATAATGACATTGTGTTTAACTGACGTACAAAGTGAAGAAAAACAAAATATTAAAAATATGCCACATGTGTAAGTACGTAACTAGTAGTAGCCTTGATATTATTTTCGTGGATATTCCCGCAGTTCCGCATTCTAGATTCATTCTGAACCTTGTCACGAGCTTACCGAATTACGTTAAAGCGGTGTAGCAGAAACCGGTATCTCAGTTGTATAACCCAACGTTTGAAACGGCTGAGATCGTGCGAATAATTATACTTTTATGCCCGCGTCTTTCTTTTTTATTAACTATTTAATCTTGTTGGGCCGAAAATAAACTCATGCACGTCACGAAAATATGTACTATATTTAATATCACAAATTCCTTGTACTTGCACGTGACTCTGCTGGATTGCAAAACAATGATGACTTCATTTTGAATTGCTGTTATACAGCCTTAATCTGGTTGCGATTGTGATTACACGTGCGACGTATCTCGGAGCGGCGTGTGAATCTGCATACTTATCGGGCATGTCCTATACATTTATTCAATAGTAAATAGATGATGATTTTCCATGATGGAATTTTTTTTTGCGGGGCGGGGGGAGGGGAGGGGGAGGATCTGTTCACCGATTTTCTTGTCTGCTTTACATCGCTTTCATTTCTAATATTTTTATTTGTTGCAGGTGTACGTAAATGAACCCATATCGCTGGTGAACAACCCGTATTTATATTGCGAAAAAATGTGTGGAACAAAAGTTGATGGAGATTGGACACCTATGCGAAATTACCGTGTCATGATTTATTAGCATTTCAATTTCACTTTTTTCATAAGCAGTGTTTTCAAGTGCAGATTTTTGACGCAGCTGCAGGTACGAACTCCTCCGGTTTTGTTTTCTCTTATTCAGATAATATTTCAGTGTTACACGGATCTCTGCAATTTCACAACCACCAAGTTCCAGCCATTTAGAAATTATAGTTTTCACATTGAAATTGGGTATAGACCTACTCATAAAAAAATTGACTTCAATTCTGTTTCTGATCGGAATTTGAAAAATGTCTTCGTGAAACTTTCTCGAATGTGATAATTTTTAATACGGATACTTAGAGCGTTCTGATGCGGTACAAAATATTTAGAATGTCAAAATTGAGAATGGATCATCTTGTTTTGGCTTCACCTACAGCGTTCATGAATAACGTGAATAACGAGTTTCTACTGAAAATCACTGGCATGGATCACTTGGGTATTGAAATTGAACCGACATTGCAATTTCACACTCTCCTTAAAACTCAACTTAATCTCACTCAACTTAATCTCACACTCAACTTAAATTCGTGAGTTTTTTCTTATTTCGTAAAACGAGTAATCCTGCTGCACAATACTTGCTTGTGTCGCATGTATATTAATGAACAAAATAACCTTTCTTTCGTGTTGTTGCACCGGGTTTTCGAGTAAATGATCAACGAACCTCCAGAGTAGTTAGTGCAAGTAATTTTTTACAGTTTGTCAAGGTTGTGTGTATTTTCTTATGTCGCCATACATATAATATGTTGTCTCAAATATGCTGTAATCAACTTTTCGGTTCACTGTACAATTAATTTTCACAATATTATTGCTAGCCACAATTATGTATAAGCTATATATACCTATTACAGACTCGATCTTGCGAATCATTCGATTTTATCCAGCCTTGATACAATTAATCAGAGACAGAATATACTATCAAAGTTGAACTGATGGTAATTTTATTAGACGAAGGACAGCTTTGTTTACTTTTGTCGATAATTATTTATACCGTTCATTCCAATGCCGTGCGATATTCCAATTCTTATTTAAAAAAATTTGCCGAATATATTGAAATTCATTTTACTTTTAGTACGCATTGCTTGAAACAGTTTTTTTTAAATCCGAGATAACACGCGATTAATTTGATGATTATCCACATTAGACGCTTTACAAGTTAACCCAATTCTTGTACGAAAATTAAGAAACTGACAAAAACAATTAGTCGGTCCGGGGTTAAATGTGGCGAAATTTGTATTTAGCTCAAAGACACGAAAGTGTGTTGACGACGTTTTCACCCGGGGCTTCTGGTGTAAGGAATTATAACTCTTGAGGTTGGACCACGCAACACTTGTTACACACTTCATGTATAAATTATACGTGTCAGAGAATTAGATCGTTATAATTAATTCTCGACTATGCAGTGCACGCAAAAATGATTAGACAAGTTCGTAATAGAAAGCCAGGTGGTTGGTTACACGTCGCAAAGTGTGTGATTATTTACTGGAAAATACGATGAATAAAAATTACGAAATAATGGGAAAAATTGCCAGATTCCAATGATTAACGTGCCCGCGACAATGACACGCGTGCGAAGAATGGCAAGGTTGCTAAATCGAAGATATTTTTGCGATACTGAATAGCCGTTGACCCATCTGCCCTTTTCTATTTATCTGACATGTTTCGAGGCATGGAGTAATTGAGTATTAAACGCTATCTGCAAGCAACGTATTACGCAGTGTATATATGTTCAGTCTATATTTATACAATTTTAATCTCTGCCCGACATCTCGTTAATTTCCATGAGTGTTTCCTCTGATAAATATGCGGCGCCATATGTGTTATATGTACTTTATATACCTATATCTATTACATATGTATATGTACGTATTGCATTACAGCTATATCTACATGCTCTTCAACGCCGTTTGGAAACGTGGTATAGGTAGGTACTCGTAATAAGTATACCTATGTCGAAGAAAACGATGCGGGGAAAAAAGATAAATAATAAAGAATTTTCTAACTTTTTCCGATCGCTCAATTTTATTAAGCTACCAGTTTTTTACTGTCTCGATGTAGAATCGCGTTAACGAACGAAAGAAAAACGATTAATGGAAATCCGAGATTCTTATTGATATGACGAAAAATAAACTTTTCGATCGAAACGAAATTTCGAAATTCCGATACCTCGTGTACTTTAACCATCTCTCCACACGCAGATTAAGGGAGACGGTCCCGTTTTTCACATGCCAAGCTGAAACTGAGTGCCTTGATTAATCTTGAATTTGAAAAAATTAATGTTTTCTTAGAATTTTTAAGTACGTAATGAAACTGTGATTTCTCGAGATGTAGGTGAAAGTCTTCAATAATAATCGTTACACTTAATACGCAGCTGATCGGTAAAATACTTTCGAATGGATTCATTAACTCCGGCTGTTACATTGAAATTTCATCCTGAAATACGAAAGCAGAATTTATTTTCATCATTTTCTAACTCGTTAAAAGTAAGTTCGAACCAGCAGAATTTCAAATTAGGGATCCAAGGACCTAGGGAACGCTTCTTAAGTGGCCTGGGAAGTGACCGGATACCGCGGATTCAGGGTTTTAGATATCGCAGTCTTTCCATGGCTCGGCCAAAACCCCATACTCAATGGCAGCAGTGCCCAGTAATATCGCCAAATATGAACTCCTTTCGGATGATTTGAAAGCGTTACTCCAACCACAGCCAAGTAACTTCACGTGGCCCTTGGATCTCCGAGAATAAAAAAGTCTCCTGCCAACCTCCAAGGAACTTATGTCCATGGACATCCAACCACCTCACCTGTCTTTATTATAGTATTACATGATAAATATTTTTGGTGAATAGTTTCCTCCTTTAGGTTGAGTTTGAGATTTGTCATAACAATTTAAGTCGGATAAATATTCAAGACTTTATTGTGTTCTTATTGTAATTGCTGTGTTGCTGCCAGCTCAAATTGCGAGTAAAAGTAGTTACGGATTGTGATTTGCGCGTTTAAGTTGGCAGGCTAGTTTAAGAGAAAGAAATTAGAGAGTAGTTTGGTTTACGAATCATTTTCTTTTTGCTTTTTTGGTTCGCTAGTGTTTTGGTTTCCCACTCGCGAGTAGCCAATTTAATCTCGAAACCTTGTGATCGAGATAAATACATGACAATTTCTCCGGCTTGGCCAAACGCAGTGAAATCCGCGTCACAGTGTATATGGGGAAATTTCTCATACACTCGCCTTGTGTATTATGGAAACTTGCCAAACGCACCGATAAAAATTGATTATAATTTTTTTTTATGGAGTTAGTAAACTACTAGAACTACTAAATATCAAATCGATTGGTCGTTGTCGATTTTTAAAGCAATTCATCTGGAAATATTTAACTGGGGTCTGGTGCAAGCCCCAGAAAATGTGCAAGTAATTTTGAAGACCACAAAATCTCCGAAAATTTCATCAAAATTTTCTCTCCACATGGAAGAACTTGAATGCCTCTGAGTAATTGGTAGGAATATAATACTGTAAATGAAGAAATGTCGTTTAATGAATCCTATAGTTTCTGGAAAGTAGCATCGTGTAAACTGCTTGTAAATATCAAATACTCGTTAGGTTGATTAAAGATTGATTTTAAACGGGGGGATTGAAAATTATACCCACGTGTCTTGGATGTACGTCAGCATACTCAACATAAAAAGTGAAAAAACTTGTAAGTATGTTATAGTCAATTTAGCTAATCCAGCTGATGGTCCATGAATCTGGCGATCGATGAATTGAAATACGAAGCTTAAAGATAAACTCACCTTACCGTCTAAAAAAAGTTAGGAACACAAAAATACACCGTTTAAACATATACACCAATTTTATTTTGCGTCACTGACGGTGAACTTTAATGTAACGACACTCCTGCTATATAATAGTTACGAATCTAAGGGAATTCAAATAATATAAGTCAAGATGTCGACAATATAAACAAAGGTTTTATAATTAGAACATTGAAAATGATTGAACTCTGCTGTTTTTCAACCAATTCCAATGTTTTTCGACTCTTTTGCGCGCTGATCAGACTACCACAGTTTCTCTGTAAAACCTTCACGGAATCCTGCGCCATAGCATAGTTCTAACGGGCAAACATAATTGTTGACGCAAATATGTTGTACCATATTCGCAAATATCTATGTTTAACTATTTCGGAAGTAACTTTCTTTAAGACTTTTGTCAGGCAATCTTTGAAGACCTCTACGATGAGCAAAATGAGCCCAAAAACATTAGAATCAAATAGGAAGTAGGCTCCGTTTAATCATCGTCAACGTTGTATCGTCAAACCTTTTCTGAAATTTTCAATATCTTACGCTTGTATTATCCGAATTTGCTCTAATTTTTTTCTGTTGGATAATATAGTAGCCACGCTGTTTCATTTGCATTCATTACCACTGGTTTTAAGGATATATGCTTTTGTAACGTCATAATCATCGGAACATTCAGGGCGCAGTTTATTCACCCCGGAAGTACGGGAGTGAGAGAATCAGGAAATCGGCCTTGGACTGATTCGAGAAATTCGAAAAGGAGTAAAAACCGCGAGACGGATGTTCCTGCAATTTTTGCAGTGTCAGCAGTTAGTGGAGAACTTCGAGGAGCCAGAACAAACCCATTGGCTGAATGTTTAGAGTGGATTCTCGGCTCGAGAGCAGCTGCGTAAGTATAATCCCACCGTCGAGGTTTCTTTTAATAAACGCTCTCACCTGACCGACACGCGTGCTTCGCAAATCTCTCTAAACACGTTTTTTTTCAGTTACTACGTCGTCTAGTTTCTTCTCATTTTTTTTCTTTTTCTTCCTGTTTTAGACGCTCATTTGCGTCAGAGAGTGTGGCCGGATTTGATTTTTTTTTTACTTATTTTCACTCAACTGATTTTTTATAGTTTGTTTGGCCCAGCTGCCTCCGGCTTATTCCACGGTCAAAGTCAACGCGTTACGGCACCGTAATCACTGCTTCTTCTACTGTTACACCTTAGACTATCGATGCACTTATCGATAATAGAACATTACTTGGACATTGCCTTATAGTAAATAGTTTTGAAACAGATACGAACATTTTTTATTTCAAATCAAAATCAAACGACGATGTTTATAATTGAACCCGAATTCTCTAATCAACATTTTGGAACATTCTTCTCTCATTTTAGCGAAAAACACGCGTTTGACTAGTACGAAAATCATACATATGTACGTACTTTCCAATGACAACGCATTCTGGCTAGAGAAAATTAGTTTTTTTTAATAGTAGCTTATATTCTATGAAAGAGACGAAATTCGACCGAAACTAGATTTGTCATGTATCACAAATCAGCTTTTCGTTACTTCGGCTTAAAAGTTTCTGAAAAACTTCAAACTTGGCGGGGTCTCAGACATTTGAGAATTTTGTATCTTAAATCCAGTTTGATATTTTATATTCTTAAAGCATTTCACATAGGAATATAGTGATCTGAGCAGTATAGGGACATGTATAAGGTAAATCCAAATAACTGCCATATTATTTTCAATTCGGCAAAGTGAATGTCGAACCTTAGTACTCCAACGTATTTAGGCCTACGACCTGTTGCTGGTGTGAGGTCAAATCGCCGTTATGCTGCAGAACGCTTGCTTGCTGTGCACTTTATTAGTTTCACTTTGATTTTCGTCCATTTTTTTTTTTTTTTTTATATATCTGCAATTTGCCCGGCGGCAGAGTTGAATGAAGGCTGTGGAATTATATCTCCTGAGGAATATTTTCGATCTCACAACCTTCCCAAGGCTGACCTTGCAGCTGCAGACATGTAAGGGTGAGATTAACGTCTGGCCGGAACTACTTTCGAGGATCTTTGCAAATTGTAGCGATATTTTGTACGGTATTTTTCAATTATGCCATCGAATATTATTCTTCTTCCGGTCCGTAGCTCGATCAATGTTAACGCCGCAGGTCATAGCGTGTATCACGTATTGATTAACGTAAACCTCTAATCATACCTCTAGTATTCACGATCATTTGAAAACAGTTTCAGCGCTGAGGTGAACGGAATATACGGTTCAAGATGATACGAAAAAATCTGCAGAATTTAGTTTTTTTTTTTCTTGATTCGAAGTAAATATTACAACTCACGTGTAAAAACTAAACGAATCGTATTGAAACTATCTTGTTGAGTAAAATTCAATAGAATCGGAACCAAAATGCGTCTACTTTCACTCATTATCATCAAGTTAAGTGATTTTTTCCCGTTCAGCTGATTTAAATACTTTGATCCTTTTTTATCGCAATCAGTTTTAGACAGATTTGCTTACATTCCACGTTTTCTGCTATATTTGAAACGTTTAACTCATTCCGACCAATAAAATAACTACGTTCACTGATTCAAATTTATAAGCATGACCGATTTCATTGAAAATTGATTGCTATTCGAAATAAACTGATCGATAGACACCGAAATTATGATATTTCAATGAAATAACCGATCTCAGTGAATCCATTATATTTTTTTTTTATCAATTATATTATTTTGTATTAGTGCGGGGATCGATTTATTAGATTGAAAAGGTAATAGAGATTCGCAAAACGTGGATCTAAAAAATTTATTATCTATCTTTTAAGTACGTACGCTCTTACATTATTTATTCAAGCAAAAAAGCATATTCGACGTAAATTGATGAACAACACATAATAATTGATATCAGTTGGGGTATTATCCGCAATCCATTACTAATAAACTTTTTGTAGTCATACATGAATTGTTTATCCTTGTAAAGTCAATTCGCCAGTACCGCGACTACAATTTCAGTGCAAGTATAGAAAGACTTAGAGTAAAGGAAAATTATGCCTGTTTTTAAGAACTTGATTAATCGACAATCGCTTTTAATCTTGAGGTTGCAATTTCCAAGCAAAATTAAACAATTTATACGTGTTAAATTGTGTGAACTTTGGACGAACGTATAGTCATATATCCAATAGCATTACGCATGCCTCAGAAATTTTTAAGAAGGATGCGATGTTATGATAGAATCTGCGGTGGGTCCTAGCCTTCTATTCGGTACTTTTTATTAACCCTTCAAATTTCCGATGACTTTACAGTTCCAAGCTGTAAGCCAGCGAGTTAAAGAATAAAAAAAATGCCAGCAGAGTCGTGAATTATCTTTCTTCGAATGACTTCGCTGACTTTGTGGCAACATCTGAAGAACATCGTCGCTTGAATACAAAAATAATTAAGGTATAATTCATCCAGAGAAAGTTAAATATGAAATCTAAACACTTCTGGTGGAAACTCGAAGTTTGTAGTTTAATCGTGAAATCGTAAATGGTGAGGCTATACAATAACACGGCACAGTGCAGGAAAATAAATTTGTAAAAAACAAAAAGCTCGTCGCATATGATGAATTATGAATTCATTGGAAACTGTGTTGGAGAATTAATTTGCCTTTTCATTATTAACATTGCATTCCAGGTTGAGAAGCATACAAGATGTACCTACAGGTAATAAGTATGTTAATAAATTTCCGCACATCATTATATGACACTGCTAGATATAGGTGCAATTTGCGAATAATCGTTAAAAAAAAGTTGCGTATCATGCCGAGTCGGGGAAAAGCCTGCGATAATTACACGCGTTTTTTATTATTACAGAGTAATTATTCATCGCTTCACAGATATACGATGCATGTTGCATTTATATAAGGAATCGAACAACCGCCGTTTGTAAATTAATCATGCCACGCTGATACGCAGACACAAATCCACCTTTTTTTCCCTTTATTTCGTTTCTTCTTTTTCAGTGTTATTTTTTAATCTCTTCACCACTCTCCTGCTATAATATTAATACGTATTGATACGTTCGTGTTTTTAATTCCTGTCGCCTGCGTCATACGCTGAAATTTGTGCAGTGTAATGAAAGATACACACGCGACCATCACGATGAATTTACAACTGGTTGAATCAATTGATTTTCAACAGTTAACCGAGTGAGCATCTTCAAATCATTTATTTGGCCAAATAAGGATGGCTGCCTCTGTTCTCACGTAACTTCACGACTTTGTTATTGCCACACCTCGACACCTCGAAGCATTTGCTCTTATTTAATCACCTATGAATACCCCTGTAGAACGACTATAGGTAGGAACATTCATTAATATCTCGCGTTTCGTACACGGATCTGTATAATGTATGCTACTTAACTTGATTGAATTAGGTATCTGAGACTGCGTGTGAACCGAAATGCCCGCCTTTAGCCTCTCTGACTTCTGATAAATTCTGTATATTCCGTCAGATGTTCAGTATATGTCATCGTGCATTTTTTTTAAACGACTGATTTATTTTTCATTTTCTTACCTCTAACTCTGTCATGGTATATAATAAATGAATTAAAATTAAAAATGGCGTCGAACCAGTTTCTCAGCAGACTTTATCGATACATTCCACATCTGGTTTTTTTCTCATTACTGCAGAAGACGAGGCTGCGCTGCAATTAATGAGGTATTAAAATCGCAAAAGTGGAATACGATTACTACACTATTAATTAAACACCGGTTTTCACCAAGGAAAATGGCGAAGGCATAATACACCAACGTGTGGGTATCTTCTTGGGGCGTAACTTCGTTTCATTCCTATAGAATCATACGAACAAAACTAAGGTTTCATTGCTTCTACATGATTCATTTTTTACTTACGTGAACTTGATACCATACATCATATTGCAGTCGACGAAAATTAAGATGTTTCTGTTTTTAGCCACTAGCTGGAAGTTGGTAACTATTTGTTTCGAATTAGCTGAAACCGTAAATCATGTTTCCTTGGTTTCAAACGTTTCCAAAAGTCCAAGTTTTCACATAAGTTCATTTGTTTGTTCAGATTACACAACATCATGAGAATTTTCAAATGAGACGGAGAAAAGTTTTTCGTTTTGTGCACAAATGTGTTTGATCAAAAATTTCGTTGTTACGTGTAGGATAACTTTTTTTTAAATGTTTGAATTCCTTAATTAACGATGCAACTGGTACCTGACAAAGTTTGAACTCTTCCACGGTGTAACCGCTGTTTCATTTTTCATAAATAAACTGAAACCAGAATATTGTAGTGAAATCTTGTACTAGTTTTGGGCTGTCTTTATTTTATCTTTTTTTCCAACAAACAAATTTCTCGTCGACCGTTAATTCCAACGGATTAAAAGGAGTTTGCGGTGTTGTTGACGCTGTAGTGTTACGCGTAAATACACGAGCATAGATCATGTGCCGCATGATCGAATGATCTTACTGATCTTACGGACGCTGAGTGTTTCATTTTCAATATTTGTTCATCAATTGCATAATTGCACGATAATGTTATTTTTTTTCCTCGTAAACTTTGTTTTTGTACATATTCATAAAAAATAAAAGAATATACAAACTATATATTTATAAACTATAAAAATGAGCGTATTCGGATCGAGTAACAGAGTAAAAGTATGCAAGTCAGATCAGATGTTATCGCTGATCACTCTTTATCGGTGATTTTTAATATAAAAAAGGGGCAACGTTGCTGGTCAATGCATTTATGGATTTGAAATCACACTTGAACCATTATTATTCCTCGTGCAATGTTTGGCTTATCGTCTTATCTTGCAATTTATTTCCAGACGAAACGAAAACAGGATGTTACGCATCTTTGCTAATTGTTTGTCACAGTGCAGCGTTATATATACTCACACTTAGGTATAGATTAAATGATACTTTCGACGTCGTGTGATCTATTCAATTAACTTCATTGCGAATCCGTTCTACATTAGGTGCCTGCGGAAATTATTCAGTATGCGTGATTGTAGTGAATAACTGTATTTATCGAATACACTAGGTCACTCCCACAAAGATAAGCTTTATTCATTCATTTCAAAACTAATACCACGAACCGTGCGCCGTAACATATAATTTGATACGTAAAACTGCGCTTCACAACTTGGACTTGGAGAAACACGAAATATGATTACATATTCATTGATTTTAATATCCGCAATATATTGCCTTACGTAGAAATTTCAATTAACACTTCGTCATTCGATACAATATGGCATACGTGCTTATTACTTGATGATATTTTGTGCTACTAGTGCGGAAGGTGGGTGATTTTCGACGAGTGTGAAGTTTGCAGCATGAGCCAAAGTGACCACTGTAAGAACACAGGAGTCAGATTTTCTCCATCCGCACGTGTGACACACGCTATTCTTCCAACACTTGTGCAGGAAAGTTTTATTTGAAAAGAAAACGAGTAATCTAGTAATTTAAAATAAATGGATCAAGGGCAATCGAGAAGTCCAGAAGTGCAGGCCCGGCTTCATGAAATCTAACCCAAACGCGCAAACTTCAGGTTGAACTCGGCTCAATGATGTCACTGAAAGTGCGTGAAATTAGTGTATCGGCCAGTGCGCATGCACCAAGAAAGTCCTAATGTTTAAAATTGAAAATTTCAGCCAAGCGCATGCGCCAGCGTTGTTTTACCGCACCGTTCAGAATTGGAGCATTTTACGCACGCTCTGTAGGCTTCAAAACCTAACTTTCCGGGCATGTGTTGAAAAAGTATATTAAATACTTACCTCTATAAACAAAGACCTTGAATAATGTTATGGATTGATGAGTTTCTGTATCATCTGTTTTGATATCGTATCAACGTTCAAGCCCAAGGTTTTGACAATGAATCGCGCTCCAGGGTGATGCCCTCTCCACTGCATCTAGCAACGTCCGTGAAACACTTTGATAAAATTGTTATTAATTCACGGATTAATGAAAAAATATTCTACAAAAGATATTTCTATTCTTAAATATTGCTATCGGCGTGGTTAAGAATTATCATCACATGCGGAGAGTATTTCTTTCAAGAAAAATATGTATCTTTTATCTTTTTATTATACACGATGCGTATAAACGTTAAATTCACCCATGCGACTGCTGTGTTTATTCAATATTTGAACCTGTACTAACGGAGTGTCTAAAGGATGTGTACACATAATGAGTTACGTTTGCCTTGTTTGAATTTTCCTCACAATGAATGGCCAAAGCGTAATTCTGTCAATAATTTGTATTAATAAACTTATCGGGGATAAAAAGCTATTCACATTATTTAAAATTGATTTCAAAATTACCTTTCAATCCCTCCTCCAATTCAAATGCCGAGTAATAATTACTGTTCAATAATCACTCGGAGTTTAACCATCTAGGATTGCTTCTCAGAATTTCCAATGGTTTTTTTTATTACTCACACTGGGTATATGAGTGACTGGTCGACTTGTGAACTACCAGCGAATCTCGCAATTCCCAATTCCAAGCCGATGAACGATCTGTTGTTTTTCTCTATCTCGTTCCATTCGTATCCGTGAAGCGAAAAATACCCACGGAAGTGAGCAAAGCACACTACATGGCACAGATATGTGGCGAATAAACAACAAGATCGAACAGCCATTGAAGGCATCATTATACCCAGTGTCTTATTATTAGATTGATTGCGGTGATGCTTCCATGATGCACACATTTTCTCATCATTCATTACCAAATCTTTCGCGTTCGGTAGCTGTTATCGAACCACGGCTACAAGTTTTTTTACTTTCGTCGCTATCGTTGATCCCGAGTCGGGTGACTGAGAAAATTACATGTACGCCTATATCATGTGACAGATATCGCTGCCGATTCAAGCCAAAGGTCTAGTTGAAAGGACAGCCTTCAATGCTGAAGAAGATACAAGGCCAGTAACACGGACAACAGCATTTTTTTTTTTAGAGAAATTCTGCGGTTTTATGAAAACCGCATGTGGTATTAGATCTAGACTTTCTCGATTATGCGAAGGAATAAAAAAGTGATTGGTTTTTTTGGAGAAATGACAATTCTTCATCAGCCTGCATTTATAAGCTTTTGTATTTAGCGCCGATTTCCCAAGTATTGAAATCATTTTTTTTTTAACACATCCCATTACACTTTATAATCATGTGACACGACACAGGTAATTGAATAAACGTGCAACTTCAGGCTCGATCCGTATACCAAAATCCCTTTTCGATTCTAAATGACGGTCAGGCCACTTGTTGACACATGGAATAGTCATTAAATCGCGTTTTACCGTTCGACTTGACACCTTGAGTTAATTGCATGAGAGCAAAAAGAAGTGCAGTAAGAACTGTAGGAAATTAGTTATTCACCGCTGCATTGACAATGTATGTAATATGTTGTGCTCAACCTTGTACATTTGCCCATGAGATTCACAATCAGTTCCTTCGAACGTATGCCTATTATTTACATTCATTTATGTTTGGTTCTATCTCTGTTATTCCCCGCTCATTTAACCGCAAATCATTTACGCCAAGTCAGAGACACGAAGGTGGTCAACAATGGCCAATAGAATGTGTGAGGTGTAAGTGTGATAATCATTTTATGTATAATATGACAAATATATGCCATATGTTCAGTGCGGGAATGGCTTTTTATGTTTCTCTTCAAACATGGCTTCACTATCGCAGAGACAGCAACTTTGTCTGCGACAACCTGTCGAATGCGAGAGGAAACAAGTAATCAGGGGATTCCCCGAAGACCGGTTTCAACCAAGTCTTTTACAGTAAGATGAACTCTTGATCTTGGCTTTGCATGAAACGTACCGTGGACCAATCGCTGAGAAGGATGTAACCATCGACAGACAGTCTTCCCTTCAAGATACTTTTATCACCTTGGAAGTTAAGTGATTGTGCTAGTCCATGCTGGATGTACGTTTCTTTATACCCAACGGCGTCCTTCTTTCTTCCCGTTTTTTTTCCATTTCTTCTGTAACCGCGTTGACGTTAGTACACTTCCCAGAACACAAGTACACCTATTAATTACTGAATTTATTGTCATGCAAAAGCGTAGTTAGAGACAATTCTCATCTGTCGTAAATTTTATCTCATTTTCTTCTCCACCATGACTGCTAAATTATTTCTGCTGTATATCTTTGTTCGGGGCGTCTAGTTTGAATTAGAAACTTCCATTTCCTGCCCACCAACACCGTGTTTAGACAGGCTTCAATCAATGGAGAAGATGATGTTTGTACGAATAATCGGATGCATTCTTATGGTTTTATAACTAGTGAATTTATTTATGCTTTTATTTAAACTCTACTGATCTCCTATTGATGCTGTTGTATCTTCAGGCAGGATTCATATATTCAACGGAAGCTATTTGTTCATTCTGTATATGTCATATTCGGGATGCAATTATTCAATAGAAAATTATAACTGTAAAATACAATTTTTCAACTCGCCTTGCGGCATCGTACGAAAGAGGTAATGAAAGTAGTGAGTTACGTATTTGCTCGTATTGCTTTTAAATCTGCTTTGAAAAACAGTTTCGTTGGATGAAAAAATTTGACCGGCAATTCGACCCTGAAATTATCGTGTCGTTGTACAACTCTCAGCATTTTCTGGCGCGCATAAGTTATACAGTAAGCCGTGTATGGTAAAATTACGAGATGAAATCCAGTCACGTTGATCAAATCGTAGAATCATTTATATGACATGCAAATTATACCAGTAATATCAATTTGAATATATTTGTTGAATTGAGTTGGAGCCTGCAGCTCCAGCCGAGAAGAATCTTCGAGCCAATAGACGATTCGAATTAAGGAACTATTTTATTAAATAACTGCAGGCCTGGCCGCTGGCCGTCCAGCGCATGGACATGGACGCATGTTGTATACAAGGCGCATTGTCCCATGATTGAGAATCATTATAGTTGATAAGCCTTGAATGGTTCAACGTGTCGCTACAACATTGATGGGTCAAACAAGCGCGCGAGCGTTCTGAATTTTTTCCATCATGGAAACTTAAGTATACGAATCGTCTGGCCCGTGAGGCAGTCATATCTTAAGTAGTTTTCCAACATAGAATTCCATATGGAAGTTGTCATTTGAAGCCCGTGATTGCGGCAGAAATTGGATGGAGAGATAATATTTTTAATTGCATGTCTAATCTATCGTATATCGCTTGGCTTGTCGTTTTAGTTCGTTAAATGGTAATGCACAGTCACATTGCCGCTATACCCGCCTCCACTCCGTCGAGGTATGATGATTGGAAGTAAAAAAGAAAATACCGACTTTCACGGTAACCAAGGAAGTGCAAATATAGCTGACATTGAAACTTTACGAGGATCCGTGAGATGTACAGACCCATCAAAAAGCTATTGAAATACAGACACGATGAAACAAAGGTTTGAATAGTTACACTGAGTATAATTTTACTTGTAACTTTGGAAAAAAAAAATGTTCTCTTGACCCAGAAAAAAATTTTCAATTATCGAATTTTCGATGCATAAACATGATGAACAATTTCAAAGAAATCACATGATTCTGATATTTTTTCGCTGAAAAATCTGTACGTTCACTTCTAATGAAAAATAGCACATTTTAATTCCCCAGCGAGTTGCCCATAAATCAACTGAGTCAGATTTTTTTATTGAGCTCTGAAGTTGGTAAACAAACACCCGATATGTAAAATCCTAACACGTTAGAGACGAGAAACTTATGATTCAGCATGAAATAGGTAGGTTATTATTACTTCGACAATTCAACTCAGGTATTTGTAGAGAATTTATTCATGGAAGAAATACCTGGTAGAGTGTTAGATAGGATCGATTTGTTAATTAATTTCATTGGATGCAACATAAGTTCCAGTAGACTTTTGAAATCTTCGGTTTATACGTTCTCATTTGAACGCTTTTTCGCCCTGACTGTACACCCGATAATTCTTCGTAGCTATTAAACGTCTGCTCATCTAAGATCAAATCAACATATTTTTTGTCTACCTCGCGTTACTTTTTTTCATAGTCTAGCGAATATCCAAAACGATCACTACAGATCACCACGCTGTCTAGACTGAAGTCATTCCTGCAACTTTCGCTTTATCAGTAAGATTTCGGATAACAGAAGTCGTCGGATGCAGTATCATTTATAGTACACGCCTCAAAAGATTAATCATGTTTTTTCAATTCACCAATACCATAAGATATTCGAATTTTTTTCTCTTATTCAATCTAAAAACTATTAATATGGTTGAATTTCGTAAGAATCATATGAACCCAAAGTAACGTTCTGCCGTTCTATCTATCCTTGATTTGGATTACAAGTGAACTTAGGACCGTGACAGTTTTCGTCAGAACTTGACCGACTCGTTTGGGCCCCTCGAGCTGCACTAGCCAATGTCGTCTGACGCAACGTTTTACGACGACGACGACGGTGTATCAGGTGTTCCAGACTGTTCCATCTCGTTCTTTGGCATACACGTTCAACCAAAACGTGTCAGCATACAGCCCATGTCAGTGATGATTAGTTACATAAGACATCGTCGAGTAATATCCAGCGGGCAAAAAGTTTGATGAGTGGTAAAAAAAGATGTGATCAACGGCCGAAAAAATGTTGACATTGAAATCAGATGATGGATCCAGCGGGTAAATCCTCCCGAATTAGTCTTACACCGATCATCTCACTCGAAGTAAAGGTGCATCCGTCTTACGCACGTTTAAAGTACTGTTGACTCTGACGGGAGTTGGATTTTTTATTTTCATTTATTTACCTACTTATTTATATTGTGGAAAGATCCTTGGATGATCGCCGGCTACATTTTCTTTTTACGTAATGCAGAGATCATTGACATTGTTGCATCCCGGGGATAAAACGCGCTGCAACCTGGCACAGACAATTTAACTGAGAAAAAAGAGGATATTAATAACGGCTGGTTAACCTGACGCAAATAGTAATTTATAACTCCGTTCGTTACTATGATTAGGACGCAGACAGAACGAGAGAATGTTCTAGAAGCAAAGGCAAGTTTATTACCATCGAATATAATGCGCAGTAAATTTGGCTGTAGGGACATACCTGTGTCAATGTACTGACGACCAAACGCGTATCAAAGGTAATTAAGATAAAGGTAATTAACCCTAGCGTATCGTATTTCAACGCTCCCGGGATTTCTTTGAAGGAAATTCAAAAAGTTGGGTTTTCTTTTGTCGCATTCAGTCTATTAGGGTATAATCTGCATTAATTTGCGTCGTAAATGATTTGGCCCCGATTCCATCTGTACATTAATTTTCTATTACAGTTTTTTTTTCCCCTCGTATCAGGCCATTCGGTCGCGTACTCGGCATCCAATTGATCCCATGAAATTGAGTATTCCTTATCAGTCGATTAGGATTGGGAGACTTGGTAACGATTTCTTGCTGGATTTTCTTTTTCACCGATACGTCGAGGAAAAGTTTTTCCGTAATTTCTATTGCCGCAATTGAATTAGAATAATTTTACCATATCTTGGCAAATATTTTTTTCACCAACACCAGAATTAACCTGAAGTGGTTTATTCTGAATACATTTTTTACACACAACACGTATTTATTTGAATTCTTGACTTTTTTTTATATTTGCCACGTAATAATCACCCCAGACGTTGCAAAATCTCTGTAAGTTATTTCAAGTAAATACCTTATTGTGACGATTACAAAGAAATTAGATATCTTCTCGTATTTCAACGCCCTGTCAACTTTCCCAGATTCCAACCTTCGCCGTCTTTCTGATAATTCAAAGAACTCATGGTTTCAGAACGATTGTAAACGTATTATTCAATCCAATTTATTTCAACGAGGTTTAGTTATAATTCAATTTCATTTGGACTAATGAGTTTTCTATTGACTTGGTTGAATCCTTGGGCCCATCAACGTGAACGACCATCAGCAAAATCAAAATTATTATTTTTTTCCAGCTCTGGTTAAATTTAGTATCATCAATTAAAATTTGCTGTCAGCTTGATTGTGTGAAACCAAAAACAATTGAATTCTTTCTCAGTTCTACAGCTTGATAAATTATAATTGACCTGAAACTTTATCGATTGAACAAAACATCACTTAACGAAGTTGAATAGCCTTAAAACTGATCTAAAGAGAGAGAGAGAGAGATACTTGCCAGCTTAAAATAAATGGCGAGACAGCTTTATTTTTTACCTGACTTTTCTCGATAAGATAGAAGCGAGGCGAGACGTCTTAAAATAGAAGTAATCGCTTGAAGTCTGAGTGTGTGAAAAAAAATAAAACGCTGCAGCAGTAATACAAGAAAGCATCTCTAGCCGCACATAACATAAAATATACGTAGATTTATAACGTTACTGTCCATCGCCTCATTTTGCTGCAAAACCAGCTTATAGCTACAACGGAGCAGAGATCCCCGGATTCGAAAAAGGTGAGCCAGGAACTAATTGAGCTCTAATCAAACAACGTATATTACGTATTATCAAAAGTATAAATATATCTCACGTGTGAACACATTAGAAGGATATTTGCGATGCGGATACGATACAAAACGCCGTATTTACGAAACGTTGGAAATTTTTCATCGTCGTGACATCACAGATTTCTATTTTATGTACCGATTATGCGTAGGTGTGTGAGTACAAGTATACATTCAAGTTGTTGGCGGTTAATTTTCACCTATGCCGAACAAAAAATCTTCCTCTGGATTTGATAGTATTACGGAAATTTTCTAAACGTACGTGTCTTGGAGCAGATACATCTCACCAAAAATTTCCGACCTCAGACAAAAATGGAGATATGCAATGGAGATGTACTCAAGTGTTTTATAGACGCGTATCGTCGCGTGATATCAAATGTTTACCTTGAAAAATTTCTCTGCGGTTAAAATTAATATTTACTGAAACACGGCGACGGCGTCTTCCAGAAGGCACTGTCGTAACGTGACTCTGCTATCGGCTGTTCCTAAGAAGACGTCCCTTACACCGGCCGACCGCATAGATTCTGAAGTACCGTATTTGCGCGACGTATACACGAATATAATAAATAAATATACACTCGGTTGAGATTCGTTCCCGGTATTTCCAAAATCTGTCATTTGCACTTACTCACATCTAAATATATCACAGACGTGCGTCTACTTTAATCATCCTTATACTTACGTGTAATGAACAGTGGAAACTTCCTTTCATTAAACAAGCCTGCAAATTTTTTTTCTAAATATGCTAAACGAATGAGTTAGTGTACTTCCAACGTGTATTGCACTTTCCGACTCGTATTATTATACTTTATCTGTTGCAATAATGCCAGAAGTTGAAAATTTGGGTTTCTTATTTTAGTAGAATGAAAATGCCCTCATCGCATTGAAATTATCTTGCATGAAACGTTTACAATAGGAAAAATACGTATATCTCGACAAGCGTGAGAAATATAAAATTTTCGGATTAAAAATATTTTTTTTATCCCGTTTGAACACACGTGTTCAAATCTCGTATCAACGCAATGTGATATACTTTAACCTGCAATCACTGAAAAATGAGATGTCTCTTTGAGATTTCGGTTTACAGAAGAAGAGCAACCCTCATCCTGTCGAACACGGTTGATTCCTTCTCACGAAACGTCGAACTTTGATCATAATTCTAGGCGTGTAAACGGTTCATGGCACACAATTAAAAAAAGAAGAAAAATAATGTGTGAAGTGAAAAAAAAGTGGGTCAAAAAACAAGAGTTACAACGGAAGTAAACTAAATACTTGAACCGAACTACGCGACTATTAATGAATCGAATATTTGCACGCTGCGTAAAATTAAATTGTTTTGATTTTCTCTTCTCCTGGAATGTTAACTTTTGTGCATAACCTGATATGAATGCACAATAAAAATCTTTGTCAAGGTCACAGATCGTCCGGAATTCATCAGGTGCGATTTCGGATATAATTATATCCGTATAATAAGTTAATAATACGATCGAAACAGGTAATTCACCGATCGGCGCGACAAACCTTAATCGAAAACCCAGTCCGCGGACTTATATTTTATTAGCAGGTGAGCATCTCAAGAGATAGCCATTCTTTCCAATGCCATTCTCATTTTCGACACCAGTGCAGCGATAAAGTCGAACATAAACATAAAGTAAATGAGTCTTGTATTGAAACATGGATATAAAATTATTGACGCCTCCGTTTTGTCGTGGATATGCCGCAGTTTATATTCTATATAGTTACGCAAATTTTTAACCTCGGAGAATGTACTACCTTGACTCGAAGAGGTTCGACTTGGTGCAAATTATATACACGCGGAAATGTTGAACGAGTGCGTATTGCATATGAGCTAGAAATACACACAAGAAGGTCGAAGAAAGGTTCGCGATCAAAAAAACACAATGACAAATTGAATTGTTAGTGATTGAATCGAATATCCAGTTTCAGTGTGAATATCAAGTTGACTTTTTTGCATATTAATATTCAGCCGATCGCGAACCTGTTGTCACTCCAACTTTTTTCTTTTCTTATGATCCGCGATCTTTCGCTGTCTGGAAAATTTCGCAAGCCTTATTACGAAGCCCATAATGGAATTAATACACGCCTCGATGATCGTTGTATTCCAAGTATCACAAAATTCTGCGGTCGTCAACCAATGGCAGTCGGTGACTAATATAATTCCAACGATACCTGATCTATAATCATGCAGCATGGTCAGTGGTCGGCCAAAAGTGACAGTTAATTTTCTAGTTTTAAGTAACTATCATCTCTAAAATAACGGTGGAATGAATATTAAGCTTAAGGTAAAATTAGGGGTAAAAAATTCGTTACTTCGTATAAAAATATTTGATTGTGGATATTTTTCAGATTCTGCACAGAATTTTGTGTCCCTAAATTAAGCACCCAGCATCAGAAAAATGAAGAAAAAAGCTGTGAGTCGCGGAACCTGCTGCGCGTCACTTGGTTGATGTTTCAAAAAAGCTGCTGCTCCAAGGTAGACGTTGTGCAGACAAGCTCGTCTGGAATCCCGTAGGAATTTTACTGCGACACCGTCGTTGCGCGTCATAAAGATCGTGTAAAAAACACGAATTTTTTTTGTTCCCGATCAAGGACCCTGAACACTAACTCCTGAACACTGGTATGGACACATATTGACCCAGCTGCAGTACCGATTGGTCACTGAAGTCGCCGAAGGTTTACCGCAAGTGGTTATAATAATAAAGTGGAAAAGGCCCCAAGGCTGATCAACGACTCGTCGGGGAACAACAGGTGAAAAGTGAATGTACAGCCCTTCGAGCGAGGCCGTAATTACGAGAGTATGAAAAGCACCCGCGTGTTTGCATCTTTGCAACAGGAACACAAGAATGTATGCTGCACACTTCAGAGAAGTGACAAAGTCACGTAGATCTGTTAGATTTTTTCCCCTGATTTTGACATTTCTCACGTAGGTCTAGAAGTTTGTCAGTTTTGATTTTTTTTCAGACATTGCATTTACAACTAAACATGATTTGGCTGCTATTGATTATTGAAATTTGGATGAAGAATACGAGATTTTTGGATTTAAAAAATTCGAGCTTACATCTTCCTGGACTTTAAGTACGATACGTTGTTCAGTAATAAGTTTAATCAATTTTCAAGCATCGAAAGTATAGAACTTGAAAGTTGTTGTAACGAACTAATTTCGAATCCAAAAGTTTCATCTACATCGATGGTGCAGGTCAATGTTTCATCGGTTCACGGACGAAATAGTCACCTTGTAGTGTATTATTATTATTCAACGTAATGTGATAACACAATCGCTTACGATTAGTATCGGAGATTCGAAACTGAAAAAGATATGACATCGATTGATCGAATATTTTTCGCAAAGTTAAATTTATAAATACGATCCAATAAGGCGCAGCGGGCTGTGGGCAGAGCCCAAAAATTGCAATCGATAAGCTTAATCCACCCGTTAATCCAGCGTATCTACGTTAGAGAAATAATCAGGATCGATAAATCATGGATTTAGAACTGCGCGATCGGCCGATGTGACTCTCCGACCAACTATTTTATGGGTGGATCGTGTTACGTAGCTCTAGTAGGTGAAACTCGTCACAACTCGCCGTCTTGTTTATTTACCCGAAGCAATTAGCGATCAAATATACTAGTTTTTGAGGCGTAAAACGAATGCGTTTGACGTACGAGCGACAGGTGATGAAGCGCTTTGTCACGCTTTACGTACCGCGCAGTTAATTATTAGCTCGAGGCATTCGGGATGGACGTCATATGATGTGCATGCTGCGCTCGACTCGGGTCGTGACACTATCTTTTATACACCTGTTTTACACGCTCAACATAGTTTACTTGCCATTTACCTCGCGGCGAAAGAATAAGATAAGAACCGTACGGATCCTGCTTGGATTGTGGGCACGGTATGTTTTAATTTTTTTACGTAAACGACGAGCGTTTCACAATCATTCTTGCCTCTGACATTGGCTTTGAGCCTGCCTTATTTCTTCCGTTCAATCGGTGAATCAAATCGGTTTGAAATCCGTCAAATTTCTAATATCTGTACTGGAATCTTGTCTACAATTTTTCTGCCCAACGAAACTCGGTCAAGATTTACCCTATTTTCAATGTAGTTACTTTTGTAAAGTTGCAGTTTTAAAACGAGCGTCAACTTTTTAATACTCAATCGACATTTGCACAATAAGTCTTGTGCCTAATAACCTAGTTTCCAATTGCAGTCGTTAATTCTTACATCGCAAATTTTTCCCAAAATTCTTCATCTGAAATTTTCGATCGTATTGGGTCAATCAATTTCGTGTCAACCAGAGCTTTCGATTTCACTCCGTATCCACTCGAGCAGTTTTGAATCGATCATGTCACTTGTGTCTGTACAGAGAATTTCGTGAGCAGCAAAATTTTGTGCCCAATCAAACTAGCGACTCATCTGTCACCTGGTACATGACCTTTGCGTGAAATTCGAATTTTGAAAAAGTTCCAAATTTCTTATACCCGTTTGAAATTTTGCACAATAAATCTTGTGCCGAATCAACTGATTGCCATTTCATCTCATTCCTATAATTTTCCACTGAATTGGTATCGCCGCAAAAAATGCTTCGCTGTCGGTTCTGTTTCGAATCAGGTTATTGCCGCAAGAAAATCCCCGTATAATTCGAATAACGATGAGTCGCGCCGCGTAGATTGCGTCGTACCGCGTCAAACAGCCCCGCCCCTCGGCAAGGAGAGTTTGAGCGAGTAGCGGAGAAGCGCGGCTAAACTCGCGGGGCTTTGCGATGCTAACAATACGTAAGTAAAGGTCGCGAGGCGGCGGCGGCCTTTATAAGCAGACGCGTTCTGGCCGCCAGTCATTCCGCAGAGAGAGCTACCAGAGTGAAGACCGCCGAGTCGCAGTCTAGCTTACAAAGTTTGAAAGTTCGCTCGTTCTCACGTTTGTTTGACAGTCGAATTATTTTCGTTGAAAGATAAAGAGGAAAATCTCTGAACAAACTTGCACGAAGAAGTATAAAATTGAAAAATAAGAAAAGTATAAAACGTCCAGTGAAAGTGTCGACGAGTGCTGTTTCCGTTTTTACGATCCTGAGCTTTGACGCCGCGAGGAGTTAACCCCGAGATCAAAATGTACACCAACCCGTTCAATCGCAAGCACAGCACGATCCGTCAGGTGCTGGACCGCCTTCTGGATCCAACAAGGAAGCCGATAAGGAGATCGGAGAGCGTTTCCAGCTCCGGAAGCAGCAGCTCCAAAGGCAGCGGATCCTTCGGGGGATCATCGCCGCATCAGGGACGAAAGCACACACTTTGGGGCAGAAAATGAAGAGCCTGAATCCCGGTCTTTGTCCCGAGGACGAAACGGGGAAGAGAAATAACGACAAGCGTCGGCTTTGTAGCTGTAGCTAATTGACTTCTTCATCGAAACGCATCGTAGAAGAAGCAGAAGAAGAAGAAGAAAAAGATAAGTGAATAAACAATCGTCTGTACGCCTTATCAACGTCTCAGTGATCGATCGGAGGATTTCACGAACGGGAAAAGTGTACTGATAAATGACGCTTAGTAATCCGCTTAGCACTCCGACGCTTGCATCTGTTGCGAATGCAATGCGCCAAATTTGATCAACCAATGATGGTTTCGCCGCAACAAAGACGAAATGGAGAGGAGGGAAGTGGAGAGAAGATCGATGAGATTCGAATCTCGTGCTGTGTCATCCGAGGGATGCGTGTACCCATGCTGCACTGCACTTCGCTGATGATAAAACTGCGCTTTCGAATTCATATTTTCGCCAAAGAATCGCATCTGTAATTTTACGTGGGAGCTGGATTATAGGAATTATCGTTTCGAGCTGTGAATAATAACCGCAACGTAGACGAAAGAAAGAAAATTATAATTTTCATTAATAGTGATAAGTTTCATTTCACATCAACATGTACTAGTGAATCCAAATATTTTATATGCCTCATACGTATAATATCACGTACATCGACTATATCTTATGTCTATTATTTTCACCAATGTATTATTATTACGTTTTTTTATTCTTGCCATGTCGTTTGTAAGCTAAATCTGTCATCCGATAGTTTAAATTCAATCCGCAACTTGTTATTGTTATAATAGAAACTTTAATTTATCCATCAAAATTCTACGCACGCGCCAACTTCTTGGCCGGTAATTCTCTTCGCATTACCGCAACTTTGAATGCATCTGTACGTGAACTTTGAATTTATTTTAATTCCTGAAAAAATTATTTTATCATGAATCATCAGACAGAGACATGATGAAATTTGTATTGTTCTATGCGTGCAATAAGTTGCCATGTTCTCTAGCTGTACATTTGCATTTCTCGTATCGATTTAAGTTATCAACATTTAAAACAATTTCTTAATAAAATTTGAAATCACTAGTCAAAGGCCAGTATTAGGTATAAATATGTAACGCGTAATAGCTGTGACTAGACGCGTTATAATAATTGATTGATCCATCGATTACAACTATTATTAATATTTATAAATTATTTATTATTCTCTGAAATGAAATAAACAATATTTGTTAAAAATTAATTCAACTCACTTCTAACGTAACTAACTCAACTCCCATTTCCTTGCTTAACTTTTTCACGGAACGAATTGTCACGTGAAAGATGGGTCCAAAAATTAGTAGGTATATCCGTTATTATATCTCGCTATGGAGCAACGACTCTACGGATTTTTCATTACCAAGTTCAATTACACCGTAAATATACAATCTTATACGTCAATTGACCTCGTATCGGTTTAGAAAGTTCTATATTCATATGTATACTTAATCATTATCATGAAATTGAAGAAATTGTCACCAACGAGAATTCGATTGATTGCGCCGCACGTTATTCGTGCATTCATTCAATATCTATTGGAAATTGACTTTCAATTCGAATCCCCGACATCCGGTAGGCTAATTTTTCGACGTTAATAACGATTTTTAATCTATTCAATTGTTTTGTATGTTCGGCAGTTCAAAGATCACAACAAATATAAAATGAAAAAAATAACTTTCTAATCGCTCTGTAATCGCATACCATTATATCTCACTGAACTGATTATTTTCTATTTTTTTCTCAGTACGTTGACATCTGTTAATGTTGTTATTGATTGGGCTTGTATGTACTTGTTCAGAGAAAACTAAAATGGAGCTACGTAGGCATGAAAGTGCAGATGGATAATAGATACCTCCAGTCAAGATGATGAATTTTCAACTTTCACCTGTAGTGTACATTACATACAGTAGCTTTCAATTCAGCAGGTAAAACATTTGAAACCTGTTTCATACTACTATTTATAAAATTGACGGTGTATTAAACCTGGTCCGATCCGAACAATTTTTACGCATTTACATAAATAAATCAATCTACACAATTATTGCGTGCTCAGGATCCATCTAATGAACATCATTTTATTATTCAGCTTTTGGTAGATACCTATAGTTATACGATCATATTCGTAGCGTCGAATTCTCGTGGTTTAAATGGAAAGAAGAAAAAATTAATTCAAAAAATGAGGAAGGTGGGCGTTCGGAAACACGTGTGTCTAATCAAAAATTTTCAACCGCACCGCCGTAAATTATGAAATGAAGTATCAAAAAAAAAGTCCTCCTGTCACAGATGTAAGCAATATCCTGTCTACGAACCTTAATTATATATTCTATTCCGCTCAGCACAAGGTTATCGCCTCCACCCTGTAAACGTGGAAACGTGAGGACATGTGTGTTCCTGTATACCTTACGCGTCGCCTGCTCTTCCGATTTGCATTAGTTTAAGTGGAAAAAGCCGTAACAATTGTTCCTGGAAATGTTGAGGAATATCACGTGTATCACCTGGAATGCTTCCAAAAGTTAAAAGGTAAGTGTACCAGTTATTAACACGTTTACACCAAATTATTGACTCTTTCATTTTCCAAAATTATGAATTGACCGCATAAATTGTGAATCTCTCGATGACTAAAACCAATTGAAAGATGGTTAGACACTGCAAATTTATTTGTTGGTCATTTTCGAACTAAGTATCAAACAGATCCAACCAAACAGGGTCAATAACTGGTACACAAACCTTACCTCCTTACTGATATAATCTTATTGGCGGTTGTGATCGGATGCAGAAATCCTTATATATACGTAGCGGATACAATTTTCTTTGGTACTAGAATATATATACAATATATAGTTCTTCGTGGTGAATATCATTTCATAATCTCCTTCCTCTTTAGAGATAAAGATATTTTCATCGAAATACCTACATCGCAATGATGTTGAACCGTAAGATTATTGCGGCTGATATGCGCTGCGAGTAAAGTGGAGACCATTTTCCTGGTCAAAGTATTGTTTGTAGAACAATTATTGATCGTCCAATGACGCGGAAAATATCTTTCGGAGAATTAATCGGAGTTCCAGGAATATTTATGAATGAAAAAACATGTCTTCGCGCAGCGATGAAACAAGGTCTTACTGCACTCGAACTATTCCTTAAAATGTGACGACCACGTTTAATTATTATATTACAGGAATATTGAACATAAAAACGTAACATTGTTTTCACCATCACTTCATTTCCATCGAGATTATAGTTTTGGGTCGAGTCGGTACCTTCCCTTTGAGAATTGTTCGTTCTAGAAGATCAAAGTGAAAGGACCATCCGAAATTGTGAAACGCCGGTCGTTGGTATATCTCCTGTGGGATTTCGCTTGTCTCAATGTTAAGTTCAAAGGCGAGATTTTCTAACCGCCGTCATTGCACGCGTTGAAATTATTAACACTCACAAATAACTCTTGCGACCGATGTAATTAAATTTAGACCACAGTTCTGTGAATGTTGAAACGGTGAATCCCCCCTCCCCCTCCCTGAACCCGCATAAAACTACAAAGTAAAAGGAAACTCTGGTGAAATTCTGACTTACGGCTTTGGTGCACCTAGACCAATCGGCGCACTCTCTTACGGTGCTTGTGCTCATTCTCCCAAATTTTTTTTTCCTATTGGGTACAGTTATTTTCATTTTTGACGGAATACGTACGGTACAATGATTTACTTTCGTCCGCGCAGCTACGTCATGGATAAGTCTTGCAACATTTTGAAACTGATTCATGACAAAAATTGAACTGATAGAAATTTTGAATAACGTCCGATGCAAATATAGTCTGGCTGCAGACGCTCGGGAATTTTTGAAATTCAGTTACTCATCAATTGTATCGTTCTTCTGTGCGTTCAATGTCCACAGCGCAGAATTTGCAAGCACGTTGCTATTTTATGCAGAGGTCAGTTTTAGATCACATCGAAACAAATTCCGACGCATGTATGGGTGAATCGCAATTGCTCGGTGGTTATCTCTGACCCATCGGTTGGCTAAAAATAGTTTCTAACCTATGTATGTAAGTTGCGCAACGAGAATAAATGGCATCGACACTTTTAGAAGCATATTTTCTAATCTAAAAATATCGCACGGTAGCACCATGTTTAGTTTTTGGTTGTTGCTGAAATATTTAATGCCGCCTGCGTACTTGACGGTCAGGGTGAAATTGCAGCTCGATTTATATTTCGCACGCGTTGCAATCGAGCGGTCACACATATTCTATTCTTAGAATCCGGCAGAGTCTTCCGTAATAACCTCATTAACGATTATTGATATTCTAGATACAGAGCTCTACATTGCCATTCTCGTTATATGTCAAACGTCGTCATCTTTATATCGGTAAGAGTCTGAATTACGGTGTCCTTTATGAAATCTGTTTTTGATAGTGCGGGTTCTATAACGTGTTTAGAATATACTACCGGCTACTGTCGGCGCGCAAAGTTTAAGCGCCTAAATTCCGAGCTCGATACGCCTGTTGGAAAGAAAGACTCAAAATTAAAAAAACAGCGTTTGAGAGCTCAGAGTTTTTCGTATTTAATGATTTATTGCTCCTCGCCGAAAAAAATACTGACGTCAATTACCACCACCCATAGGTTAAAGATAGTTGTGTTGCAAGGAGGCAAACTTCGTCTTTTTGGGCCGAGCGTAAGTTGCAATATAAGTTATATAGGCCAAGCTACAGAGATTTTTTCATGTAAAAAGTGTTAGAAGAAAACTAGCTGCGCCATTGTTTGAAGAATAGTTTCACATGATATGGTGACATGTTTTTCACTCGACTTTATTATTCACAGCTCTGTTATTAAAAATTTTATCCAAAAATTGCTCTTTTTATAATTTTTTGCTTATAAAATCAAAACTGTCTGTCAAAACTGTCAGTATTACTATATAATATACATTCTTCTCCTTGTCTGCTGCTCTCCCCAGTGGGAAAAAATTTTTGTTTCTACAAACAATGAGAGTACATTAAAATTTGTCTGTCATTAAAAACTTTTTGTCAGTGAGCAAACTTTGATGGAAAAAGTTGTTTTTTTTGAAAAAGAGAAACCCTTACAAGTTTGATGTCTCGAAAGCTCACAAGCGCTGTAGAGATCTACTCAGAAGTTATAATTCGACATACGAGAGGTGGAGTGTAAAACAAAACAGCAAAGTGCATTTCCATGTTCATCCACGTAGGTGGAGGAATCGGAGGAAAAAAGGAATCAAAGATGGAATGAAAAAAGAATAGCATCAGTAATAATCCGACGTGAAGAAAATACCTCCATCTTTAATCTTGTATATCTTCGGAACTGCTAAGCTCGCGCGCATATTTAATATATCAATGCGTATTTGTGCGGGTTATAATATTAATGCAAATGACATACCGAGGATCAGGTGGCAGTGACAGGGACTAAACGTGTTCGTGAATATTTCTCGTATTACGTGTATATATATACATGAGAAAGGTGAGCGTATGTACGAGTGGCATTAATCTTCCGCTATATAAGGAATGAAAGAGTTGAACAGTGTTTTTATTGCCTCTCTATATTCCGCTTGTAGATGATATGAGAAAAAAAGCATATTTTTCATGATCATGACACATAGGCATATGGATCAAAATTTGCTTCACATCTGTGGTTACCTTCGAAAAACGGTGTAGATAATATGAAATATTGTGCATATATCGAGGATAAGGTTGAGCGTTGACTGTAGGTATAACATCGATTTAAGTTTTCTTTTTTCCCAATCTTTATTACGCCGTAGTTAACGTTTCTTGTCGTTTGAACATATAATGTAGCGAACATAAAACTGTGGAGGTTGATTTACGCTCAACTCAACTGGTGGAATAAGCAAAAATATTTTCCTCTTAACTGTAGTTATCTAATATTGTAGGTATCTAATTATAGATTCACGGTAAAGTGAACACTTGAGTTAACATCGCATACTATAGGAACATCTAGTATTGTACGAAAATTCAATTAGAGGATAGCTGATCATTCATTGCACAGAACTCAGGTCCCATTATCTATTCAAGTGATTTAATCTGTAGAAGTGTAGACTATGGCTGTATCAGAGTTGGATAAAAATGAATCCCCACTTTGATAAATGAATATTGTACATTTGTGAACGCCAGTACTCGAGTGCGAAAAATATACGGTTAGCAATATCGCTAATTGTTTAAAAGTTTAATTAAGTTTACGTACTATAGGCGAATATGATTCAATAACGTGGTACAGCGACAAAACTGATTTATAGTAAAAATTGACAATTGCCGTTTCGACTATCGCGTATGTATCTAGTCATGGTCATAAATTATGGCATACGTGTATGTAAGTGGATCGTGAGTTGATATAAATCAACGGAGTAGCCGTGACGGCAGGTTTACGACCGCGAAACAATAATAATGACGCGTTTTCGCGATAAGGTTTCATCAGAAAACAATTTGTTATCCACTACCAACGACAAATCGCACGTGTGAGTGGTGCCATTTGCGGACATAATGCTATATGCCCATGCAGATAAGTACGTGAGCTGAACTATATTTTAACTACTATCTTATAAATACGTAAATATACATATAGTACTTTATACCCGAAGTTACGATTCGCTATTTATGAAAATCAAGCGATTCCGGTTACTGATGATTTTCCGGTCGAATCGACCTGATATAAGTATTTTCACTAGATCGTAACGGATACAAGTAGGAGAAATGATTTTCTTCGAGTATTTTACAGTCCGTTTTAAAAAAATTTCACAGCATTCGACAATGTGAATTGTTATCGAAACCACGTATACATTTCTTTGCTTTTATTTTTACACACAACGATTACTTTTCAAATTCTTTCTCCAAGGTTTACTCCCAATGTACTTCACAATTATTCACTCCGAAAATTACATAGACATCAGAGACAATCAAATTACCCCAAAATTATAGTCATTATCCAATTAACACGCACGATCGCGAAGGAAACATTAATACACATACTCATTAGACGCGTAGAAATAAGGAGAATTCGATTTCGCAATTGAAAAATGTATATCTCACAGTCATTTGTAATGCCGTGGCAAAAACTAGCGTAATGCTTTAACGAATATACGTGTATAGTATAAGCCCGGTTCATGAGAGACTGGTTATTCTAATAGGACAATTTAGGACATGCGTTTTATAGTCTGAATTAATACATCGGCCGTTTAATTTTATTCGACACTCCATGTAACGTAATAACGTAATATTCACAAACTAAACGTTCTCTGCAAGATCAAATAAATTTTATTCATGTTAACCCGTGTGACGAAAGTTTTTTCAAACGTATAAGAGGCATATGGTTATTCTATATCTAAACGAAATCTAAACGATGAAAAATGAATTGCACTTTAGGTTGACAAATTTTGTTTCCTAGTCATTCGAATAATTGCTTTACTTGACATTCTACACTTTTGGGGTAAACATCACTACACGATGAACCACAATGGAGTGATATTCATCAAGGCCCCAAAGTTATTATACCTTACAATGCATAGGGTAATGTTTTGTTCTTGAATGATGACTTGTACTTCGGAGTTAAACTCACACGCCTCTTTATGAACCACTAATGCATCACCATAACTTATCTTGAATATCCAACCTAACCTAATAAGGTTATTCAACAAAAATGCTGTATGCATTGGCTCGGGGTTCAAAATTCATGTGATTCGACCTTATCTGTAAAGCGCGATAATCGCTTTTAGGGCGTAAACATTAATGCGTCACAGTACCATGAACTGTCATAATAACATTTTCCCCATAACCACATGTTATATTGCAATTAAAGATTCTTTGTATTTGTCATAGATTTCATTTATTGACTACACATTTTAGAAATACATATTTTAGTTGTTAATTATACGGTCGTTAGCATTTCACTATTATTATCTGTCACTTAATCATATTCTGTGTTGAATGTACATTGCACAAAATTTCATGATTGTTACACAAATGTTTGAAAATTTATGAATTTCTGTTAATCACCACTCCGCATGTAATGAATTCTTGTTCTATGTTCTGTACTAAAATCATAATTTCGAGAAACTACAGGTAATTTCAAAACAGCCGATACCCATCGCAATGACTATTACGGATTTCCATTTCTCTCAACAATTAGCGATGATAGGCTTGATTTTCACGCGTATAAATACGACACAGTTGTTATTGTCAAGAATCTCTAAAGTACTCTTTTTCCCGTTGCATTTTTCTTTTTCACTATTTCTTTACACTCCATTCTAAATTACAAAACGGTATGAAGATTGCATCGCAGTTTGATCGATTGCGCAACAGATTAACTTTTAACCTCAGAACCAAACCGCCATTTACAATAAGTCACAGGGACTCGACTGTTAGGAGCAATTAGTTGTTATTGGTTCGTCGTCTGACAATAGAGAGCTGGATACGTTATTAAACTTAATTGGCCAGATGTCGGATACGTCAGACGAAAGATACTGCGCGTGCTAGAACTTCAATTGATTTGCTTGACTTGTACTTTTTCGTCTTCTGCAGCTGCTTAGTGGCAACTTCGTGAAAGTCTGAAGCGAAAAACGTTGCTATTCGAACGCAGAGACAACGCTGTAGAATTTTTTCGACGAATTTTCGCAGAAAACGATAATTTTATTCAGAACAATATTTCACATCAGCCTTTCAACTTCAGCTCTTTCGACCCACGCTATATTTCGCACCGCAGACGTACACCAGGATATCCGCGATTATCCGGCATCTTGCCATGCGCGTGTATTTGTTAATTGACAAATTGCGTGGGGTAACTCGATACTTCTATTTTCAAAAGCCTCATCGTCCCCGTTTTAACTGACTGCAAGATATTCGTTCTCCATATTGCGAAACTCACGGAGCTAGATTACAATTTTTATGATCTGCAGTGCAGTTTTGGAATACGGAAGACAGTTTACACTGCAACTGTGTGGGTCGATTACAGTGCTTTCAAGTACTCGGATTGAATTTACTCGCTTCGAAAGCCGCAAGGTTTTTTGCACGCGCTGTAGGTATAAAGCAATCGTATCAGAGACCCCGAGCCACTTCGCAAACAAAACCCTGTCATATTATAATGTTCGCAAACCGATCGTAATGGCTGTTATACTTGTCAGGATGGAAGGCGCGTTGACCTCTTGTTGTTATTTTTACCTTAGGATTAGTTCCGGAAGAAATTAGCTAAGAGATCAAAACGGACTTCCGCACTGCAGGCCCACGCATGGCAGGCTTGATTTCTCGGAAAGACCTTGCGGGCTGAAAAAATTATCCGATTATTATTATAGACTGTGAATGAAGCTTATGGAAATTTACTATGATCACGTATTTGGCAGTTGATTCATTGAAGCAACGTATTTATCACATTTTTTGGCACATCGTGCGCCAACTTGATCCTGATTCTTCAGTTGTAGATTGATTAATTATATTCATCAAGTGTCTATAGACTTGACTAGTAGATTTTTATACTCGGAAGAATTATGCTGAACTATTTGACTAGATGTATACCGCATTTCTGCGGTTCTTCCTTCGTTGGCTGTTGCTATAATGCCAGGTAATCTCACATCTTGCCGTTTGTTGAACTCGTTTTAAAACATCTCTGTCCGAAATTCTTGAGCACCGTTTGTTGTTAAGGTGGAAATGGTGTGTGAAATGCAAAACGATACTCTGCTTTCGAGGCATTGTATCAAACTATGACAAATAGCTGGTAATAGGCAAAGAAAGAGGTAAAAATTTTCTCGTCTTTCAGCTCTAACTTTTGATCCGTTGCTCGCAGCGACTTCAGACTACGCGTCATCGATTCCTCTGGAACAATAACGTCGATATAGCGGATGAAAAACATTGTTCCAGCGATTTCTTGAATGGGCAAAATTTTCACCGAAAATTCAAAGGAGTTAGCCTTACTATTTTTGGGTTAAGAATCTTTTGTTCACTTACTTTAGAAACCCCAAATTAAAATAGACTAATTAATATACAGTATGAATGATTGTGTGAAAATTACATTCAGATATCTTTTGTTAATATATTAACGATGTAAATGACGAGACTGAGAATCGTTGGAACACCGTCGGAGCAGTCGGAGTAACGCTGACCATGTAGATTTGGGCATCAGGGGGTCGCCCTCACGCCTCATTGGCTAATTATAGTTGTAACTCGTTGCAACTGAAGGCTCTTGGATCGTCAGGCCCAAGAAGTCATGACTTTCGTCTGTTAAGCCGCGAGGTGCATGGACGTCAACCCGTATTAGCCCTTAAAAGCAATAGTAGTAATCGGAATATCTTAATTGTGACCGGCCTACAGTCTTCAGCTGATTAGTCAACCTACAAGCTTTCAATTAATACTATGAATTGAAAAGACTTACTATCCCGTAATATTAACTCTTTTCTGTTCTTTACTTATTCTAATTATTTTGGAAATAGACATTTTCATGATATTCCATTTCCTTCAAACAAATCAAGTTGGGCCCTGATTCGCAAGAATCAGGTAGTTTTAAGTGAACGTAATGATAATTAACTTTCATTATAAATTTTAATTAACAACTAAGTTCAATCAAATAGTAATTAATCATTTTCTTATTGTCAGCCGCGAAAGAAACATTCGAACATTTTAAATAATAACTTTCGGTAAATAAATATAAATTCAAAATTCGCACAGACTAAGTGGCTGAGGTTCAACAAATTCAACGATCCCTATTCGACAACCAATACGATCGCGAGGTGAGGCTCTGCTCCAGAATATCATTGACGCTGACCGACACGACCCGACGGCACTCAGTCTCGCCATCATTAACAAAAGATGAGTCAATTCGAGCAGTTCTTCCTCCAGCATTTTTAAAACCATAATCGCCAAATTATAAAAAGTACCTATCTGTAAAAACACTAAGAATTGGTGGCATGGTTCTCTTGCCATTTTAAAAAGAACATGTTGTTTTCTTAGAACTTTAGTATAAAGTCCAACAGTAGAATCGGTGCCTAGTTGTACTATGCAACACTTGGTATAACAAGAGGGGATCTACAGTCTACAACTCGGCCCCATTACATGAATTTTGGTCACATATACTTGATCGCAGATTGTATTCACATAGAATACTTTAATATATATCTCGACCCATGGAAATACATGCTTACATGGGATATTAGTTATTATTGCTTGATTTATATGTGTTACACATACCGAGAGGGATTCTGCCGGCACGATCGTACGTGCGAAAAGGTGGATTCAATAATCGAGACAGCATGTATCTTCGTGGTTCGATTGAATATAAATTTAATGATATATCAAACATATACATGCGTTGATCTAAAGAGAGAGATACTGTATAATCATTGACGACCAACTAGACTTGATGATCATTCAGCATAGATGTTCTTGTTACTCATTAATTATATCATTTGATGTTAATGGGCACAACAGTTGCTGAATAGCGTAATCGATTGAATTTGACTAGTTCTACAGCTTCTCTGTATTTAAAACCGAATTCTTTCGTCGACGTTACCATTGTCTGAATTCATTCACCCTAACAATGTAATTAAATTTAATATTGATATATATTGGTAATGAAAATATTAACGATAATATATCATTTATTGTTATCATCCATGTTCCATAATTATATCTTTTGAAGAATATACTTTATCTTTTACCGGTTTAATTCATATTTAACCATTGAGTTTGAACGATCACCTATCTATTTTATTATTTGTATAAATCGGCCTCCATCGTTTGAACAATTCTCAAGAATGCCTGTATACGACTGCGCAACAACGTGGCCGCATATTACCGTCTTATCAGAATGTAGGTCCATCTTAATTTTTATTTTCATTTTTGTGATAGTTGCGTGAAAGATATCATAGATTATTTCTAATGGTTACATCAATGACCATTCTGTCACGGCTTACCCCCCAAACTTGATCCTCACTTTTTTTTAGCCGAAAAATCTTTAGCTGGAAATCGATTTTCGTGACCATTTTCGACTAATTAGACCCCATAGCACCCAGAAAACACTCAAAATATAGCGTAGGACCAACAGCAAATGAATAGCAAAGAAAAGGGCAAAAGCAGCAAAACTGACGTAACGCATCCATCGTTTATAGGCTGGAACTTTTGATGCGTTCATCGCTGCGTATTGAGACTGCGACCAATCGATTTCACTCGCAAAATTACGTCGGAATAATGCCTGGAAGAATTCATTGCAGCGCTTTTCAGTACCGTCGAAATTTTTGCAGGAAATCCAAAGGGGTTAGCCTTACTTTTTTGGTCATTTTTGGAGCCGAGAATTTTTCGTCTCCGAATCGATTTGTATGACCCTTTTTAGATGAATTGGACGCCCAGGAACTCAGAAAACACAACAAAAAAAGCGTATGACCAACGGCAGAGACATGAAGACACAAAGACCAGCAGCAGAAAAATTGAGAAAATACATCTTTCGTTTTTTGGCTGTAACTTTTGATCCGTTGCTCGCAGCGCATTCGGACTGCGATCAATCGATTTCTCTCGCAAAATTACGTCGGAATAGTGCCTGAAAGAATTCATTGCAGCACTTTTCGAAATCGTCGAAATTTTTGCAAAAAAATCCAAAGGGGTTAGCCTTACTTTTTTGGTCATTTTTGAAGCCAGGAATTTTTCGTCTCCAAATCGATTTGTATGACCGTTTTAAGATGAATTGGACGCCCAGGAATTCAGAAAACACGACAAAAAAAGCGTAGGACCAACGGCAGAGAAATGAAGACGCAAAGACCAACAGCAGAAAAATTCAGAAAATACGGCTTTCGTTTTTTGGCTGTAACTTTTGATCCGTTGCTCGCAGCGCATTCGGACTGCGATCAATCGATTTCTCTCGCAAAATTACGTCGGAATGGTGCCTGAAAGAATTTATAGCAGCACTTTTCAGAATCGTCGAAATTTTCGTAGAAAAATCCAAAGGGGTTATCCTTACTTTTTTGGTCATTTTTGGAGCCGAGAATTTTTCGTCTCTGAATCGATTTGTATGACCGTTTTTCGATGAATTGAACGCCCAGGAACTCAGAAAACACAACAAAAAAAGCGTAGGACCAACGGCAGAGAAATTACGACGCAAACACCAGCAGCAGAAAAATTGAGAAAATACATCGTTCCTTTTTTGGCTGTAACTTTTGATCCGTTGCTCGCAGCGCATTCGGACTGCGATCAATCGATTTCTCTCGCAAAATTACGTCGGAATAGTGCCTGAGAGAATTTATTGCAGCACTTTTCAAAATCGTCGAAATTTTCGCAAAAAATCCAAAGGGGTTAGCCTTACTTTTTTGGTCATTTTTGGAGCCGAGAATTTTTCGTCTCCGAATCGATTTGTATGACCGTTTTTAGATGAATTGGACGCCCAGGAACTCAGAAAACACAACAAAAAAAGCGTAGGACCAACGGCAGAGAAATTACGACGCAAACACCAGCAGCAGAAAAATTGAGAAAATACATCTTCCGTTTTTTGGCTGTAACTTTTGATCCGTTGCTCGCAGCGCATTTGGAATGCGATCAATCGATTTCTCTCGCAAAATTACGTCGGAATAGTGCCTGAAAGAATTTATTGCAGCACTTTTCAGAATCGTCGAAATTTTCGCAAAAAATCCAAAGGGGTTAGCCTTACTTTTTGGTCATTTTTGGAGCCGAGAATTTTTCGTCTCCGAATCGATTTGTATGACCGTTTTTAGATGAATTGGACGCCCAGGAACTCAGAAAACACAACAAAAAAAGCCTAGGACCAACGGCAGAGAAATTACGACGCAAACACCAGCAGCAGAAAAATTGAGAAAATACATCGTTCCTTTTTTGGCTGTAACTTTTGATCCGTTGCTCGCAGCGCATTCGGACTGCGATCAATCGATTTCTCTCGCAAAATTACGTCGGAATAGTGCCTGAAAGAATTTATTGCAGCACTTTTCAGAATCGCCGAAATTTTCGCAAAAAATCCAAAGGGGTTAGCCTTACTTTTTTGGTCATTTTTGGAGCCGAGAATTTTTCGTCTCCGAATCGATTTGTATGACCGTTTTTAGATGAATTGGACGCCCAGGAACTCAGAAAACACAACAAAAAAAGCGTAGGACCAACGGCAGAGAAATTACGACGCAAACACCAGCAGCAGAAAAATTGAGAAAATACATCTTCCGTTTTTTGGCTGTAACTTTTGATCCGTTGCTCGCAGCGCATTTGGAATGCGATCAATCGATTTCTCTCGCAAAATTACGTCGGAATAGTGCCTGAAAGAATTTATTGCAGCACTTTTCAGAATCGTCGAAATTTTCGCAAAAAATCCAAAGGGGTTAGCCTTACTTTTTGGTCATTTTTGGAGCCGAGAATTTTTCGTCTCCGAATCGATTTGTATGACCGTTTTTAGATGAATTGGACGCCCAGGAACTCAGAAAACACAACAAAAAAAGCCTAGGACCAACGGCAGAGAAATTACGACGCAAACACCAGCAGCAGAAAAATTGAGAAAATACATCGTTCCTTTTTTGGCTGTAACTTTTGATCCGTTGCTCGCAGCGCATTCGGACTGCGATCAATCGATTTCTCTCGCAAAATTACGTCGGAATAGTGCCTGAAAGAATTTATTGCAGCACTTTTCAGAATCGCCGAAATTTTCGCAAAAAATCCAAAGGGGTTAGCCTTACTTTTTTGGTCATTTTTGGAGCCGAGAATTTTTCGTCTCCGAATCGATTTGTATGACCCTTTTTAGATGAATTGGACGCCCAGGAATCCAGAAAACACGACAAAAAAAGCGTAGGACCAACAGCAGAGAAATTACGACGCAAACACCAGCAGCGGAAAAATTGAGAAAATACATCTTCCGTTTTTTGGCTGTAACTTTTGATCCGTTGCTCGCAGCGCATTCGGACTGCGATCAATCGATTTCTCTCGCAAAATTACGTCGGAATAGTGCCTGAAAGAATTTATTGCAGCACTTTTCAGGATCGTCGAAATTTTCGCAAAAAATCCAAAGGGGTTAGCCTTACTTTTTTCGTCATTTTTGGAGCCGAGAATTTTTCGTCTCCGAATCGATTTGTATGACCGTTTCTAGATGAATTGGACGCCCAGGAACTCAGAAAACACAAAAAAAAAAGCCTAGGACCAACGGCAGAGAAATTACGACGCAAACACCAGAAGCAGAAAAATTGAGAAAATACATCGTTCCTTTTTTGGCCGTAACTTCTGATCCGTTGCTCGCAGCGTATTCGGACTGCGATCAATCGATTTCTCTCGCAAAATTACGTCGGAATAGTGCCTGAAAGAATTTATTGCAGCACTTTTCAGAATCGTCGAAATTTTCGCAAAAAATCCAAAGGGGTTAGCCTTACTTTTTTGGTCATTTTTGGAGCCGAGAATTTTTCGTCTCTGAATTGATTTGTATGACCGTTTGAGGATGAATTGGACGCCCAGAAACTCAGAAAACACAACAAAAAAAGCGTGGGACCAACGGCAGAGAAATTACGACGCAAACACCAGCAGCAGAAAAATTGAGAAAATACATCTTTCGTTTTTTGGCTGTAACTTTTGATCCGTTGCTCGCAGCGCATTCGGACTGCGATCAATCGATTTCTCTCGCAAAATTACGTCGGAATAGTGCCTGAGAGAATTTATTGCAGCACTTTTCAAAATCGTCGAAATTTTCGCAAAAAATCCAAAGGGGTTAGCCTTACTTTTTTGGTCATTTTTGGAGCCGAGAATTTTTCGTCTCCGAATCGATTTGTATGACCGTTTTTAGATGAATTGGACGCCCAGGAACTCAGAAAACACAACAAAAAAAGCGTAGGACCAACGGCAGAGAAATTACGACGCAAACACCAGCAGCAGAAAAATTGAGAAAATACATCTTCCGTTTTTTGGCTGTAACTTTTGATCCGTTGCTCGCAGCGCATTTGGAATGCGATCAATCGATTTCTCTCGCAAAATTACGTCGGAATAGTGCCTGAAAGAATTTATTGCAGCACTTTTCAGAATCGTCGAAATTTTCGCAAAAAATCCAAAGGGGTTAGCCTTACTTTTTGGTCATTTTTGGAGCCGAGAATTTTTCGTCTCCGAATCGATTTGTATGACCGTTTTTAGATGAATTGGACGCCCAGGAACTCAGAAAACACAACAAAAAAAGCCTAGGACCAACGGCAGAGAAATTACGACGCAAACACCAGCAGCAGAAAAATTGAGAAAATACATCGTTCCTTTTTTGGCTGTAACTTTTGATCCGTTGCTCGCAGCGCATTCGGACTGCGATCAATCGATTTCTCTCGCAAAATTACGTCGGAATAGTGCCTGAAAGAATTTATTGCAGCACTTTTCAGAATCGCCGAAATTTTCGCAAAAAATCCAAAGGGGTTAGCCTTACTTTTTTGGTCATTTTTGGAGCCGAGAATTTTTCGTCTCCGAATCGATTTGTATGACCCTTTTTAGATGAATTGGACGCCCAGGAATCCAGAAAACACGACAAAAAAAGCGTAGGACCAACAGCAGAGAAATTACGACGCAAACACCAGCAGCGGAAAAATTGAGAAAATACATCTTCCGTTTTTTGGCTGTAACTTTTGATCCGTTGCTCGCAGCGCATTCGGACTGCGATCAATCGATTTCTCTCGCAAAATTACGTCGGAATAGTGCCTGAAAGAATTTATTGCAGCACTTTTCAGGATCGTCGAAATTTTCGCAAAAAATCCAAAGGGGTTAGCCTTACTTTTTTCGTCATTTTTGGAGCCGAGAATTTTTCGTCTCCGAATCGATTTGTATGACCGTTTCTAGATGAATTGGACGCCCAGGAACTCAGAAAACACAAAAAAAAAAGCCTAGGACCAACGGCAGAGAAATTACGACGCAAACACCAGAAGCAGAAAAATTGAGAAAATACATCGTTCCTTTTTTGGCCGTAACTTCTGATCCGTTGCTCGCAGCGTATTCGGACTGCGATCAATCGATTTCTCTCGCAAAATTACGTCGGAATAGTGCCTGAAAGAATTTATTGCAGCACTTTTCAGAATCGTCGAAATTTTCGCAAAAAATCCAAAGGGGTTAGCCTTACTTTTTTGGTCATTTTTGGAGCCGAGAATTTTTCGTCTCTGAATTGATTTGTATGACCGTTTGAGGATGAATTGGACGCCCAGAAACTCAGAAAACACAACAAAAAAAGCGTGGGACCAACGGCAGAGAAATTACGACGCAAACACCAGCAGCAGAAAAATTGAGAAAATACATCTTTCGTTTTTTGGCTGTAACTTTTGATCCGTTGCTCGCAGCGCATTCGGACTGCGATCAATCGATTTCTCTCGCAAAATTACGTCGGAATAGTGCCTGAGAGAATTTATTGCAGCACTTTTCAAAATCGTCGAAATTTTCGCAAAAAATCCAAAGGGGTTAGCCTTACTTTTTTGGTCATTTTTGGAGCCGAGAATTTTTCGTCTCCGAATCGATTTGTATGACCGTTTTTAGATGAATTGGACGCCCAGGAACTCAGAAAACACAACAAAAAAAGCGTAGGACCAACGGCAGAGAAATTACGACGCAAACACCAGCAGCAGAAAAATTGAGAAAATACATCTTCCGTTTTTTGGCTGTAACTTTTGATCCGTTGCTCGCAGCGCATTTGGAATGCGATCAATCGATTTCTCTCGCAAAATTACGTCGGAATAGTGCCTGAAAGAATTTATTGCAGCACTTTTCAGAATCGTCGAAATTTTCGCAAAAAATCCAAAGGGGTTAGCCTTACTTTTTGGTCATTTTTGGAGCCGAGAATTTTTCGTCTCCGAATCGATTTGTATGACCGTTTTTAGATGAATTGGACGCCCAGGAACTCAGAAAACACAACAAAAAAAGCCTAGGACCAACGGCAGAGAAATTACGACGCAAACACCAGCAGCAGAAAAATTGAGAAAATACATCGTTCCTTTTTTGGCTGTAACTTTTGATCCGTTGCTCGCAGCGCATTCGGACTGCGATCAATCGATTTCTCTCGCAAAATTACGTCGGAATAGTGCCTGAAAGAATTTATTGCAGCACTTTTCAGAATCGCCGAAATTTTCGCAAAAAATCCAAAGGGGTTAGCCTTACTTTTTTGGTCATTTTTGGAGCCGAGAATTTTTCGTCTCCGAATCGATTTGTATGACCCTTTTTAGATGAATTGGACGCCCAGGAATCCAGAAAACACGACAAAAAAAGCGTAGGACCAACAGCAGAGAAATTACGACGCAAACACCAGCAGCGGAAAAATTGAGAAAATACATCTTCCGTTTTTTGGCTGTAACTTTTGATCCGTTGCTCGCAGCGCATTCGGACTGCGATCAATCGATTTCTCTCGCAAAATTACGTCGGAATAGTGCCTGAAAGAATTTATTGCAGCACTTTTCAGGATCGTCGAAATTTTCGCAAAAAATCCAAAGGGGTTAGCCTTACTTTTTTCGTCATTTTTGGAGCCGAGAATTTTTCGTCTCCGAATCAATTTGTATGACCGTTTTTAGATGAATTGGACGCCCAGGAACTCAGAAAACACAACAAAAAAAGCCTAGGACCAACGGCAGAGAAATTACGACGCAAACACCAAAAGCAGAAAAATTCAGAAAATACATCGTTCCTTCTTTGGCTGTAACTTTTGATTCGTTGCTCGCAGCGCATTCGGACATCGATCAATCGATTTCTCTCGCAAAATTACGTCGGAATAGTGCCTGAAAGAATTTATTGCAGCACTTTTCAAAATCGTCGAAATTTTCGCGAAAAATCCAAAGGGGTTAGCCTTACTTTTTTCGTCATTTTTGGAGCCGAGAATTTTTCGTCTCCGAATCGATCTGTATGACCGTTTTTAGATGAATTGGACGCCCAGGAACTCAGAAAACACAACAAAAAAAGCGTAGGACCAACGGCAGAGAAATTACGACGCAAACACCAGCAGCAGAAAAATTGAGAAAATACATCTTCCGTTTTTTGGCTGTAACTTTTGATCCGTTGCTCGCAGCGCATTCGGACTGCGATCAATCGATTTCTCTCGCAAAATTACGTCGGAATAGTGCCTGAAAGAATTTATTGCAGCACTTTTCAGAATCGTCGAAATTTTCGCAAAAAATCCAAAGGGGTTAGCCTTACTTTTTTGGTCATTTTTGGAGCCGAAAATTTTTCGTCTCCGAATCGATTTGTATGACCCTTTTTAGATGAATTGGACGCCCAGGAATCCAGAAAACATGACAAAAAAAGCGTAGGACCAACAGCAGAGAAATTACGACGCAAACACCAGCAGCGGAAAAATTGAGAAAATACATCTTCCGTTTTTTGGCTGTAACTTTTGATCCGTTGCTCGCAGCGCATTCGGACTGCGATCAATCGATTTCTCTCGCAAAATTACGTCGGAATAGTGCCTGAAAGAATTTATTGCAGCACTTTTCAGAATCGTCGAAATTTTCGCAAAAAATCCAAAGGGGTTAGCCTTACTTTTTTGGTCATTTTTGGAGCTGAGAATTTTTCGTCTCCGAATCGATTTGTATGACCGTTTCTAGATGAATTGGACGCCCAGGAACTCAGAAAACACAACAAAAAAAGCCTAGGACCAACGGCAGAGAAATTACGACGCAAACACCAGCAGCAGAAAAATTGAGAAAATACATCGTTCCTTTTTTGGCTGTAACTTTTGATCTGTTGCTCGCAGCGCATTCGGACTGCGATCAATCGATTTCTCTCGCAAAATTACGTCGGAATAGTGCCTGAAAGAATTTATCGCAGCACTTTTCAGAATTGTCGAAATTTTCGCAAAAAATCCAAAGGGGTTAGCCTTACTTTTTTGGTCATTTTTGGAGCCGAGAATTTTTCGTCTCTGAATCGATTTGTATGACCGTTTTCAGATGAATCGGACGCCCAGGAACTCAGAAAACACAACAAAAAAAGCGTAGGACCAACGGCAGAGAAATTACGACGCAAACACCAGCAGCAGAAAAATTGAGAAAATACATCGTTCCTTTTTTGGCTGTAACTTTTGATCCGTTGCTCGCAGCGCATTCGGACTGCGATCAATCGATTTCTCTCGCAAAATTACGTCGGAATATTGCCTGAAAGAATTTATTGCAGCACTTTTCAGAATTGTCGAAATTTTCGCAAAAAATCCAAAGGGATTAGCCTTACTTTTTTGGTCATTTTTGGAGCCGAGAATTTTTCGTCTCTGAATCGATTTGTATGACCGTTTCTAGATGAATTGGACGCCCAGGAACTCAGAAAACACAACAAAAAAAGCCTCGGACCAACGGTAGAGAAATTACGACGCAAACACCAGCAGCAGAAAAATTGAGAAAATACATCGTTCCTTCTTTGGCTGTAACTTTTGATTCGTTGCTCGCAGCGCATTCGGACTGCGATCAATCGATTTCTCTCGCAAAATTACGTCGGAATAGTGCCTGAAAGAATTTATTGCAGCACTTTTCAAAATCGTCGAAATTTTCGCGAAAAATCCGAAGGGGTTAGCCTTACTTTTTTCGTCATTTTGGGAGCCGAGAATTTTTCGTCTCCGAATCGATCTGTATGACCGTTTTTAGATGAATTGGACGCCCAGGAACTCAGAAAACACAACAAAAAAAGCGTAGGACCAACGGCAGAGAAATTACGACGCAAACACCAGCAGCAGAAAAATTGAGAAAATACATCTTCCGTTTTTTGGCTGTAACTTTTGATCCGTTGCTCGCAGCGCATTCGGACTGCGATCAATCGATTTCTCTCGCAAAATTACGTCGGAATAGTGCCTGAGAGAATTTATTGCAGCACTTTTCAGAATCGTCGAAATTTTCGCAAAAAATCCAAAGGGGTTAGCCTTACTTTTTTGGTCATTTTTGGAGCCGAGAATTTTTCGTCCCCGAATCGATTTGTATGACCGTTTTTAGATGAATTGGACGCCCAGGAACTCAGAAAACACAACAAAAAAAGCCTAGGACCAACAGCAGAGAAATTACGACGCAAACACCAGCAGCAGAAAAATTGAGAAAATACATCGTTCCTTTTTTGGCTGTAACTTTTGATCCGTTGCTCGCAGCGCATTCGGACTGCGATCAATCGATTTCTCTCGCAAAATTACGTCGGAATAGTGCCTGAAAGAATTTATTGCAGCACTTTTCAGAATCGCCGAAATTTTCGCAAAAAATCCAAAGGGGTTAGCCTTACTTTTTTGGTCATTTTTGGAGCCGAGAATTTTTCGTCTCCGAATCAATTTGTATGACCGTTTTTAGATGAATTGGACGCCCAGGAACTCAGAAAACACAACAAAAAAAGCCTAGGACCAACGGCAGAGAAATTACGACGCAAACACCAAAAGCAGAAAAATTGAGAAAATACATCGTTCCTTCTTTGGCTGTAACTTTTGATTCGTTGCTCGCAGCGCATTCGGACTGCGATCAATCGATTTCTCTCGCAAAATTACGTCGGAATAGTGCCTGAAAGAATTTATTGCAGCACTTTTCAAAATCGTCGAAATTTTCGCGAAAAATCCAAAGGGGTTAGCCTTACTTTTTTCGTCATTTTTGGAGCCGAGAATTTTTCGTCTCCGAATCGATCTGTATGACCGTTTTTAGATGAATTGGACGCCCAGGAACTCAGAAAACACAACAAAAAAAGCGTAGGACCAACGGCAGAGAAATTACGACGCAAACACCAGCAGCAGAAAAATTGAGAAAATACATCTTCCGTTTTTTGGCTGTAACTTTTGATCCGTTGCTCGCAGCGCATTCGGACTGCGATCAATCGATTTCTCTCGCAAAATTACGTCGGAATAGTGCCTGAAAGAATTTATTGCAGCACTTTTCAGAATTGTCGAAATTTTCGCAAAAAATCCAAAGGGGTTAGCCTTACTTTTTTGGTCATTTTTGGAGCCGAGAATTTTTCGTCTCTGAATCGATTTGTATGACCGTTTCTAGATGAATTGGACGCCCAGGAACTCAGAAAACACAACAAAAAAAGCCTCGGACCAACGGCAGAGAAATTACGACGCAAACACCAGCAGCAGAAAAATTGAGAAAATACATCGTTACTTTTTTGGCTGTAACTTTTGATCCGTTGCTCGCAGCGCATTCGTACTGCGATCAATCGATTTCTCTCGCAAAATTACGTCGGAATAGTGCCTGAAAGAATTTATTGCAGCACTTTTCAGAATTGTCGAAATTTTCGCAAAAAATCCGAAGGGGTTAGCCTTACTTTTTTGGTCATTTTTGGAGCCGAGAATTTTTCGTCTCTGAATCGATTTGTATGACCGTTTTCAGATGAATTGGACGCCCAGGAACTCAGAAAACACAACAAAAAAAGCGTAGGACCAACGGCAGAGAAATTACGACGCAAACACCAGCAGCAGAAAAATTGAGAAAATACATCGTTCCTTTTTTGGCTGTAACTTTTGATCCGTTGCTCGCAGCGCATTCGGACTGCGATCAATCGATTTCTCTCGCAAAATTACGTCGGAATAGTGCCTGAAAGAATTTATTGGAGCACTTTTCAGAATTGTCAAAATTTTCGCAAAAAATCCAAAGGGGTTAGCCTTACTTTTTTGGTCATTTTTGGAGCCGAGAATTTTTCGTCTCTGAATCGATTTGTATGACCGTTTTCAGATGAATTGTACGCCCAGGAACTCAGAAAACACAACAAAAAAAGCGTAGGACCAACGGCAGAGAAATTACGACGCAAACACCAGCAGCAGAAAAATTGAGAAAATACATCTTCCGTTTTTTGGCTGTAACTTTTGATCCGTTGCTCGCAGCGCATTTGGAATGCGATCAATCGATTTCTCTCGCAAAATTACGTCGGAATAGTGCCTGAAAGAATTTATTGCAGCACTTTTCAGAATCGTCGAAATTTTCGCAAAAAATCCAAAGGGGTTAGCCTTACTTTTTGGTCATTTTTGGAGCCGAGAATTTTTCGTCTCCGAATCGATTTGTATGACCGTTTTTAGATGAATTGGACGCCCAGGAACTCAGAAAACACAACAAAAAAAGCCTAGGACCAACGGCAGAGAAATTACGACGCAAACACCAGCAGCAGAAAAATTGAGAAAATACATCGTTCCTTTTTTGGCTGTCACTTTTGATCCGTTGCTCGCAGCGCATTCGGACTGCGATCAATCGATCTCTCTCGCAAAATTACGTCGGAATAGTGCCTGAAAGAATGTATTGCGGCACTTTTCAGAATCGTCGAAATTTTCGCAAAAAATCCAAAGGGGTTAGCCTTACTTTTTTGGTCATTTTTGGAGCCGAGAATTTTTCGTCTCCGAATCGATTTGTATGACCGTTTCTAGATGAATTGGACGCCCAGGAACTCAGAAAACACAAAAAAAAAAGCCTAGGACCAACGGCAGAAAAATTACGACGCAAACACCAGAAGCAGAAAAATTGAGAAAATACATCGTTCCTTTTTTGGCCGTAACTTCTGATCCGTTGCTCGCAGCGCATTCGGACTGCGATCAATCGATTTCTCTCGCAAAATTACGTCGGAATAGTGCCTGGAAGAATTTATTGCAGCACTTTTCAGAATCGCCGAAATTTTCGCAAAAAATCCAAAGGGGTTAGCCTTACTTTTTTGGTCATTTTTGGAGCCGAGAATTTTTCGTCTCCAAATCGATCTGTATGACCGTTTTTAGATGAATTGGACGCCCAGGAACTCAGAAAACACAACAAAAAAAGCGTAGGACCAACGGCAGAGAAATTACGACGCAAACACCAGCAGCAGAAAAATTGAGATAATACATCTTCCGTTTTTTGGCTGTAACTTTTGATCCGTTGCTCGCAGCGCATTCGGACTGCGATCAATCGATTTCTCTCGCAAAATTACGTCGGAATAGTGCCTGAGAGAATTTATTGCAGCACTTTTCAGAATCGTCGAAATTTTCGCAAAAAATCCAAAGGGGTTAGCCTTACTTTTTTCGTCATTTTTGGAGCCGAGAATTTTTCGTCTCCGAATCGATTTGTATGACCGTTTCTAGATGAATTGGACGCCCAGGAACTCAGAAAATACAACAAAAAAAGCCTAGGACCAACGGCAGAGAAATTACGACGCAAACACCAGCAGCAGAAAAATTGAGAAAATACATCGTTACTTTTTTGGCTGTAACTTTTGATCCGTTGCTCGCAGCGCATTCGGACTGCGATCAATCGATTTCTCTCGCAAAATTACGTCGGAATAGTGCCTGAAAGAATTTATTGCAGCACTTTTCAGAATTGTCGAAATTTTCGCAAAAAATCCAAAGGGGTTAGCCTTACTTTTTTGGTCATTTTTGGAGCCGAGAATTTTTCGTCTCTGAATCGATTTGTATGACCGTTTCTAGATGAATTGGACGCCCAGGAACTCAGAAAACACAACAAAAAAAGCCTCGGACCAACGGCAGAGAAATTACGACGCAAACACCAGCAGCAGAAAAATTGAGAAAATACATCGTTACTTTTTTGGCTGTAACTTTTGATCCGTTGCTCGCAGCGCATTCGTACTGCGATCAATCGATTTCTCTCGCAAAATTACGTCGGAATAGTGCCTGAAAGAATTTATTGCAGCACTTTTCAGAATTGTCGAAATTTTCGCAAAAAATCCGAAGGGGTTAGCCTTACTTTTTTGGTCATTTTTGGAGCCGAGAATTTTTCGTCTCTGAATCGATTTGTATGACCGTTTTCAGATGAATTGGACGCCCAGGAACTCAGAAAACACAACAAAAAAAGCGTAGGACCAACGGCAGAGAAATTACGACGCAAACACCAGCAGCAGAAAAATTGAGAAAATACATCGTTCCTTTTTTGGCTGTAACTTTTGATCCGTTGCTCGCAGCGCATTCGGACTGCGATCAATCGATTTCTCTCGCAAAATTACGTCGGAATAGTGCCTGAGAGAATTTATTGCAGCACTTTTCAGAATCGTCGAAATTTTCGCAAAAAATCCAAAGGGGTTAGCCTTACTTTTTTCGTCATTTTTGGAGCCGAGAATTTTTCGTCTCCGAATCGATTTGTATGACCGTTTCTAGATGAATTGGACGCCCAGGAACTCAGAAAATACAACAAAAAAAGCCTAGGACCAACGGCAGAGAAATTACGACGCAAACACCAGCAGCAGAAAAATTGAGAAAATACATCGTTACTTTTTTGGCTGTAACTTTTGATCCGTTGCTCGCAGCGCATTCGGACTGCGATCAATCGATTTCTCTCGCAAAATTACGTCGGAATAGTGCCTGAAAGAATTTATTGCAGCACTTTTCAGAATTGTCGAAATTTTCGCAAAAAATCCAAAGGGGTTAGCCTTACTTTTTTGGTCATTTTTGGAGCCGAGAATTTTTCGTCTCTGAATCGATTTGTATGACCGTTTCTAGATGAATTGGACGCCCAGGAACTCAGAAAACACAACAAAAAAAGCCTCGGACCAACGGCAGAGAAATTACGACGCAAACACCAGCAGCAGAAAAATTGAGAAAATACATCGTTACTTTTTTGGCTGTAACTTTTGATCCGTTGCTCGCAGCGCATTCGTACTGCGATCAATCGATTTCTCTCGCAAAATTACGTCGGAATAGTGCCTGAAAGAATTTATTGCAGCACTTTTCAGAATTGTCGAAATTTTCGCAAAAAATCCGAAGGGGTTAGCCTTACTTTTTTGGTCATTTTTGGAGCCGAGAATTTTTCGTCTCTGAATCGATTTGTATGACCGTTTTCAGATGAATTGGACGCCCAGGAACTCAGAAAACACAACAAAAAAAGCGTAGGACCAACGGCAGAGAAATTACGACGCAAACACCAGCAGCAGAAAAATTGAGAAAATACATCGTTCCTTTTTTGGCTGTAACTTTTGATCCGTTGCTCGCAGCGCATTCGGACTGCGATCAATCGATTTCTCTCGCAAAATTACGTCGGAATAGTGCCTGAAAGAATTTATTGGAGCACTTTTCAGAATTGTCAAAATTTTCGCAAAAAATCCAAAGGGGTTAGCCTTACTTTTTTGGTCATTTTTGGAGCCGAGAATTTTTCGTCTCTGAATCGATTTGTATGACCGTTTTCAGATGAATTGTACGCCCAGGAACTCAGAAAACACAACAAAAAAAGCGTAGGACCAACGGCAGAGAAATTACGACGCAAACACCAGCAGCAGAAAAATTGAGAAAATACATCTTCCGTTTTTTGGCTGTAACTTTTGATCCGTTGCTCGCAGCGCATTTGGAATGCGATCAATCGATTTCTCTCGCAAAATTACGTCGGAATAGTGCCTGAAAGAATGTATTGCGGCACTTTTCAGAATCGTCGAAATTTTCGCAAAAAATCCAAAGGGGTTAGCCTTACTTTTTTGGTCATTTTTGGAGCCGAGAATTTTTCGTCTCCGAATCGATTTGTATGACCGTTTCTAGATGAATTGGACGCCCAGGAACTCAGAAAACACAAAAAAAAAAGCCTAGGACCAACGGCAGAAAAATTACGACGCAAACACCAGAAGCAGAAAAATTGAGAAAATACATCGTTCCTTTTTTGGCCGTAACTTCTGATCCGTTGCTCGCAGCGCATTCGGACTGCGATCAATCGATTTCTCTCGCAAAATTACGTCGGAATAGTGCCTGGAAGAATTTATTGCAGCACTTTTCAGAATCGCCGAAATTTTCGCAAAAAATCCAAAGGGGTTAGCCTTACTTTTTTGGTCATTTTTGGAGCCGAGAATTTTTCGTCTCCGAATCGATCTGTATGACCGTTTTTAGATGAATTGGACGCCCAGGAACTCAGAAAACACAACAAAAAAAGCGTAGGACCACCGGCAGAGAAATTACGACGCAAACACCAGCAGCAGAAAAATTGAGAAAATACATCGTTCCTTTTTTGGCTGTAACTTTTGATCTGTTGCTCGCAGCGCATTCGGACTGCGATCAATCGATTTCTCTCGCAAAATTACGTCGGAATAGTGCCTGAAAGAATTTATCGCAGCACTTTTCAGAATTGTCGAAATTTTCGCAAAAAATCCAAAGGGGTTAGCCTTACTTTTTTGGTCATTTTTGGAGCCGAGAATTTTTCGTCTCTGAATCGATTTGTATGACCGTTTTCAGATGAATCGGACGCCCAGGAACTCAGAAAACACAACAAAAAAAGCGTAGGACCAACGGCAGAGAAATTACGACGCAAACACCAGCAGCAGAAAAATTGAGAAAATACATCGTTCCTTTTTTGGCTGTAACTTTTGATCCGTTGCTCGCAGCGCATTCGGACTGCGATCAATCGATTTCTCTCGCAAAATTACGTCGGAATAGTGCCTGAAAGAATTTATTGCAGCACTTTTCAGAATCGTCGAAATTTTCGCAAAAAATCCAAAGGGGTTAGCCTTACTTTTTTAGTCATTTTTGGAGCCGAGAATTTTTCGTCTCTGAATCGATTTGTATGACCGTTTTCAGATGAATTGGACGCCCAGGAACTCAGAAAACACAACAAAAAAAGCGTAGGACCAACGGCAGAGAAATTACGACGCAAACACCAGCAGCAGAAAAATTGAGAAAATACATCGTTCCTTTTTTGGCTGTAACTTTTGATCCGTTGCTCGCAGCGCATTCGGACTGCGATCAATCGATTTCTCTCGCAAAATTACTTCGGAATATTGCCTGAAAGAATTTATTGCAGCACTTTTCAGAATTGTCGAAATTTTCGCAAAAAATCCAAAGGGATTAGCCTTACTTTTTTGGTCATTTTTGGAGCCGAGAATTTTTCGTCTCTGAATCGATTTGTATGACCGTTTCTAGATGAATTGGACGCCCAGGAACTCAGAAAACACAACAAAAAAAGCCTCGGACCAACGGCAGAGAAATTACGACGCAAACACCAGCAGCAGAAAAATTGAGAAAATACATCGTTCCTTCTTTGGCTGTAACTTTTGATTCGTTGCTCGCAGCGCATTCGGACTGCGATCAATCGATTTCTCTCGCAAAATTACGTCGGAATAGTGCCTGAAAGAATTTATTGCAGCACTTTTCAAAATCGTCGAAATTTTCGCGAAAAATCCGAAGGGGTTAGCCTTACTTTTTTCGTCATTTTTGGAGCCGAGAATTTTTCGTCTCCGAATCGATCTGTATGACCGTTTTTAGATGAATTGGACGCCCAGGAACTCAGAAAACACAACAAAAAAAGCGTAGGACCAACGGCAGAGAAATTACGACGCAAACACCAGCAGCAGAAAAATTGAGAAAATACATCTTCCGTTTTTTGGCTGTAACTTTTGATCCGTTGCTCGCAGCGCATTCGGACTGCGATCAATCGATTTCTCTCGCAAAATTACGTCGGAATAGTGCCTGAGAGAATTTATTGCAGCACTTTTCAGAATCGTCGAAATTTTCGCAAAAAATCCAAAGGGGTTAGCCTTACTTTTTTGGTCATTTTTGGAGCCGAGAATTTTTCGTCCCCGAATCGATTTGTATGACCGTTTTTAGATGAATTGGACGCCCAGGAACTCAGAAAACACAACAAAAAAAGCCTAGGACCAACGGCAGAGAAATTACGACGCAAACACCAGCAGCAGAAAAATTGAGAAAATACATCGTTCCTTTTTTGGCTGTAACTTTTGATCCGTTGCTCGCAGCGCATTCGGACTGCGATCAATCGATTTCTCTCGCAAAATTACGTCGGAATAGTGCCTGAAAGAATTTATTGCAGCACTTTTCAGAATCGCCGAAATTTTCGCAAAAAATCCAAAGGGGTTAGCCTTACTTTTTTGGTCCTTTTTGGAGCCGAGAATTTTTCGTCTCCGAATCAATTTGTATGACCGTTTTTAGATGAATTGGACGCCCAGGAACTCAGAAAACACAACAAAAAAAGCCTAGGACCAACGGCAGAGAAATTACGACGCAAACACCAAAAGCAGAAAAATTGAGAAAATACATCGTTCCTTCTTTGGCTGTAACTTTTGATTCGTTGCTCGCAGCGCATTCGGACTGCGATCAATCGATTTCTCTCGCAAAATTACGTCGGAATAGTGCCTGAAAGAATTTATTGCAGCACTTTTCAAAATCGTCGAAATTTTCGCGAAAAATCCAAAGGGGTTAGCCTTACTTTTTTCGTCATTTTTGGAGCCGAGAATTTTTCGTCTCCGAATCGATCTGTATGACCGTTTTTAGATGAATTGGACGCCCAGGAACTCAGAAAACACAACAAAAAAAGCGTAGGACCAACGGCAGAGAAATTACGACGCAAACACCAGCAGCAGAAAAATTGAGAAAATACATCTTCCGTTTTTTGGCTGTAACTTTTGATCCGTTGCTCGCAGCGCATTCGGACTGCGATCAATCGATTTCTCTCGCAAAATTACGTCGGAATAGTGCCTGAGAGAATTTATTGCAGCACTTTTCAGAATCGTCGAAATTTTCGCAAAAAATCCAAAGGGGTTAGCCTTACTTTTTTGGTCATTTTTGGAGCCGAAAATTTTTCGTCTCCGAATCGATTTGTATGACCCTTTTTAGATGAGTTGGACGCCCAGGAATCCAGAAAACATGACAAAAAAAGCGTAGGACCAACAGCAGAGAAATTACGACGCAAACACCAGCAGCGGAAAAATTGAGAAAATACATCTTCCGTTTTTTGGCTGTAACTTTTGATCCGTTGCTCGCAGCGCATTCGGACTGCGATCAATCGATTTCTCTCGCAAAATTACGTCGGAATAGTGCCTGAAAGAATTTATTGCAGCACTTTTCAGAATCGTCGAAATTTTCGCAAAAAATCCAAAGGGGTTAGCCTTACTTTTTTGGTCATTTTTGGAGCTGAGAATTTTTCGTCTCCGAATCGATTTGTATGACCGTTTCTAGATGAATTGGACGCCCAGGAACTCAGAAAACACAACAAAAAAAGCCTAGGACCAACGGCAGAGAAATTACGACGCAAACACCAGCAGCAGAAAAATTGAGAAAATACATCGTTCCTTTTTTGGCTGTAACTTTTGATCTGTTGCTCGCAGCGCATTCGGACTGCGATCAATCGATTTCTCTCGCAAAATTACGTCGGAATAGTGCCTGAAAGAATTTATCGCAGCACTTTTCAGAATTGTCGAAATTTTCGCAAAAAATCCAAAGGGGTTAGCCTTACTTTTTTGGTCATTTTTGGAGCCGAGAATTTTTCGTCTCTGAATCGATTTGTATGACCGTTTTCAGATGAATCGGACGCCCAGGAACTCAGAAAACACAACAAAAAAAGCGTAGGACCAACGGCAGAGAAATTACGACGCAAACACCAGCAGCAGAAAAATTGAGAAAATACATCGTTCCTTTTTTGGCTGTAACTTTTGATCCGTTGCTCGCAGCGCATTCGGACTGCGATCAATCGATTTCTCTCGCAAAATTACGTCGGAATAGTGCCTGAAAGAATTTATTGCAGCACTTTTCAGAATCGTCGAAATTTTCGCAAAAAATCCAAAGGGGTTAGCCTTACTTTTTTGGTCATTTTTGGAGCCGAGAATTTTTCGTCTCCGAATCGATTTGTATGACCCTTTTTAGATGAATTGGACGCCCAGGAATCCAGAAAACACGACAAAAAAAGCGTAGGACCAACAGCAGAGAAATTACGACGCAAACACCAGCAGCGGAAAAATAGAGAAAATACATCTTCCGTTTTTTGGCTGTAACTTTTGATCCGTTGCTCGCAGCACATTCGGACTGCGATCAATCGATTTCTCTCGCAAAATTACGTCGGAATAGTGCCTGAAAGAATTTATTGCAGCACTTTTCAGAATCGTCAAAATTTTCGCAAAAAATCCAAAGGGGTTAGCCTTACTTCTTTCGTCATTTTTGGAGCCGAGAATTTTTCGTCTCCAAATCGATCTGTATGACCGTTTTTAGATGAATTGGACGCCCAGGAACTCAGAAAACACAACAAAAAAAGCGTAGGACCAACGGCAGAGAAATTACGACGCAAACACCAGCAGCAGAAAAATTGAGATAATACATCTTCCGTTTTTTGGCTGTAACTTTTGATCCGTTGCTCGCAGCGCATTCGGACTGCGATCAATCGATTTCTCTCGCAAAATTACGTCGGAATAGTGCCTGAGAGAATTTATTGCAGCACTTTTCAGAATCGTCGAAATTTTCGCAAAAAATCCAAAGGGGTTAGCCTTACTTTTTTCGTCATTTTTGGAGCCGAGAATTTTTCGTCTCCGAATCGATTTGTATGACCGTTTCTAGATGAATTGGACGCCCAGGAACTCAGAAAATACAACAAAAAAAGCCTAGGACCAACGGCAGAGAAATTACGACGCAAACACCAGCAGCAGAAAAATTGAGAAAATACATCGTTACTTTTTTGGCTGTAACTTTTGATCCGTTGCTCGCAGCGCATTCGGACTGCGATCAATCGATTTCTCTCGCAAAATTACGTCGGAATAGTGCCTGAAAGAATTTATTGCAGCACTTTTCAGAATTGTCGAAATTTTCGCAAAAAATCCAAAGGGGTTAGCCTTACTTTTTTGGTCATTTTTGGAGCTGAGAATTTTTCGTCTCCGAATCAATTTGTATGACCGTTTCTAGATGAATTGGACGCCCAGGAACTCAGAAAACACAAAAAAAAAAGCCTAGGACCAACGGCAGAGAAATTACGACGCAAACACCAGAAGCAGAAAAATTGAGAAAATACATCGTTCCTTTTTTGGCCGTAACTTCTGATCCGTTGCTCGCAGCGCATTCGGACTGCGATCAATCGATTTCTCTCGCAAAATTACGTCGGAATAGTGCCTGAAAGAATTTATTGCAGCACTTTTCAGAATCGTCGAAATTTTCGCAAAAAATCCAAAGGGGTTAGCCTTACTTTTTTGGTCATTTTTGGAGCCGAGAATTTTTCGTCTCTGAATTGATTTGTATGACCGTTTTTAGATGAATTGGACGCCCAGGAACTCAGAAAATACAACAAAAAAAACGTAGGACCAACGGCAGAGAAATTACGACGCAAACACCAGCAGCAGAAAAATTGAGAAAATACATCTTCCGTTTTTTGGCTGTCACTTTTGATCCGTTGCTCGCAGCGCATTCGGACTGCGATCAATCGATTTCTCTCGCAAAATTACGTCGGAATAGTGCCTGAAAGAATTTATTGCAGCACTTTTCAGAATCGCCGAAATTTTCGCAAAAAATCCAAAGGGGTTAGCCTTACTTTTTTGGTCATTTTTGGAGCAGAGAATTTTTCGTCTCCGAATCAATTTGTATGACCGTTTTTAGATGAATTGGACGCCCAGGAACTCAGAAAACACAACAAAAAAAGCCTAGGACCAACGGCAGAGAAATTACGACGCAAACACCAAAAGCAGAAAAATTGAGAAAATATATCTTCCGTTTTTTGGCTGTAACTTTTGATCCGTTGCTCGCAGCGCATTCGGACTGCGATCAATCGATTTCTCTCGCAAAATTACGTCGGAATAGTGCCTGAAAGAATTTATTGCAGCACTTTTAAAAATCGTCGAAATTTTCGCGAAAAATCCAAAGGGGTTAGCCTTACTTTTTTCGTCATTTTTGGAGCCGAGAATTTTTCGTCTCCGAATCGATCTGTATGACCGTTTTTAGATGAATTGGACGCCCAGGAACTCAGAAAACACAACAAAAAAAGCGTAGGACCACCGGCAGAGAAATTACGACGCAAACACCAGCAGCAGAAAAATTGAGAAAATATATCTTCCGTTTTTTGGCTGTAACTTTTGATCCGTTGCTCGCAGCGCATTCGGACTGCGATCAATCGATTTCTCTCGCAAAATTACGTCGGAATAGTGCCTGAGAGAATTTATTGCAGCACTTTTCAGAATCGTCGAAATTTTCGCAAAAAATCCAAAGGGGTTAGCCTTACTTTTTTGGTCATTTTTGGAGCCGAGAATTTTTCGTCTCCGAATCGATTTGTATGACCCTTTTTAGATGAATTGGACGCCCAGGAATCCGGAAAACACGACATAAAAAGCGTAGGACCAACAGCAGAGAAATTACGACGCAAACACCAGCAGCGGAAAAATTGAGAAAATACATCGTCCGTTTTTTGGCTGTAACTTTTGATCCGTTGCTCGCAGCGCATTCGGACTGCGATCAATCGATTTTTCTCGCAAAATTACGTCCGAATAGTGCCTGAAAGAATTTATTGCAGCACTTTTCAGAATCGTCGAAATTTTCGCAAAAAATCCAAAGGGGTTAGCCTTACTTTTTTGGTCATTTTTGGAGCCGAGAATTTTTCGTCCCCGAATCGATTTGTATGACCGTTTTTAGATGAATTGGACGCCCAGGAACTCAGAAAACACAACAAAAAAAGCCTAGGACCAACGGCAGAGAAATTACGACGCAAACACCAGCAGCAGAAAAATTGAGAAAATACATCGTTCCTTTTTTGGCTGTAACTTTTGATCCGTTGCTCGCAGCGCATTCGGACTGCGATCAATCGATTTCTCTCGCAAAATTACGTCGGAATAGTGCCTGAAAGAATTTATTGCAGCACTTTTCAGAATCGCCGAAATTTTCGCAAAAAATCCAAAGGGGTTAGCCTTACTTTTTTGGTCATTTTTGGAGCCGAGAATTTTTCGTCTCCGAATCAATTTGTATGACCGTTTCTAGATGAATTGGACGCCCAGGAACTCAGAAAACACAAAAAAAAAAGCCTAGGACCAACGGCAGAGAAATTACGACGCAAACACCAGAAGCAGAAAAATTGAGAAAATACATCGTTCCTTTTTTGGCCGTAACTTCTGATCCGTTGCTCGCAGCGCATTCGGACTGCGATCAATCGATTTCTCTCGCAAAATTACGTCGGAATAGTGCCTGAAAGAATTTATTGCAGCACTTTTCAGAATCGTCGAAATTTTCGCAAAAAATCCAAAGGGGTTAGCCTTACTTTTTTGGTCATTTTTGGAGCCGAGAATTTTTCGTCTCTGAATTGATTTGTATGACCGTTTTTAGATGAATTGGACGCCCAGGAACTCAGAAAATACAACAAAAAAAACGTAGGACCAACGGCAGAGAAATTACGACGCAAACACCAGCAGCAGAAAAATTGAGAAAATACATCTTCCGTTTTTTGGCTGTCACTTTTGATCCGTTGCTCGCAGCGCATTCGGACTGCGATCAATCGATTTCTCTCGCAAAATTACGTCGGAATAGTGCCTGAAAGAATTTATTGCAGCACTTTTCAAAATCGTTGAAATTTTCGCGAAAAATCCAAAGGGGTTAGCCTTACTTTTTTCGTCATTTTTGGAGCCGAGAATTTTTCGTCTCCGAATCGATCTGTATGACCGTTTTTAGATGAATTGGACGCCCAGGAACTCAGAAAACACAACAAAAAAAGCGTAGGACCACCGGCAGAGAAATTACGACGCAAACACCAGCAGCAGAAAAATTGAGAAAATATATCTTCCGTTTTTTGGCTGTAACTTTTGATCCGTTGCTCGCAGCGCATTCGGACTGCGATCAATCGATTTCTCTCGCAAAATTACGTCGGAATAGTGCCTGAGAGAATTTATTGCAGCACTTTTCAGAATCGTCGAAATTTTCGCAAAAAATCCAAAGGGGTTAGCCTTACTTTTTTGGTCATTTTTGGAGCCGAGAATTTTTCGTCTCCGAATCGATTTGTATGACCCTTTTTAGATGAATTGGACGCCCAGGAATCCAGAAAACACGACAAAAAAAGCGTAGGACCAACAGCAGAGAAATTACGACACAAACACCAGCAGCGGAAAAATTGAGAAAATACATCTTCCGTTTTTTGGCTGTAACTTTTGATCCGTTGCTCGCAGCGCATTCGGACTGCGATCAATCGATTTCTCTCGCAAAATTACGTCCGAATAGTGCCTGAAAGAATTTATTGCAGCACTTTTCAGAATCGTCGAAATTTTCGCAAAAAATCCAAAGGGGTTAGCCTTACTTTTTTGGTCATTTTTGGAGCCGAGAATTTTTCGTCCCCGAATCGATTTGTATGACCGTTTTTAGATGAATTGGACGCCCAGGAACTCAGAAAACACAACAAAAAAAGCCTAGGACCAACGGCAGAGAAATTACGACGCAAACACCAGCAGCAGAAAAATTGAGAAGATACATCTTCCTTTTTTGGCTGTAACTTTTGATCCGTTGCTCGCAGCGCATTCGGACTGCGATCAATCGATTTCTCTCGCAAAATTACGTCGGAATAGTGCCTGAGAGAATTTATTGCAGCACTTTTCAGAATCGTCGAAATTTTCGCAAAAAATCCAAAGGGGTTAGCCATACTTTTTTGGTCATTTTTGGAGCCGAGAATTTTTCGTCTCCGAATCGATTTGTATGACCGTTTCTAGATGAATTGGACGCCCAGGAACTCAGAAAACACAAAAAAAAAAGCCTAGGACCAACGGCAGAGAAATTACGACGCAAACACCAGAAGCAGAAAAATTGAGAAAATACATCGTTCCTTTTTTGGCCGTAACTTCTGATCCGTTGCTCGCAGCGCATTCGGACTGCGATCAATCGATTTCTCTCGCAAAATTACGTCGGAATAGTGCCTGGAAGAATTTATTGCAGCACTTTTCAGAATCGCCGAAATTTTCGCAAAAAATCCAAAGGGGTTAGCCTTACTTTTTTGGTCATTTTTGGAGCCGAGAATTTTTCGTCTCCGAATCAATTTGTATGACCGTTTTTAGATGAATTGGACGCCCAGGAACTCAGAAAACACAACAAAAAAAGCCTAGGACCAACGGCAGAGAAATTACGACGCAAACACCAAAAGCAGAAAAATTGAGAAAATACATCGTTCCTTTTTTGGCTGTAACTTTTGTTCCGTTGCTCGCAGCGCATTCGGACTGCGATCAATCGATTTCTCTCGCAAAATTACGTCGGAATAGTGCCTGAAAGAATTTATTGCAGCACTTTTCAAAATCGTCGAAATTTTCGCGAAAAATCCAAAGGGGTTAGCCTTACTTTTTTCGTCATTTTTGGAGCTGAGAATTTTTCGTCTCCGAATCTATCTGTATGACCGTTTTTAGATGAATTGGACGCCCAGGAACTCAGAAAACACAACAAAAAAAGCGTAGGACCACCGGCAGAGAAATTACGACGCAAACACCAGCAGCAGAAAAATTGAGAAAATATATCTTCCGTTTTTTGGCTGTAACTTTTGATCCGTTGCTCGCAGCGCATTCGGACTGCGATCAATCGATTTCTCTCGCAAAATTACGTCGGAATAGTGCCTGAGAGAATTTATTGCAGCACTTTTCAGAATCGTCGAAATTTTCGCAAAAAATCCAAAGGGGTTAGCCTTACTTTTTTGGTCATTTTTGGAGCCGAGAATTTTTCGTCTCCGAATCGATTTGTATGACCCTTTTTAGATGAATTGGACGCCCAGGAATCCAGAAAACACGACAAAAAAAGCGTAGGACCAACAGCAGAGAAATTACGACGCAAACACCAGCAGCGGAAAAATTAAGAAAATACATCTTCCGTTTTTTGGCTGTAACTTTTGATCCGTTGCTCGCAGCGCATTCGGACTGCGATCAATCGATTTCTCTCGCAAAATTACGTCGGAATAGTGCCTGAAAGAATTTATTGCAGCACTTTTCAGAATCGTCGAAATTTTCGCAAAAAATCCAAAGGGGTTAGCCTTACTTTTTTGGTCATTTTTGGAGCCGAGAATTTTTCGTCCCTGAATCGATTTGTATGACCGTTTTTAGATGAATTGGACGCCCAGGAACTCAGAAAACACAACAAAAAAAGCCTAGGGCCAACGGCAGAGAAATTACGACGCAAACACCAGCAGCAGAAAAATTGAGAAAATACATCGTTCCTTTTTTGGCTGTAACTTTTGATCCGTTGCTCGCAGCGCATTCGGACTGCGATCAATCGATTTCTCTCGCAAAATTACGTCGGAATAGTGCCTGAAAGAATTTATTGCAGCACTTTTCAAAATCGTCGAAACTTTCGCGAAAAATCCAAAGGGGTTAGCCTTACTTTTTTCGTCATTTTTGGAGCTGAGAATTTTTCGTCTCCGAATCGATCTGTATGACCGTTTTTAGATGAATTGGACGCCCAGGAACTCAGAAAACACAACAAAAAAAGCGTAGGACCACCGGCAGAGAAATTACGACGCAAACACCAGCAGCAGAAAAATTGAGAAAATATATCTTCCGTTTTTTGGCTGTAACTTTTGATCCGTTGCTCGCAGCGCATTCGGACTGCGATCAATCGATTTCTCTCGCAAAATTACGTCGGAATAGTGCCTGAGAGAATTTATTGCAGCACTTTTCAGAATCGTCGAAATTTTCGCAAAAAATCCAAAGGGGTTAGCCTTACTTTTTTGGTCATTTTTGGAGCCGAGAATTTTTCGTCTCCGAATCGATTTGTATGACCCTTTTTAGATGAATTGGACGCCCAGGAATCCAGAAAACACGACATAAAAAGCGTAGGACCAACAGCAGAGAAATTACGACGCAAACACCAGCAGCGGAAAAATTGAGAAAATACATCGTCCGTTTTTTGGCTGTAACTTTTGATCCGTTGCTCGCAGCGCATTCGGACTGCGATCAATCGATTTCTCTCGCAAAATTACGTCCGAATAGTGCCTGAAAGAATTTATTGCAGCACTTTTCAGAATCGTCGGAATTTTCGCAAAAAATCCAAAGGGGTTAGCCTTACTTTTTTGGTCATTTTTGGAGCCGAGAATTTTTCGTCCCCGAATCGATTTGTATGACCGTTTTTAGATGAATTGGACGCCCAGGAACTCAGAAAACACAACAAAAAAAGCCTAGGACCAACGGCAGAGAAATTACGACGCAAACACCAGCAGCAGAAAAATTGAGAAAATACATCGTTCCTTTTTTGGCTGTAACTTTTGATCCGTTGCTCGCAGCGCATTCGGACTGCGATCAATCGATTTCTCTCGCAAAATTACGTCGGAATAGTGCCTGAAAGAATTTATTGCAGCACTTTTCAGAATCGCCGAAATTTTCGCAAAAAATCCAAAGGGGTTAGCCTTACTTTTTTGGTCATTTTTGGAGCCGAGAATTTTTCGTCTCCGAATCAATTTGTATGACCGTTTCTAGATGAATTGGACGCCCAGGAACTCAGAAAACACAAAAAAAAAAGCCTAGGACCAACGGCAGAGAAATTACGACGCAAACACCAGAAGCAGAAAAATTGAGAAAATACATCGTTCCTTTTTTGGCCGTAACTTCTGATCCGTTGCTCGCAGCGCATTCGGACTGCGATCAATCGATTTCTCTCGCAAAATTACGTCGGAATAGTGCCTGAAAGAATTTATTGCAGCACTTTTCAGAATCGTCGAAATTTTCGCAAAAAATCCAAAGGGGTTAGCCTTACTTTTTTGGTCATTTTTGGAGCCGAGAATTTTTCGTCTCTGAATTGATTTGTATGACCGTTTTTAGATGAATTGGACGCCCAGGAACTCAGAAAATACAACAAAAAAAACGTAGGACCAACGGCAGAGAAATTACGACGCAAACACCAGCAGCAGAAAAATTGAGAAAATACATCTTCCGTTTTTTGGCTGTCACTTTTGATCCGTTGCTCGCAGCGCATTCGGACTGCGATCAATCGATTTCTCTCGCAAAATTACGTCGGAATAGTGCCTGAAAGAATTTATTGCAGCACTTTTCAGAATCGCCGAAATTTTCGCAAAAAATCCAAAGGGGTTAGCCTTACTTTTTTGGTCATTTTTGGAGCCGAGAATTTTTCGTCTCCGAATCAATTTGTATGACCGTTTTTAGATGAATTGGACGCCCAGGAACTCAGAAAACACAACAAAAAAAGCCTAGGACCAACGGCAGAGAAATTACGACGCAAACACCAAAAGCAGAAAAATTGAGAAAATATATCTTCCGTTTTTTGGCTGTAACTTTTGATCCGTTGCTCGCAGCGCATTCGGACTGCGATCAATCGATTTCTCTCGCAAAATTACGTCGGAATAGTGCCTGAGAGAATTTATTGCAGCACTTTTCAGAATCGTCGAAATTTTCGCAAAAAATCCAAAGGGGTTAGCCTTACTTTTTTGGTCATTTTTGGAGCAGAGAATTTTTCGTCTCCGAATCGATTTGTATGACCCTTTTTAGATGAATTGGACGCCCAGGAATCCAGAAAACACGACAAAAAAAGCGTAGGACCAACAGCAGAGAAATTACGACGCAAACACCAGCAGCGGAAAAATTGAGAAAATACATCTTCCGTTTTTTGGCTGTAACTTTTGATCCGTTGCTCGCAGCGCATTCGGACTGCGATCAATCGATTTCTCTCGCAAAATTACGTCCGAATAGTGCCTGAAAGAATTTATTGCAGCACTTTTCAGAATCGTCGAAATTTTCGAAAAAAATCCAAGGGGGTTAGCCTTACTTTTTTGGTCATTTTTGGAGCCGAGAATTTTTCGTCCCCGAATCGATTTGTATGACCGTTTTTAGATGAATTGGACGCCCAGGAACTCAGAAAACACAACAAAAAAAGCCTAGGACCAACGGCAGAGAAATTACGACGCAAACACCAGCAGCAGAAAAATTGAGAAAATACATCGTTCCTTTTTTGGCTGTAACTTTTGATCCGTTGCTCGCAGCGCATTCGGACTGCGATCAATCGATTTCTCTCGCAAAATTACGTCGGAATAGTGCCTGAAAGAATTTATTGCAGCACTTTTCAGAATCGCCGAAATTTTCGCAAAAAATCCAAAGGGGTTAGCCTTACTTTTTTGGTCATTTTTGGAGCCGAGAATTTTTCGTCTCCGAATCAATTTGTATGACCGTTTCTAGATGAATTGGACGCCCAGGAACTCAGAAAACACAAAAAAAAAAGCCTAGGACCAACGGCAGAGAAATTACGACGCAAACACCAGAAGCAGAAAAATTGAGAAAATACATCGTTCCTTTTTTGGCCGTAACTTCTGATCCGTTGCTCGCAGCGCATTCGGACTGCGATCAATCGATTTCTCTCGCAAAATTACGTCGGAATAGTGCCTGAAAGAATTTATTGCAGCACTTTTCAGAATCGTCGAAATTTTCGCAAAAAATCCAAAGGGGTTAGCCTTACTTTTTTGGTCATTTTTGGAGCCGAGAATTTTTCGTCTCTGAATTGATTTGTATGACCGTTTTTAGATGAATTGGACGCCCAGGAACTCAGAAAACACAACAAAAAAAACGTAGGACCAACGGCAGAGAAATTACGACGCAAACACCAGCAGCAGAAAAATTGAGAAAATACATCTTCCGTTTTTTGGCTGTAACTTTTGATCCGTTGCTCGCAGCGCATTTGGAATGCGATCAATCGATTTCTCTCGCAAAATTACGTCGAAATAGTGCCTGAAAGAATTTATTGCAGAATTTTTCAGAATCGTCGAAATTTTCGCAAAAAATCCAAAGGGGTTAGCCTTACTTTTTTGGTCATTTTTGGAGCCGAGAATTTTTTGTCCCCGAATCCATTTGTATGACCGTTTTTAGATGAATTGGACGCCCAGGAACTCAGAAAACACAACAAAAAAAGCCTAGGACCAACGGCAGAGAAATTACGACGCAAACACCAGCAGCAGAAAAATTGAGAAAATACATCTTCCGTTTTTTGGCTGTAACTTTTGATCCGTTGCTTGCAGCGCATTCGGACTGCGATCAATCGATTTCTCTCGCAAAATTACGTCGGAATAGTGCCTGAAAGAATTTATTGCAGCACTTCTCAGAATCGTCGAAATTTTCGCAAAAAATCCAAAGGGGTTAGCCTTACTTTTTTGGTCATTTTTGGAGCCGAGAATTTTTCGTCTCTGAATCGATTTGTATGACCGTTTTTAGATGAATTGGACGCCCAGGAACTCAGAAAACACAACAAAAAAAGCGTAGGACCAACGGCAGAGAAATTACGACGCAAACACCAGCAGCAGAAAAATTGAGAAAATACATCTTCCGTTTTTTGGCTGTAACTTTTGATCCGTTGCTCGCAGCGAATTTGGAATGCGATCAATCGATTTCTCTCGCAAAATTACGTCGGAATAGTGCCTGAAAGAATTTATTGCAGCACTTTTCAGAATCGTCGAAATTTTCGCAAAAAATCCAAAGGGGTTAGCCTTACTTTTTTGGTCATTTTTGGAGCCGAGAATTTTTCGTCCCTGAATCGATTTGTATGACCGTTTTTAGATGAATTGGACGCCCAGGAACTCAGAAAACACGACAAAAAAAGCCTAGGACCAACGGCAGAGAAATTACGACGCAAACACCAGCAGCAGAAAAATTGAGAAAATACATCGTTCCTTTTTTGGCTGTAACTTTTGATCCGTTGCTCGCAGCGCATTCGGACTGCGATCAATCGATTTCTCTCGCAAAATTACGTCGGAATAGTGCCTGAAAGAATTTATTGCAGCACTTTTCAGAATCGTCGAAATTTTCGCAAAAAATCCAAAGGGGTTAGCCTTACTTTTTTGGTCATTTTTGGAGCCGAGAATTTTTCATCTCCGAATCGATTTGTATGACCCTTTTTAGATGAATTGGACGCCCAGGAAGTCAGAAAACACGACAAAAAAAGCGTAGGACCAACGGCAGAGAAATTACGACGCAAACACCAGCAGCAGAAAAATTGAGAAAATACATCGTTCCTTCTTTGGCTGTAACTTTTGATCCGTTGCTCGCAGCGCATTCGGACTGCGATCAATCGATTTCTCTCGCAAAATTACGTCGGAATAGTGCCTGAAAGAATTTATTGCAGCACTTTTCAGAATCGTCGAAATTTTCGCAAAAAATCCAAAGGGGTTAGCCTTACTTTTTTGGTCATTTTCGGAGCTGAGAATTTTTCGTCTCCGAATCGATTTGTATGACCGTTTTTCGATGAATTGGACGCCCAGGAACTCAGAAAACACAACAAAAAAAGCGTAGGACCAACGGCAGAGAAATTACGACGCAAACACCAGCAGCAGAAAAATTGAGAAAATACATCGTTCCTTTTTTGGCTGTAACTTTTGATCCGTTGCTCGCAGCGCATTCGGACTGCGATCAATCGATTTCTCTCGCAAAATTACGTCGGAATAGTGCCTGAAAGAATTTATTGCAGCACTTTTCAGAATCGTCGAAATTTTCGCAAAAAATCCAAAGGGGTTAGCCTTACTTTTTTGGTCATTTTTGGAGCCGAGAATTTTTCGTCTCCGAATCGATTTGTATAGCCGTTTTTAGATGAATTGGACGCCCAGGAACTCAGAAAACACAACAAAAAAAGCCTACTACCAACGGCAGAGAAATTACGACGCAAACACCAGCAGCAGAAAAATTTAGAAAATACATCGTTTCTTTTTTGGCTGTAACTTTTGATCCGATGCTCGCAGCGCATTCGAAATGCGATCAATCGATTTTTCTCGCAAAATTACGTTGGAATAGTGCCTGAAATAATTTATTGCAGCGTCTTTCAGAATCGTCGAAATTTTCGCAAAAAATCCAAAGGGGTTAGCCTTACTTTTTTGGTCATTTTTGGAGCCGAGAATTTTTCGTCTCCGAATCGATTTGTATGACCCTTTTTAGATGAATTGGACGCCCAGGAATTCAGAAAACACGACAAAAAAAGCGTAGGACCAACGGCAGAGAAATTACGACGCAAACACCTGCAGCAGAAAAATTGAGAAAATACATCTTCCGTTTTTTGGCTGTAACTTTTGATCCGTTGCTCGCAGCGCATTCGGACTGCGATCAATCGATTTCTCTCGCAAAATTACGTCGGAATAGTGCCTGAAAGAATTTATTGCAGCACTTCACAGAATCGTCGAAATTTTCGCAAAAAATCCAAAGGGGTTAGCCTTACTTTTTTGGTCATTTTTGGAGCCGAGAATTTTTCGTCTCCGAATCGATTTGTATGACCCTTTTTAGATGAATTGGACGCCCAGGAATTCAGAAAACACGACAAAAAAAGCGTAGGACCAACGGCAGAGAAATTACGACGCAAACACCTGCAGCAGAAAAATTGAGAAAATACATCTTCCGTTTTTTGGCTGTAACTTTTGATCCGTTGCTCGCAGCGCATTCGGACTGCGATCAATCGATTTCTCTCGCAAAATTACGTCGGAATAGTGCCTGAAAGAATTTATTGCAGCACTTTACAGAATCGTCGAAATTTTCGCAAAAAATCCAAAGGGGTTAGCCTTACTTTTTTGGTCATTTTTGGAGCCGAGAATTTTTCGTCTCCGAATTGATTTGTATGACCCTTTTTAGATGAATTGGACGCCTAGGAATTCAGAAAACACGACAAAAAAAGCGTAGGACCAACGGCAGAGAAATTACGACGCAAACACCTGCAGCAGAAAAATTGAGAAAATGCATCTTCCGTTTTTTGGCTGTAACTTTTGATCCGTTGCTCGCAGCGCATTCGGACTGCGATCAATCGATTTCTCTCGCAAAATTACGTTGGAATAGTGCCTGAAAGAATTTATTGCAGCACTTTACAGAATCGTCGAAATTTTCGCAAAAAATCCAAAGGGGTTAGCCTTACTTTTTTGGTCATTTTTGGAGCCGAGAATTTTTCGTCTTCGAATCGATTTGTATGACCCTTTCTAGATGAATTGGACGCCCAGGAATTCAGAAAACACGACAAAAAAAGCGTAGGACCAACGGCAGAGAAATTACGACGCAAACACCTGCAGCAGAAAAATTGAGAAAATACATCTTCCGTTTTTTGGCCGTAACTTTTGATCCGTTGCTCGCAGCGCATTCGGACTGCGATCAATCGATTTCTCTCGCAAAATTACGTCGGAATAGTGCCTGAAAGAATTTATTGCAGCACTTTACAGAATCGTCGAAATTTTCGCAAAAAATCCAAAGGGGTTAGCCTTACTTTTTTGGTCATTTTTGGAGCCGAGAATTTTTCGTCTTCGAATCGATTTGTATGACCCTTTTTAGATGAATTGGACGCCCAGGAACTCAGAAAACACAACAAAAAAAGCGTAGGACCAACGGCAGAGAAATAAAGACGCAAATACCAGCCGCAGAAAAATTGACAAAATACATCTTTCGTTGTTTGGCTGTAACTTTTCATCCGTTGCTCGCAGCGCATTCGGACTGCGATCAATCGATTTCTCTCGCAAAATTACGTCGGAATAGTGCCTGACAGAATTTATTGCAGCACTTTTCAGAATCGTCGAAATTTTCGCAAAAAATCCAAAGGGGTTAGCCTTACTTTTTTGGTCATTTTTGAAGCTGAGAATTTTTCGTCCCCGAATTGATTTGTATGACCCTTTCTAGACGAATTGGACGCTCAGGAACTCAGAAAACACAACGAAAAAAGCGTAGGACCAACGGCAGTGAAATTACGACGCAAAGACCAGCAGCAGAAAAATTGAGAAAATACATCTTTAGTATTCTGGCTCTTACTTCCTATTTGTTACTCGCAGCGTATTCGGCCTGCGTCTAACGGAACTCTTCATCAAATTTACATCGGAATAGTGCCCTCAAGAGTCAATCGCAGCAGCACTCAAAGTCGTCTCAATTTTCACCAAAAATGTAGAGGTGTCAGCCTTGGATTTTTTTCGGCCGTCAAATTTTTGTTCTGGGAATGGATTTGTACGACGCTTCTCACACTCATCGGACGCCCAGGATAGAAGAAAACACATCAAGAATGGCGTTGGATTATCGGCAGAAAAATCACGGGTCTAAAATTCCGAAGGGTTTAACCTTTTTTCAATGATTTTCCCATCAAAAGCTTCATATTCTGATGTTGCTTGTATCATTCCTCCTAGACTTATTGTAGCTCAAGAACATCAAAACACGTTTTCAAATTGTAGTCGGGCTACCTGCAGTTGTAATGTGAATAAAATATTGGGAACTCAAGTATTCATTTATTTCAATCCGGTTCACAAATAATATTAACAATACAATATTATACAGAAGATGTCGTACTCTGCAAAGTACGTGCAATACCATTGCCCTCGTGCACAAGCTGAAACTTGAACTCCACTCACTATCTACGACAATGACTATCTGATGTATTACTTTTCATATTCTGCTTATGATAGTGTATGTATATCGCTCTAACACGTTTTGATATAATAATCACCAGTATCATCCAATGTTTATTTATCATCCTGCATTCATCCTCGTGAGTCACTTTTTTAATGTTTCGCCACTTGGTAAATCACTTTACATTCACATCCAATCACTTGTACTTGAAATAAGGCATCTCGAATAAACAGCTGAGACTTGGTGATGATAAGCTTGTGATTTTTCTTTCTCACCTGTTCCAGAAACTCTGTGTAAAGTTCGTGTACTTTGGCCGTGACGCTTGACCCATTGTCGAAAGAGAACGGCCTCGCACTCTTCGTGATTTCTGAATCCGCTAATTGTTACGTCTGCAATCTACTGGGCAATTCTTCTTAGACTGGATGAACACCTAAAAATGCGAAGAAGGTATCTAGTACTGCCTTTGCCTATTTGACTTTTACGAGTTGAGAGTAAGGCACAACTTCAAACGTTTTGCGTCGTGCAATTACTTGAGTAAATTATTTCCGAATAATTCATATTTAATACAAAGTTCAAGTTTTCAATTTTATACTTTTTATTTAAAAAATTTCAAGATGCACACTTTGCCCCTAGGGGCCCACTTTGCCTCATTCTCTTCCATATCGTATTCTGCAGAGGACCTGTACGCAGGTCAGGATTGAAGCTCTATTTTAAGACTACAGCAATAACTATTCGATGTAGTATCTGTAATATCCTACTTCGGACTTTGTGTACTGCAGACCTATTTTTTCATATTGTAATTAGATGTCTTATGTAATGTTAAATCATATGCTCGCATCTCTCTTTTTCTTTCATTTCAATCCTAGTTTTAAATTTGATGAATTACTACACACTGACACTCGACCACTTGTACTAGAATCAAGGCATATTGAATAAATTTAAACGTATTGAGCAATGAATTTGTAATTTTTTATCCCCACCTTTTTGAAAAATCTCCGCAAATTTTATCCTATTTCAGCCGTAAAGTTCGATTTATTCTTTAACGGGTAAACCTTGCATTTTTGCAATTTCTTGTAACTAATTGGAACCTCAAAAATGCTAAATTAAAATGTAGAAAAGAGTAAAACTAACAGCTAAAGAGATACCAAGAAATTTTCGTATTTTTTGGCTGTTCCGAGGCGACTTGATATTGAGCTCAAAGACAGTAAATATATTACGATACATTTGCCCAGAAATAAAATTTCAAATTTACGGAACATTACTCAAGAACTCACTGGTTTTTATGTCAAGTTTATCGTTTTATAAATGAAGTACAACAAGTTTGCCAATTAAGTTTTAGGGGGAAATTATTAATGCTAACTATGTAGAAATCGATACTTGACTCGGAAATAGTACACACTGCGCCATATAATATGCATCATAACGGTCTAAAAATGAAAAATTTGCAATCCGATCCATGAAGATTACATAACTAATTTGTGGTCTTTAATTGATTCTTTTTAATTCTCGGTTTCGATGCTGTGCAAAACCAATAGCAACACTAATAAGATGATTTTAACATAACCGCTATGATAAGATAATTCTAACGTGATTGCTAATATGAACTTTTTTTATTAACTGTTTCTATAAGACGGCATTGCAATGACTTTTTATCAACAAATACAGTGATTCGTATTATTTCTTGCGTAATACTTTACATGCGGACGTTTACAGAGTCACGTTCAATTCCAAATTTATCGCTTCACACAGTCGTTTGTTATCCGATTTTTGTTTCTAGTTCAAGTTCGTTCGGGGTTCGCTTCGCTTCCGATATGCAAGCTTGGCAGACAGATAACTAGTTTTTACTGCCGACCTACCGTGATGTGTTTCGTGCTTTTTGCGCATCTGCAGAGGTACTAAAACGCGAAGTTACGCCTGCAATTAGACTCGCAGTGTTGTGCGCAAATCACTGAAGTCGTTGAATCAGGATTTATGGTCCTGGGAAGACTTGTTTTCTCCACGTTTACTTGGAACAGTAATTTCAGAAGTTTTTACCACTGTAATTTTGGCCCTAAAAACTTGAATCTAGATTTTTGGTGAGCCATTTATATACATTTGTGAGATCCTCGATCAATATTACAATCCTGTTACATTACCTACGAAGCTTCTATTTTGGGATAAGTGTAAAGGTACTCGTTACTGTAGCCATCATTACAGCGTTTTTAATGTCACTGCATGTTCATAACTAATATCTACATTTCGATAAACCTCTGACGAAGCTGTATAACGTAATTAATACTGGTCTTACAATTTTTTCTGGTCTAAAATTAAATTGTCACAGAACAATATTTATAACCTGAATTGTATAATGTAATTAGTACTCATCAAAGTGCTCAACAGGTTTGGCAGCTTCATTGAGATAATGCAACTGCATGCGTGAGGATGCGAATTTTACCAAAATTCATTTTAAGGGACCATCACGACGAAGGTATTTGAATAGAATTAAACTATACACATCATTTTTACTAGCAATTAGGTCAAAACTCAGATGCCTTTCAGCTCTTTATTTGAATTGAAAAAATTTTCAATCCTCCAATAGACTAAATTTAGGAGACAGAACTCGTACAAACTTCTCAAAAGCGGTTTATTTTTATGTTTTTTCAAAATGATTTCCATTTGTAAGTTCTTGGATTCCTTATATATTTACAAATTTCGGCGATGTTTCTCAGATTGGACCTTTATATTTTCACGCATATTATGCACATTAAATCGATTGCAGAAAATACGGTATGATATCAAAAGACTCGATAACTTCAGCAATTGGTATTTCAACGTTCATTCGACATCAATTACTGTCAGTTATACATGGAAACGTACAAAAAATAATATTCATTCCCGTAGAACGTACAGAAAATACATTTGTACAATTCAATTTGATCGTATGATTTTCAATATAATATCACACCGCTGCCAAGGTAATTTCTGTATTGACGAAAATTGAAATAACTCTCTATATAGTCGTAACTCAAACTAATCTAACGTATTCAAAGGCTTAAATATTAAACCTCTGTGAAGAGCATTTGACGACTGTATACGGGTGAGTATTTAGAAAAATATTTACAATAATACAAAACTCTGGATAAATCGATCATCAGAGAATGAACCGAGGTTCTCAGTAGGTAAATTAATTAGCTAATTCTGCCCCTTTTAACGCGCTATCTTGGTGCGATTCCTTCTTGGTTTCCAGTCTCGTAATAAAACCTCGAATTAACGTTCGTAAATATGTAAGGAGTCTTCGTCGATGGGCACATAAGCCTCTCCATGATTCTCGGCTTTCCATTATCAGTTTTATTGCCGACAGGCTCCAGTAAGTTGTTCCACAGTAGGTTTCCTCCTGGAAATTAATAATATCATTATATGCATTCTGCGGTCTCTTTTCTCACTCTCAATTCTTGCTTACATGATTTGGTAATCTTTCTACAAATATTGAATTATACCGTAATCCGAATTCAAGGCCGGTGAATTTGCAATAACTTCGGAAGAAAAAATAATTATCGCTTTCTCAGTATATAGAAACCGCTGCGGTTTTTTGGTCTACAGTTTCCTCATTACATAGCTTCAGCATCCCGGCGGGCTTGGTTCGCTCTTCTAGGAACACCGATTCCCATAATTGGTGGAAGCAGATTGCAACTAATATTACAGGCCTATGATATCGTTTCTCGCATGTCGCGGTTCTCGCGAATCGCGGTAGGAAAACTGTTCCACCAACCAAAAGTATATACATTGTTGTAACTTAAAATTGTGTAATAGATGTACCAATTGCATGTTATCACAGGAAGACACTCACTTGCAGCAGTTAATTTTCACCAAATTTATTTTCAGATGGACGAACACAGTTCTTAAATTCGACGAAAGTCAGAATTTATGTTCTGAAAAAACAATTTCCGAGGCCATTATCTCATGAAAATCTTTTTTCATATCAGAACTTGACTGAAATCGACCAATTTTCCGAATCTTTTCACAGAACATACTTTGGTTTAAACCCATCTTAAGTATCAATTAACTTTCTATTGTAAATTATATATTTTCCCGGTAATATGCAACCACAAAATGCAAATATAATGGTTCAGTTTTTTTTTTTTTTTCCTAGTGCCAGAAACTGCGTAGAAGTGACTTTGCCCCTTTTCTGTAATGACGCGTTCCCGCTCATAATATAACGTCATCACTTCCGACAATCTCAAAATTAAGCTCAATTCGCTAGTTGCCCCGTTTATATCCCCCGTAATTAAATCAAAATGCTGAAGTTCCTGCCAATCCACGTGTCGTAAAAAAGTGCGAAAAGTAAAACGTTCAACATTTTAAACGAGGTCAGGCTTACATTAGCTAACGCAACGTTACAATCCGATGCTTTCATGAGTGTCCCACAACCTTCAGAGTTTTTAGACTTTAGCTGTATACGTACACGCAACGAGTCTGCAGCGGCAGAGCAAATACATGGGTAGATACTGACCAAATATAATCTACCAGTATCCGTCCTCATTTAATGATCAGAAGATACAGTGATGACCCTGGTCTAATTTGCATGTTTTTAAGTCTTTGAAAAGATTTATCAGAGGGATAAGAATTCCACTTTTTGCGGACATTGTCGTGCACGACATTCACAAGTATTGCATATTACATAGCTTGGTAAATTACGATTTACTGACTATCGCATGGAACAAAGGTTGGTCCATTGATAGCATTGATCGAGATTCCTTGATCCTGGACGAATTTTTATCGGTCGTTGGATAAGCTTTTTAATAGGCAACACACCATCCGTTGGTCAGTCTTATGGAGCGGTTGCATACCTTCACGGAATAGAAATGCTTTTCGTATATTAGTTACCATCTGTCGGGTCTGCAGTTTACTGCCGTCTGAAGTTTTCACTTGAATTGCTAATTCCTTCTGTCCGTGTTTTTACAGCCTGAAGCTTGTCACGATAGACACAATTGGTGTCATTCAATTATACAAATCTGGTATTATATTTAATATGAGCTCTAGTCAGTACAAAAAATCAATTTACGCATGAAAACTCGATTCCTTCTTTACCGGCGGTGTTCTAAGCCCGCGATGATAATTCTTATCACTGAAAAACCGTTATGGTACTGCAGTTAATATTGATATGATTTCTCTCTGAAACACAGCCTAAGACTAGGGGCTAAAACGGCCAATATTGTCACGCCATTAGGTGTTTCAATGGCACTGTACACGCCATTGCCTTATCTATCACAGAAGTATGAAATTTATTTATCCTCTTTTCCTTTCAACCAAAATCTAAAATCGGTCATCGCTAAATTTTTTCCATTCCTGTTACCTATTCCAGTTTAAAATTTTCGATTTATGAACATAGTTCGCAATACTTGTGCCAATTGCTTACCAAGAGCGTGGCCTTTTTGACTGAAATGAAAACAGTCGTAGGTGACTAGAGTCTGATCGAGGACCTCGGAATTCCTAGGGTTAGAATTAGGCGCGTTGAACAGTTCCGTGAATGGCTGATACACGACCGTAAAATCCTGCGTCGTATCGTACCTGTAACAAAGTTCCCAGACATTAGTGTCATAAGTAGTCATAACGGATGGTGATTGCGAGTCACCCGACCGTTTATCATTTATTTATTCACTTGCTTTTTCCCGTCTTTGCACGCGAAAAAATTGCATTATAATAAAAATTTTGAAATGTCAAAATTTCTGAAAATATCCATAAGCAAAAATTCGGATCCTTGTAAAAGCTCCCACTATAATAAGTCTGCATTGTATTTTCAAGTGTGTATATATAACTATCATACGTTCAGAGCTGTTCGTCGTAAAATGGTCGGAACAGTTGTGAGGTCAGAATGCCAACGACTTTAAAACCGTTACGCCACAGTCTTCTCTCTACGCTTCCCTGTTAAAAGCTCACATCGGATTACCTTCCAGATAGCACCAAAGATTCCGCCGCCTGCTGATACTGTCGGGACATGACAGACCCGGTAATGTCCGGCTCGTTGCCTTCGTGCATGCAGGCGCAGTACAACGGATGCAATATGTTGCACATTGTACTCGTTGGGACTCTTATGGACACGGTGACATCTGCACAGAGAGAGCAAAAATGAATTGGAAATAAAATTCCACGTGGTGAAGCTAACTCTCTCTATATATGCGTGGAATTCCATGCGAACACGAGCAAGACTGGACTCATAATGGGTCAATTTTTTCCCATTTTTTCAGTACTGAAAACAGTCTTGGTCAACTAAATATTATTTAAACGGTCTAAGTATTCCCAAAAAATTCTCAAACCTTTTGAGAACCTTCTCAGAGCAAAATAGTAATTAATTTTTCCTAATTGTTTCCAAGTTTGAAGAGCTGATTTTTTAAAATTGCTATAATTAATAGCGCTATAATTTTACAATTATTCATTTTCGTATTTCTATTACGAAATCCCAGACAAATTTTATTGCCTTCTAAATTTGTCTGAAAAAAATACAAGAAAAGAAGACATTGACGTGTTATACAAAAATTATTCGAAACACAATTAGTGGCGTAGAAAAAGTCTTTCGGACGAGTGTGTAGTTTCGATATTTGTTTTCTCTGTGTTTTGGATATAAAGCAGGTTTTTCGGCGTTGGCTAAAACGACTTTTAACTTTAGTCTCGCATGGACCGCTTTACAGTTATACCTTGATCCATTATGTACAGTAAACGGGTATTCGAAAGGTTGATTTTTTCTGCATCTTTTAAGGCTTTGGCTTCAACCCAGGTACCATTCCGATTCAAAAACACTTGTGAATAATTTCATTCCAGAAAACGGTAATAACTATTAAAATGACATGATCACACAATGAAAATGAAAACTATTAAAAAACATACTTCATGAAGAAAGTATCAAAATCTCCGTATCAATATCACGAACAAAAAATCGTGAGAGGGATAATTTTCCAGGGAATAATTTTAAAAATTTGGAAATTTTCTCGCTTCAACAGTTTTTGGCAAATTGTAAAAATTAATTTTTTTCTCTTTCCTGCAACCAAACGACTCATTTCTCTCTTCGCGTTGCGTTTTTCATAAATTATCACTGCGAACATCGAGCCGCGTTTTGATACTAGCTGGAGGAAAGTTAGCTTTCGACTACGTAGGCAACCAGCGACAAGCAGATGTACGTTTTCTCTCTCTCTCTTTCTTTCTATCTCTCTCTCTCTTCCTTTCTCTCTGATGCGGACATCGTCTAGTACATTATACATGCTGTAATTCATCAGAAACCATTCGCCGGTATGCATAATTAATAAATAAAATAATTAGAATAATTTTTAAAATCAAATCATACATCTTACTGATCCAGGAACATCGTTATGTATGCAGACGGGTTATTCCAATGCCTGCCTTTTTTGTCTCCCTCCTTTTATTTACGAAAATGAGTAAAAAAGCCTCAGCTATATTATGCAAAGATTTTTAATGTACTCTTGATGCGTTTACCTAATACCGGAACGAGGTTGACGAGAGTCCGCGGCAATGTGGCCCTCAGGTAGTCCAACGTGCGGCGCAAATGCAGAGCATGTCGGGAGGGCGAGAATTGGTCCGGCTTGTAACACCGGGCGGAACAAATGTCGTTTGCACCAAAGAAAATTGTAATGAGCTGAAAGGACGGTTAATTGGCGTTATTTTTATTCCTCGTTACTTCCTCTGTCTCGCATATAGTATAACGTATTTTAATATTTACAGACGAAATTTGTTTACAAAGAGATGTAATGATGTGTGCCTTGCAACGTTCGACGGTGCCGTGGATCATTTATATTCCGAAAGAGATTGGTGTATAAATATTTAACAAGTCATATGATAGCTCATAGCATATTTATTCTTACACCAATTTAGCCGGGGATAATTTTCACCGGAGGATCGTGATTTCGCACTTGCTGTTATTCGCGGATTTTGGAGCAAACGGTCCTCTGTCAAGCTTTTCGTCTCGTGCTTCTTGCAACGTGGCAAAACTATATATGATTATCGTCTACAGAAGCGGAAGCATAAGTATTGTTACACACCTTCCAGTCTCTCTTCATGTCGATGCTAGGGTCATTTTTGATCCTTCGTACAAGGATTCTGGCCTGATGAAGAGCGTCCTCGGTAGCAGCGACGGGAAATGCGACGTTGAGCTTTGCTTGCTTCGATATAAACTCTCCGTTTCCCGTTGAATAGCCTGTCAAATTAGGATTAAACTCCTGAAAATAACAACGCGTAAGTATTTTTATCGGCAAGGAACAGCGGAAACCATTCGATATAATATGTGTATATATATATCCACGTATATACATATACTATAGCGGTATACGACGAAATGAAGCATAAAAACAACTTTCATTCGGCAACGAGTGGGTCGATTCCTAGGTATGTTGGCTCCAAGTGAGCTAATTCAGTCAAAATATCCGATTACACACATCTTCGTGCCTATTTTCTCCCGAGATGCCGACTTACCCTACAGAGATACGAACCTCGACTAGGTATAAACGACCTGAGAATAAAAATTCGGAAGAACGGGATCTTGGTTTCAGCCGCGATCTTCGGCATAAACGCGGGCATTTCGTCATGCGGGTGAAAATCAATGGATCTGATCGAATAACCGGTCGTCGGTCTGAAATTCTCACCTTCATTATGTTGGGCAACGTCAGGAACTGCCTCCAGTCACCCTGACCCCCTGCGCACCAACTGACCCCTCTCGCCTCGATGAAGGTCCCCAGTGCATATTCCTCCATGGCACCATTCGCCGCAACCAGAGAGTCGCCCAGGGCGCCGACCACGTCAATGTCACCAGGCCGCAGACGATGAACGCTGTCAGGTCTCGAGGCTGATCTGAATTGCAATGAGAAGCCTTCTTTAATCCCGGTAGAAGTGGATCGATCAACGGCTTTTTCAAACGGGTTGAGCAAGCAACGATAGTACATTTTGTGTATCAAGGGCGGAAAGGAGGCTATTTTGAGGGGTGCGAAGTTAGCCGCCCGAGCAAAGCGAGTCGGGTGCAGACGATACTCTTTGCCCGACCCTTTTGAAAACGCGAAATATTGAGAAAAAAACATAAGTGCCATTGAATTACTTAGCTATACACGGGAAAAACGAAGCAGTAAATGTATGGTTTAACGTTTTACGAAGTATATTTCTTACGATGAGATGCATGAACTGATGCATTTTCAAAGGGGTCGGGTGACAAAAAAAAGAAATTAGCAACAGGTATATACATTATTGTACCGCGTTTTAAATATATGAGCAATTATTATTATTGCTGTGCTAATGCTATATTATTGGTACAGAATCAGTAAATAATATTGTTGATTTAACCGATAAACACGTTGCGGATACATACAAGATAAATAATTGCTGAAATTTTTTTTATTCATCTGTATAAATGAGTAAGATATGCCTCATTGTTCGTTAACCTGCAGAACCTGTTTTGAAGATTTACTGATAATGGATGGAAAACGCTTACTGTTCATTCGATTTTTATATATTTTTTTTTCACTCTGCATGCCTTTCTTTTTCCTTGTCGTATTCCGAATGCGATATACGTATCATGTATATACACAGATATGCGTGTATGCACGTCCTCAATCAGCTTATCTGATGAGGTAAACCGTTTTCTGTTTATTAGCTGCTATAGAAAGTTTTGCCCGGCAGATTTTCAGTTTTTGAAAATGTATCCAACAATAGTATTAAGTGAAAAAAGGAAATAAAAAATATGTGCACCACTAAAAAAAGAAGACAAAAATAAATAAAGTTCGTCGACACTTGGAGATGACAGTATTTTGCAGATATTAATGCAAGTTATTTACAATCCCGAAATAAATTGTAAATATTAAAAGGATTATATTTTTTCTACAAACTCTGGTTAATTGTTGAGGAATTGAAACCTGTTGTATAATTATGTTTCAGTACTGTATATAGGTATGAAGAAAAATAAAACAAATGATAATAATTCTCAATCGTCAGGAGCGTGATTTGTGTACATAATATATGCGGATGGAATGGAAAAATATGAGACTATGTTCAAAACTAGGGCACACAGAAGGTGCAATTAGACCGTTTCACGCCGCAAGCTATACGGCCTACAGCTTTTCTGCTATCATATTTCAAAGATCGACGGTGTATAATTAGTACGGCGATATATGCGGTTCATTACGTGTAGAACAGGACATACCTCTCGATACCAGAAAACTAAGAAGATAACCGGTTCATCGATACTATTATTATTTTCTCTTTTAATCGTAACCCCAAAACCTCGTTGAAATCATCGTCAAGAAATTATGGATATAGAATATTACCATCAATTCATGATTTTCTTTTATATTGTTCTCTTTCGTTCATAGAAATGATCGAATCAATTATTAAAAACACTCACGGGTATAGACGAAGGGTTCTTAATACAGTACCTGCCTCCTCTGATGTCGCATGGAAACGGTATTTGTTTGGCGAACCTCGGTTGCCTCCTCACTCCGTCACTGACGTCTGGATAAACTATACTAATCTCACTGTCCTGAAAGGAGAATACAACGAGAAATTCAATTGGTCCCTGATGATTTCAGGAGATAGGTACGCGGCATAAATTGCATTGTGAATTGTAAATCGCAATGTCAGGATCGAAAAGTTTTTGTGCGTCCGCAGTTATTCAGCCAGTCAGCTTTCTATTATATTAACCGCTGATTTTCGTACGTGCCAAATACGGATCTCCCGGATTCTAGGGTGTATAATATAACATTATATTATAACGACGTCACGCGAATTCACCTGCCGCCTCGTTTCCATCCTATACGAAACCGGCATTCATTCGCGGCGGCCGGTGTGTGGCGATGTTACGGTGAGGAAAAGAACGCAAGCGATGTGCTTCGCATTTATAAATCGAGAGAAAGGCCGAAGAGGATACGTATAACATACGACGTCGCGACGCGACGGGGTGACAACTTTGCTGACGTGGAAGTAGCGCTTAGGAACTTGCCGAGGTGCACGTTTGCAGGTGCATTAAGAGAGCGCGATGAAAGCAGAGAAAGAGTCGCGTGCTTACCGCATTGAGCTTACACAATTCCTGCAGGGCGGACATCCGGCGTCGACGTCGCGACAATTATTCGACGAATAACATCGATTATTGTTCGCCGCAAGAAGTTGTAATTCACGCGTTCGCAATGTCGCGGCGAGAGGGAGGGATGCAAATTGAAGAAAGCAAGAGTTACGACGTGTGCTGAATTGAACCCTGCACTCGTGCATATAATATACGTCTGGTTATACGTGCGGTTGACCATCGTGACTTGTCGTCACATGCGGTTGTGAACAGTAGGTACGTGACACATGTCGTACCTCGATGTGCGAATGAATAATCATGAGGGGGCACCGACAATGAGCTTTTACAATTTTCTGCGACAATATAGGCGCACCGACTCGCGTATTGACAGGTGCAAATTTCACTCACGCTTGCACGTACGGCTGTCGCTACTTCTCGTTTGCTAATTTGTAGTAACCACAATCGACGATGATTTTCTGAGCAAAGTCTCACCCGAGTCGGGAGACTTAGAGGAGGTTTTATACCGGTCCCGGATGCATCGCGATCCGTCGAAAGAGGCTGCACATGCGCAGAAATTGGACGTAATTATTACACGTCGGTATGCTGAGTGAAAAAGTAACGCGGACCTTAACCACTTAACGATTCCTCGTATATTACAACCTCGCGCGCAATGTAACGCGCTTCATAAATATTTCATTACAATTTGACAAACTGATGTAGGTATAATAGATATATTCCGCCTTTGCGAATGATAATTTATTATCAACTTTCGTAATTGATAATCACGGGGCCAGAATTATGGGACACGTGCATTAGCCTTATACCCACGACAGTTGTAATTGCGATATTAATGCGACTTATTTGAAATGGGAATTCGTGAAGCGATACTGCTTGGACCAGTTTTGCGCAACTCATCGGGAAGATGCGGATCACCATTAATTTTTTTACTGTCACCATTCAACTGTCCGTCGCTTTGTCGCTGTGCACCATTGACACGAATCGCGTACCTCAAATTATTGGCCAACCGCGCACGCGACGAGAAAATATGACATTATACGCTTCCTTCTAATTTCGTAGTCACTCGTTAAAACATCCGTGTCAGGGCAGAATGTGTAACGCGGCGTTACAAATTTGGCGCGAAATATCTCTCACTCGTTACGTATTCATGTGTAATTCATCGCCAGCTGTATTTTATATACATATATATGTATATATACCTACATCACATTGTACATGTATTTGAATCGTTGAGCAATTGGAAAATTTATATTTCACTTACACCGTTATTGCGTACATATATATTTACAACATTTTATATATACATATATATTGTACTCACCCTTACTGTTTTAAATAGCTGTAGTATCATATCTCGAAAAGTTGCCGCCTTCATTGGCGGCAATATGAGCAGCACCACCACCACTAACCCAACACCTTGGGTTATTTTCAATTTCATTTTTCTTTAAATTTAATATTCAACTTGAAATTACGTCTTTTCTTTCAAAAAGTTTATTTGGCATTGATTTATTTATGACTATATGCACTTAAGGGTGGATCGTTAATCGTCCACGCGGCACTGTCACTCGTTCACTTTACATTTTACCGAGAAATATACGTCATTAGTTTATGGTCATTATCATCATTATTATTGTTCTTCTTATTATTATTATTATTCACTTTTGTACACCTCTGCAGCCTCAACGATTTATCTTCACCGTCGCACTGGTATTCCAAAACTTTGATGAGTCGATGTCGGTTTTAGTTATAAGCCGCTTTATCTGGTCTGTAATGAATTATTACCTTTTCTTAACTTTTTTCCTTTTTTTTTGTTTTACATAGACGCAAGTCCGTGTCGTTAAATTTCCATGACTCCAAACCAGTCCCGGCTTATGGCCGTCAGACCAAAATTAATTTCAACTAGAAAGTACATGTGATTCGTTTCGAACAATTTTGTGGAAGAGTCGGGAGTTTCATTGCACAACTTATCCCGTACTTTTTTATATCTGCCAGCTATTTACGTCCGTTTAAGTTTCGTAAATTAACGGGGAAAATATATTCACAATTACGTACCACTAAAATCTGCACCACCGCTCGAAGGAAGATCTGCTATAATTAATTTATTACTACACACCCCGATATTCTAACACTTTACACGAAAACCAGCTAATTCCTTCCAGATCAGGTATTTCACCAGAAATTTGCTGCAAGTAGGGTTAAATTCCTTGTTCGTATAGAATACTTTTCTAGTATTGAAATTTTGTCCCCACTTCTAGCACAATATATACCCATGTGTATAAAATAATAGAATTATGGAAGATAACATAATTTTATGTCATTGATATTTGGTAACCGGTGAAACAAAGCAATGAGCAAAACAACAAACCTAGTGTAGGAAATATAATCTGAATTAGTTTCACTTGAAATATGAACCGATTATGCCAAGGTCGTTCCAAAAGTTATGCAACTTTGAAAAGGCAGGCGTTACGTATATTGTAATATTTATAACGAGGAACGTATGTAAAAGGAAAATCTGAATTTTTAACGAAACATCCGAATCAAGTCAGTATTGCTAAATTAATCTGAATATTATCTCGTGCTTTCTAAATACGCGCACGTGACTGTGACGTAATGGGATCTATCATATTTTTGCAGAAATATGCAGGATTAGATATTTATTCGTGGTTAGCGCTAGCAGCTTTTACACGAAGAGACGTTACGAAATGTCAAAAGCTAAACTCCACTCGTATATCTACAACACCTGTTAACGTTGGATCCTTTTCTCTCTGCGATGTTGAGTAACCACTAATATTCATAGGTTTCGAGTTACAGGATCGACCTCAATAATACCACTTGTATCGTAACGCTGCGAAACTGTCGAAAATCAAAATGCTCCAAGACTGTCGTAGAGTTCATTTCAATTGCTCAGTGAACTCAATTCGCACTCCCTTCGTTTTAGTTTTTTTCAACTGTACGAATTTTCATCCGAAACGAAAGGTGCTTGCAGTGATATACTTCTCATTCAAGCATAAGACACGAGATAATTCGGAAACAATTTCGGCTTAAAATTTTCGACTGGAATTTCCGAACGCTGCAAATTGGCGGTGCACGTATTTTTACACCAATTAGTTTGTCTGATGAAAGAATCACTTCAAGTTCAGATAACTCGATTGCAATGCAAAGATAAATGTGCATTTTTCAAATGGATTCATTTCAGAAAGATTAATTCATTTCCTGTACTGAAGAATGAAAAATTATTTCCATCCTCCACAATACGGTTCAAGATGTTCCGCGATTATAAACTTACAATACGCAAAGTTCGAATTTCACGCGTTCAACGATTTCAACATCCTGAGCTGACGACAGTTTGAAATTTATGCAACAACGTTACATTTCAATATCCATTCGAATTAAAACCCACCTAGTTTGTAAAGCCAGCAGTGATAATTCCGTAATTTCAATCCGATTTAACTAACTAATCAGCCAATAATTCACCAAGACGCAACAAGATATAATGATAATTAGACGTGCAGAGCCAGCTAACGAGATACGTGTATGCAGGTGTGTGTTCGCGTGTGTAGATTGAGTAAAACATGCGGAGGAACGCTTCTTCGTAGAGTGAAAGAGAAATAGATAGATAGAGCGAGAGGGGAGAAAAGAAAGAAAAGATGGAGAAAAATAGTGTAACTAAAATAAAGGGGCAAATATATGAGAAGTAGCTTCCTCAATTGCAGATGTACACGCACATACACACACGCAAACACAAACGTGCCTGCATCGTGTCGCACAATCCACGTTTCCTGGGTATTACTTTCGCTGGGGTCTAAGTTCGAACCCTACGGCCCAATGGGACCGTCCGGGGATACAACCGGGTGCTTTGCGATTAAAGCGAATAACCAACAGACAGTGCCTGTTGCACGTGAGTACACATATGAGTAGTCACTTGAGCACGCGGCACCCAATCATTATGCATACTTTGGAATCTGCGGGAGTTTCCATTCGCTGAAATTATTCACAAGAATTGTTACGTATAGGTATGTGTGCAGTTCCGATGAACGTATCGAAATTCGACTCAATTCTGAGAGTCGAGATTTTCAAGAACTTTGAAAGCCCCAATTTCAACCGAATTGTTTTAGAGCAAAGAATTTTTTTCCTAAAACCACGTCACAGTGTGAAGTGTTACACTGTGTAATTTTATTCAAATTTCCATTTAATTTCGCTAAACGACTCACGGAGTAAAAACGGATATCGCGACGCAGCCAAGTTTTTGATTTTTTGTTCACCTATGAAGTTAACGTGAAAAAGCTATTCGGGAGTACGTAGCAAAATCCCATTTAGATTCAGCAGGTCAGTTTGCCCAAAACTGAAACAGTTTAAGTATCAAAGGCGTGGAGAGGCGGGAGAATCGAAGTAATTCACGAGTTATTCCTTGTAAATCATTGCACAGGAGATATTAGGTCGAAAAGGATCGAGCATGCGAATAATAAAATAACACAGTATATGAATGAAAAAAATGAAGCCATCTGCAAAAACAAATCACCTCGCACTATCATGTTTATTATTACTGCGTCGATTGTATGAGCCAGTAATTGGTCCGCACATTAAAATCACCACGTCGAAACTGTATCGCACTGCACTCGATGCACGGATCACGTTGGATACAGAAACTCAATCGATCGCACGAAAGTCTTAAAGGCCGATAAATCGGCAAGAATGAACAAACGCTGTTCCTGTGCTTCCCGGGTAATATCCGATACATGAATGGGACAGCTGACATGAGCAAAGGAGGCAACGTGCTTGCGATACCTCTGACCCCCACCCCATGCCGTGTCGCATGCTCTCACACATGGAGACGTGTGATATGTCGAATAAGAGTGCCGAATGCACTTACACAAGTCCCCGTCCCGTCAAATGCGCCGATCGGATGCTGCAATGGCGAGATCATGGCCGACCGCTGATGCATTACGGCTTCGTTCAGGCCTCCACCGAATCTCATGACGTAGCTGCTCAAATCGGCGGCCCCTTTCCGATCGACGAGATAATTCGCTGTATCGATGACCGTCGGTTTGCCTACTCGCATAAAATAATTCGAGCCTGTGGCTGCTGGTTGCGTGTTAATTATACACGAGAAGATGTATCGAAGCGAAAGAGAGAGAGAGAGGGAGGGAGAGAGAGTGTATGTCTGTGTGTGTGTGTGTTTTATTCGTCCACCTCGATCGAGTCGAATTTCAATGTACTTTCGTGTTTTGGCCAGAATTGCCTTACGATGTTCGGAATTAATGATTTTCGATCGCGCTTCCCATTGGGATCATGTATGGTATATATATATAATGCTTTCGCGAGAGGTGAAAACTTGTTGGAAATATATGGTGATTTCGTCAAGAGGTCATAATTCCGGTGTTTTATCACGCGATAAGAACGAAGGTTTATTTTTGTTTTATTTATACACCGAGTAACGACCCTGCAATCGACGAAAAGGAAAAACGAAAACGGACAAATAAATTGTAAAAATTCTACGCGGGCCCTCGAGATTCTTTCGGCTAAGCAATTTACATTTGGACATCAAAGCCCCTCCGCTCTCCCTCCTTTCACTTCCTCCCTTCTGTCGTCGGTCTTCGGCCGGCGTGCGCAAATTTCGAAAATAACCGGTTTACGGACTAATCTATCGATTTCTGTTAGTGTATTCTGTTTATATGTAACGTGCATGATACTTTTAATTAATTCACACTCTGTTGGGATTCTACATAATAGGTATGAATTCTCTTTTCTCCCATCAGCTTCATTCCGAATTTCTATCTCTCTTTCATTGCTAGAAAAAATGCACGGCCAACACGTGCCACGAAGTGATTGCAGTGTCACCCTTTGTCTTATATATAATTTAATAGTTTCATTACAAATGCACAATATGGACGAAATTATGATCGATCAAAAGTACCGTTTCCGACCATCTCAGGTGGTCTAAATCTAATTAACAAATAAGCGTTAAATTATTTGACGCTTGACAATGCAAACATCTTATTACAGCCCGTACGAAATTATGTTATCAGCGTGATCGATCCGAGTTTAAACTGCTGCCGTTGAATTAGAAAGCGTTCGCCACTTACATTTCCATATCTATACCATCTGATATAAATAAATACCGAAATCAGTTTTACTAAATTTCTTTCCAGCGCAGCATTAACCTTGCGGATTAATTCCGCAACAATGTAATCTTGCTTCAACAAAGAAATTGAATTTGGCATCGTACGTTATAGCTTGTAGAAATTTGACCGCTGCAGGGTCCTCGAACTTATTTATATATACGCAAGCAGCTTGATTGAAATGGCATATACGATACACACATATACAAATACATATATACACACACACAAACACATGTGTATGTTTTATTCTTGTACTTATTTTTACACATCACTCGTTACATAATGTGCAAACTTGCCCGCTACATATATCGTTGTGACCTGTTATAGCTGCCTAGTGAGTCTATATGCAGGTATTACGCGATTCGACGCAGAATAACTCGTGGATATAGGCAAATATACGTGTTGCATAATTTCGTCGTTGCTGAATATTGTACCTCCTGCAGAAGCTGAAAACTTATGGAGTGAATACTTATGGTGGTTTTTTTCCTTTCTTTGCTCCAATTTGTTTGCACGAGGATAGCTATCAGGAAATCTCTCACTTCGTGCACATGCTTATAATATCTGCCAATGCAGACGGTTTAAGGTTCTACAACGCTTTCGCCTTGTCGTAGATATGATATTATTATAACGGCAAAACCTAAATTCAACATCAATCAAGATCATTGATTTACAGTTTGGTAGATCTCATTCCGTCATCGGTTTTGATCCCCGGCTAATATAATTTCTGTAACGTCTTAAAACAATTCAAGGATCGCAAATGTACCTCGTTTACTTTCTTGAAACAGCGAACAGTTGATATCACGCGCCAAATAATCAATAAACGTATTGTTTCTGAGATGCAAAAAAAAAAAAAAAAAAAAAAAAAAAAAAAAAACCAGAGTAAAACAAAATGAAAAAAGGAAGACATCAGAAGTTATGATATCACCAATGCAAGGATCACGCTTACATATGAGACACGTAATCATCAATACCCAGCATCCGTACTTTCGCACACTGATTAGCTGCTTATTGATAATGAATAAAGTTTCCAGATGCTCCAAGCTATTGCTAGCTGCCTTTTTTCACGGAACCTTGCAAATGTACCGACTTCAGATGTATCTGTAGTATATATTAGACACTGATGTGAAAGCGCCAAATCATTTACGTACTGAATATCAATCATTCATTTCTTCATCCAAATTATCGCGAGTACATTGCTCAGTCGATATTATACATAAATCAGTCCCTTCCGGCTTAAATCGAAGCGTTTTTGTGTCCGGCATCGAATGTCTCCATGCGCCTGATTAACGGGTAGAACTGAGTATTAGATTCACCAGTCACGTGTATTTTGATCACCGTTATTAGTCCAAGTGTTGTTATTCTTCACGAGGCCTTCCGGTGATGGCAATTATTAAAGTAGCTATATCTTTCGAAACACGCGAAGCTTGTGATATTTTACATAGTTTTTTTTTTTCTCTTGGAGCATAGGCCACTGTATCAGAACTTCGGGAGACGAATGAACAGACTGAAAGGATGTTAACCATTACCGAAATACGATTAATTACAATATGCCACTGATGAATATCCGATATTGACAGTTGAATTAATGGGCGGCAAACTTGTTCGAACGGAGAATTGTAGATCGATAGAATATGACGATCGGTCATCCGTCTCAGGTCTATTGAAGCTTATTTGTACAGGTATGTATTATAATTGCTACCGTCAGCCATGCTAAATGGTCGACATGCGTATCTGTGCCTTTTTTTCTTACACAATAGAGAGCAACTCGTGTCTCGAACTTGTCAGTATATTCAGCCAAGTATTTGACAATCGGAAGTATTAGAATTGTCGGCTTCAAGCTGTAGCCAAACCGGTTCATTCGTATTTTTTTATTACCTCTGAGAAAAGTAATATCGATACGACTGAAAGCGACCATGTAGGTGAAACAATATGGACGACGTTTCGTGAAACGGTAAATTCTTCCGATGAAACATGGCTGCACGAGACGTTTCCTATTACGTAAAAACATCGCTGCGCATAAACGACTGATGAAAATTATCATTTTCTACGAAAGAACTGCCTCTGGGTTAAACTTACATATGAATGTTATTTCGTGATCCGGGTCATGCCGTAATCATGCTCCCAACAACCGATTCCTAGACGTTACCAGAATTTTACGTAACGTTTGTTAACCTGTTGCGGTCAGTCGATTATTTCAGTACCTATCTTGTTTCAGACCAGATGCATTTCAAATTCCTTGAATGCGTGCTTCGCTTTATTGCCCGACGATGTTTGACACAATATGGCATCTAGCCCGGAAGACACGAATGACGTGGTGCCATTATTCGTTAGGAAATAGAATCGGAAAACCTATAAACCCTGATTAGAATCGTTTGGAGGCGCTCAGTTCTATCACTCTCTCGTTAAGTACTTGGGAAAGTTGGCGCGACTCGATATGTTCGGGTTTATAGAAAATTTAGCATTTTCAGTTTTATTTTTGGCAAAGCACAGTTATGAGGAAATCTCATCTATGAAGGAAAGTATACTCCGGGTTAAATAAGTTTCACTTGAATTAGAAGCAAATTGTGAGCGCTAATGGCGACCGCTTAAAGCACTGGCACAGCTCCAAAAGTTTTATTTTTAAAAATTCATCGCACAATCGTTAAACATTTAGCTATTTATTATTATTTTATTATCTTTCTCTGTTTATTATCCACAAACTTAATTACTCCCGTATCACACAGATGCCTGATACATGAATATTTCATTAGCCCTTTCACTGCCCTGAACATACGGTACCTCCATCAAGTCAAGAAAAAATCAAATCAACCTCATCGCCGATAATTCCAACTCACTCCAAGACACAATGGGTAATACACAAGTTATCACACATCCTCGACTTTCTCAGGGAAAAGATGTTAATAAACCTGTTGCTAATAGTTATTTTTTTTTCATAAGGCGGAAGAACTTATTTACTAATGCTTGTGTAAGTTTGAAAACTCGTTCGAATGCTGCGCTACGAATATTTTTTTACTCTTATTTTCCTTTTTTCGTCATTATACGTTCATCGTTAATGTGTAATAGTACCGCAAACGTTACACCATCTTTACCGTATATTCCTCTGCTAATTGTCAAAGGTTTATTTTAGTCTTTTTCAACACAAACGTGACATGATTATAATATACTTTCTCAACATTAATAATTTCGTGTGAAATTATGTTATTACAAATAACGTTCAAATGCGTAAGACTTTGCGCTCCGCATTGTTACTGACAATAAGATATTCCACAAGAAAAACCCAAAGTCCATAGAAATTCCTGGTCTTGATAAAATATTCATCCATCTTACTTTTACTCTGCATGTAAATTCCCTCGTAGCCGTTTTATGTAATACAGGATTTTATGGTCGGAAACTTCTCATTCGCTCCCGGATGGTCTGACGTCGTGACGAGTGTTACAGAGGCTCGAAATTTCGAATATCAACCACACGGAGATGATTTGAATTTCTCGTGTCATCCGACTGTTCTGGCACTCATTATTCCGCCTCTGTTGATTCGATAATCCGACACGTACATGTAGCCGGACAATGTGGAATACGGATGTACGGCGGAGATTTACACATCTGAATTCGATCGCGAGCCGAATAATATGTTCTGCAGGTTATTCGATCCGGCAGTCTTCGGTACAGTCATATCTTCGCGGATGAAAGTATGAACTGTGTAATAATGAATGCACCTCGTATAAAAGCGGAGCGAACCTGTTATAAAATAATCCATCGGAGTGAACGTCGATCTTTCTTCATGCAGTTATAATAGTGTTTGATTTACCTGGCAGGTCACGGAGCATAGAATCAGGTGCATAAGTACAGGGTTAACATTTCCTCAAGTCTCTTTTTTTAGATCCACTTTTGAACCGTTCGACCGCTGAAGGTAAATCTATCGAGCTGCGGCCCCGCCCTCGGCCATACGTTAAACTCACTCAGATTTCTTTTTCGCCGTGAAAGCATTGGACTACAAGCATACGGTCAAACGGATTTGGATTAAATTCCTGCAGGCTTAAGAGTCGATGATCGCCGGCCAGTTGACATACATTAATAATACCTATCCAGATATAGGCACTGGAAGGAATACTCACAGGTTGCGCCAAACGTGTTTTATTATACCAACTGCAGTCGCAGCTTCCTCATCTTCTGCTCTCATTTTGTACTTTGCGATTCCCATCGCGATTGATTCTTCCTACTTGCTGCGTACAGTAAACTCGATTCATTGATCGGGTCAGAACTCTTGCTCTGCGATTTGAAATTACTCCTAGTCATATTCAATCTTGAATTTCAAGCTCTGGCCAAGCGTGCTGCAGATCTATGAGCTTCAGAGTTGATCTCTCTGAAATAGAAAAGAGCTAGTGAAATAATGGAGAAATGCAGTCAGAATTGTTTTCACATTTTCCTCTTACATTTACAAGATGATACCTAACTAATACTAGAAGCAGAAACAATGTCTGCTACATTTAAGGCATCGAACTCTCAAAATTGACACCGATTTGCACCAACACTTGGTTTGTTTGTAAAAATAATCTCTTACATGTGAATGACAGTATCACAACCAGCGAGACTAGTGAAGCAGACTGTACATTCCAGCTTACGGAGGTAACGCTAGATCGTTGACCACTGAATACATCCCGGAATAGTTCAAAGCTTTCTTGCCCGGTGATGTGGCAATGCATTGACACATTGCCCCGAAGATCAAAGTGGGATTAGTCAATGTGGTTGCTTCATTCCTTCGGCATGATCTTCCCTGCTTCCGTTTTTCCTCGAGTGGATATTCACAATCAGTTAACATGTTTAACGAGATGTATTAACTTTTTACCCGGTATCTAGACACACACACACACGGAATTTAGTCCGACTATTCGAATTGAAAAGAATTCGAAGATACAACAAAAAATAGCAAGTTAAATAGTACTCTTCATTACGATGTTTATTCGGTAATCATCAATTTCACTTTACGCAACATCGACTTACAGCTGCGATGAGTGGTTTTTTTTTAAATTTTTTACTCTGCAATTCACCTAACTCGTAATCATTTGGAGTTGCGATTAATCGAACATTGCTCAATAGTAAGTAAAAGTGATTTTCGTTGAGAATTCATTCGATTCGTGAACAACTGTATGACGGTCTCGTATCTTTAATATTCAAATGAAACCTGGCGCCACTCTCTTGATCTTGAAGTTTTCCTTGCAGGCTTATTGCATCCGCGAGTGGTGAGCTTCCGTGTGTAAAGCCGGTTTCTCGTAAAAATGACTCAGATTTATAACTGGGAAGCAATTTATCACGTATTACGATACCATACCTGACAGAATCAATCATGTTGCAGTTATGGCACTGTGCTTGATGAGATTTAATGACGATGTGATGTAACGCGATGTTCGCTACGATTTTTTGAAATTTCAGTCCCGCTTTTAAAAAAAAACATTTTATTTGAAATCTAATGTTGAACATGGTTTGAAACTATCATTATTCAATATGAACCTTGAATCGTACATAAATGACATCTTATTTCCTTCAATGATTATATAATCTTGGTATAGAAGACTTGAATTATATAGAATGAATGGTATACAGGTATACTAGTAAGCGGACTATTTTTTTTTTTACAAAAGATTATCTTGTATTTATTATCACTGTACCTCAGTTTCTAATTGAAAATTAACGCGGAACTAAGTACAAACTTTGTTTTGTTAATTAACTGATAATTAATGGCTCAAACGCGTATATTTCTGAAAGGATAATTGATGAGCAAATGAATTTCGTTTTTGCTTCTAGATAAACCTACGGCGTGTTATTACTTTTTAAAGAAAAAGAAGGTAGAAGCGATATCAAGCATATTTAAAACTTCCAAAATCAATTTGTAAAGGTAAAATTATCATGTGAAGTCACGACACTTTCGACTTTCTTCGGTTGCGTGAATTTTACTTGTAATCAGAGAATCAATATCAATTCCTAAATAATACTTTTTGTCTCTGCGCAAAACCTTTTTCAATTTCCCAATTTTCATAAAAATTGCGACACTTTATTTCACCAAGTGGAAACTGGTGCTTAAATATGACAAAGTAAAAGCTTAACAAGAGTTCGACTGTAATAACTCTTTGAAGATTGAGATTTCTGCAATTTTTTATCTGCAGAATGTGCTTTGAAGTTCGAGTCTGAGTGGCCAAAAAGAGATCGTGTAATATCGGGATGCAATTCGGATAAGAGAAAGGAGTTTCAGGAATTGAAGGAGTCAGATAAATTAGGACGAAGATGTTACATTGAGCAACGACTTCACATGTCTGGCAAATCAATCAGCCGTTGGCTCACAACGTTTTCGGTAATATATTATGGTTCCACTGTGGATTCTCTCAACAGATTTCTCGCGACGATCCGTCTGTCGGTTGCATATAAATCATAAGCCCTGTTGCAATCATATACAGATATAATTGAAACGGCTTGGATCATTCGTAAGGTTGAATGAATATCCTTATCGTTGTCAGCCATTCAAACATGTACAAGTCTCTTATATTTCAGCACAACATAACAATAATGTCCTCTTTTGGTCTACTTCAACTTAATAGAAATCATAATTAGATTTTTGAATTTAATGTGAAAAATTAATCTATAATATAACAACACTTCTACTTGGCGCGTAGTTTTTCTATACTATTTTGCTATATTGAGTTGCAAGTGTAACTCACTGTCAGTTTTGTTTGGCTTGAATCGGCATTCTTTGTTCGGGGAAAGAGAAGCTGATCCTTAATCAAAATGAAAGCAACATACTAATGAAAATCGAATAAACTGTATTAGTGATTAAAGCTATTGATTGTGATCCATGAAAACAATAAGTAAACGAATTTTCTAGTATCTAAAACACGTCACTAAATAAATATAATATTAGATTAACAAACGTGAAGTGTACTCGGTATTAAATAACAATAGGAAGAAGAAATCCATAAATATAGTCAGGGTGAGTATGCATGCGCTTGATAAATGGCAACAGAATTATAAGTCAATACACATATGACAAATTTGGCTAATTATTATATTCAACTGTCGTGGCTGAGCTCACGGGGATGATATTTTGATTCTTGTCTCTGGCAATCAACATATGATGACAATTTGTCAAGATATACTGTTTTTCATCGTTGATATGTAAGGCCTCTTCGGTGTCGGACACAAAAATCTTGTAAAGAGATCATACCATTCTCTAGACTTCCGCCCAACGGGTTCCATTAAGTTGTTCCAGAGCGCATTCGCACCTGAAAATATGTGAGAATAGATTTAGCCGCGGAGCTCTCGATTTTAGGCAAAACTAATTAGATGTAATAGTATGTAAACTCTGAAGTTATACTCATGAAATCTCTAATATGAATTATTGGGTAATTAATTTCATGCTTACAGAAGATCGAATACGAATACCTGTTTATATTTATTGGAACAGTTATCTACAGTGCTTATAAAACCACTCGATAACGATTTGTCAAACATATGATTATTTTTCTAAGCCTAAATTGCATCTATCTAGGGAGAATCTATTTTTGTAAAATGTAAAAACGGGTGAAAAGAAGAGAAAGGAGTAGCTCGAACTATCAAGATAGCGTGGCCAAAAGCCGGTGATGAAAGATACTATTTTTCAACGGCTATCGCTGTACGGTCTCATAAGCAAGAGATTTATTCCGTCGAGATGCAAAAATTGCTTTAAAAAAATGAGATAATCATGGAGTAAAAGCTCGGTCTTTATCTTAATAGTTAAATTCAGACCATGAAACATTCGAAAGGTTGCGAAAAAAGCGGATCCTAAATTAATTGATTTTTTTTATCACAGTCACTGCTGGGTGATTGAAAATTATCTGGAATTATCTAAAAATCAGCTCTGAAGCCTCAGTCTAAGCAGTTATTCACTTATAGATCAAGTGAAAATCGAATTCGAACGGTTTCAAAATGATTCAAACGATTTTACGCTGTTTTAAAACGATTCCAAGCTGTCAATGTGATACCTAACAATAGATTTCGAACCATTCCAAAATGACGTAAAACAGTTTCAAATTGTTTTCAGATATTTCCAAACGATTTCCAAAAGGTTTCATGCAATTTTAACAGACTTCGAACTGATTCTTAACTACTTTTCAGTGATTTCAAAAGGTTTCAAGCGACGTGCTTTTGCAGTAACAACGAGTAAATAGCCTTGCCTTTATCCATTCAAATTTCCTGGCAACTCATTGCACTGCTTGCCAATTTCCCGCCATGTATAATTTCTGATGGAATAAATGTCCAAGCTACTCGAAACCATTGTTCTCCTTGCCTGGTTTGTACGTTTTCAACCTACGCTAGCTTTGCGGTGGGAAGACAAAAATCTGATGATATTATTACAAAAATTATGACACAACAGTGTTTAGCACTTGCTGTCATATTACGTGGCACAATTCCTGGTTCGCATTTAGAACTCTGTAATGCAACGACACGTCAGTCGTCGAGAAAGAGAAAAAAGCCGTTGACTCGCGACTTTTGTCAGGATAACAAAGATGCCGAATTGAAAAGAGTCACGAGCTATGTTGTAAAACATATACAATTCGTTGCATAATAATATATCGCATGCTTCGTAAATTATAAGGTGTCTGTCTTGAAATACTGCAGCAAGACAACGAATTTCTGGTCCCCTGGAATTCTCACACTATTTGTACTTGTCGGTACAGAAAACGAATAAATCTTCTCCGAGGCAAACTGAATATTCGAACACGAACGAGTCTAAGATTTCATTTGAATTCATAGAATTATAATAAGTGCATACGTACATACGTAAATTTACAGCGGCACTCACCTCTGGCGTAACCTTTTTGACTGAGGTGAAAACAGTCTACAGATGTGTAAGTGAAATCTGTCAACCCGGATGTTGTTACCGGAAACGAAAAATTTGTTGTAAAAGGCTGAACTACGACCGCAAAGTCTTCCGTTTGAAATTCTGGTAGCGTCGCAACTTCCTCCTCAAGCTTTTGCCATCTGTCGGTAAAAAAGCACTCGGTTAATAAGGTAACTCTCAAGGCGCTATAGCCTCGGAATGGTAACCTAGGTAGTACATTTGTTGAACATTTTTTCATGTCAACAGATGAAAAAAGACAAAATGGTAATTGAGATTTGGTAATTGTAGCGTCGGAAAACTTTCCAACTTGGAAAGCTTCCGTGATTCTATATAAAAAAAAAATAAGGATTGGAGGATGATATATGGAACGAAATAAATTTGTTTAAATACTCAATTGAGCCAAGAGAAATTGTTGCAATTTATTGGCTCACGGGGGAAAAGCCGCTGAGGCATAAGAACCCCTTATTATTACAATAGTAAAGTTGTGTCAAGAGCGTATGAGGTGTTAGTGTACGATCAATGGTTGTGTCTCGCAATTGGAGAGCTGCCGTGAGATTCAGAGGCCGAAGGCGTGAATCTACGGAGGTTCGATCGGCTGGCGAGAATCTACTGTTTAAATTGGAGAGGAGAGGAAGAGAACAAGAGAGTTCCGAGCGCGACCGGAATGGCCGGAGACTCGAATCAGACTGACTAACCGAGCGTCGATTCCCGGTCAGTTATTTATTCTTCAACCGATCAGCGCCATCTTGCGGTTAACGACGATCCATCCGATCGCGATTTAACTTACCGGGGCTTGTTCGTAGCGGTAAGAGCGGTAAAGATTTCGGGTATCGGATGGGGTAGAAAGTACGCGCGGACATGGGAAAGGTAAGGATTGGTACGGCCTGAACAGTAACGTTTGTTGATAATCGAAAAGTCTAAAATAAAAGAATAAAAGAAAAGAAACATGAAAAAAATTATGTGGTACTTGTGGTGGATAAAGAAAATTAACACAACTAGTTTTTTTTTTACTTCAGTGCTAACGGATTATTGGACGCGAATTGCAAATCTGATATCAAAGGAGCACTGAGCAACTAGTTTTTGTGTAAATCAGAATTCAAAACATCAAGTTTCATTGTCGGTAAAATTTTGCCGTTCCGAGACCATTTCTAACTTAGTTGCTCAATTTTCTTTAAGGGCTAAGTGAAACACTTATGTAATACACTTACTCGCTCATGATTGCGTAGAATTCTTCTCTTCGCCGTCGCCACCTCAGACCGAACAAACAGCTGCATTCCACATCGACCGCTATATCACAGATTGGTTGTCGAGTGGTAAATTCTACCATTAATTTCAAATTCGGTGTAGGTACGAATGCTACTATAGTTCTGGGTAAGTTGTCTCTGATCGTTCGGAACACAGTCAAAAGGTTTGATCGATGTTTCGCCAATATCGACCAAGGTGAACTTTGGTAACACATTTCGCTGCAGAAATCATTTGCACCGATCATAAGGCTGATCAGCTGGAACAATGAACCGAACAATGTACCTTGAATAATCTCAGATTAAGGGTTTCCAACTTTGTATAAATTGACTGTTTGACAATTATGTTGGAAATCTTATTTCGAATATTTTTTCTCACTTTGGTTTCAGAGTATTAATTTAAATCTATGATTGAACAGCTGGCCAAATGTTGTAACCTTGCATGAAACGAAATCGACTTATTTCAAGTCAGTTATCATGAGACATTCAGGAAAACGTTACACCATTTCGTACAGCTCGAAGGTTCATGGGCAATAAGGGAAATTCGTCAAACCTGCATCCACAATAAAAATAATTCTCATCGCGGTACAGAAATCGAACCATTAACTAGACAAACAACACAAAACACCGTAACTCGGCAAAAATATAATTGATTGGATTGTAAATGTACGCGTACCTTCCAATGCTTCTTCAAGTTAATCCTTGGATCGCTCTTGATTCTCTTGATTAGAACTTGTGCCATGAAGGGCATATCGGCGGACATTGCGAAGCCCTCGGCTACATTCAATTGGGATTCCTTGTGAGTTGAGAATGAATCGGACAGCGCGTAACCGATGAGATTCGGGTTGAAAACCTTTGAACATAAACGCGTGAGTTAAATGCACGCGTAATTCCTGATTGATCAGAAGCCATCAACGTTAATTATGAGCAAGAAAGTAACAGCGAGTGGGAATAATTATGTAAAATATTCGGCTTCGTCAGACAAACGCGCACAAGATAAAATAACCTTTATAATGTTCGGCAGTGTGAGATATTCCCTCCAGCTTGATTGACCTCCTCCAGACCAGGATACACCACGATTTTCAGCGATAAGGTGGGGAAGCTGCGTTGATATTGCCCCAAAACCCGCCGTCAAGGAGTCGCCCATTGCTGCAATTACGTCTATGTCACCTGGCCTCAACTTGTGAACAGACGTCGGAGGCTTTGGGGATCTTGTGTCTAGTGTGAATGAAGCAATGAAATCACAACGATCCAAAGTTTAAGTCGCTTATATTTCTAAATATCAAGATACCCTGAGTCTACGACGTACTTGTAAGTTTGCAAGGAAACGGTGTGCTTGGACTGACGGTGTTTTGTAATTTTTGCTGATCTCTTGCTCGCGCCAATTGCCATCCTCCAGGTTTACTTGTTCTGCCTGCCAGATTCAATATTCATTGTAATTAGTTTCGGTATTTACATACGTGCCTTATGATTGTTCGTCAAGGTTGGTCCCTTTACTGTATCCTGAATACAATTTAGAGAATGAACTCTGAACGTAATGCGTTGAACGAATGATACCGTTTTTTGCTCTATTCTCGGCTCGAGACGGTATCCCGACATTAGAAGCACGACCCTGATCGATTTTATTAGTTGTAAGTTAAGTGTCGTTTTATTGCCATACCACGGAATTAATAAAAGAAAACTATAAAATTAATGAAGTCATTTGAATTCGTCACATACCTATGACATTCAGAGCAAATTCACGAATTTTCCTGTACACTCCAATATTGTCATCCAGAGCCGTTCGCTGGGGTTGACAAATCGTACATAAGACCAGAAGAAGTTGAATAAGAAAATAGATCTTCATTTCCACAGTAAATCTAAAAAATTAAACAAGCATGATTGAATTTTTAAACTTATCACAATTACAGAAATTTTATCGTCTGAAATAGAACATTTTTTAAACTATAGATGTAATTTAGGTATGGTTTTGAACACAGTATCACAGGTTTAACTATATTTTAGAACTGCATCAGTTAAGAAAAAGTTTAATGTTATTAATTCGAGTTATTGGAGATCATATCCGAACTCTACAACACCTGGATTTGACTGAGTACAGCCGAATAAGTATGACTACCTAGCGATTACAAGTATTTATAGGTATGTTTTTATTTAAATTTCGCAGCCTTGGCTGATACGATGGAGATTAAACGACTTTGCATGAACCGCGTACTTTTGATTTAGTGAGTAATGATTCTGAACTCTGTGATAGGTACAAATAGCTGAATTCAAAGTTAATCGCTAAAAATTGATTGGATAATTACCTCGTCATCTGAAACTACAATGACCTTGATATTTAATTCGAAGATAGCCTTGCATATTTATCAGAACGTATATCTATCACGCGAATTTACATCGCTTAACGTAAAACATCGAGCGTTACTATATAATATATATTGCTGGATTCTTACATAAATGTTACAATGGAGAAACTTTTATCACTTTTCTCTTATAAACTATCAAAATGCAGTAATATCATTGAGCGTAAGTATATTTAATGAGCGAGATGTTGATAGACCTGACTTACCGTATAACTAACTTTTTATTTAAATTAAATTATTTATTTTCAATTTTGTTTTAATACCGCTTGTTTCCTATTGTTCATTCGAGACTGTTAATGGGTTTTATGAACATGATATAGAATTATAATCTATTTCGTCGTTAAGTTGTTAATCGAGATGTATATTGTACCATATAGGTAATAAACTCTAGGAATCGTGAAATTGTAATTAAGTGACGCAAAAGAAGATACAATAGATTTGGTTTTTTATTTTTAACTAAGAACCGAATATTGGTGAAGCACCGGAGAAGGAATACCCCTGAGGGGTCCAAGGCTGATTGGTACAAAATTGAATACCTATCAAGGAATTTACCAGGAGTCAAAAAATAGTTTCATTACAAGTACTTGCGTCTATGTATTACGTAGTATTATTCAGATTCCAATCAACCTCAGTGGAAGATTTTTTATTTATTTGTTTTAATATAAACTAAGTGAGGCTTTTTTACGCTTATGTATCAAATTATTTTTAAACCCTTCTAAACCCTGATTTGAAGGAATTGTAAGAATTTCTCACACTTGCGAAATCATAGCGGAACAAGTCAGAAGTCGGCTCCTTGAGAATAAATCATGTGATCGTGATCAGTTTTTGTTACAAACTGCGCAATTATTATACAATTCACGATAGGTTTGAAAACATGTCCGAATTTTACGTTACGCTTAATGGAAACATTTATGATGAATCGAACACTCGAATAATCTCGGTAGAATCTTCAACCTACTCGCAAAATTGAGATGATTTGAAAAAGTTATATTAAACAAATATTTGTCATCCTCTCAGACGAGATAATATATCAATGTTCAACAATTCTTTACACCAATTTTTCTTTTTAATAACTAAGAAAAAATTTTCCGCTGAAAACTGCAGCAGTATTCCGTCAGTCGGTTTTGAGGGTAAGTTATACATTGAACGTCGCAAAATATGACGATTTCTTTATATTCTCAGTGTCGTCCGACATTCGCTGTCATCAATAAAGCTTGCAACGTGCGTGCGACGTGTGGGGTATCGATAACCGTACATTTTTCCATTTAAATCCACTTGAGATGCTGAGTGAGAATAATGACGCGGCAAGCATACCTTCCCCGCATCATGGGTTGTATCGAGCATCAGTAATGCTCCTCGTCTTCGTTCGTAGCATTGAGTTAATAGGGAAGAAAACACTTGCCTTTATATCTACTCTCGGTGAAAAGATGCAAGATGAAAATGCCGATGTACAGAATGATGATATTAAAATTGCACTCGTATTATACCTTTGATTCAAGAAGAACCGCACACCGATACCCAAAAGCTTACGAAATCAGGTTCCTCCGCGACATTCGAGAACTCTCAATGGAAAGGCAGGTAGCTTTTGATCAGTCGTGCAGAACTCTGGATAAATCCCCGAAGGAGAACTATACCTCCATGTCTACTCTCTGACCGTGCAGGAGTCAACGTTCTGGTAACCGTAGGCGATGGTAAAGACGATTTAGCAAGGACACTGGGATGAAATGTTTCTAGTTGGAGGTGAAAATTAAACTTCCTTCACAAACAAACGAATCTATTCACAATCTTGTTAGGATGGCGTCCCGCAGCACAATGTCATCGGTTCAAGGAAAACACTATATACTGACACGCATAAACAATGAGTTTCTCTGTCTGCGGAACGATGAGTTCGCCTTATTCAAGTAACCGGAGTTACAGCTTTCATGTTCAAGTTCACCAGTATACCACACCTCAACAAAAGAAAAGAATTTTTTTGTTGCCCTCATTTTTTTCCGTGAATTTTGGTGTTTGAGAACGAAGAATTTAAAAATATAATCATGATTTTAGTCGTTAAGCTGTGCAGTATTTTAAAAATTTTTTTTATAATCCTTGGACTTGAAAAAAAATGGAATTATTGCTTTCTTGCCCCATACATGGATATTTCAATGAAATGAATCACTGGAGATGATTCCGAAAAACTACGCTTACTTCTAGGGTCGTGGACATGGAATCTTACTGAAGCCTCTCAAATATCAAGGTCAACAAAACCATGGTTAACCAGTGACGATCCATTGTTGTCAAAACAAATTATATTTTACGTATGGGATGACTGTGAGAGGATACGACTCTCAACCCGAATATGATCTGTAACTTCGGTTGCTTAAAACTCACTGTACAACGCATGCCACTCATCGTCTTGCTTCGATCCTTTGAGAAATGTTCCCGCTTTTTACGACTTAAGTCATGAAGGTGACGGTGCATGACGGTGCATTCGGAGTTATTTTACGCAAAAAAGCAGTTTTACAAATTTATATGAAAATATAAAATCGCGTTCGGATCTCTTGAGGTATAACTTGCTTTACTGTAATAGAGTTTAGCACAGTCCTATTGTATCACTCACCTCTATCAGTTATAGTCTATAACCCGAAGTTACGAGACACTACCCTCATAGCCATGGTTGGAAATGAACTAGGAAAGCACGGCACTGTACAACGGTATTCCGTCAACCTGGAGACAGAACAAAAGACTAAATGGCTTTACGAAGAGAGTGTCGTCTTGATTTTGAATAGCGCATACGAGATTTATGTCAATTGCTTCCGACGCCTCTAATAGACGACCCGATTCTCAACCTAATGAATCGCATTAAAAAAGAATTTTTCCGTCATTCGATGACGGGAATACTTGAGGAAGTATACTGAGTCCGGGAAAGGTGTTGAGCGATTTTTGATTATAATTCACCGCGCATCTTTACATATACGCTCAAGGTATGAGAAACAAACCGTGAGTAGAAATGTTATTCATCGTTGCAGGTGAAGCCGGGTAATGACAATTGTGCGAATACATAATAGGAAATTCAATTCACGCTCGTTCGTTTTCGGAGTTATTCTACCTAGGCGAACATCTCACTCTTATCGTCTTACCCTTGAGGGGGAGGTACAGCTTGGACGGTAGTACAAATCTGCTTTTCCAATACTATAAATTGTTTAATAGATTCGTTCACTTACCCAAAGAGCTATACGGTAATAACCAACAGTTGATGACATTCGCTGAGGAGTTTTAATCATCGGCTTGCAGATGTCTCGGCTTCCTACTCGTTGAAAACTTCGGAATAATCCTACAACAAAACTAACAATAATCAGCCTGCCGATTTCGCATGCTCAAGAGTTGGTAAACATTTGGTAAAGGTCAACTATTCGCCGATGTCAAGTTTAAATCATCTAGAAATGCAAAACGATCTTTCTTTACTCAATTACAGATGCAAAAAAAAAAAAAAGAAAAATACTGACGCGTCCAATTTTTCGATTTTACTTTCGGCAGCAGCCTATATCAAGTGTAGTATATACGCGTGACAAGTAATTTTGAAAAAATTTATCTCAGTCCGTAAAATTGTTTAACAAACTGAAATTATGTTGCATGTGAAGCGTTACAGTTCGGCTCTAATCATATGTCGGAGCTTGAACTAGAGATAAGGCGAGAAATTCTTAGAATAAAAGTTAAATTTTGTAATCTTTATATTTTCTTCTCTTCTCTGTATCTATCTCTTATTTTTATCTACATTATAAAACTTAACGTCCCTTTGTCTGCCTGTTCGTATGCTCACTTATAATTCCAAAACTGCTAAACCGATTTTGATTTTCTTTTTTGTTCGTATTCAGGCTGTATTTCGTTACGACCGAATCAAGAGTTTTGGATATATAACGATATTTGTAAACCAAGTCGAAACGATGTGATAATCGAAGGATAAAAAGAGCGTGTACGCAATTGCATTCAATTCTTCGCAAGTTTGGCATATATCTTGTCACCGTGATGTATTTGCATTTTAAACTCGTAAATAAACTCAGAAATAATATCTGACACTATGTAAAATGAGTATGATTTACAATAAAATGAATAAATAATCACAATCATCAGAAGAAAGCAGTCGATGAAGCAAGCGCTCCATATCTTAGTCAATGGAATAATTACAGCATATATGTACCTTTACCATACTAACCATAGTAACTGAAAATCTAAACATCATGCACAAATCTGAGCTGGACTCGTGGAAACATGATGCGAATTGTCAGTGTTCTCTTTCTATAACTTTCATCGTTCATCATCAGCTTTTTCCTATTGACGAACCATTTGACGAAAATGTATCATCTATGAATATAATTTTATTCATCCTTGTCTGCAACAAGTTTTTGATCCCATTATTTGAATAACTGCAACACCTATAGGTTGTACTGACTTTTTTTCGCGCATGTCAATGTGTCACACTGGCATCTTCGCAGCCTCGGTTCTTACTTAATTTGGGTGGCTTATGACTGCAAGGAAACACAAGCATTATAATACCTGTCGAACGGTGGTATCAACCGAGGATAAAGTGACATTTGACCGTGAAAGAAACTTGCGCAATAGGTCAATTTAATCGTGATGCCTCTGCTTTTCTTGCTTGTTATACCAATTGTCAGAAGATAATCGTGAATGTTGGTTTGCCTGTCATTTGACTTTGAGTGTTACATAAGATTCGCAAAAGTGGGGAAACTTTACTGCGAAATTCGGCCGATACTTAAAACTATAAACAGTTTACATTATACACGTGCAACGTTATCAGGCTGGCCCCTGACTTGTTGTTCTATACTTGATCCCAAATAACCATTAAATTAACGTGTTTCAGTTGGACAATTGTTATTAGTTTATTCCCTCTTCTAGTTCTGAGTCCTTTTCTCCAATTCATCTGCTGGTTCATCAGACGCTGTACCCTCATCTCGATTGACGAAATCGAAGCTGAGCAATTACCTCCTTTCAATATACTCTGTAATTACAGCTTGATTAATTAGAGATTCAGGGATCAACTGTAGAAGAAGCTACAACGGAAATCAACAAACCTTCAAAACCGAGATTTGACAAGCTTGGGAGTGACGCAGCCTTGACCTCCGGACCCCTTCCATCCAATCTTACGTTTACAAAAAGCCTCACCTCCTAATCGATACATAGAGCCTGCTCCTGGAAATAGAAACTCGGTGGTGCGATACTCGACCTCTTAAAAGCTTTTCACCAACGCTACGTGAAAGTACGATCCGCACCTACTGGAAGGATTCATCCCTACAGCTATATAACTGAGAGACAGTATCGTTTCTACAAGTGGTGGTCAAATAATTTAAATTAAATTAAATTAAATTAGATTGAATTAAATTGAATCAAAATGTACGAAATTGACAATTAAATGTATGGGAAACGAACTTGAATAACCGTGACTTGTAGAGACGGTCCTCTTCTGTAACTGATGGTGTGGTGATTGTCTCCTTAGGGTTATCACAACACGGATACACGTGATACTCAAAGCATTCAGAAATACTAATTTTTTCAGAATGCTGACGAAAATTATGTTCATCACTTGGGAGAAGTGAAGGAAGCTTGTAGAGAAGAGAAGAGAAATCATTATAGGTATGTGAGGCTGACAATGAGCGAGGGAGTAAGTTGAGATGCGTCACACTATCAAATCGGCATGGCTGTACATGAAGGATTACGAAAACATCTGCAGTTATTTCTTGTTTGCGCGTCGGTAGTTGATTACTACTAGGAAAACTGCAATTCTGCTAACAAATATCCGCTGCGCAATCCCAAAGATTTTCCTTCGCTGTAAGAAATCGTCACTTTAGAATTTGCACAGCGATACAGAAGTAACTGTAAAATGTGATTTCGATTCACGCCTGTAAGAAATAACTCACTGTCAGACGGTAATAATAATCATAAAAATGAAAGGATGTAGGAAACGGAGAAACGGAAGTGAAGGATATAATTATTGGCGTATAAGAACGAGAGCAACAGTGTCACACTTGTGGCCTTCAAATTAATCGCAGTAAGTACATTGCATTTCGAACAAAGTAATTCGATTTCCGACAAGTTGAGACATCGATAAAAGAAGAGAAGTTTTCAAACTGGCGGTAAAATATTTATATATTTTTGTGATTTTCAAAAAAATGCTAAAATTTAGATAGGTTTGAATAAATCCTATAAAACTAACGGTTATAGGAAAAAATGTGAAAAAATTAAGAAGCGCTTTTTTGTGACCGGAGAACCTTATGAAGAATCCTGAAGCAAATCAAAAATGGTGAGAAAAAATCTTTGCTCGAGTTGACACGGAATTCCCCATATATATGTAACGGCCTTGCTTCACAAATGGTAAAACGCGTGGTTATTCGAATCAATGTGTTAAGAAATTTCTGAGGAACAAAACGAAAAAATCCAAATCTCATTATCGTCAAAGAAGTAACCTCATAGCTGACGTAATCAGGATAAAAACGAACATAAAAAATTGGTTGAAGATAATTGAAATATTTGAGAAAAAATGTATCAACCTTGTTTCATAAGCATCATTAATCGCAGTATTTGGCAATGAAAATAACTGATCATGCGAACGATTCTTGTAAAATATCATACTTGATCTGTATGACATAATTATTAAGTACCTTGAAATTATCTCTAGCCCGTACGAATGCAAATCGGATTCTGCGAATGCGACACGTGATCCATCAATTGCATAACGTATCGCAGCGATTATGTTTATTTTACAACTGATGCTCCTATAATCCGCACTGTTTCAAAAAGTTATTTTACCTTTTTCAAATCTACACACAGATATTAAAGTGGAGGATTGTTTCGGCTCGGAAGTCCATTATGATGGTAAAACATCCTGACTCTAAAATCTGCAAACGAGTTTTAAGCGTTATTTTTATCGTTTTTTATTACATCTAGACATTAGCAAATACGACAAACATAACAAATTACATAGCGTAATGAAGTCTAGGCTTCGTATCATCTTGCAGTTAATTCGCCAGTTAAGTACTCTCTGAACAGCCGCATTAGGGTCATCGGATCAAAAGTCAATTTATAGCTCATATTATTCGTGATGAATGCTGGTTTCGAGGCGAAATTATGAAAGACTATGTCGAGATTTAAAATTTCCGTATCGCGTTCATCCGTTGCGCCATAGCATGATGACATAGCCTCGGAGTACGGTTGAAATTTTTATCTATATCGTCCACTATCTGTAATCTAATTTCAAACAAAACAATACAAACATTTTTGCAACACACCAATGCCTTGTCCAACAGTATAAATATACGTCAGTCACGAAGAACAGCTTTTCTCACTTATCATCACCACTCATTTAGTTATTTATTTTCGATCACCGTTTTGTCACGAGTAAAAATACTCTTTAAGTTCACTCTTTTTTCCCATTCAAGTTCAGAAGATCATGCGTCAAAGATCGAGCAAAGCCTCATAAAGAAGGGACACATTCATGTGTACATACAAATGGATAACGTTGTCAAAAATAGACTAATAATTGTTCTGGCATGCTCCAGACTTGGCTTCTGGATAATATATTATGAAGCGTTACGTACGTTTGAACAACAAAAACGGTTGTGAAAATTTGACCTCAGCATAGACCCACTGCAAGGGTGACAACAGCAGCTCGCAAACACGCGCGAACAACAAAGTCAATTTTTATTCAAACAACTCTCGCGAATCAATAGAGATGATTCTCTTCACTTCCATACCTCTACGAGTCTGAATATGCTGCTTATCACCGATGACCGTGAACTTCACACGGAATATGTGTAAGTCGAATAAAAATTTCACTACAGAGTTGAAGGTCTGCCACCTCATATTTAGAGGTCTATAATGCGCATGTAATATATGGCAAATATCTATTCATAATTTCGTCATCTTTACGCAATTTTGATGAAATGTTCGTACCATGATGAAGCGGTTTCTTTTCAGTACTTATCTCTTGCCCTCCTTGTCTACTTCTGTATCTCTTTTTTCACACATTACAAGAAGAGATTATCAGAGAAAAGAGAACGTGAAGCTTGTTGACATAGCGTATTAAATTCGATAATATGTATGTTTATGAAAATATGAGAAAATCACATCATCTCAAGATTATTTGAAAAAGAAAAAGTAAATCGCAGTAACTTTTGGGTTTTCAATTTCATCACCGTTGCGATATAAATCCGATTGTCCATATTACCCACAATTCACAATTCTCGCAAATCTATCTACGTAAATACACACCTAATTTATTTCCTTAGCAGTGATACGAGAATCTTTGGGTTATGGGTAAACGACCAGATTAATCTTAATCGCGTGTAGAGGTCAACACATGCACTTCACGCATATAATTTGATTATGATGTAGCTTACGCACTCGATATATTATTAGATTGCAAATCTAATTTCTAGTGGTGTAATAATTACACAATATGAGTATCCACAGAAATAAGCTGCGGTATCGATGTAACAATTATATCGTAATGAACCAGACAATCGATTCGCGAGAACTTCAGTGGCAGAAGTAAATAACGGAATGAATAGAATCATTGTAAAATGGAAAACGTCAAGAAAATACTAATGGATTTTCCCTCAAGCTTGATGGCAGCTGATCTTCCTTTTGTTAGTCCACATTGATAATTCAACGGTGTAATTATTACGGAGGCTAATATATCATTTGATTCAACGTACTACGTAAACGCTTTAAGTATGTGGATGTCGAATTTCGTAAGACTTACAATCATCCAATGTGGTGAGTTATGCTTTTCATGATAATTGATCGGTACCAAAGTATATAGAATATAGATTCTGCTGTTACTGAGGCTATTGATAAGTTCAGTTTAATGTTATTAGGGAATATGTGAGATTGAGGGATGTATGGCAAGTAAAGGGAATCGATTCCCTCCATTTTTTGGACACTGTGACTTATCGGTTCACGAAAGAATCGTATTTGAATTATGGTGAACTGAGTTGACATCGCATCCCAAGCATACCTTGAAAATTTAAAGCATGTCATGAAAAAGTTACTAATTGATACTTTAAACAAAACATTGGGAATATAAATGGCTTTTCCTCATTAAAATATTACATACCATCGGTCAAATCTCGTGATCACATCTCGTGACCAAGCAATATTTACAAAAATACAAACATGCAGCTTTTTTGTACCCGATTATCAAGTAGTCCGATATGTGTGTGTAGCGCAGAGTGGATCCATGAATAGCATGACGAAACGTTCGAGTAACCGAACAGTATCGTAGACAAATGAAGCTAATAGGATTATAGAGTGATGAAACTTCAATCAAATCTGCACACGAACAAAAATCCACTCATCTTTTTTTTGGTGTTGACCTAAAATTGTAAACAATTGAATAGATTAAAATTAATTTTCTACATCTTTTTATTATTTCATAAATTTTGAAAAAAAAGTACCAGATATGTTCTTATCCTCTAGACCTATGATATCTTTATATGATCCGATAGAAAATGTGACAAAATATCCTTGGTGTGAATTGTTTATTATACTATAGCCCTGCTCTTGGTTCTCCCCCTTTCTTTTCCGGTGACGGCTATATGGATTGGGAAAGCATAAAACTACCGCTGCATCAGCGCGGCACGCTCAGTATTTATTCAATCGTCAAACTTTTAAAGTGTTGGTGGGGGTTTCGAGTCGGTTCTAAATATTTCAGAAACATTTGATACAGCAATTGTTACTCCAAATCCACTAACAGCACTCTCTCTTGAAACATATTTTGTACTCATTGAGAATCAAGGATTAATTAGTGACGGGCTACAGGTGGGAAAAGGTAAACCAAACCCAGACAATTTTTTTCTCTTAATTCTATCAAATCAAATTCTGAGTGTTAATTGTGCAGGTTTTTCCCTGTATTTGGTGATGTTTCGAAAAAAAAAAATACATATACACAGACATCTGTAAAGAAATGTAAACCACCCTCCTTTCAAGACCAAAGGGCATATTAAATAAGCATTATATACGGGCTTTCCACCCCAACTCAGTAAACAGTTGACCATGAAGTTTTGTAATTTCATGAAGGATTTTTCTATGTTAGGAGATCCCTGAGAACGTTTCAAAAAAAAGTTCCTATTTTTTTAATTACTCTTCTTTACCATATAAATTGTTAAACCTAGATCAAAAAAATCCAAATCGATTTTTGTCAACCTAGAAATGGACGTTCCATTTTCGAAATGACAATTTTTCACGCAAGACTAGGAGTGGATGGCAGTTGTTTACTATTTCTTAAATAATTTTTTCTAACTGTTTTAATTATTTTTTCTATTTTCACATCTGTTCAGAATTTATTATAGAACAAAATGTTTCAGAAAGACCTGATCCTTTTAGTGATATTGAAATGATCTTGAATATATTTAATACAATTATTTCGAGTAGAAAAAAAATATAAATTTTCATTAGAATTACTTTCAATTTCAATGTGATGTTGCCACGGTGAGATAAAGAGTTTTTTGATTTCACTTCTGTCACTTACTATTTATACGAATCCCGAATGATGCTCCATTTATCTTGCATTGCATATAAGTTACATTCATCGGTATGCAAAAGAAAACTAATCTAATTGTTCGAATCAAATAAAGCGACGTGGCTTCTACAATATTTTTCGCTACGAGCATTTATTTATGGATTTTGCTTCATTTATAGAGCGCTCAGCAATTTGATCCAATTGATTTTGATCGTCAAACATGAACTTCACAGTTAGAATCGTCTGCAGGCCAGTAACAACGATTATTCAACTTTCAGGACCCGGACGGTCATGATAAGTAATTAGGCCAAGATTATCGCGCAAACAAACGCATCGTTCCTCAACACTGTTAGCACCGTTTCATTTAACTATAAGTGGTAATGAGTGTGAAGTAGTCCTTAATGTTCAGTATGAATCTGTCTTGAATTCATGCAATTCATCATCGAGTACGTCCATATTATCTGGACCAAGTTATGTATTCTTTACGCGTATTGGGTCGCGGAAAATTTATGTTTCACAAGTCGAAAAAAAACCTATTGACCCATTGTTTATTAGTCAATCGCTCATACTTATCATACTGCATAACGTGACAGTCGAAAAATTGTTCGTTTGATACAATGGGATGCGTCTGTGCAGTGATGTATTTACCTATTGATACACTATATACTTATTCTTGTCATACTTATATTTTTGGTCGTTATCATTTTGTCTCAAAGAAAAAGTCCATAGTTCATTCGAACGATGACGTAAAGATAAACAAAAATAGGTTCTTGGAAAGAAAGGAAGGAATGGAAGCAAATGTCGCTATTGACGCGTGATCATAATTATAGGCTATCATTTATAATGATAAGAATTAACTATGTTGTTCAATAATTTTACGAGCGATACGAAATACCTTTAAATCCTATGAAAATGATTGTAACGTAACCGAATTTATATAATTTATCGTTTATAACATATTGCGAACATGACACTGGTTCCATTGGTTATCACGTGCAATTTGAATATTTTCTCATTTGATAAAATTTCAAGTATGTAGGCGGCAAATTCGTAACACGCGATTACAAATCGCATCAAAACTGCGCATGCGTATAGTTCACTTTTAATGAAGGTAAAGTGTGACATTCGGCGAGCCCAACATGTGCACGTTTGGTAAATGAAAACTTAAGTAATTGAGATACTGAAAAAAAGGACCGATTAATAGTACCTTCAAAGGTCATATTGCAATTCAAATACAGGGTATATGTACAACTTTAAAATTGAAAGAGTATGTCGCATAAATATCCTTCCGAACATCAGATCGTGGCATTGATTGTGTAACCACGTGGTCATTCGATCACCAATCAGCGTTGCAAACTTTCTGGCATATCGCCGCTTTCAAGCCAATACCGAAAGAGTGGGTACGATGGGATTCGTTGGCCTATTACCGGATCACGTCTCTGCATAATCATGCCTGTTCATTGGTCCGTCAGTCACAAATAATGACCCGTCATTGCTTTAATTTTCAAAACGATTAAAGCAATATTCTTAGGTACGTAAAACGGAAGATGCAAGTGATCGCGATCTCGAAATCGATTGCTGATCGCTCGGCAGTATCTTATATCGGCAGTGGCCGAGAACCGTGAGTAAATGACGTAAGTGTGAAATACCGGCGTAGCTTTAACAGTCCGATATCGGACCACGCAATCACGTGACAACTCGGCAGCCAATGAACGCTGCGCGTTTTCCGGCATATTGCCGCTTGTGAGCCAATAACGAATCGTCGAGGATACGAAGTTTCGCTGATCAAATTTCGCGCCGATTATCGGTGTCGGGTGTCCGTCGACTGATCCGATTCCATCGACCCAACGAATACTAGGTAATAATAGATCTTGCTTGAATTTTCAGAACGGTCAAAGCGGGACTTGATAAGGTGGAAGGTGCGAGTGAACGCCGTCGTTAAATCGAGCGCTGGCAATCGTCTCCCGTGGCAACGACTGCACCACGTGACCCTGCCCGAGGTTACATATAGAAGGCGCCGCGGTGCGGGGAGCCTCTTTTCTTCCACAGTGCGTTGTGGTTGTGTGTAGTGTGATACCGGACCTGGGTTGACGCGGAAAATAGCAGCAAAATGCCCGAAACATCGTACCACATGAACGGCTACGCCAACGGCCACGTGCCGCCGGAGCTACAGCAGGGAACCAGCTTCCTTTTCACCTCAGAATCGGTCGGGGAGGGCCATCCAGGTGCGATAATATATTATTTGCCATTTACTTCTTCCTCTGGTATTCGCCAGTTATCGGCAGTCCGGTGCCGCCATGGAGAGTCGAGTCTCGACTTGCGCGGCATGATGCGCGATCTATTCACGTCATTGATCTCATCCTTTTAGGCATGATTCTTCAGGCAAAACAAAACACGAACGACTATTCGATCATTTAGGAATAATCGCCGCATGGAATGGCCCACCATTGTTTTCTATTCCCTCAGATTTTCAAATCGTTTGGCGCACTTAACCCCAAGTAACCGACGGCCAGGCAACGTGAGTCAGTGCTGGGCTCTTATTCATCGCCATGTGCTCGGAGTCTCGCAACTTCGACCCGAATTTTTCGCCAGAAAATATTCAACGATGCATAATGTTGGAAAATGAACAAGTTTCTCATGAAAATTTGTTGGATGTTATACTGCCGAAACGACTTTTCCAACCTTTTTCCCTATTCCATTCTCTGAATGCTATTATGTATTGTTAACATGAATTTCTTTTTCACCGCATCCTCTGACGAGTACATTTACAAGAACTCCCGATATCCGTTATTGTGTATTTCTTGTTACTAAATTCGTAAAAATGTATTTTTTTTTTCTTACAAAGGCTGCAGCTTGCTAAATTTAGTTTTTGTGTACTAAAATATGTTATTTTTATTGACAATAAACAGCCACTTAACTTCAAATTCCAAACAAATTCTTGATTACATCGTCTACTCTATTCGCAATCAGATAACAAATTTAGAAGACTGTTCTTTGGCATTTCCCACCGATTCCCATTGTGCTACACCGCTGTCCAATTCTGTACTCATCGCCTTGGATCAATTTCAAGTTATGCAAATGTTATTAGTTTGGACACGTGGTTTCTTATGCCCGGAAGCTCACTGAATTACTTAAAACTATGACAGCATGCAGTATCATGTATGAAGAATTATATATTTTATGGATTGTATAATACAGATGTGGATTACGATTCTGAATTACATACGTTACATAAATCTGAATAAAGTAACGGGCTTATACATGCAATTAGAAATTTCAGATACAGCGACGATTCGTAGCTTCATCCAAGCGACATACGTTCTACAGTCACCACATTGGAATAATCTGAAATTGTATCACAGTAATGTTATGATATACCTAATTGGAAAACATTATACGTCTGGAGTTTCGATCGGTTCCACCTAATTCATTGTTGCAAAATAGACTGCTCCTCGGATTTAAAAAATTTGAGTTAACAAGTACCGAACAAAGAATTATGCACAGACAGATATTATTATTGTGCAAAGTATACAATTTACCTTTGTTCTTCATGCTGCCATTATGACTATTATTATCATTTTACGACAACATTTCGTGTCTTAAGCTATGTATAAATAAGTTTTCATTTACTTACGACATTCCTATGGTTGGTGTTGGAAGTATTATAGAGCGCAGAATGTTAATTTGACCAGCTTGGAATATTTTTTTTATTTTTTCTTTCGATCTGTATTTATTTCCTCAGTACATCTGTTTTTTTCAACTTCAAGGTCTCTCTTACAAACCTACATGTATATTGTATTTCTGTAATTACTTTCCAGTAACCTTTTTGCAACTTCTTGCTATTCGTTTCAAAACTTGTACATTTTTTAGATTACAAATTACAAATTTTGAAACCTACTGGCATCGATGCATTGCAGAATTTATTTTGTCTTAAAAGATTTTAGATTACCTTAGAGACGTCGGTAATAATATAGGAAAGCAGGAAAAATTGAATATTTTTATGCAAATTCTTGAATTCCATCTTCAGATATTGAGGAAATCTTGAATAGAATTGCATCATCTGAATACCGCTGTACCTAATTAGTGCTCCTTCCTCTCTTTATTTGATTGTTATCACGTGGTCACCTGAAATCTATTTTGTAGTCCAACTGTATATATTTGATGAAAATTATTAGTATTATTGAAAAACTAGATATTTGATCTAGAGAACTCAGCGACAACTATAGTTGAATTCTTAATGTATTTTTTAATCATACCAATATTTTATTTTCTCAAATGAGTTTCGGTTCCATTGAATTGCATGTGTTTCATTCTTTCAGACAAAATGTGCGATCAAATCAGCGATGCCATCTTGGATGCTCATCTGAAACAAGACCCGAATGCTATGGTTGCTTGTGGTTAGTAATCACTGTACTTATTTTCTTTGTAACTCATTCAAATCTATCTATTTACTATTTATAAACTGTCCAGACTAGCCTTGAGCTAGTTACTGTGGACTCTGATCATTGTATTGCAAAGATTAGAAAGAAAGTGTAGATCTTTTGTACCATTCACCACGTTTGAAAACCCTTTCCAACTCTCAAATTACACGAGAAAAATTGATTTCAGTTACTTATTGTGTAAGTTTTCATTGTTATCATAAAATTCAGATATAGTTTTGCGATAATCTTTGAGGGTTTAAAACTTACTCATCTAATATTCTGTCTAATTTGAATAAGCCGTTCAACTATAAAATTCATTTGACAGGATGCACTTTTTATCATTTAGAAACCGTAACAAAGACTGGCATGATTTTACTGTGTGGAGAAATTACCTCAAAGGCAGTCGTGGACTACCAGAAAATCGTCAGGGACACAGTAAAGCACATTGGTTACGACGATTCATCTAAGGGTAAGAATTGAATTTTGTCTCTCAGTTTTAAATGTGTCTCCAACGTAATACAACCTGGGAGGCACACGTCTTTGGAAAGTGGTCTGACCATCACTATTTTCGTGTATATATAATTATAGGTAGATTGTAAATTCTCTGTGATTATTGACTTAGGAATGTTAAGATAATGCCTTTAGAAAAATTAACGTGATGACAAAACTCTATAATATAAAAAAAAATAAAAAATAGGCCAATCAACACATCCATCCTTACTACTAATCAGTATCTTGCAATATTTTCCTCATCGTATATAAGATTTTTTGTGCAACAAATTTCGATTTTCAATTGAGGGTTTTCTCATTTTGTGGATCAATGTTTCTGATGCTCTTTTTATCGAGTGACATAATTGGGCAAGCAATGTTTATTTCAAACACTTTGGAGTCCCTAATTCTCTTCAACTCGTAACTTTAAGTTGACTCGGTATAGAGAAAACTTTCAGATCGTTACATTCTTAGATAATATATTATTATAATGACCGTGGGTTTTTCGTGTTTGACTCTGCAATTCTTGATTTTAAACATTATGTGTTTATCAATATATACATACATATCTTATGTACATATAATGATCTGTATATATACGATACACATACATGCAAATTTATATTGAGACTAATTCTCACTCATAGCAATGATGATATCTCAATATAAATGTTGTGTAAACCTGATAGCCACTGACGTCATTGTTTTTTTTGTTACTATGTTTCTATGTTTGCTGACCAAGCTTAACTATATATCTGCCAAGAAATAAACTGTTGGACTTAAAATCTTTGCTGTTTTTTTGAAAGAAGAGTTATTTCACATTTTATATTCATTGAAGTGCTCTGCTGCTAAAACCGTAATATTTCTAGGCTAAATTGCGAACGAAAATTTTTTGTTTTGATTGTTGTCAATAAGCAACGATTTTCTTCTTCCTGAAAATTTTGAATTATTTAGTCTTTGTGGTTAAGAATTTTCAGTCTAAATATCTATTAAAATGTTCTGCTGTACCGATGAAGAATAACTGATCCACAAATTTTCATATATCCACACACATTGTATAAGGTTTTACATGTATATTTAGAAATAGATCATTACGTCTATCTTCGACTGGCACTCCAGTTATAAAAATTTACGGATTCTATGCGTAGCAGAGACTCGGGCAAAATATATGCCACAAATGATCTGAGAGAAAAAATGCCTGCCATTGTGGTACGGATTATTTTTTTTCTCTCACTTTTTACTTGTAGCAAATCTAAGATCCATTTATAATTCAATTTTATACAATGCTCATGTTGTCCTAGTCTCTCCTACTGAAGTTGGGGAAAACGAAAATCTTTCTATTTATATTATATTAAAAAAATATTTCAATGCGCGGGTCTATTCATGTGTAAATTCTTATTTCAAGCAGTAAATTTACTCTCATCACATGACACATATTATATTATATTATTCCTTTGTTTGACCAGTAAAAATGTAAGAATTGTTTTTTTTTCCGTGTATCTTGTCAACATGTGATTGCAAGAATTTTATTTGAACGTCACCATAAAAGTGTTTTTATACATATTTACTAAAGAAGTTGAACATAATAGAAAGTCGGCATGGAAAATGTAATGAAATAACAATTTATACGTGGGTAACAAGTATTATAATGGTCGTGGCAGGGTTTGATTGGCGTACCTTGAATCTTTTGGTGGCTATCGAACAACAATCGCCGAATATTGCTGGTGGTGTCCATCTGAACCGTGAAGAGCTGGAGGTGGGCGCAGGCGACCAGGTAGATATAATATTTACAGCCCGTGCCCGCAGAGCAGCCACTCATAGATAAATTGTCACTTTATGTTTCTCTCTATACCTATCTCCTTGCAGGTATTGTATGTGTTGGAAATTACTGCGTGCTAATTGTGTTACTGTGAGAAAAAAGAAGAAAAAAAAAAGAAAAATACGTGTCGTTTTCAAAATTTTTTCTGCTCTCTACAAATTAATCGCATCATCGATTATTTTATCCTTACATTATGCCACTGTATGTCAATGAAGTTGTGACAATTTGACAAATGCTAACAACAAATAACCGTCTCCACTGCTCATTGTTCTCTTTCTCTATTAAATCCTTAAAATATTTCCCTCACTTTTGTCACACACTGAACAGTTGACAGTATTGTTTTAGTGAAATTGAAGTCTGTGTTCTGTGAACAAGAAACTTGCAGGTTTATTGGAATGTTGTTGGCATTTCGATATTCGCAGCTAATCTAGTTTGAGTTTAAAATATCTTTTTAAAAATCTTGTATTATTCAGGTGAATTAGTCATCAGTCGAGGTACATGTACCAGTTGGCCACCTTAAGTGTATCACACTATAAATCAGTCATATACTGCTTGTACCAGTTAGTGTAAATATTTGTTTCCTAAATGGTCCCCTTCCAAAATAGGATGGTTTTATATTCAGAGAAGTCTTATTATCGTTCAACACTAAATTTTATGAGTTCCATTCAGCGTCCCAAATTTTATGTCATCCTGAAAATGGAATGGCCGATCTTTGATACGTACGAAGCCACGATAGATAGTATCCCAACAGGATCAGATTGCATAAACAAATTTTCTCTATTACAGGACCGTAAAAAAATTGTTGAGTTATCCAAAGAGAATAACTAGTGATATTCTGTATAGATTTGAGAGTGTGATATAACAGTCAATTAAGAGAATTTACATTTGGGTAATGTAAATAAATGTTATTCATGTGCAGAGATAAGATGTAGTATAAAATAAGGTGTTGACCCTAAAGATTGTCATTTGCAGGACAAGAGGGACCGGATTTAACGTAAATTAGTTATTTTTCTGTATCGTAGGTCAATAATATAGAACGTGTCTTCGGTGTCTCCAAGCGACTACTCGTTATTGGATTATTTTTTTATGTATATTTTTTTTTTTTTTGTTTTTCATTGCAAGTTCCATGATCATAGGAAATATCCATAGCTCACTCATATAATTTCTGCAGGTTTTGACTACAAACTGTGCAATGTGCTATTGGCGCTTGACGCCCAATCGCCAAATATTGCTGCAGGGGTTCACGAGAATCGCAGTGACGAGGAAGTCGGCGCCGGCGATCAGGTCACACGACATTCATCACTAAAAGTCTTCTGTTCTTCCTTTTTCTTGTCGTCTGTCTAATCAAGCCAAGCCTGTGTTAGCCTAATCACAATTGTTGTAGCCATCTTCTTCTCTTTTACTACATAGAATTTTTGATTCTGTACATAGTTTTCTTCGTTTTTTATAATCTCCCAATAGTTTTCTTATAGACTTTTTCGTGTAACATTTTCTTTATAATGTACGCACTAAGGGTTCACGTTCACCATTTACCTGAGTCAACGACAATGGTCATGATGATGATAATGATTTAAGTGATAATACACCAATTCAATCGACAGAATTCGAACTTATTTGTAAATGATTTGGGTTCTTTTGTTGTACAAAGATTTTTCTCTTTGCTTTTCATCTTTATATCCTTGTGCGTTCATTTTGTGTATAATTTTTGTTGATGGTGGTGGTTTTATTGTACTTAATATGTGATCTCATTTCTATACATATTTCACTATATTTTAATTTATCAGTAGTGCAAGACTGCCTAATCATCAACTTTTACATCCGTAGTTTGGACCATATTTTATTTGTGGTTTATTGAAAATACTTCGCATCCCGTAATTAGTTGTTACTCACTTCCCTTCGCATTACTACGTAAGAACAATCATTTATTAGATGCACAGCTGTACCCAAAACTATGCCTCCGTATACTTTGATTTCAGCATTCTGATCTATGCTACCACTTCTTCGTCGATACAGAAAAACGAACTTTGGTTTTACCATTTACTTCATCACCTCTGTACATATTACACCACAGTCTACGAAGAATTTAAGCAAAACGCTATCATAGCATCTCATTCAGAAACGTTAAGATGCTCATGTACAGGTATCTCTGAACATGATATTAATAGCCAAAAAACAAAGAGCGATAAAATTCGTATGTATGCTGTTGTGGATACTCTGGTCCTACGTTAACCAATTTGTAATTCAGTGTAGAAACTTAGTTTAGCATAGCGATGAATCAAATGCTAGCTTTCCGTTATTACATTACAGTTTTCGAACAATTTTTATCCAAGTAATCACAGTTTGACACCAAATACCCTGTAAATAATTTCCCAATCACTGCTCTGCTCTGTTAGGCACTTTTCTTTATTATGCATGGTTTTTGGTTTATTTGCTTGTATTTTTCTTCTCATTTTTACTGTTTTATCACTGTTACTCGTTTTCTTACCACGGTAATATAATACTTGGATTTATCCAAACTCTGACTCATGGGATTGATATTAACTTGAGTGGGACTTGTTTTTTTTTCTATTTTATCATAATATTTTTAAATATTTTGTTCAAAATTGAACACCTTTTCAATCAGTACTCATTTTATCAAAGCATAGTATATATTTAAACAATAAACTCTTATCACGTCGTAATGTCACTTGCAAAAGTAGAACAAAATTAATGCTTTGTTTATAATTTACGTAACATCACAAAGTTTTCCATTTATTTCGATAGTTTGATTCAATAAATCATTTGAATAATATTTATTCTACGTTAAATAGGGCTTGATGTTCGGTTACGCCACCGATGAAACAGAGGAATGTATGCCACTTACAGTCGTGCTTGCGCATAGGCTCAACCAGAAAATTGCAGAACTCAGACGCAGCGAAGAACTGTGGTGGGCTCGCCCAGATTCGAAGACACAGGTACAGTTTCCAGATGGTACTTTAACGGTTTTTACGAGAAGAAACAAAAAAAATTACAGTGCAATTCACGTTTGTTTAACAAACTGTGTATCGAATGATGTCCAATGATGTTTTTCTTATGTATTTGCTACTCTTGAGTGCTATGATGATAATTGCAATTCTGAGGACGTTCATTCGCTTAGTTATTATTTTAAGTCAACAATCTACCCTTTCAACACGAGTAAAAAGATCTTGAATTCTTGCTGTCTTAATTCTTTTGATTCTACGACTTGGATCGCGTGCTATTTCAGTAATTATTTCATATGCATTTTAATCAATTACAGGTGACCTGTGAATACATAATGGATCACGGAGCCTGTGTGCCTAGTCGAGTGCACACAGTAGTCGTATCTCTACAGCACAGTGAAAAAATTAGCCTGGACGAACTACGAAAGGCAGTGATGGAAAAAGTTATCAAAAATGTTATCCCTGCTAAATACCTTGACGAAAGAACAGTTTTCCACGTCAATCCATGCGGCCTTTTCATCATTGGTGGTCCACAAGTATGTACCACAAAACCAACGAAGTAACATTTTGATTTTTATTACACACGTGGAAACAAATCTTGAAGTAATATTAGCTGTTCAATGATTTTTTGTACATTATTTGCTACTTTTGAGTGCCGTGATACGAAACACGTTTATGAGAACAGCTATATTTCTTATTTCTTTCAATTTTCAAATTTTATGCACGACATGCTTCTAATCATAGTAATAACATCGACCAACAACTAAATTTCCAATCTCACTTTACTTGTGTTATTGGTTTTTTCAAGAGCCACAATTTTTATTAATTTTTCTTGTCTGTCAACAGAGTGATGCCGGTCTCACGGGCCGCAAAATTATTGTCGACACCTACGGTGGGTGGGGGGCACATGGAGGCGGTGCATTCTCTGGTAAAGACTTTACAAAAGTTGATCGCTCCGCAGCCTATGCTGCAAGATGGGTTGCTAAATCTCTCGTCAAAGCTGGTCTATGCAGGCGCTGCTTAGTACAGGTAAACTTGACCGGCAGTATGAGTCAGTATAAATACATATGTTTATTTGATGAAATTGAGAATACCGAAAAACTCAGCAGCGGTATGATTAATAATCATTGCAAGGCACATAGCAAATGAATTGAAAACAACAATTCACTAGATTTGAATAAATTGTCATATCACACTCTCTTTTATTTTAGGTTTCATATGCAATTGGTGTTGCCGAGCCCCTTTCCATCACGGTATTCGACTACGGCACATCCAAATTATCGCAGAGCAAACTGTTAGATATTGTCAACAAAAACTTCGACCTACGCCCTGGTAAAATAGTAAAGTAAGTTGTACCTTATTTTTTTTTTATTGAAGTAGAACTTCCGAGATAAACTGTACACTGAAACTGTTCCGAGCAGCGTAAATAAGCAGCAAAAAGAAGTACGATTGTTCTGGTCGACTTCTCACTTCGGGTGTTGGTGGTGAACTGATCTCTCCCACTCCAGTTTTTGGCTCGACCGCTTTCGATTACTAGTAGCGCCCCCTGTGTGCGAAACAGATTTGTCGCACGTTTACCACATTTGATGGTGTATGTACGCCGATTTGTATTCCGGCATATCCTCGATGTAATCCCGAGGTTTGAAAGCGAGTGCTTGAGTCACACAGGCTACTTTGCGCTTTGTCTTTCAGAACCGCCCGTTGCACCTTGCGCCGCGCTTTTGGGTTTTTTTGCTTGAACTAAGCAAGTATTCACCCCCTCCCCCCCCAGGAGCGGGGCTTCTGTTGTCTCAGGAGTACATTCATTCCATTTTCCGGGTTACCTTGATTGATAATTAAATGGTTTTCATACTGCTCTCGCACGATGGTGTTAACAGTCGTAATATTTACCGAACAGTTTCTGGCAACGCCGAATCGGAGGTGTTAAGATTAAAAAATTAATAGTCTTTTTCTACGTGCTGGGTCACCATACAATTGACAACAGGAAGATATATCATCACAAGGTCTAGTCATTATGGCAGTTGTGAAACACCGAAAACCTGTACTTCGTACCTAGATATACCTACATTGGTGTAATTTGGCAAACCTAATAATCTGAAGTATCTTGACTTCCAAAGTTTTTCAGTACAATATTAGGGAACAATTAGTATTTTACTGGTAAATTATTTGATAAAATCTTGCAAAACATTTCATTGTTCCGTTTTTATTTTTATGTATCCGCAGATCAAAAGACTTTAGGCTTCTGACTGTCAATAAGAGTAAATATTTATCGTAAACTTCTCAATTAATTGACTTGAAATGAGAGTTACTGTGATGGTAGAATGAATCACAAATATATCAAATTAAATAAAATATATAATAGTGCGTTAACAAATTGCAATTTCTAGCCAAAAGTCACTGATAAGTTCTTATTATTGAAATCTGTTTTCAGGGAGCTGAATCTTCGCAAGCCAATATATCAACAGACAAGTACATACGGGCACTTTGGTAGAGACGGATTCAGCTGGGAACAACCAAAGACCCTAATTCTTGATTGAACAGTAATTGATGAAATCGATACAGTTTCTTAACTTAAAACCATTAAACTTAGTAGGTTACGCTATGTCTTCTAGCCCCTGCTCATTATTTTCCCCTAATTTGATAAGTGAAATTTATTAATAGGGTTTTATCTTCCTTTTTTATTTATTATTCTAAAGCCCATGTATTGTGTGAGCCAAGTTGCATCGTCCCAATCAAACATTACACAGAATAGAAATCTCCAGACCCAGGTTTGATTTATGGTGATGAATACCTAATTTTAATGTATGGTTAATTGTCCGTCTGTATTTCCATGGGTTTTTTTCCATAATATTTGACAGCAATCTTCTGTAATTCTTTATCTCGAATGAGCTATTGAATATATGTATATAGGTTTTTTAATTAAAAAATGTGCGCCTTGACAATTATATGCGTTATTCTAGTTTTGAATGCTACTTTTATTGAACCGGTTTTAGTATGACTAAAATCAGTAGTTGTTCAGTTCAGAAAACAAAAAGCAACGTAATGTACATGGAAACTGTAACTTGAAAATCTTACGCAACTGATACTAGCAACAATATAGGTAAAAATTAGCCCACACGTATATGGTACAAATACAAGGAAGTACAAACTATACATAATACATAGAAGACAGCAACTTGGCAAAGGTCTTGGCATTAGAAAGATTCAATTACATTTGATTTGTAGACATTGACGTAAATTGTTTGCAAATCCACGTATTATAATTTCATGGTGAGATTAAAATAAATTTTCAAGCTGTGAAGGAATAGAAAGATCTTGAGACAAGTAAAACCCTATAGTGTAACAAATCAAACAGAGTACATCTGGAAAATATTCGTGTCATCACCGAAAACAAAACCGAACCTACAAGTAACATTGAAATGAGTAACTATATACATAAGTCTGTATATATTGGCAGTGAAATGTCACATCTCTAGCTCTTAGGTAATACTTAAGGACATGGTATGACAAGGGGCACCCAAAAACAGAATGACATTATTAGGTAGAACGGTAATGATTGCTTTAATCGTGATGCTACACTCAGGTGCTAGAAAATTGACGAAACGGTGGGACAGAGACTGTCGACTACACGCGATGTCATCTTAATGTCACAATCGATTTTTGGTAACATAAGACGGTAACTGTAATAATCTAAATTCAAAACGAAGCCACCCTATCTTTGATCCGTAAACGGGATATTTAAACTTAAATGGCAACGAGGAACACAAATAGTACACACGGTGACTTTTCGACTCAAATTTAGTGTTTTTGGATGTAAAATCATGAATGCACAAAAGCAGCGTGATTGAATTATCACGGGTGCAAGGTGTATGCCTGGCTACTATTTCTTTAAGTGTTTCTGTCTAGTGATTCTTCGTGATCTAATAGTTTGTAAGTGTACATGAATTTATCCCACAATCATGACCCAAATATTGTATGTGACTTAATGTAGAGGCTCTCATCTCGTCCCTAAGTTAGATACTAGATGAATCGTTCGTTAATATTTTATTATTGAATGATACAATAATCTCTTGAATGGGAATTATGCTGGTATTATTCCTCGAGAATCAGACAAAAATTTTTAATTCAATTTCTTTAATCATACTTCCTCGTAGCTGTAGCTGCATCGTTGTGCCGATTTTACCACTGTATAATTAAGGGCGGCCTCAGAAGTCACTATTCTGTGTAAACACGAATCTGAAGTGAAGTGTATCAATTCAGCATTTTTTTGCACAGTGACACCCGTCAAAAGGTCCCCATACAAATGATAGTTATTCAGGCACCAAAATTGTACGACAAAGCTGGAAACGTTACTCGCAAAAGAAAGAAGAGTTTATCATTGTCAGGCACTGTGGAACCAATTATAGGCAAAATGCTGCGAACACTTTTTGTCACGATATCTGATTTTTTGTAAGAATGACTAAATTCGTCATCCGAATGCAGAAAATGCATAATAAAAAATAATTTTTTAATGAACAAATTTCTTTTCATTCCTTTTAAAGAATAGCTATTCAAGTTGCATTAATAAAACAATAAAATTTTTTAAAAAATTAACAATTCCATCACACTTACTCCCATATTACTAACCAATTTTAATAATAACATTTTATCATTTCTTGTACTCACGAAGAAATCAAACACATGATGCTGTTGCCTGAATACCTTTTTTTTTATCGATAGTGTATGGTCCATGGGCCTGTGTTGTATACTGTAGGACTAGCGGTTGAATTCTACTGTGTAAAAATTATTCTTTCCTCATCTATTTCTCATGTTTAACCACATACTCGGAGTTTTGAATTAAATAGTGAGTAAAAATTTTAAGGGTGCGACGAAGAAGTAGATTGACATTGTCTTCGTCCGGCTTCCTTTGACTTTTGAATATAGATTACAATTGAGTAAGCCAATCGAAGCAACAATTCTATCTTCCAGTAACATATGAAACGTACTTAACATGTAATTTCACATTTGACGAGAATGCAAGACACGAGCTGTATTGCTGCGGGGCAGTATCACGAGTAACAAATTAGGTTTGTGTTTGTGGTTAAATGAAAAAGAGCTTACGATCCGCGTTTATCACGTTTATGGCAGTTAGATCACCTTAAGTTTGTTCTGCGTGCCTAGTACAACTTGCCGATGAAACATTCAATGGCTCTTGACGTCATTTATCCTCTACACAACTATATTAGTGATCAATCAAAGTGATTTAAAGTTATTCATCGGAATAACTAATGGAACCGTTTAGTATAAGTAAAAATAATTGATTTGTGGGCCTTACAAGTTGAGTTATTGTTGTCTCTTTGTTACAATAGATAACTTCCTTATTTAGTAAAAATTGATTGTTGTGTCATTTCTAAACTATTCCTAAGAAGAATTATTCGGCACAATGTATTGTACAAAAGCATAATTGAGAGAAAATTGTAATTTTAAAGTTTAAAAATGCTGCAACCGTGTTGATGTGATTAATATTTTATTGTAAGATGTTCTTTTCTTTAGGTTTCTATCTCTTTATATCGAGTGACGATGTGTAAGTGAGAATTCTGTATTTAGAAACTAACTAGTAACATTGTTAAACCCTCGTTATAAATATGATCTATATTCAATAAAGTAATCGGCACTCGTCAGCTAACGAAAGAGTAGACATGCTATAATCGCTTGACCTATACGCCCTAGCATGAAGTTAGTATCGATTTAAATTGAATTGCGTGTTAATAAAGCGTAGAAAGTGTAATTTTCATTAATTCTGTGCAGTATTTTATAATAACAATAAGTAGTCTGGTTAGTGTACCCTGGAACTGTTCTATGGTTTATAGTATTGAATACCTTCATCGCAGAGTCAATTCGCAGTGGAATTTCTTACATACCTGTAGCCCAGGTACCACAGAATCGTAATAAAAGGACTAATTAGTCCGAAATTATACTAAAATTATTGTAATTCTGGAATCCGCCTAACTCTAATTGTAAATACAATGCGACCAGAGAGATTCGAAAATTCATTTCGTGCAAAACAGAAAAGATAACTCTTTACGACACTCTGTCATTGCAGGTGCAAGTAGAAACCAATTCAAATTGAGGTTTTATCGGTAACTGTGAAAATTTTCTTAAACCACTAATAAGGGTAAATAATCTATTACGGTTGAAGATAATAAAGTGGTCTTATTGGTGTTTGATGTGCGAACTAACCTGTGAATCATCACTTCCTGGAGAAAACTATTGCAGATCGCCCCGATTTTGTATTTCTGAGAGTCCAATTAGTGGAGAAAGAGACCTCAAAATCGATGTTTCGGCTAAAAGTTTTTGACCATACATGGTAGCCACTGGTCAGGGGAAACCGAAGTCAGGGAATTTTGTGGCGGTATAAACAGATAAAAAATAAAGCTTTCCTCGTAAGAAGGCCAAATTTGAAAAACAATTTTGCTCCACATGCTCGCTTCCATGACCATTAAATGGATCATAAAGGCGTTTTTGAATACCGATCGATTCGGAGCTTTATCTATTACATACTCGAATTAGCGCTATTCGTTCTGACTAATCAACGAAAAATGATAATTTGATTAGGAATAAGTGGGCGAATTTGTTCAATTAATTTTAGTGGACAACCCGCTTCAGACTTTGCAAAAATAGCAGGCTCACCTTTTCATTTTTATGTATTACCTATAATATACTTCATTTGTATTATTGTGTATTGTAAACTTGTCAAACTTAAAGTTTTCAATACTATATATTATACGAACTATACATAACTTATTTACCTTAGTTGTTGCAGGCTAAAATTCTTATTCCAAGAATCTGCATCAAGTGTGTCACTGTTGCAATTTTCCTATCCACAATGCAGATTCTCCCAGGAGCAAAGTAGTTTCATGAGTCCATGTGAAATATGTAACCTCGATGGTGCAGTACAATGGAAAAGTCTTTGACTAAAGCTCCGGTATGAAGTTTTAATTGGTGTTAACAAAGTAGATTTACCTTTCGCAGGCTAGGAGCTATAATGAATCACGTATAGATTGAAAAAATGGTTTCAGGATGACAAGAAAGAGACTAATATGTCATTATCCGTTTCGAATAGTTTATTTGATATTGTTGTATTCTGATATTCGATAGTTAGCAAGCTGCGTAGAATTTCTCTAATACTAGGATTTCCGACAATATAAACAAGTGACTAGGTCATGAGCACGCAGCTCATGCTGTTGTTAGAATTACAAAATTGTCTTATTAAGAAGGTATACACGTCGGGACATTATTGGTTCTGTATGGTCTCTTATGCTCTACTAGCATTATGCGAATTATGAGATTTAGAGAATTCAAAATAAAGATTGCGTAGAGCGTTCTGGGATGAGCGGAATAATATCATACAATATTGACAGAGAAAAAAAAAACCAAAATCCTGATTTTCAAATCTTTCGCTGCATCTGATTGAGAGCTGCTTAAAAATGGAGGGAAAATTGAAAAGATCTGCAGTCAGTTGATGCAGCAAACTGTCTAGCTACGTGATTTTTTCTCATATGAGCATTTATATCGGTGTATATTAGGTATACGCAATAATGCTCGCATTGGATAAGAGTGCTTGTAAATTTGCGTGTAAACGTATACAGAAACAAAAATACATTCGAACGATCAACTTATAATAAGTAAAATAGAGATATCAGACAATACAACAATTTAACTAAAACAGCGTGGTAGTTATTCAATCTAAATTATGGGCTCAATATGAGCCGTCGTAAGAGTTATAATAGTCTTAAATCGTTCTATGGTACAAATTATATAGTAAAATGCTACACTGTTTAATCCAGGGCAAGGAAGTTCTAAACATGCTACCTAGAGACCGCTTACCCCAAGCAATTCGTTAATTAATTAATTAATCGACTGTTCAATCGAGTAATTAATTAGTTTCGTAATACGTGTACACGCGACATTCTTACACCAATATTGGGAACATCAGCGTCTCATTAAAAACTATAATTATTGCTTTATACATTTATTTACATAAGTAATAGCGCTGCTCGGCCTCAGAACGGCATGGGCAGGTCGCATTCAGAATAATACTATACATACATAGTGATTTCAATTTTTAATCGTGTAAAAACGTACTCAAAAGCTACGGGGTACAACCCTCGTTTTGTCGTCGTACACTTTAGGTTTCAGTCTCGTCAAGTCCATCGCGCCATTTTGTCTTCTGAACATCTTTTGTGCTTCTACGAGTGCATATAAAGGTAAAGATTTGTCCGTTTGAAAAAGGCACTTTTCTAGATAACTCTACATCTCAAGTTGATTAATAAATAACTCGAATGGAAGTTTTTGCATAGATACAGAGTACCGAGATGTTCGATAATTGGTGCCGTCGTCATTCAAATCTCAAATTACTCTAGAACGATGCTAGCTTTCGGCTGGTTTCAAGGGCATAAGGCACTTTGCGGTATGTGCTGCTATACATGGGCTTCATTGCCCACATCTCCCATTGACGCCTCTCTTGTCTCTCAAAATACATACACATTTTCCTTAAATCTTTGTCTTTTGGCCGAGGTTTGACCTGAGCCTCGTTGCGCTTTGTTCCCGGGCATACCGACCCTTCCTTCGTCGAGATGGGGTATGAAGTATGAACTATCTTACGATATGGGAAAGCATTAATTACTGAATGGAAGTAATATTAAGGAAGGTCTCGAGGTCAATAGACGTAGATGGTCTTAAGCTGATCCTTGAGTTCTGGTGGAATGGAGCATGTTTCCATCTCGGGTTTTCTCTTCACTAAGCGTCGCCAGCGACCGCCAAGGTTCTTGCGAAAACCTTTCGCAAAGCCGGCCCTCTCCGAAGGTAATGCGTGTACGAGTGTGTCCTGGAATAAGAAAGAAGAAATTCCACCGTTAACATACTGCCACTTTCGTCAATCGCATACGCGTATTCCAGGAAAGAATTAGGAGGGGAATAAAGGTTCTCATGTAGTCACCCGACAGTATATACATATATATATATATATATATATACATCTTTGTCGAAACAATATTAACATATGAAAAATTCTGAACGAGAGAAAATTTCTAGGGATCGGTAACGAGTTAATTTTGGTCACTGAACCGCTGTGCGAACGAACCAATCGTCGCTTCGCAGCGTGCCGCGATTTGTAACCAGATTTGTACTCCCCCGCGCTATAAGTGGAGCCAAGCGCATAGAAATACCAACTCGTGTGCCTAAACATAGCATATGTTGCCTGTTGGTGAAAGAGAACTGGCTGCGTCGACTAGCCAGCAACTCGCCGTTTCATTTTGACGGAGTTTATAGCCAAGTAGACGAGGTCTAGACTCTCGAACAGTTACGAAACAGCTTATACGTTTCAGATTTATACACGCTACGCGTTTCTCTGACGACTCTTACGAACGTAAGTAACGATTCCTCGAAGCTGCCAAGGGAATGCAGGCAGGAAAGCGAACGGATCCGAGTGTCGGAATGATTTTATATTCCCTCGGTGGGGGTTGACAGCTGCGCGAAGTCTGGCAAAATATCGAATTGCCGCACACGCTCTAAATTTAAATTTCAACCGTTGGCCGTTAGCCCGAACAGCCTGGAGAATATTACAAAATGTTGCCTGCAATCACTATCAAGGAAATTTACCGAGGTACAGCTGGTTGGAAAGGGTGACTGAATAAACTCAAGAAATTTTTTTACGTTTCTTTTCGTTATACGGCTAGCAGCCAGTAAGCGTCTATGACTAGACTGCTTAGAATTTTTAAAATGACATTCTAGCCACGACCTCTCACGATATCTACATAACTCGCGCACGCGCCAGCGCCATTGTCCTTGGCGAACAAAGTCGATAGCGCCACCAACTCATTATATTGACCGTTAAATTACAATCTCACTACAGCAGGATAATCAGACAGCGGTGTGTTTTTTTTTTCATCTTTCTCTTGCTTTACTTCGTTTCAACATTACGTCTTCACAAGACACGATACGACGGAGGAAATGAATAATTATATTACGAGCAAATGCTTCAAGAAATGTTATAATTCTGGACGATGTGGGAGAACTTTATCGTCGTGATAAAAAATTATTCGAGAATTATTACCACGCGTATTCAACGTAGGTCGTTGACTAATACGCGGTAGTGTTATTTCGCGAGAAAAAGACATACCTACGCAACGTGTTATACAAGGTGTACTAAACCGTGTGGCTAGACGATACGCATTCTGAGGCTACACATATTTCGTTTCATTTTTTAGCTTTGGAACGATTCGTCACATACAATTCTCGTTGTTCGGGCGACATTCGCATTCTCTAGGAATAACCGGATTTCCCCAGTGATGAAATCTGGCTCTGAAATACTATAGCTAACGTGAAACCGCGTGCGCTATACAAGCCACCGCGGAGTTTCCGGACTGACGGATTTTAATATGTAAACACAGCGACTACGTTGATTATTTTTTCACCTGATCTCCTTCATCGTTCCAAGATATACACGCCACGTCCTACTTTTGACCGGTACGCGGTCTCTTTATTTCTTGCCTCTTCCCGACTATTTTTTATTTATTTTTTTGATAAATTTAAAGACGGCATTATTTTCTATTGTGTGAAAACGAGGTCGTCACATTGGCGCCGGCCTCGAGTGTTCGGGCATTTCGAACGACGCTGACATGCGCAGATTGCGCAAATGGGGCGCCGCTGTAACGGTGCGCTAATTCAAAAAACGAATCGCGGACGAAAAAGATATGGTTATGCGACTGCGATTGTACCCAATTGTCAGAGCTAAGAGAAAGAGGCAGAGAGAGGGAGAGAGAGAAAGAGAGAAGCTATACAACGTCCGGCACGAGTAACGCTACTCCGACTCGTTTTAACGACGCCTCGTGAAATCCCAACCGCATTAATGATAAGCTTCGTTGGGTCTCGCGCGTTTTCATATCTATATAGATAGGTAACCGTACTTTCCATTTCCTGGGGTAATCAAGAGCTTAGGGATTTGGTGTTATAGGGGAAAAAGCATCTGAGGGGTGGTCAAGGTGTAATTTGAATTGTTCGAAGGCTTACCTGGTCGTTACTGTACAGCGAGTACTGGGGCGGCGGTGTGTGCGGTGGAGGGTACGGTGGTGGGAATTGCCATACAAATTGACCGGCGTAGGTGAGCTCCGGGTCGGCGGAAGGTCCGAGGTCCGTGCAGTGCGGCGGCATAGCGTCGCAGGACTGAAGGGCTCCGTTGGCCATCGGTGATGCGGATGCAGGAACAGGCGCAGCCGCAGTTTGTACAACGGCCGAATCAGGATGCACGGTGTTTGAGTGATCCTCTCGTTTCCGCAGTTTGCTGCGAACAAGACGTATTGCAAGCATCGTCCCGTTGCTCCCTACCATTTTATATTTAAGGTAGAGCTTCGTGAGTTTCTTCGGAATGTTGGAAGGAATTTTTTGGCCGGTATGGCGAACCCTCGACAAGTCGAGAATTCTTACTTTTAATACAGGAAATGAAACAACAACGACGACCGAGGGAAAATCCTCGATTTTTTCCACAATACTCCCGAACAGTCTTTCGACCTTTCGTTCTATTTTTTCTTATTCTTTCACGCAAACTCTTTAGCTGAAGGTTTACGCTTTCTGATTTACTGAACTATATGTCTATGACTTTCGGTTGACGTTTGCACGGTGGTTTACTTTTTATGTGGTCAAGTTTTTATCCGTTATTGTTTCGATTTTCTTCCAGTTTTGTAAATACCAAATTGTTTTAGTTTCTTCACAACACACAATGGCGTAAACGATAACCAAAATCGAGACAATGATTTGAAACGATTGTCGAGCACTGAACTTTCGATTCCTATACACGAAGAAGTACAATTGTTGAACATTAGTCAATTGCGGTGGGCGTTAATAAATATGCTAAATTAAATACACTCTGTACAACATTCGCTAATATTTCACTTTAAGTTATAATATACACATGTTAATGAATTGACTAGTTTTATATATCCTTGGTTTTTCGGTGTTATTATTATTTGTGGTTTTTTTTCTAAACCTTAGGTTTAAAGTTAGCTTTTAGCTGTTGGGCGAGTTATATACTCGAACGAGAACTGCCTCACCGCGCTCATTTCAAAGCCAGTATGAGGTCTGAGTGAATTCCCAGCGCGCGCGCGGTTATAAAGCTCAACGTGACGTCACTCCCGCCGATTTCCGATTGGTCCGCATAAGCCTCGGCCCGCCAATCGGAGCGAGCCTGTGCTGATTTAAACAGCATATTATGATTCTACGGTTCTCCCCAGACCTCCGTGGCCGTCGACAGCCGCAGACTGTCCTCCACTCCGCAAACGCGCAGCTACCAGCTGTCACCTTTCGGGAATATTTAAACTTTCGTAGAATCGGTTATCACGAAACAATACCAAGGATATATCTACGTGGAAATCTTAATTTTCTCAGTCGTGAATAATATAATCGCCATAGATTTATTTTGCATTGTAACGGATTATAATTTATAAGCATGCAACAGCTCCGTTTTCGCAACACCCATGCATGGGAGAAATGAAGAGAAATGGATAATTAGTTATTTCGTTTACCGTTGAGTTTGACACATCCTCGCTGTGCGCTATTCGAATTAAAATTTTTCACTCATGATCGTCATTCCTCTTTGTTCCTCTCGAGAGAGTACGAATCGTGAACTCCGTTCACGACAACCGTCGACGGTTAAACCGCAATGTTTACGGTACCGAGTGACCGCGGTAAGAATCTGCGTTCAAGTCGATGGCCGCCGCATGGCTTGGGTTCTACGATTAGTAAATGAAAAATGAAAGGAAAAATACGAACGGTTAAAAAATCGAAATTGATGGTTTCCATCGACCGTTCTCAACGTGCTCATTCTATGCATAACGTCGTTGAGCGATTATCACGATTGTGATACTTTATCAAGACCGTTAGACTTCCCAGCGGGTGGCGAACGTGCTCTAATCTCTATACCACAGCGTCTGGTTCCTTGTTCCCTCCATCCGTTTCTTACGAGTATCGAAACTCCCTTGGGAATCACGCCATAACAGGAAAAACTGAGCTGTAACTTTTGCACAAACATGGTCGCAAAGAGCGTGTGACGTTAGACAGGTGAAATTTATTTATTCTTATTATGTATCATCTTTCTCTTTTTCCCCTTCCATTATGTCAACGCGAAAGCTGTTTATCCCCTCGCAGGTATACGGGTTATAGTCTATTTTTAATATCTGGTAATTGAATTCGTCTACTCTTTTGTTTAGCGTGGGTGGTGCCCTGGCTGTCTATTCCCAGGAGCAACCCTTCGTCGCCGGTTTATACCTGCAAGCAGCATGGTCACACGGCTTACACCCAGGCCACCCTCGTTGTCCGTGACCAAATCTATTATTCCATTATTCTTTCTATTTCACTTACGTACATACCCATCGCAGCGATGGTTACCCATTGTTCGGACCCCCATATCTCCCTGCGTATGGTTCAGGTACGAGTAGACGGTAAGGATTAGATATTATGGTTGGCCACTGGTTCGAGGTGGGACGTAGTCCTCGATTCGAACGTGAAGTATCCGTCTATGTCTATTATCTACTTTCTGAGACTCTATACATCAAATGTGTTTACGATGTTATTCAATTCTCCCAAGGAAACAAGTGTTTACTGTTAGTGTAACCCAACCACATCCAAAAACTTGTATTTATTTTTCGAAAACAATATATCGTTCAGATTAGCAAAATAAGATCATCTACAAAGTCAACAAAAGTATCGAGTTCCTGAAACTCGTATCAGACTATTGATCACGAGCTATCGATAATAGTCATAAAGTAATGGACGAATTAACAGTATCTATCAGCCGCGTGACGCAATTTTTGTAAGTTTCGAGATTGATCGTTTGTCGAATTGGACTGTCTGGATTTTCTGGTAAAATATTTCTCTCAGTGATAAGATATTATATTCAAAATCTGGTTAGCAAACTTATCCTTCGGATAATGACAGGGTGTATGAGGACGTCGAGAGCAATCTAAGAGATGAAAATAATCTGGGATCTACGTGCAGGGACTTCAATGTGACAAAATGATTATGCGAAAGATTTGAGAATGAAATGAGAATATTTTACAGAGTCAATCAAGCTGAGTGAGTATCGGAAGCGTGACGGTTCGTTTTACTAATTATACAAGAGCTGTGCCGAGCACGACTCTTTGGCAAGGCCTGCAGCTTCTAGATAACGTTACAACCGAACGTGCCACGTGTTCGATACTCGCTGGGGGTTATTTGGGGTCATTTATAGGGTCGGTCTTTAGTCACCACGCATCGAACGCTGCTGTAACCCCCTTCAATTTGTAGCAACTGCAATGGCGCCTGTATTGTCCAGCTATAGAGTTTGATGCATTATTTTTAAACGGCTAAGTTACGAGTGAATCGATTTCACCCGGCGCAGTTTGTTCAATCCTCCACAACGGTGCACATGCGGTGTTAAAAGCGACCAGGTTTTCCCATGTGCCCGAGAATAAAGAGGACAAGTTTTTCAAACCAACGACTTGGCGTATAATACGTATATATGTTGTATTTCTACACACCGATATGTATTGATAATTCATTGTTCTTCTACTTGAGTTTACCTCACACTTGATGAGTGTACCACCCGTGACACGTCAACATGTTATAGCAGCAGTCGCGACACTTTGACTATCTTTCTATTATTGTTTTGCAGATGGCGACATACGTCAGTGGGTAGATTGTATACCCAATGTTTGACGACATTCATTCAGTAGATAAACTCTAAAATCGGTATTATTCCACACTTATCCCCTCCGAATTAATTCCATTCGCTTCTGCTATGCGAGAAGCCAGTTCGTAAGATAAGCCGATACGTGTGTCGATGGTAATGAGCTACGCCTGTGGTGTTTAGAAAATTGTATTCAACCTTACTTATAGTTGGATAATAGTCTCGATTTTTAACACTACGCCTGAGCTAGACCGTTGCAATAAAATGCAAATTCATAAATTGTACTGCAGAGCAATTATCTCTCAAAAAGTATTCTCGCATGCGGTTTCATCAGAGTTTATGTGATAGAAGGAAAGAGACCGTCGCTATTCGTTACGCGAAGCTTGGATATTTTGAATGGTATTTTATATAACACTGGAGGAACAAACGACGCGTTGGAATCCATTCAACGATTTGAACTTCATGCGGATATTTGCGGTATAGTCTCCTGAGCGTCGGGAGCATTTGGCTTCAATGGCAACTGTCATATTTGCCATGTCTCTCTTTAAGGATACTAAATTTGTAATTTCGATGTTTACCATGGAGACTAAAGTCTCGTCACTTTTACGTTCTTCACCGCGATATATTCTCATGACGAAAACATTATTATGAAGTATTGTCATATACGGTATATCGTAGGCAATCTATAGCTACAATAAAATTAACATTATCTATATCAGCGTTACATATTTATTGATTCTATTATTAGGCGCTCAGTCATATCTCACAAAGTTGCAGGGTGCTTATTTTATTGACTGATACCCGCTTCAAGGAATAATGAATTTTTCGCACAATTTCATCTTTACTCAGTCAACCGGAGTCAACTGACCAATTAATGAACCCCAGAATTTCGCGATAAAAATATTCTTAACCAGAAATATTTGCGCAATGAGCCAGCGTGAGCTACATTGATAAAAAATTTCTCTTTACGAGGTTAGCGTGCAAAATTGTTCATGGCGTAAATTATTTTAGAATTTATCAATTTCGTCTCATAAAAATGGCAAAAAAATTTTCCTCCGAGGTTAATTTGATGTAGTGGATAATTGATATAATACTACAATATACAAGCGAGTAGAATTTCCTCGAATATAGTAACGGTTACGTGGTAAAATTCCGCGGGAAGAACAGTTTATTATGTTTGTATTAGGAAGACCTTCGCATGAAGAGTTCCCAGGCTACTAACATAGCTGCTCGCGCCTGCAGCTCATTTGTGGGCAACTGTGCGAATCTAGTTGGCAAATTAAACGGATTAGCTGCGACATGTGCCAATTGCGAAGTGGCGCAAAAAATCACTTCATACTTTCGAGAGTGCTACCGGGCGCTTCGTTCGGCTAGGGTTTGTTTGAGATTGCGATCATCAGCTCGCTCTAATGTCTACTCGCATTAGCTTTAATGAGGGAGGGATGAGAGGAATACGCAAAAGCAACCGATTAAATATTACGTAGACATGAAAATGGTTTTAAGTAAGTGAAGGTTAAAAAAAATTAAAGAAAATAGAAAAAAATATGACACAAGTAAGAATGATACGACTAGAATTTAATGGGAATTTAATGTACGCAGGCGTCGTAGAAATTACATAGTTTAAAATGCGTCGTAGCTAGAAAACTGTTGAACAAAACAGCAGAGGTGGATATTTTTTCGATAGATTGTTTTCTTACTTGAATCAGTGCAGGATGAAATTAACGTGATTTTGTTGCAAAGGTTTGATTTATTTTTCTTCCACACAAAACGTCTGGACCTGGCAGTTTGTGAATTCTTGAAAATTGTCAGAGAAATTTTCACGAAATACGTTCTATTTTTCTTCGTCGTTGCGCAAACTGTCCGGAGGCACTTCGAACAGCAGAGAAATTTACGCGTAACTTCAGACGATCAAAATCAGTTTTCTTCTGTTGTCGGAGCAAATTTAGAAACGAATTACTCAGCGCGAACGTAATTATTTATTCGGAGTACCTAATCTTAATACTCTCGGTCAATCGCGAATCAACATATTTTTTCGCACACAACCAGTGTATTACATAATATGCTAAATTGATCAGATACTTCGCGTGCGAACGTATATATGTGGCGGAGTATGACGGACTATGAATGTGAGCGATGAAAGTTGCGGAAAATAACGGTCACCGTTATTTTATCTTACATTTTTCATTTGCTTTTTTTCATGCTTCTGTATAAGCGTGGCACGACCTTGCCGTGTTATTGTATTTGCGCAAATATGAACAAATGACGCTGTACAAATCTGTTGCTGCAATAAAACGAACATCCAAAACAATGTGAAATTAACCCCGCAATATGCTCGGAAAATTGTACCGACTAATTGCAGTAGGAGTCGTGAAAATCGCGATGCATAAGCTTACACAAAAAAGAAAAAGAAAAGGAAGAAGTAGGAAACGAGCTTGGCATAAACGTCTTTGAAACGCGCGATATTCGCAGAGAGGAAGTCGGGTGAATTGGGATAACGGTAAAACGAAAAAGCGAAATGAATCACGGGTAGTATATACGTTTACTGATATCAATTGCAGTCTTTGGAATTGACAATTTTTTAGCTCAAGGTAAGGCCGGTAATTTCACGAGGATGAATTAATCCAAGATTTACGAACGTGTATGTATATATGTATGAAGACGCCTTCTACGTTATATTAAGAGGAAAATTTTATTTCAATCGTCTTGCACGTGATGGAGAAACTCCAAGTGAATCCATACGTCACTTTGTAACCGCGGTTACAAGTATACATACATACATGCATCTAAATATATACACATATTATTTATACATATATATATGTCTACTATCCAGCAACCCCTGCAGCGAGACGAGTGCGGTGTCCTCTGCACCGACATCGACGCGTTTACTTGTGCAACCAACACATATGTCGCAATTAATTGTCAATTTATGTACACGCGCGATCTCTCATGCACTGCCCTTAATTGATCTTAACCCACTTATTGACCCACAAACCAATTCAAACTCGTCCGGCGTATTGTTCTCCATTATTGCTATCAAACCGCGAATTATTATTATTACACATATGAATAGAGAGTCTGAATCTGCACTGTCATCTCCCTTGATTTGCCTATTTGAATCAACCTACCGTTTCGTATTCGAAGGAGAAGAAAGAAAGAGAGACAAATTGGAGAGGAAAAAACTGACATTTATCACGTGCGCGGATGAATTTCTTGAGGATCTTAATGAGTGACTCGGTGTCAGGTTGCCGCGTTCAAATGACACGTCTATCGTTAATGCGTCTGGGATCTACCGCATCTTCTCGGCCATGTCACTGGCAATACGGAGAAATGCCATGGCGATATGGCTATCAGGCTATGTATGTGTACGAAATCAATTCCAGTATGAATTGTTCTTTTTTTATCTCACTCTCACTGTCAACCGTAAGTATGATAAACAAATTACGACGTAAGTATGTTTTGAGAAAGTGGGAAAAATGATATCGGTAGTAGATATAACCGATAACGCAACAGTGAAAAATCTCCTGCAATATATTTTCTCATTTGATGATGCACGAAAGTGATCAGTCAATAGTAACCGAGACGAACTATTATCCACGGCCGAGGGTGCATAGATGTTGTGAAATGGCTCTGAATTGCAGTGATTTAAGTATGTAATCCCGCACTCTTATCAGCTATTAGTAAACCACCATGTGCGCTATTGACGTCAGTAGCAGTATCTGTTGATTTACAGCTCTCGTTTCACCATATCAATGAGTAGTGTGGCTATTATATGTTCGGCTATTTGGGTATCGAGTGTTTCAGGATTTTCGTCTCACGAAGCTTATCGCACGCATATAATAATTACCGTATAGCGTAATAATGAGGGAAAAGTATTATGAAACATTTGAGATAAGGAGAAGAAGTCGTAGCCACTTTATCACATTTTTGCTCAATTCCTACGAAGCGTGTATGTGTATCAACTTTCTGGAAGAGAATGCACCGATTCTAGCTCCTCATCTCGTAACATTTCACAAGACCGTTATCGTACAAAATATATGGCCATATGACGAATTGTTTTACTATCAGCTGCAGCTACAATAGCCTGTCGTGTCTTCCTATCTTCAAGTACCGCAAGCTACTTGCCAAAGAGCTTTTTCCCAGAAGTCAACCGTGAGTGAACTGACAACGAGAGACAGGAAAAAGAAGCGAAGAATTTTTGAAACAACTACGTTACCTACACATACAAAGACTACCGCATGTTCCTGGAATAACTCGACTTTCATATACACAGAGATAAATCATAAATCTCGATTTGACACGTGAGTAAAATTTCTTACGTATGTTACATACATTTACACTGTGAACTACACATCATTCATTTATCTTCGCTTTGGTAAACTCGTTTCCTCTTTTGTTTGCTGGCGCATTGCCACCAGGTGTTCGTCGCGTTAGCTGATAGCCAAACAATTCTCACACTTATCGCACTTACATTTAGAAGAGCACGTCGTTATTACACACGAGATGGACTTACCTGATCGTCACGGCGAGCAATACGATGATAGCCCCGACCAGGACCATGGCGATCAGAACTCCGCATATCATGTACACGCTGTCCACTGTTCCATCTGAAAGAAGCAGAAATATCCGCCAATTAAACACTGCACATGGTGCATGGTTCGATAAAACGTTCTCCTCACCTATCTGGTGAAATTTCTCTAGACATTTCACGATATGGAACAATGCAGCGTTAGCCTCGACGAATATTATAAGTACCAGTACGTGAACTGCGTGGTCGTGGAATGTGGGCTGACTAGAATGAATTCTGCAGCTATAAGGACAGTTCCTAGTTACCTACATCGTGGATAGGATTGCATAGCTCAACTAGAAGTGTCGAGCCGATACGTTCTTTGTGAACGATGTATGTTACCGACGGCTATACACGAGTCGTGACGTTCATTCAACAGGCTCAGACGCGGTATTATGAAATAATTAAATATTGACCAGACAGAAATCGCACGAAATATTCAAGGATAAGTATAACAGACGGTGAAGGATGCAGCCCATTTTCGACGATCATACTCAGGTATGAAACACGTCTCGAATTCGCTTCGACCATCGTGACTTTCAAAGCATTTCAGTATATTACAAATTTAATTCGAAGTGAACGGAAAAGAAACGAACAGACGTACGATCCCTGAGTATAAGATTCATGATCGATAAACCATTCCGAGTGACCGAGATGACGTAGCTTCGAGAATTTCATTGAACATTGATACGTTTGTACTGTTTTCTAACGTCACTGTAGATAAGGAATACTTCTACCAACCGATTTATCTTCCGCGGTAAGATACTTTACATATCTCGACAAACAATCGCACATGTTTCAATCTTAAATGCGTCGATTGGTACATACCTACCGAGATATTGAGGAATAAGCGGAATACACTCGTAAATGAGTCTTGAGGACGTATTAATTATATTATATTATTTTTAGGACAATATCAGCGAGGCTGACGTTACACCGCACGTGTGTCACCACACACGCGTGATCCACGCACACCAGCCGTGATCTCTCGCTTCTTGGTGGATTATACCTGACCGGTCGAACGGTTCCAGGATCTCGGATCACGTGCCTGTAGCGTGTAGGCGAAACCTCGATCGCGCCTCGAGACCGCAGAATTGGAGGCTCAGCCGGCTCTCTCCGAGTAGCTGAGCGAACCTCACGGATCCGACATTCGTGCGAATTTTTATGAATTTCCTCTTCCATCTGCATCTGCAAACGCACCGTTAGCGTTGAGACGATCGATCGACTCACCGTTTCATCCGGTCGTCCGTGTCCCACATCGACTCTCGGCTATTGGCCAGGGTTATAGAGACGAGGAAAGTCTCGCCGCTATTCTCACCTTTTTTTTATTTTTATTTTATTTGCTTTCTTTTTTTTTGCCTTTCTGTTTTTTCAGCATGACTAGATCAGCCAAGGTTTTGGCCGTTGGCTTTGTGCGAACTGTAAACGATTTGCGGACTTTATTTTCGCCGTTATGTTAGCCTGGAGGCGAACGAAATCTCGTTTCGACGCTGAACCGCACGGTATCGTCTGCAGCTTTGCATCCCGTCTGACGAAACCGATTCAGGAAGTCGGAAGTCGAAGATACGTAGGACTTTATCAATCCGATGCCTGAATTTAAAGCGGCACTTGACTCTGACGGCATAATATTGCGCGTGTGGAAAAACCGCGGGAAACACGACACGGTGTGATATATTCAATTTGACTGTAGCGTGTCGGGCACGCGTTTGCGAGAGTGAGAGCAAAATTTACACGTGTAAGTCTCGCAGTCCAAACAAAGACCAGATGCCACGGTAGCTTGGCTTGCCTGAGTAATATAAGATCCCCGGTTCACCGCTGTACGAATAGGCTTTGCGGAAGAAAATTGTAATGCAATAGAAGAATGATATTTGTAGATATGGCAAACAATCATTATTATAGCTACAGCTCCGGTTAACCGAGGATCTTCGTTGTGCAGCAAGAAGAGCGAAATTGCAGGAAGAGCCTCATCGAAGACGAATTATTACGATCACTCGAGATTTCCTGCAAATATTCCTTTTAGCCTTAAGCTATAATTAGCACGGGCGAGGGTAACTTTACTCAGCTTCGTTAAAAATTTATTATGCCACATATCCACGGTTTGCTGATTTTTATTCGCGTTAATTTGTATTTTGCATTTTTGATGTATATGTATAAAACGCTTCTTTCATTCGAAATAACACTTGTGTGATAAAAGTTTTACTACGTCAAGTCATGCATGGGACGGAAGTTTTTTTTTCTCTCTCTCTCTCTCTCTCTTTCGCGACGCGATATCTTCCCACGGACGTTTTAATCAGTTGCACGTATACGATAATTTTTTTTTTTTCACACTATATATAGAAATTAAACTTGCCACTCATCTACATGTCGGCTGAGTTTTTTCCCCCGTTTCTTACGTCATCGTGAAGAAGTATTTCATTCTTTATTTTTTTTTTTACCGGATTTTCTGTCTCCAGCAGTTTGCGAAATGATTTTAATCGCGGAAAGACTCCTCGATTCATAATCATTACGCAAACCGATATTATTTTCGGTATTTCTTAATTTTGTTTGCTTGCGCGAATGAGTAAATTTTGCAATAATATTTCGATCTTCAATGGAACTAAAAGATGTAGCTTAACCGAAGGTGATAAATTTTTTAAAATTAAATTCTAAAGAGATTACAGATCACTATAAAAGTATTAAGAAATTTGAGAAAATTTTTACATTCGTTCAAAGTATTCCATTAACGCGGGAAACTGATCAGGATTTTCTTCGACTCTGTCAAAACCGGTTTAAATTTCATTCATTCGCAAATGAACGACTGGTAGTGACACAAAATGTCGATGGTCATATCTCACCGCAAAAATTAGTCAAATAGACACTTTCCTGAAATTTTGGCATCTCATTTACATCGGGCTCCGAGTCTTGACAAAGTACGTGATGAGTTGAAAAAAAATTTTAGAAGAAAATGTCTCTCGAGAAGTGATGCAGGAGTCTCGGGATCTTAAGGACTTGACGCCGCTCGTTAAAACTGAGACATCTCCTGTAGTCTGGCAGACATTTCTTACTCTACGTGACTATTTTCACGTAGGTTGATAGAAAAAGTCCTTCGTAGTCCTGAAAGCGCCCCATTTGAACGGTTTATCATCTACCGCTTACGTGAAATTCTAGTCATTTATCGAAAGACCATTCTAGCACAGTATTAACAAAATCTTCAAACTCACGGTGATCGAGATAGACTTACAGTTATAAGTTCACAATCTATATAGATTGCGTAAGATTTTTGCGACACGCTTGTTCCTCTAATTCGCGTCTTAATCAACGTTCGCATTAACCTATTCATTTATTCCGACGTATGTAAACATATTCCCTGTCTATATATGACGATTGTCTTATTACTTCCAAAGCATATAGGATAAGTGCTAATGAAATACGCAGCCAAGTAACTACGAATATATATGTATAGGTATGTAATCCGATGATGAGGAAGAGGAATACGCAAAAGCAGACTTAATTTTTTACTGCACAGCCTCGTCACAGTTTGAGATCGCGACGTGACTTCCAGTTTTCAAAATTAAATTCGACGAGGCTGTGTTTACTACAGAAATCACGAGAATAAACGCGCAGTTTAAAGCAATTCGCAAGATACGAGACTGAGGTGTAAACAAGTGCAGGTCGAATCAAGATGTGCGATTATTCGGGCGTTGGTATAAGGGAGCCTCCAACGAAGGATCGGCGTGGGTGGCACGCTGGGAGTTCATATGGTCGAGTCTGCCGCAGAAAAGTTTACTTTGACGATATAGTATAGGTATAATAACAAGAGGTGAGATACGAGATCTGACCCTCTTCGCCTTACGACTGCGGCCAATTCTATCGTCGCTTCGACGTGTAGGGTGCACTGGCCCCAAGTCGAGAGACGTTAAGCACGTCGACGGCGTTACGCCTCGGTTTATATTTTCCCTGATATGACGGCGACGGAACTACGACGCACTTTCGCTAATTATAAACTACCATTTTGAACTGTAACTGCACTCTGCTAATATCCGTTGTGCCCATAATGCACGTTTATTCACACGTTTAGTCGACTGTCCTATCGCCCCTGAGGAGTTAAAAATAGGCCGATGTGCAGAAATTATGAATGAGCCGTGCGAAAGTTTTATACCTAGGTAGTTAGAATCGATTCCATTTCGAGAATATTATACGAGTAGGTACGCAGGTCGGGTCGAGGTCGATACGCGTATTGCTGTATATATATATATATATATAACATGAACGTATATGTTCATGCATATCGGCACAAGTTGGCGAAATTGTTTACCTGTCCGTAACCTTGACTGCGGAGACAGAGATCGATAGATATTTAATCAGTTTCGTAGGTAATTACGATTCGTACGTAGCCCACGAAAGACCGGAAGGCATGAATTTGCATCGACGTATATAATAATTCTAGTGCTCCTCTACTTTGCAAACAGGCTCGTTGAATCCGCAAGGTGTCAAGTATTGTTTGCAGCTAACGAAATTTGTGTGCACAGCTTGATTTCCGTCTTTTAAATCGATTAAATTATACCGCAACTTGAGTTATTGCTCATTTAATTTCGTGCGTGTGTCCTCGGTTCGCTCTCATTACCGGGCTTAGATTTGGCTCATGCTGTCTAATATTTTATAACTTAAGCCCCATGCTTTTTTCCATGTCCGATTTATGTACAGATGACATGGCGGCATTATACAAACGTATATAAATAGTCAGCGTAGGGTAATAATTGTAAAAAAATGAAGGAAACGAGCAATCATCAATTTATCTTCATCTATACTAAGTCGCGACCGAGTTGATGGATCATCTACGGCAATCGTATTGAACATTGCGCTAAAATACTAATTGCACGGTGTCTGTTGAGGGACAAAAGAGCCCGCACAATCCAGAAATAAGCGGCCCGAGGATTGAACTTTTTTGTCCAAATTCCATTTCTGGTATACCCGAAACTGGTTGGCACCAGCTCGCGCCAGCTGCTGCTCTTCACGATTTCGAGATGCGCAGATCGTTGTTCTTGGTATCGTTTTACAGACAATTTTCCCCTGAGCAACGATGGCGCGGGACAATGCAAGTCAAAAAGTTCAAGAAAGAACTTTTTGTGATGAGAGTCTAATATCTTTGTGCTCTGCTTCTTTAGGAACGCTCAACTTCAATCTGCTCCGATGAATCATCCTCGTTACAGCGGTTAAATGCGCTCTACAGCCAAACGGAATCCAGAGATCAGTTGAGGAGATTGGTTGGGCAAAAATCGATGCCTATTGTTTATCAATTGCATAATGAGATTGTCGTAAATGATGTATTATATTTCTCTTCAAAAATAAAGAATGTAAAAGATGTTGAAATTTGAAAAGAAAGATATTCATGCTTCTTCTCAAATCCCTTCAACATACTGAAAAATCTGTCGTGAATTTCGTTCGACTTCATTCTACGGTGACTCATTTTATTCAGACGACTATTTTTGTACTGAAAAATTTTTCCTTTATCTTTATTGCATCGTTAAATATTTAATTTAAAAACATCCCAGCAGTTTTTCACAGTACAGGTTTTGATAACGATCAACGATCGGCAGTATCGAATTAATTGCTGGAAAAAAAATCTATTTCAGTGACTTTGTAGAAAACAACAGTCAACTGTAACAATGCGAGAGTGATTTAAATATCTTGTCAAGTACTGCAATTCAATGTTCACATGCTGCTTGAGCCTCGGGGCAATGTAACTGACAGTGAGATGCTCTGTGCGTATTGAAAAATATTTATTTATTGTTCTTATTCGTCAGTCGCTTAAAGAAAACGAGTATATGAATCAGCTACTCTGGAGAATGTTGCGAAATTTCGACGTACCTCTAATAAATATAGACCCGTATGTGCCAAGTTTGAGCCAGCTATTGACTTACGCATCGAATGTAATCGCGTCTGACAGTTTGTCTTCGATACTTGCTTCGGTTCTATTTCCGTCATCAATTTCTTATCCTCCTCCGAAGATTAGGTAAATGCAATACCCGCACGTGTAGTACGCAGCATTTAGAATATGTAGCGTATATACTGCAGTTTATCGGCTATAAAGGTATTCATAAGCCTGCAAGTGTTCGATTTGCGTCACATATTATGACGTTTTGTGTTTGGAAAAGAGACTTGAAAAATAAGTGATACTATTTTCTGAAATGCATGATCCAAGGCGATGCGCAATTTTTCATTACACAGGTAGGACTGAGAACTGCAATCGATCCTCCGAAACGGTTAAACATCGTAGATCGCCTATAAGCCAGTTTGTTCCATTCCTGATATATATAGCCAGGAATTTTTTACAGCAGATACTCATGTCCATACGTATTTATGAAGATAAATTTTAGTATTAATTCTTCTTGGTACTCTTTCATATTTACCACTTGGTTACTCGGAATAACCACTTGAAATTTTCGAAACAACATCATCGCCAGAAACCCGTCGCTTAATGGTGGGTAATTTACCAAATTTTGCGCACCGTAATGTGTAAACATCTACGATCGCACATGATTGTGGATAAATTTGTGGAATTCAAAGATAAGGACCAGACGCAATAATACAGAATCTGCAAATGGGTTAAAATTGTACAAATCATTATTCACGCAAGCAGACTCTTCAATCAATGAATGGAGCGACGAGTGCGTCTTGCTGTTAGCTAATTGCTTTCCAAGCTCTTGTCGTTGGAGTCTAAGAAAAAACCGAGATCACTGCAAACGCGTTGATAATTTATGTGACTTACAAACGACAACTTCAGAGAATTGTTAGTATCGTTTCGATACCGTAAACGTGAGCAGGAAAAGTTTTATTCTCGTAACTGATCGACGATGTTTCAAGAAATATATCAACTGTTCAATGAGATACGGAGTATGATTCAGATAGCTATCTTCGTTGATGCCGGTGATTACTTATTATCTATATTATTATTAGAACCTTACGACAATTATCTTCCATATCCAATCTATTTTGAGCCTATAAGTGAACACCTGATAATCATGCAGACTCTCCGTTCAACAGCTGCTTCGTATCGGAGAACCTCTTTACTCTGACTATAATCATTTACACTGTGATAGGTACTATCAACTCTTTATTAATCAGGTTCCGCTTAGTCATGCCAAAGTGTCGTTTAATCCCGATACGCGAAAGTGAATATTTAGTTTTTATACCTCATGTGTGTAGTTGAGAGCAGAGATGTGTAACCGAAGAAGTTTCTACCAGATCAGGAAAGATATCTCGTAACTGTGTATTGAAAGGAAATTTGTTTCTGAATCTCTTCAGAATTAAAAACTTGTATTTATCCTGGTTCGAAATTAATTTAAAAAAAATGTATGATACGTAAAACTGGTCGTAAAGAATTTATCCCCTAACTTTCTACCACCAATCGAAGTTTGCATTGGACAGTAAGCAACTAGAAAGTTGAACTGATTCTGCGTATACTAATATAAATAAATTCGGACCGATATTATTATTATACCGTCGAAATTTCTCGTATACAAATCGCCTACCGCGAATCGACCATCTACCTTAATGTATACGGACGCGTAAACAGATACGACGAAATGAAAATCAGGCTGAATTGTGCGACACGTAGACATAGCGTGTAAAAATAATCTTCCAAGAAAATCCAGTAGATCCTTACCCAGATTGGTGAGATAGCGAAGCAGTCTGGAATTAATCGAAATCGGGTTTATCGTTAAGTTTTTATTAATATACTTAAAGATAATTATATTGCGGTGTAGCTCTATTCGCATATTGCCTGGATCGAGTGCCAGGATCCATGTTGATTCTTGCAATGGGTTCATTCAATGGTCTCTACCCATCCGAGTTCAGTGTGCTTTGAATTTTGAGTGAGGGGAATGAACGAGGGCTATTCTCGCGGAAGACGCAGCATCCCAACAATTCCAAAACGCTACTTAGATGGGTGGAATAATTTTTTTTTACTTGTTCGAATATTTCGGAGCTCGACTTCGGCTCCGCCGCTACAATTAGAACGCGTCTTTGAGGTGCGAGGTTGAATCTGTTTTCCTTGGCCCGCAAACCCACCATGCACATTTCAAATTATTGCTAATAGGTCTATGTTTGTTGTACTACGAAATCGCATCTCAGTATATGACGTTACACACAGGCTTAGGTAACCGCTGGAAATAATAGCACAGATGTTTACCGGCGGTCATTAGACCAAATTTAAGGTAATCAACGTGACCAGTATATATGAGATAAGTTTGACTAACGGGAAGAATAAAAATTCTGGCACGCAATTAAGATTGTTTTTTCAGCTATTATACTTACAAGTTTTTAGAACGAAGTACTACTTTACCGTAATTGATGATTGGCATTATTATGTAACGTGTGTGATCGATGAACACGTCATCAACTCTCGCTTTCCATCGATTTTTTTGAAATTTTCGGAATTCCAAAAATGTCAGTTAAAACTCAAATTTTCGTAATAAAAATTCCTTTGTCCGTAAAATTACAGAAAGAATGTGATCCCGTTAAAAAAATTCAGCGTACGTATTCGATCTACTGGGAATCTTCTTCACGTGTGGATTTTATTAGTATATAATACGAAAAGGCCTATAACCTCGTAGGTATAATATATGCCACGCGCTGGCCTTCTAATAATTGAATCCTGAACGATTTGACGGTGATTAGCACAGGCGCCAGAAATCGAAATTTGCATATATCTCGAGTGTATCTGGGCAATGATTACGGCTTTGCGTCACGATTTAAGCGCGGTCGACACACGTACGAGAAAATCTGACTAATACCGACGTAGAGCAAGGAATTTTCTTGGTCTACTCGAAATAGGCCCATTGGATATATGTATACGTAGCATGACCATATGCACAATCAACGTTTAGCTCCGGCTGGCGCTCTTCTGAATCCCATCCTTTTTAGTACAGCTTCGCGGGCGTCGTGCGTCTGAACGTCGGGACGTCGGTTCGTACCCTCTTTTCAACCCGGAGACATCGCCCGAGGGAGAAGAGTTCAACCGAGAACGAACGGGCTCAGGACCGTGTGTTGGTTTATTTTCTCCCGGGCACTTTGATGGTACCAGAAAAGCGTGCGGTTGTTTTATGATACTTGGTTCATTGGGTTCCATCCTCCAATGAAATGACGCATTCTTCAATAGTCAAACTTCAATCAATGAAGACTTGAGTATAACATACAACTGAAAAATCAGTCGCAGTATAAGTTCATAAGTATAAGAGTAATCAGTTATTTTTTTCCTCAGAGCTTGTTGATACTTGGAAGATGAACTCATCGTTGGTTGAAAAGCTCTCAAAAGCAATTGTCATCGCCATTTCAATCGCCTGAAAATCATTTCCAGCAAGTAATTCAATTCCAGAGAAGATGAAAGCTGCAGCGTCCGGCTCGGTACCGAGCAGGTGAAGAGAGTTTGAAAATTGTAAGTGCATTCTATTTTCGTCCAAGACTCACTTCGCCTACGGACCTGGCTTCTTCAGGGGCCCTTACCCTGCACCGTCGCTAAGCAACGCCCAAGCCCATTTCCCAGCCCCATAGGCTTTTACAAAGCTGCAACAACTGCACGACGTGAAAAATGTTTGCTCCGAATGGCCACCGCTCGTCTGGGACTTGAGATTTACAACGCTGCCGATGGATTTTTCTACAAGCCAAGGTAACAGCCAAGTCACGGCTGTGCCAAGGTGAAGACCTATGAGTTATTGATGCAAAGGACCCTAAAAATTCACGGTCGAAAGGAAAGTCCACTGTTTGAGAATCAAGGAGATATCGGGCGGTGTCGGATGGAATCGTGGAACATCGTCGAACAGGTGAAACAGACTAGAGAGGTTGTTGGCTTGGGCGGAGCGGTTCGATCCGTCGCGGCGTCGCGTCGGGGTAAAACCAGACTGGGAAGTGGCCACATACCCAACCCTGTCTCTGGCCATTCCCAGTAACCGGGAGATCGATAAGGTCTGCATTACCCCTCGTTGCATTTACTCAGTTGCAGCTGGGTTGGGTTTCGAGAAGCCTGCATAACCCGATATTTTCGATTGCAATTCACCTTGGACGTAGGCATAAATCGTCTGACGTTTTCCCTCACCGACGATCGTTCCTCGTGTGATATTCTATCCTTTAAAATCGGATGCCAGGCATACTCGACGCCGGCAATTCGTTGAACCGACTTGATCAATGCCCGTTTTAAGCTGCTCCACGTTATTTCGAAGGACCATATGAAGTGTCGACGCGACGGTCTCCGTATACCGTGAGTCAGATGTGAATGCCCGGCATTGTGTAAGTCGTTTCCTTTGTTGGCAACGGATCGTCAGATACTCGAACTGCCCGATGAATATTGGCTGTCACGATTTCTCACGTAAGTGTGTATAACGAACAGTGGGAATGTCCCGTGTTACGGGCGTGCGGCAGATTCTTCATAAATTCCACTCAACGAAACGGACTTGTCGTTTTAGTATAAGAGCCGGCTCTTGTATACAGTATACCAACGTACCATTACGTTTAATGAGAATAAACGGGACTCGAGCGACCGTTTCTTCATTTGCACTGGCTGTTGAAATCCCGCTTTACCGAAGAATCTGCGTTATGGGGAGTGGATCGAGGAAATATATCCATTCAAGAGTATATTCTGCGTCTAACAGAGATATTCGCAGAAGAAGTTTGGGTCAATCGACCGCAAGTGTATCGTATCTTTCCGATACGCATCACAGAAGAATTCTTATCATATTTCTGTCTCGACGAATGATTTACCAGGTCTTCATACTCCATGCCAGACGGGGTCTTAACAGCACCCTATTCCGACGAGGCAAAGAACGAACTGCCCTTGTCTCTCTCGTTCTCCTCTCTGCAGTCTGCCACGGTTTCCATTGGGCGCCATGTCGGCAGGCCAGGGATGGGTATGGCTATGGCTATGGCTATGGCTATGGCTATAGTCGCACTCCGTTCCCCGAGGCTTGGGATCGGTGGAGGGTCCAACCGTCCAACTTTGTCAGACTACGTTGCGATCACGTGGGCAGCCAGTGGCGCTTGTTACGAAATTTTCTTCCCACGAAGTCTGTACATGCTGGTTGGGTTTTCTCTCTGCCTTTGCGAGTCTTTATCTAGCCCAGTGTTGGAACTTTAAATATAACTCAGGGCTTCGCGTTTGACATTTCGTCATTTGCAGTTATCACAACGATGATTTTCTCCTCTTACATACGTATATATGTATTATATGTATACCACTCGGAGATGTCGCCCTAAGATTATAGCTCTCAGAATTACGGCCAAGGAAACGTTTCGCGATTGTCAATATAGAATCTCTTTTCCGGGTTTAATATTAGACTCCACCTGTCAATTAATGTCAATACACATATGTATGCTATATTACGATCGTGGGTGGAGAGTCGAGTCTGAGCAAATTTCGTATACGTGACCTCGATTTTCCACGTGTAACCGTATTAGTAATAATTCCATCGTGAACAAAGCTCGAAAAGTTATATAATATAAGACTCGTATAAAGGCTTCGCATAGCTGGAGTGCAACGTAACGAATCGACGCGAAACTCGTATTACACGGAAGAAAAACCCGAGCGAAAATGCAAGGTGTACCTACACATACATATATGGAGCTCCGTTGCGTATGGAGGCAATGACGTGTTTTTTCGTCATGATCATGATTTCTCAAGGACTTTGAGACCGATTACAAGGGTGTGTTCACTTCTTCTCAGCACGTCCGTACCGTCAGTTATAAACTGGTATCACGTGTTTACTGGAATGAGACATACGAGCATACGAGTTACACATATAATTTCCAAAAGTAATTGAAACAACCATCAAGTAATTAAGCCGATTACATTCGCATTACGCGGTTGTGCATTAAGCTTGATAATAATGTATCGCAAAAAACTGCAGTTAACCGTCCAATTACATACACTCTCAGCCAGACAGAAAGGCCTCGAAATTTTACGGTCAAAAGTTTCGTCGGAAATTCTCATTTCTTTTGTGATACAAGACCTGTTACGCAAACCGTCGATTTAGTTGACGGAATCTTGACGACGTCGAATACTGATGAACTTTACGGTGGGAATTTTCAATCAAAAACCACCGACACGTTGATATTTGCATCGAAGCTGGAACAGTTACTATCTCACTAAATTTTACGATTTGATTCACCATTATTTCCAAGATGTGTGGGCAGTCGAACGATCCTACGTATTTCTAGCCCGCTTATTGTTACGGTCGCACGTGCAATTTTCTCGTGCCAAATCTGTGCGCACAATTTACTCAGTCAAGCAGGTCGTACACGCCGCGCTAATTCCTGCCGAAATAAATGCTTGTAATGTCTTGTGGATGTTTATTCATTTCGGATGTATACATTGTCAGTTGTAATTGCGGATCGTTCACCGAGAAGCTGGATAAACGTGTTGATAATCGACCGTGAATATACATCGCCATATGATATTCCTATCGCAGAAGGTAAACGACGATAATTGATGAAAATAATCAGACACCCCGATGTCAACGGCGCGAAAACGGCGATAAAAACGTCGAGAAATCACCCCGAATGCGTCATCCGCTCAAGCTGCGTCAGGGGATAAAAATTGTTCAAAAAATTTAGATGGCCTATTTATAAGCACGCGTTAATTTTCCGGAAAACTTTCCGAACGAATCTTTTCCACGAGCATCAAATAAGTTTTGTCGAATCATGCCTCGTGACATCATTTTAGATACGGAGAACGTATAATATTCCGATTTACGTCTAGGAATTACTTTTTTTTTCCTGCATCTACTGTCTCGATTAAAATTCGCGCAGCGTAACCCAATCGTAAAATCAAAGTAGGTTGAATAGCGAATGTAGCGTCATTTTGTCAGATGAGAAAATCTATTTCCGTTTATCTAATAATTTATAGCAATAAAACTTGGCGAGGTGTAGAATTAAAATTGCGATACTCTATTTCTGTGACACGGATTAATACTCTGTATAACAATTACGGCCGACCAGCCAATGACCTGATTGATAGTATATCGAGCTATAATTTGAAAGCTGAACCCAATTCCATCGTCCACATGACGACTCTTCCACATCCGTCTCTGCAGGCGAAAAGTCGAGGTCAACCATTCCGTCGAATAAATAGATTAGGTTCGATTCAAGTCAGTTTAGAATACAGTGTATGATCAATTTTCTATTTTCAAAAGCAAATATGATGTGAATAACCGTGGACCAACACGTTTTGGTAGGCTGCCATAAGCGATGACTGTGCCTGAACGATTGTTACGATCACAAAAGCAACAACGTAATGCAAAGTTCTTCGGAGATTAAAAATCTGGGGAAATTAAGATCGTGCTGGATCATGTACGGTAGGTAAATATATAAGTATAAATTAGGGCGAGTCGCAGAAGTGGGAAGCTCTGCAGTTGAACCGGGTTCATGGGTCTGCTTGTACCGGGAGTAGCTTACAAGTTTATTTATAGAATGCCATCCGTGGAGGATTGACCGTAATACTGGATCACGTGTGTAGAAATAACCTGCAGCATGAGATGCTGGGAGGAGACTCGACGCCGCCCCCCGATATAATGTAATATCTGCTGCAGAAAAGGGGCGAGAGAGTTAATTACCCCTCGGAGGATTGCAAGGTGGTTGAGGGGAAATCTCCGAGCTGGGAAAAACGTTGACGGTGAATTGTACAAAAGACTCTGCATAAGGCATAGCCGTTAAATCGTCAGGTGAACTTCCAGACGTGGTTAATTCTCGACTACTTTTTACCCCCGCGTTCCGTTTACGCTCGATCTATTAACGGATATACTGTATCGATGAAGAACTCTTGGTACGTTTCATGATCGCTACACGTGAAGACTTGCTTCTGTGTTTTGCTGCAATTTGCAGCACGTAGCAAGCGTAAGGAAATATTAAAACTAACCACTTGGAACTCCCCGCGATTCATTCCATTTACGAAACGCGTCGTATACATATATAATCGCTTGGATGAAATCAAAGGTAAATAATTGTAAATCGTAATTACGTGTCTGTAGTGGCAAATGCAGTGTATATTGAAACAGCACGTCGCAATGGACCATGAAGAAACTCTCTTTAGATATTTCTTAACGAAGTTATACGAGGAGAAATTCGCGCGTGCGTTATCGCCGCCATTGAGCTACCTGGACAATTCTTCGTACCCACTGCATATACATCTACGTTTGCTAACCGTGATTCAGAGAGAAAAAGTTTCGAGTAAATGGTCAACTTAACGACCGGAAGTTAAGTGAAATAAAGGTGTACTTCATAGTACGCTTATGACGTTTTGCAATCTATACACGTGGTTTCAAGCCCAATGCGGTGACCCACCGAATGATGATCTGCGCACATCCATCGGTTCGTAAGAATACACAAGTATTGAAACGAAATTGAAAATATTATAACCGATTCTTAAAATGTCAGTCCAAGAATAGACCGAGGCGATATGACGTAGAAAACGACGACCGTTCACTTTCAACGGTTGCGTTTTTATTTTATACTCTTCAACCTCTCATTAGCGCATATATATATTCTTCACATATATATATATATATATATATATATATATATATATATATATATATATATAGAATACACTATAACGTTTAATACCTTACGGACGTCACTGCAGACGGCAGCCTTCTGCCATGTATAATAATCCTTGCAGGAGTGTTTTTGTTAAATATAGTTGAGGCGAGGTTTGGGACTTCCTTGAGCACTTCTTCTGCGTATACAAATATTCCTTACGAGCCAAGATTGTACCAGTTTGTCAGTTCCCGGATTATTACGTCACAACGGCAATCTCCGCTAGATACATGCGTAACTGATTTGAATATACCTACAAATAATCAATAACTGCATAACAACGTACGTATCTTCATTCTGAGAATTATGTCTATTTATACATGTATTCTGAAATTTCGACGACGTTTCAACCGGGTAATTCCCATTCCGGACCACCTCTTACAGTGTATTTTTTGGACCTATTATACCCAGTATAACTTGTTAAATATACAACTGTAAGAGAGGCCCGAAAGATTGCAACGACGCAATTTGGGACAGGCAGAAAAATTCGTTTTAATATCACAAACTTTCATCATTTATAGACATGGTTTGCACAAGTTCTTTTCTTCCATCATCGCAACTGCATGTAAAGTTATTTTACCGAGGTTTGATAAACCTCTGGAAGACGTGTGTCAACAATTTTTTTTGTTAAGATGCCTACAAGCCATTTTTCTAAGATTTTTTGCGATATGTCTGCTGGCTGTGCATTCTGTATTGACATTAATTCGATGGAATAAGTGCATACTGTCTGGTTATTGAGGTGTAAAAACTTCGTTCGTAAGTATACTTACAATTTGTATTATAAATCGTTACGATACCGTGCACGTCGTGAATGAATTCTAACCATTGCCGCCAGGCCAGAATTACCACTAGATCGAAATTGACCGGGCTTATATCATGTGGTGAATTGAACAACAACACTTTCAAAGAATGGAAGTTTATCAGTATTTATTCCATTATAATCAAATATTACTGTTGTAGACAAATTGTACAGATTATTTAACAAATTTCAATATTTCTCAAGACTAGGTTCTGGCTAGGTTCCCTTTCGAACAAAGTTGTCCGTCTTATCACAGAACATAATTCTTTGAAACTGAGTTGGGAATTGTTCATAAGTTTAAAAAACTTATTTATGTAGGCTAAAACTTTCTCTCTCGCCCAGCGGCAGTGAGTTTATCAGAAGAATGTCTAGAATCGATTTGAAGATTCCAAACTGATCGGAGACTCGAAAAAACCAGAAAAACGTTTACATACAGTATATATCCAGTACGATATGTGGGACATGAAGTAGCGTTAAAAGAAAGGTACAAGAGAAAAAAAATACAATACAAAGTCGGTTGGTAAATCATTAAGCAAGTCCAGAAAGTTCTTTTCACTATTGGCCATTCATGTAATTCATTGGCCAATATTTAGCATATATGTTTGTTTCTTTGGGCTTAGACGCGTCGCACTTTCATGAAGAATTCAGCAATTAGTACACACTACAGGGTGTGCGTAATGTATCTACTATACAGAGTAATTACACCTGAGACACCTGAGCTTGTGACTCTGATTGTGAGCATTTCGTCTGTCGTTGCACACAATGAATTCGTGCCCGTCAAGGCTACTGCGAACTATAAACACGCATAAGGAAATAAATTCACCTATAGGTAATATCCACGGTACTTAAACAAGCAGATGGCAACGTCGATTGATAGACTCCATTGAGAAGCATGGAGCAAGAAATTAAGCGGTTCAACAATCAATTGTTGTTGCGTGAGTTTTACTTAGACCTTTTCTCGCGCTTAGGCTTCTACGTCAGATGATGGTGAATTGCTCGTATGGCTACTTGACTCTTTACAGTGTCAGCTATTTCCAGCCTCTCTTATTGCGAAATTGAATCCCACCTCGATTTGCGCCTACATCGATTAAATCATACAATTATCTGCGCTCTGATGAGAATCAATATTGGATGGATAATATTGACAGTTATTATTATACAATCATGCTGACCCGAAGGCTTACACGTCGGACTTTGGAAAAGCTGGTTTATCAATTTTTCTTTCGAGTGTATAATGCGGTTGGTGGAACATCGTTGAAATAAGCAGCTTATGATAAACTTTAGAGAGAGAGAGAGAGGGAGAGAAAGAAAGAGAAGGTGGTACAGAGAAGGTAAAAGAGAGCCGAGTCTGCTCACGTTCAACAACTTTATACAGGTAAATATTTTTCCAGCAGTCCGAGGATTGGCTTGATATATTATCCGGTACCTCGGTTAGAATAACGAATGACGATTTCCAGAAAACGGTTAATTTCCATCAGCGTTTCATCTTAACAAGTCATGGACAAATTTACCTAGTGAAAACCTCTGGTCTTTTTTATGGATATACGCGGAATGGCGAGACGGTCAATAAACTGAATGATCTCAGATTTGGTTATTTGCTCCGAGTAGTAAAGTGACCAATCGATTTCACGACCTACCTCTATTCGGTTGTTCGAAAGGTCAGTAGATATAAAATGACCGTCAAGTCCATACCTATGTGCTCTTTTTCATCAGCCTTGGACTTTTACTTACAGATTTGCATGATGGAATTCAGGAACCAAATAATTGAATGCTCGCTGTGGAAGCTGTTAGAAAATGTCTATGAATTTGAATTCTCTATGACACGTTTGAATACCACGCGTGGCAATGATCGCGAATACTTCAAATTAGCGTTGCTTCCCGATATAAATTCGTTCTCATGGGATTTTCGAATACCGATTTCACGCCAGGAAATAAATCTTACCAACGCTGCTGAAAATAGGCTACTGGTAACTCTAGCATTAAGCGTAGACGCACGGCTAGACGTTCGGCCACTCTGTTCTTAGGGACGCCCCCGCGATATGGGGATTAAGAAATAGTCTAGGCGTACGATAATACCGTAGACAATCGCACGAGCAACCCTTTGAGCAATGGCCATACTGATTAATAATCAAAATAACAGCGGGGGTTGAGCTATTACCACATTACTACAATTCGCACATTACGTGAGGTATACAGGCTTCGGCGAGGAGTCTCAAGTTGGCGTTGCTACAAGGAAATACCGAATCATGGCCATTGGTATATAGAGGAACGAGAGGTGATCATATAGGGAAAGCCAACTTTAGGCGAAGGTCAATGGTGGCTAAAGATAACTTATCTTGACTGGTGTGGATGTGGTCAGCTAAGCATGTGATTATTTTCAGTGTACGAACAGCAACAAACTATTACAGACTAACCACATTTTCTTCGGAAACTATTACGTTTTTTTCCTGATTCCTCGGTTACCGACTACTATACACGTTCCAGTTATAAATCGCATCATGAAACAACGATGTGCAATATCTCAGTAATTTATTGCCAGACTTTTTATCTACATACAGAGAGCAGAACTGCATATCTCTGAGAGTGAAGAAAGCCACAGGGAAAAATCGAGAGTTTTGTGAATTCAGTGAATGAAATGCGACGAGTAAGATGAGTCGAGGCTGTTAACTACGCATGCATTCGCAAAATAAAACCAGTGCGCGCAAACGGTAAAGCTCGATAGATAACTGCGTTTAAAATTCACAATTTGTGTAATATTTCACGCAAAATAAAGCATGTAAAATATTATTCGTACTTAATTCAAGAATATTTTATAGCCGGGCTCGAGATAAATTCGCTTGCGAGACAGGATTTGAGTGTTAAATAATGAGAAAAAAGTTATAGAAATGTCAAGTAAATGAAAAGAGCCACCGGTATATGGCGAATTAAGGTAAAACCCGAATTGGGAAGAGTGCCGCATGTACAAAGATGATGCATGAAAGAGATCGAGCATTATGTGAAGCATGAGTGATAGAATGAGTCTTTTTCTGCAACGTTAAAATAATAAGCGATAACGTAAAGCTGAGGATGCGAATATCCACTTGCATGCCGAGATAATTTGATGATTCATTGTTTGCGAATGAAAAAAATGACTGGTCGAAATGCTGTGTCAAATTTTCTGATATCAGCGAGCGTAAGTTTGAAAGCATAGACTTAAAACAGTCAGACTTGCTGCGATCGGTACCATTTTCTGTTCCTCATGGACTATGTAATAAGGCAATTCGTGTATTTTAGGATTACATACGTTTACAAATTGAATGTTCTATGTTAGGGACGAGTATTCAATCATTGGAAAAGCCTCTAGCGGTCTCATAACTTATCTAGAACTCGAAAGTGTTTTTCAGGCTTACAACAGGAAACGGAACTGCGCATATTCGACGAGTTGACTATATGTTAATGTGATCGCTAATAGGAATGTCACGCCATGTGTTTCAGGTGTCACAAGACGACCGGTATCCAGTGTTTCTTTGACCGGAAACTATGTCCCCGGCTCCACTTCACCGGCATTATATCGGAAAGTTCAAGAGCGATTGTTGTCGTTTCTGTTATTTGTTTACCTAGTTTTTTTCCTGTGCCTACAGCAGAAAAGTACGGGACTCTCTTCAAACTTTCATCGACTTTAATAACTCTCCAAGAACTTTGTTCAATTCTCTGTTTGTTTATTGCCGCGATATTAACCGGTAAACATTATGTTATGCAATATATTGTGTTCATTCAGGCCAGAATCAAGAATGATTCACAGCAAATTATGGATATTTACTGTTTCTGTCACGAGCAGAACTCATGTCTGTGATATACGTACATTGATGTCGTGCATATTGATCTAAGGCCATTTTATAGAGGTAATATATACATATTATGTTCGATAGTAGGCTTTAAGAGTTCTAAACGTCATCATTTACTGGTTGGTGTTCTGGCGATGAAATAGTCTCACGCCTAGCAAGAGACACGATTCAACGAAACTTGTCGACACAGCAGCACCGACTGATAAAGATATAAACAAATTCCAAGACATCTGTACGGAAAACACACAGTTTAGAATATGAATGTTTAGGTAAACAGTCCCGTTGGAAAGAGCACTCGGGTAAAATAAAAAAGACGAGAAGTTAATTAGAATTCAGATGATAATTACTTCGTCAAGTACCGTCGTAACTCCAGACTTGATGAATCATCGGGACAAATTATTCTGTTCCAGGTGATTCTTGTATGAAATTCATCACGCGGAAACGTTCAAAACAATTCGAAGAACTTCGTCTTAGCGGATTCAACCCATTACGATAAATGACAATTTCATTTACTCAGCACAGTTTTCTTACAAGCACGACTGAATGGTACAAAAACCAATGAGTGCAGGCTTTTGTAACTATAACTATAAAGATTCGCTGTAAAAAAATTCAATTTTCAGCGCAATTTTCTTCTGTCAAGCGTGCCGGACAGGATTGAGTTTTTCCCATTTCCGTGACGGAATCACATGTTGTCACGTGACACAAGAAGGTCTGCATCGGTGGTTCGGATATCACCGTGGTTTCGAATGAAGTGAGTACTCCGCTAACGACCGAGAACAAGCAATTTCCGGTGTAGGTTTTTCCACTAATCGCAAGCACGAACGGTTCACTATGGAATAAAACTTCCCGTCGAACTGTAAGCGATTGTAGAAAATTCATAAGTATAGCAGGTGAGTAATTGTCTACGCAATTAGGGCGATTATCCTCAAGTTGTTGTTTACATATTTACTAGAGTGGACATATTGGCTCTACTACAGAATGAGTCATTGCTTACAGCGATTCAGAACTTGAAGCGAGGTGCAATGGCTTATCACTTTTTCAATGGCCAGGCAATTAATGCATGGAAAAAGATAAGTATTACCTTAACCTAAGTATACCTTACGAAAAAACAATAGTGGCTTTGAAAAATCTTTCAAAATCGAAAACTTGGATTTTTCAAAGTCTATCTCTTCCTACAATTTTCAATATTTTTGGCTGAAATTTGGTGTGCAAACACAAAAACACAACACACTATCTTGTTTCGGGTCGTATGTACAAAATTGGCCAGGATCAAATGATTTTTTTTTCGCCGTGAGCTTTAGGCATGTTTTTTGGAACACAAAATAGCATCCAGAAAAAAATTGACAGCCATCTGCGATCTACAGTTCTGGTAATTTTCATTTTCATTGTCATTTTCAATTCCTTATTCTATCTATTGAAACTATAACAATTTCATCGGTTTTTTATCCAATAGCAACTGAATATAGCGAAGTCTCTGTGACAAGAAAATATCCTACGGAACGACAGATGTAAACGCGACGAGTTCGCAACCGAGCAGTAGATTATGACAATACGCAGACACACATATGCAGCTACTTGAACTTCAACAACCGTTGTATAATTGTTGTTTGCGTCACAGCCGTTTAACACGCTGATCACAACTTGTTCAATTACGTTGTCATCAGGATCAAAAGGGTAAAATGACTGCAGAAACAAAAGATACACAAGGGTTCGTAGATAATGTAATGGGTGCACAAACAGTTTACAGTAAAAACAAAATATGGTGCTACACTAAAGAGGCTCTATGGCTGTGGACACCTTCAAGTTTGATTTCGGAATCTACATGACCAAAATACATCGTGCTTGAATATTTTCATAGTCAAATTGACGTTCTCGAAAGCCTTTTTGAAAGCTTTAATCAATTTTTCAATGAATTATTCAATGGAGTGAAATAAGGTTAAACTGCAGGTTGCACAAGACACAAGACTTGCTAGCACTCGTAAAATATTATACCTAAATCTTTCGTTCAAATTACCAAATGCGCTTTGCTCAGCGGTTTATTCCACGACCTCAAAGGACGGCACGTGTCTGCGCGTGGGCCTTGAGGCCCGATACGCCTAGTACCTACTTCGCAAGCCTGCATAGATAGCAGGTATTCAATTACGTGGCGTGTGCTCATCACGCTGACTTGTATATGGATAGCGACGGTTATCGGATCTAGGCAAGAGTCAGCGTCTGTAGTGCATCTGTGACACATTGCACGTGTTTAGATCTTGCGGGTGGTTTCAAAGGCCCGGATGATCTACGAGGCGAAATTCGGACAATACTTTTTGCGAGAATGAAGGATTCGCCAATCACTGCTACGTCCGTAATGTTATTGTCTTTCCATTTCACGATGGTCATTGCACTATGCAAATTTTGCTTCCGAAGTTCTCTTGTCTCTCGAGGCACGTTCTCAATTACAATGTTAAATGGCTCCGCTGCGTGGTAATACCGAGATCACTATTTTGTGTTCTCTCGTGTTTTCATCCCCATCGTCCTCACCTTTCCGAGTAGGATGGTGCTTGGCTGCATGAATTGCGGGTATATTGCATGCAATCATGCGTAATGCGAGAACGAAAGAAAAAAGATAAGATTACGTTTGTCGAGTGTAATGAACAACGGTTAACCGTAGGAAGAAGGAACCATATTGTTTGTCCGAAAACCAAAAAAGTAGTATATTCATCAAAGCCAATCGATATCGCGTAATGCACCGTATTGTGATACCAGCGTTACCTTCCCGAAGCTTGAAAGGGGAAATACCTATAAAGTAATTCTTTAGTTTCAAAACTTATTCCCATTACTGATTCATGTCTTTACATAAGTGACGCGAAGTCTGCTTACCTGTGTACAAAGTCGAAATAGACGCAGTGGGTTATAATATTCCTTACAAAATCGAACGATGACAAATGGATGTTCGACTTTTGAAACTGGAAGTAAGTAGGTATAGAACTGCAGTGTAACCAAAGGCGTTAGTCAGTTTCTAAGGCGCTAATTTGCTTTTGTTCCTTCAGTATTTTCATTGCTATACATCTCATTATACATATATTGCAAACTCAAACGACATTTGGCAAAAATAGCGGTCACTTCACCAAATGAATCATCGACTATTACAGCTAGTTATGTGGCACATGATAGAAAAAGGTTAAGTGGGTCATGATGCGACAACGAACTGTGAAATCACTGGAATTGAGTTTGAATAATTGCGAAGTGTTTACTGCAAGAATCGAAACTTCTCGATGTTTTTTTTTTTTTATATACTTGTTCACTTCTATCGTGACAATTATTAGATGACAACGTACATCGAATGTCATTGTTTTTGTGGCCGGTATGCAAAAATAAAAGAATCATATTAGATCAGTAGCAATTTAATTTCATAAAATTTTGAAGCAAATCTCAGATAAATTTCTACTATTCTATGTTATACGCGGAAACTTTTAAGACTTTCAAGCATACAGAATGTGGAAACACCGTATAAACATCGTTAGCATTAATTTGTGCCTGAATAATTATATCAAACCTTTGAATGCCAGCCAAATTTGTGTTTTTTCAATATTGAACCTAAAATTCGAGATCAAATTGTATCAAGTCATGACCAGTACCTACAAAAGCATCAACGCAACGGTCGAATGTACAAAATTGCATAAAATCTTGACCCATAAACTTTACTCAAAGTTTCCCTGAGGACAAGCCGAGGATCGAAAGGATTCAATCGGAAACTACGCGGCGACACAGCAAAGAATCAGCGTTGGCTTGCTTCTACGTCGCAGAATCTATGAATTGAAATTAGACAATTAAGTGTTCGACGGTGAGAGTACCGACAACATATGTACATGAGTGTACCAATTTAAATGGTTCGCTCTTCAACGATGCGACATTTTACTGTCTGAGCGACTGCCGTATCTGCATGAGTAATCGTTGATGCGTGTCCCAGAGATAGGCGTGGTGTGATCTATATATATATATATGTATATATATATACAGCCACGTTTAGATATGTGCAGTACACATACACAATACATACATGTCGCCGTTTCCAGCGGTAAAAATTCTTACCGAGCCGTAAAGGCAACCGTTCGCCGGTTGTAACTTTGCAGTCTACCTGCGTCAGAAACTCGAAGTAGGTACTGACCTGACACGAGGAGTTACCAATGAAAGTTTGTTTTGTATTCCGTAATACCTTTCCATATAGGTAGAAAGATCGCGGGGATTCGAAGGTTAATTCAGCCCGCCTGACAGTCCGACTATATTAAATCTGTGAAGTCTATTCAACTGTTAACCTTCGAGGACTCTGCAATGGCCGAATTACCAGGGTGTTTTTCATTATCACTTTTCTGCAACCTTGCAGTGCAGCATGACGTGTACTTGGAATGATAGACAAACGTTACTAGGTGTCGGAGTATTCATTCGATGAGAATAAGATAATATACCTTAGAATTCCAGCCGTGGGATTATATGCCGAGCACTAGATAAGTTTATGAAGATTCTCCTTTTATATCGTCATCAATGCTCAACGTTTGCCTTGAAAAATGAAAGCCATCGAAGGTTCTAAAACTGTATCCTGAATCTGTCGCCGAAGCGAGAAACTTCGTTTGGAACGATTCGACGAATTTACAATCGTGCCAGAGGATTGAATGACACATAATTCACAACATGGTTTCCTGTTCACGTCATTGATGCGTAACTTTGCGTAATGTGACAGGCTGACAAATGTACGAAATACACTCCTCAATTTGCCGAGTACCATCACTCACAATAAACGCAACGCTTCGGTGCCCATGCCTTTACAACCATGTACTCCATGCCTCTCTAAACAACCCAAATGTTAGTGCTTGTATAAGGTTAGAAAACATCAATACACCTTCGATTTTTAGTAACGTTTACTAAAAACGAGTATTAGTACCATTTCCGACCCACGGATATTGTTAAAATTTTCACGGGTCTCGGACCCACATGCCGTTAAGAAAAACGTGCTGGGCTTTAATAAAGACTCACCAAGTTGTGGAAACAATTGCAAGGAATCTGAAACAAGAAAATGAAATGGTTAAAAACATCGCCGTCGGAAGTTAAACGCACTCTGCACACTGATCGGTATCATCAAGTGGTCTTTGCCTCGATGCTGCATTTCATCCGGCCAATTGCACTTCGGGATAATTCTTGCGATGTGCCTAACTTTCGAATGAACCAATACTCACGCCAGCGGTGTTAAGTATCGATTAAATCAACTTGTCTAAGAAGTCAGCATGGACTCGAAATTGCCTGAATAGACGGAGAAACTTTATGAGAAGGACTGCAGCCTGACAGTTCTTAGAAGGATTTCGAACCTAGCTTATACGTTTTACTATTTAATTGCTTTGGCAAATTTTTCTGGTGTCTGGAGCAGGTTTAGCATTATGAGATTATCTTCCCTGCCGATGTTGGATTTTAGTGTCAGCAGTAATGGGCAGTAATATAAACCGACTATAGATGAGGAACCAACACCAGTCGATATAGATACGTAAGCACTCGGCAATTGTATTTCAAGGGCCAATGGGCTAGCCGGGGATCGGTAAGTTTGAATTATTTACCAATAAATCAAAGGAAAGCGTACCGTTTCGTACTTGTCTTGCCACCAGAATTATTGATGGATATATTTCTGTTTGGTAATCCGATTGCCTTGAAGATTATACGAAATACATGTTCAAATTATTCCAATATTGGTGGATCATTTGGACGTTTGGCAGTACTTATGATTAATTTCGGGTAAACGAAAATCTAGAGACAATTCCAGAATTTCCGAAGGAATATGTTTGAGGGAATAAATTCAAGTATTTTGTAACAGCTGAATAGTAATGCGTCAATTTTACATAGCCGGCAACTATTATTTTGCTAATTTCACTTCTAGTTATTCAAATTTAAGTTATACCAAGTATAGATCGTTCACTCAAGAGTAGAAATTCGCGAGCCCATTCACTTTATGAATTTGACGCTCACACAGTCAAGTAGTTCCGCTCTTTGTATATACGTATAGTTTGATTGATTATTTTCTCGCCAGCTCTTAAGAAATTCGCATTACTTGTAGTCGTTTGTACGTTAAAGTTCCTTTTAATAAAGGGACAAAAAATGTAAGTTATTAACTCGTAACTTATATTAATTACAGCTACTTTCACGCCACTTTACAAGCTCAAAGAGCACGAAGTTTCTTTTGATGGCCGTGTGCGGGCGGAAGTGAAGAGATTTGTAAGCAGTGTAGCGCGTCACTTTTGCACTCAAGAACCCGGAGATACAGCGAGTAAAAATAAAGGAAGGCTGAAGAAAAAAATCTATGGAATAAACTAGGAAAAGTAGATCAGTTTAAAAGTGGATCTGAATTTCCGTAAAAGAATTCTTGTGAAACGCGAGTCAATATACAAATTTACACACAATTTAATGGTAGACGTTGAAATAATTATTAAACGAAAAAGTAAACGCGAGTAATGTTTTCTCAAAGTTAAAAAATGATTTGGACCACCGGCTGCTTTTTTTACCAATGCCTGACATTGGAAGAAGAAACAAGAGAGCCTGCTCAGTTTGATCGCGGATCACAGTGCCAAAATAATACGACTCACCCGATCCATGTAAATGTGCTAACACTTTAGAACCTATTTTTAAAATCACCAACACCATAAAGAAGTACCGCTGATCTCAGCTGTTCTTCTGGTATAGATGGAGCAAAGAACAGAAGCATACATTTGACCACAGAGCTTTTATGTGAGGAAAGGAATAAGCATTTTCTAGTAAACGGTCAGGTGGACCGATATAACAATATTGGTAGGAAGAAACGCTCCTTGGGTGCTAACGATGGTTCGATCAAACGGAAGGAATATACGTTCGACTTGATCTGCGTTTTGGCTGCGTTTCTAAACATGGCGCGTGGCTTCGTGCGTCAGTGCAGCACATATCTTGCAGCCGGAATAGGTTACCCCTAAATATGCGTGCCGACGCTATTTCCGAACGGCCTGGATCGAGGCTTTCGTGATCTAGCATGGCGCTGATGACACGGCTACACTTCATTATTTTTGGCTTCACTTGACTATTTATACCGCCTGCAGGGTGCGCAATGCGTGCGCACTATCTTATACAATATCAGCAGAGACACTGATATCTACGTCGACGCACCACCTTATTTAACACCAACGGCGTGATTTCGGGTTATTCGAGTGCGCCGAATTCGCAACAATAAGGGATGCAGTAGGTACTCCGCTTAACAGTGAAACTGCGAAAGCAATAATGGAATGAGAACAGTTCAACGATTAATGATGATGGTACCACGTATCAGCAAGTCAATTTTCATTTTTCAATAGTTGTTCACAGTCTGAGATTGCTGCAAGGACTGATCGTTTATAGACTTTGATCCGCGAATGCAGGTTACTCGAGCAATAACGGCACTATTCGCAAATTGATATTATTCGTTCAAGGGTTTTTACTATTAACAAGGAAGGGCGACACTCGTCATTATAAAAACCATTCATTTCGAAAAGCCTGGACAAGTAGTAGCCAGTCTTGTGAACAGTTTTCAATGGTTTCCAAGCCAACTCCTTATGACAACTTCCAATCGTGTCACTCGAAAATAAAAGTACTTCAAGTGATTCCATAACCCTTCGATACAGACACTTGTGTATTTTCCTCTCAAGGATTTAAAAATGACATAATTTCAAGTGAAGTCTAATCAACCGACAATTCCTTGTGACTTGTCTAATGATGCCTGACACTAATGCCTAGCAGTCACATTATTACTAACAATCTTCGATTTGATATCGAGTTGATTTCATTACGATTCCAATATGTCGAACTGGTGATCAGCCCTTGGCCTCTCTATGCGACCCCCGTAAGACAACATGCGTGAAATAAATCATCGTTCTGCGATCTTCCGATACGGTTGGATAACTCTCGTGGCGCCGCGTGAAGAGACAGCATTCCTTGGAGAGCTTTAACGTCGTGCAAGTTGCGTCGCTTCTCGTCCCGGTCGATCGAGGTGGTGTCGTCATGACAATAATGACCAATTATCGGAGCGATTAACTTTATTGGTTCTGCATAGAGAATTGAGGAGCTGGCCACTCGCCAACAACCGACTTCAGGCTCGTAACGGTTCGAGCCTCCGGTGGCTCCAGTTTGCAGCTTTGGGTCTCGTTTCAGTGAATCTTTACTCCGTCCCGACGGGGTCTCTGTCCGATCGGTCGAACCTTGGTTCATGGCCAGACGTGTACACCTCGGCGCGACCGAGGAACGTGAAGAACACGCTTTGCTCGTATTTGGTTCTCCGCTCGTCCATTTTGCTACGAGCATCTGCAGTATTCCTCTTCCTACTAGGCATTTTGATTGATACTGCCTATCTATTTTCAAAATTCGCACCACCTTTTTCATGTCGACTAGAAGCATAGACTCCTCTTCGTAATTACACCGTATTTTGGTCCGTAGTCAAACCAATATATTCCGTCAAATATTTCTAGCTTAAAGCCTGTTACAAGTATAAGAGGTTTGCGTTTTGAATCAACTGTACCTAAGATGTCTGGAAACTTTTGAACTTTACTGACGCAAACTTATGTTTTGAAGAGCGGAATAAATTTTTGATAGATGCAAAATAAAGCTGTTTGCATTATTGTATCTTGACCAACGATTTGTTCATGGAAAGTCGTGAAATCAATATTTTTTTTATTTGAACAGCTAATACTTTTCTTCAATCAACGGATGAAGTGCTAGTTCTTTCGGGATCTGAATTATAGATTGCAAATACACGAAATAAATTTTTGGTCGTAATATTCGCCAGAAAATGTTTTTTTTTTAAATTTTATTATCATGCAAAACGCAGAAAGTTTTAGACATAAGTGTTGCGAAGTTTTTCAGACAACTTTTGTCAAATTTTGCTTTAAAAGTTTCTGCATATCTCTACAATTCGCTGAGTTTCTCTGGTACACTCCGCATTGGATTCTCGAAGCTGATTTCTCTCGTAGCGAAAATCATAAATTCTGCTAAACATTTTTACAGTTTGTAAAATTTATCTGCAAGTTAGGCTTTCCAAGTTCAACTGGTAATTTATTCCTCTTTCAATTACAAGCGTTGATATCTTGTTGTACAGTCCGTCTCATTTATTTAAAATTTTCTGCGATTCTTTCACCGCAATGCAAAACGTACGAACACAGGAAAATATCTGACGTCTCATTATTTTTAAACAAATGTTTGCAGAGAAATCCATTAAAAGTCACACAATATTTTATGGACCTTTAAAGACACAATTTTCTGTAATATTTTACGTTTTCGACAAATTTTCTCGATTTCTTTTGTTTTCTTTAAATATTCACAAAAACATTTAGAAACTTATGCGGGATTTCGTAGAGAAATTTTTCTGACTTGAAGTAACAAATGTTTTTTTCATGGTTCCAAGTGTGATATTTCCCCCCAAAAAAAACTGTCGATTGTGGAGGTCTCCAGACTCTAATTCATAAATTAGCGTTCAGCCCTGTGCCGTACTGTGCATACGTAAGTGTTATGGACCGCCGAAAATACGTATATTTGTTCTGTTTTTAGCGAGTAGTGTTTTACTTTCGAGTCTTCAATGCTTTCAATTTATTCGGCGGTTCTTAGCGGCGCGGTACTTGATACGCGTCACTAGTGACGGCTGTAAAAAGAAATTGAACTTTCACTCACTGTCATTATGTAGGAGTAAAAAACAATTGTAATGCTTACGTAGACAATGAATTTGTTCATGTGGACTAGTTTTTGCACGCACCGAGAATGTTATTTACAACACAATAATTGTGAAGCAACGAGACACACACCTTGTGTGTCTGAAATAGTTTATCTCATTCATACGAAGAGTAGCATCACTCTGCCGATATGTTTTAGATCGGTGCATTGATTATTTAATTTGTAAATAATCGTTTGAACTGTCTAAATGCAGAGAGAAGGCAGTCAGGTAACATCATGTTGACGAATATTTGCATAGTTTTCTTTTCACTCATTGTCAATGACACAGTTCTGCATCTCTCTTTCTGAAAGTATGTACAAATCGACATTTCGGTTTCTATATATATAATATATCCAGTAGATATATGTGTATAGATACATACAAGTGTGCCACGTAATCGATACCGCGGTTTCTTTGTGAACTTTGCTAAGTATGTGCAATTGTTATTCCGCAATGAATTTTTTCACGATTAGACGTTACACGCTTCGTTAGGTAAGAGCGTTAAATGTCAGTTCTGCAGTTTGCACGAATCAAGGACGCTTCAAACGCTGTACCAGATTATATTTACAAATACACAGTGCATGCGAGAAGGTGATGCTGGAGAAATCGAAATCCTCGAGTTCACTAGTGCTTTCAGACTCACGAACACGTAACAACATGTTTCGGTCCTACTTCGGTCGAAATTGATGTTGTATATGCACACGAATGTTTTGAGCAACAATCTTGTGACGACAATGTATTATCGACAAGCGTATAATTCTAATATTACCAGGATTTATCTGAACGTCAATTTGAATCGATGAAATCTCCACTCCTGTCTCAATGGATGAATATCTGAGATCTGACAATCAAAATATCAAATGTATAATTTAAAACGAGAGATATGAGAGGCCAAAGTCATTCAAAATCTGAATGATATACATATATGCTTGAAACGATGACTTTTGATACATGTGAATGAAGGGAACGTCCAGATTTGATGAGATTGATTCAATTAATTCAGACAGGGAACGTGACAGATTTTATCTTGAAAAAACCACTCGATCGCGTGATATGTCTTGATTTTTCATCGGCGAACGATGAAAGTGTACCTACGCAGGTACTTCACCAGAAACATGTGAAGAGTATACCTAATTGTATCAGTAATATCTATATAATTGACCCACCGATCATTAGCATAGAGCAAAAGTTGTGCACCATTTTTGAAATTCCGCGATAATTTTGAACCATTTTTTGGTGAATACGAGGAATTGTAAGAAGATGCGGTAGAATGTTGTGAACAAAATATCGATTGGTCTCGTTCCAAATATAAACGTCAACGAGAGAACTGGGTCACATTTTACAAACCATTATCGATGTGTTGACTACTATATAGATAGCTGTGTAGATATTCGTAGATAACGGTCAATCGTACGAACAAAGCTGACCCAAAAACTCTGAAGCGTACGGAAGCTGAACCGTCTGTACCGTCAAATGCCCAAGTGAAGAGATGAAGGAATAACCGTAAGCGTAATTTTTCTCAATTTATGATATTCGTTTTCTGGCACGTAGGTAAATCCTTCGTTTTTATCAAGGGTCATCGCTTCGCTTTGACTGCAAGAAATGACTGACGATGATACATCGAGTCAAATTGGGTCTGGCGTAATGTGCTGCACCTACGTACACATACCTATATAACCATTCGTCTATATCTGATGTAACCAATGGTTTTAATGTCGCATCGTCAATTGGAGTTGTCATATTGATCTCATAGTGTCTAAATTGTGGATCAATCAAAGATTGATGACTCTGAACTAGATGAGTGATCCATATTCGGCGGATCTTCGGTAATCCGTAGAATGTTTACAGAATTCCGGGGTCTGATTGTAAGGGTGTTTCCTAGTCCTTCAGTAAACATTGCAAAAGTTAACACATCATGTAAAATAAAATTGCCAACAAGATTGTCGTAACGTAATAATCTTGCACATTATAATATTTTGCGGGAAAAAATTACTTTCCCCAGCTGATCAAGTAACCGGATTTTAGCTCATGGCCGATATTGATCATCGAAGGATTAGCGTGAAGCTTTCCTCACTTTGTTGCCGTCGCGTCGGTAGTTTAAATATTACGATTAAACTCGCAGAGCCTGCCGTGGCTATAGTTTGTTCGCATATATTATACCGACGTTCCTGGTATTAACCGCACTTATCTGGCGGTATATTCGTTGCCTCAATTCGCCGTAAGCTCTACCTGCGCAGTTGCGAGATCGCGATGCAATGCAAAATTTTCGACCTCGTGATTTTGAAACGGGGATTTTCGTAACGAAAGTTTATGATTGGTAAGCGGTATCGACGGTGAATGAAAGCTTATTGCTTTGTCATTACAGATTACATATCGTAAAGGTAATTAATTACAATTTCGACGATGATAACCAGGTACAAAATCAAGCTTATATCGATCGACGAGCTGCCGCGACATTGTTAGCATCTCATAAATTATAGAAATTTTACAAATCAATAAAATTATTGCGTTAACCTCTTTTTCGATTGGGAATTTTTCTATCACTCTTCAGAGAATGCACATGAAGTGGCGAATATGAAACCGTGAACTCTGACAATGACCGGCTAATCGACTCACCTCGGCCAGTTAAAGGGATTCAGGATTTTCATCTGAATGCGATCAGTCCGCGAAGGTCAGGCGGCGGCGCAATTATTACAAACCAGATCTTGCTTTTCCTTACCACGAGTTTAGCAACAGTTTCTGGTAAACGAATCATGCAACCACAAATATATCGTGAGAGAAATTAAGAGAGAAAGCAAAACAATATAATTCTATAAAAAACATTGCTGGGAATACTCCAGTGGCGAAGGATTCTAACAACTAATTATTACACAAGAACTGACGATACGCCTTCGGCCATACACTGCACGTGATCGATTTCTGATTTCATAGAAGTGTGCGGGCAGGGATAAACGTTCATGTCTTGGAAAAAATACGAAAGCATCCGCATGTTTGAGCATGGATTCTATTGTGTAGTATTTTCTAGAATATGTCTAAATGATCTTACGTGATCTCAGAAGGACATTTGGTTCATTGTCACAGAAACACGTCGCATCCTTGAAAGCTGGAACAAGGTGCTCTCCGGATCATTCGACGTTTTTCTGATCCAGATGCCTTTTTCTCTCAAACCCCACCCCAAATGCCTAAACAGCATGGGTACAAGTGTGTAAAAGTCCAAAGAACACTAGTTAAAACATTTGCTCCATCAAGGTCGCAGAACGCGCTGTTCGTACCAGACAGCAATGGCGACTGACTAAGGTGATCACGCCGTTACGTCACAAGCAATCGTGCAAACGGAGGTTACACATGCTTCCGTGGGTAGATTATCTTTGTATACTGACAGGTGCCAAGCCACGTGAAATCCTTAAATTCATTTCATTTGGCGGGACACGATCGCCGCAGTTATCAGTAGCTGCTGTTTTCAATTTCCCGCGTAAGGGAATTCTATCTCATTCTGGATTCTGGCACTGTGGCTTTGGTCCGATGTTGCGCAATGTCTAGGCGACTAATTTCGTTCAATCGAACCGCACGGTTATCAGGATGCCGCTGATTGACATATTGACTCGGTAGATCTTATCAAAATCACATGGGAGTACCGGAAGTGTCGATAACAAATACGACGATTGGTTTCCAGATGAAAGGAAGGACTAATTGCGGAACTCGATGATGGAAAAGGGTATAAAAGGAAATTAAGTTTTCCTGCTGGATGTTCGTTGGCTTCGACATCGTTCGTCCATTATTAATACTTCATTACCTTGGGCGCGAAAAAACGCGGTGCATTCACCTTTGGCGATTGAGGTGAGTTGAATGAAGGCTTCGGGAATCCACCGTTCGCTCCTCCTCCTCCAACTGCGAACAGATCCCCAGACTTTTTCTCTGTCTGGTCCAGATGAAACTCGTCGACGGTTGTCTACTCATTGCCAGGCATGAAATTGGAATAGCGGACAAAGAGTATAACCTTGCTCGTTTCACAACCAGCCGCCGCGCAGCGTGATCCTAATAACGCCTGGGATTCTTGGTCATTTTTTACCGAGCAATTGTATTCAGGAATTATACAGCGCGGCGAGATGAGACAATCAGTGGACTAAGGTCTTCTGAAACCATGATGTTGCGATACCTTGGCAACACGGCAAATTACGTTACTACCAAATAGTGAAATTTCGTTAAATGTTTCTGTACGACGCACCCCGACTTTTCACTAAATTTAAATAATAAAAAAAGTCCCCATGCACTGAAAGGTTCAACGATCACTAGAGGTTTGGTTATCTGTGAGAAGGTGATTCCAAGAAGTAAGCTCGCACCATCAGAGTCGAAGGCCTTCTTGCATTGCGTACCAGCATGCACTCGCGTATTTCGTCTTGTTTCATTTATATTTTACGAGGCTGCAGAAAAAGAACGACTTGACTACAGTCAAAACAAAGTGCCCTGCAGCCTGTTGTCCTCTTAATTGATGCAGTAAAAATAAGACTGTTGACCAGTTGCGTATTAGAATTGCGACTGATTCTTTGCGCACAAAAGTTACGCGTGTATACGTTGTAGACTTAAAAAGGTATGTAAGTAAGTAAGAGCAGACAATTTCAGCCTAAAATCTCCGTCTCCGAAGTGAAACCAAGCGGATGAATGAAAAGAGATAAAAAAAAAAAAAAAAAAAAAAAAAAAAAAAAAAAAAAAAAATTAAGCAAATAATAACAAAAAGTGAGTAAATCAATAAACAACTTCTCTCGTCTCGCTTTCGTGAGTAGGTACCGGATTCACATTACGAATTTCGAAAGAACCAACAACGATAATGAATCGGACGAATTGTTCAAATTCTACATTACAAAAATGGTTGTAAAGTGTGTTTTTTCTTTACATATCACATCGAGCATGCTACAAGTACTCGTGTGACCATTGAATAAAAGGATAGAAAATAGAAGAGCAAAACGAAAAATCATATTCTTCAATGCCATTTATGCTGGGTAAATTACCGTAGGAAGACAGTCGGGTACAGAGAGCAACAACGCATTAGCATTCCTTGCAAGCCATATAGTATCTCTAAGGCTTGTAAGTACGACCATAGCGGTAATGTAATGTAATGTCATTGTATTTGTTTTCGTTGGTTATTATCGTACAGTACATGTAATTGCGAATATACTACGTCCTTGGGCTTGTCAGTCTGTCATCCTCTGTTTTAAATTTAATTCGCTAACGCGTAATAGAAGTTCATAAAAATATCAATTTCGTGGCTTTTTCTCCGGAAGCTACAGCGACATAAAGAATTTCGCATGCGTTTTCACCGCCTTACTCCCGAAGGATTCACAGCTGTGTACTGTTTTGCTCAATGACGTTTCTAGGCAAGACAATTTACCTACCGGGAGTACGTCTGACTCACTGCGCAATAGTTAAGACAATTTGCAAATTTCCGACCTTAATTGTTATCGGTGATGTTGAAATGGAATATGTATATATGCCACGTAGCAATCGGTCCTTGTAATGCAATTACGAGAGAGGGACCTCCTGATCAACGGGTAGATAAAATTCGCGTAGGTGGTTGTAAATTTTAATTTGCCTCTCGACATACACGATCACCAGGCATAATCACTACTCATATTTTTAACTTTCTAAGCTAACCAGGCCACTTTTTCTACTTCATGGTCACGGATTTTTATGTATAATCTTACGTACCCAGCATAAAACTCAAGTATACATATATCATACACACGTATGTAGATACACGCGTGCGAGAAAACTGATCGTTAGAGATTCGTATAAAATAGTCAACAGGTTCCGCTGGTCGTCCGTTTTCCTTCGTTTTGTTTTCTTTTACCGGTGTTAGGTCAAGTAAGTGGAACTGACTTCAGGGTATTCGTTTTGTAAAAGAGATCTTCTAGTTTCTAGACTCATGTTGAAATAAATGTGATCCAATTGTTGGAAAATAGTACGATGAAAATCGGAACTTGAAATTAAAAGTACGATTCTTCCCACTCAAGCAGGTCCCGATTTTTCAACTACAAAACACATTTGGTAGCAATGAATCTCGGCTCATGATCCGTTTGAACAACAACCGAAGAATTCGGGACTTGTGATATCGGCGCCATTCTCACAGGCTGTCACCCTCTGCCATTTTAACAATCTCAAATCGGACGCTTAAATTTCGTTTTGGGATTTTCACCGCGGTAATACTGAACTCTTCACGTTTGCACAGCGTGCAGTTTATTGTAACACATACAGACAAACGGCGTATAAACTATTGCAATTTAATTTTGGCTAGTCGTGAATATGATGATTCTAGACACCGATAAGCATCGATCGTATAAGTGTGATAACACATAGGTGTATCACCTTCCTTGACCGAGCGGCATTCAATGTCAACGTTCAGAGAGGATCAGGGGCATATATCCATATACATATACGTATAGGTACTGTATATACTCGTATGTACGTCCGTCGTTCGATAACGTCGCAAATACAGTTGATTGTCGTTAACTCTGCAGGCTTTGACGATTGTTGCAAGAGCGCGGTTTTCCGGCTGTACTCTTTGTTCTTAAATTACCAACATATGGCGAACACGCAAGACCAATTACCAGGGCAACAGCCACACATTTGTATAGAGCATAAATGCATGCACCCTCTGCGATTGCAGTTGCTTGGAGCGATAAGACGATTGTGTCACCAAATTGCGCGAGAAATATGAAGCCTTTTGTTACATATGTATATATATTATATACGCTGTTTCGTATTGGCAGAAATTCTCATCGGTTTTTGGAATTGCTGTTGGAACATCTAGTTATAAGCACGTGTAACCTTGGAGGTGAAACGTAAAAATTTTACCTTTATTATACGTGGGTACAAACATAACCGGAATATTTTCGTCAGGAAAGTAAAACTCTGTTACAGCCTTGGGTTCGATTTGTACGACTCTGTAATTCCTCTTTATTCGTTATATCTGACGGCTCATTATCGGTCCACGTCTTTTAACATCAAGACTCAATTGACCTCCCATTATAGAGGAGGACATTATTAAAATCTACAACTGCGTTTAGGTGTGACCTTCAATGTGCGAATTGTTTGTTCTAACTTTGTAACCATACAAAAGCTGGTCAAACGTTTGGCCAATTAATATTTTTCGCCCGTTTCCCAACGACAATGAATGTTGTACGTTAGGTCATCACCCTCGAGGAGTCAAACCGAAGTGATCTCAGCATTTCTTGCCTTTTCGAAAGGTATATAATTGTCGAAAGTGTGATTTCGTCGTCTTAAGGTGCGTAACTTGAGCCATCTATTCTAAAAATGACAAGGTCACTGGGTTGAGAGAACTTTAACTGAGAGCCCTTGCGTTTTAAATATCAAGATATCTGAGCAAGGAATCGAGGGTTTCTGCTTGGTTGATAATTGTTGGCTCCCACGGAGGTCAACTCTTGTCCAGAGAATGAATAACCGTATAGAAGCTACATCTTTCGGCGGAGGACATTGGCCAGAATCGCCAAACTTGTTGCCAAGCAGTCGAGGCCGCCCGTTATAGTCAAATATCTGTTCTACGTGCCCCATAGGCCACAGGCTCCTTGTATGCATGCGGCTCTTTGTAGGTGCTGGCCGAGCAAAAGACTCAAGTTTACAACAAGTTATATACCCGATTCTGTCCGCGCTTGCCAAGAGACTCAAAGTTATTGTCGGCAGGTGAACACTTGACCGAAATATCAAATGTAATAAAATTTTGTACATTTTTTTTTCTTACGTTTACTTCTGCACTTGAAATAAATTGTTATGTCATAAGTTTGTAATAGTGGATTTCCGGTCTTGGTCTGTGGAATGATCTAGAATATATTTTCTATTTATAATCGTATAATCCTGTAGCAAATTTTTTTTTGCCATAGCAGACATTCAGGATCAACATTGATTTGGCAATTTATTCGGACACGACGAATGCGTGTGTACTTGTCGTATTATATTCGTTACTCGAATTACAGCGATAATAATTGTTTGAAGCATGTTTCTCGCACTCCGTCGAAACGGAAATGACGCGGACGCGACTTTTCGTTTAATTATTTTAAATTGAGATTAGTCCGCACACCGTGGCCGACCATGTGAAAATTCATCCTACTTGCACGTTAATTATGCAACCACAAGTTAGGATGTATTTTTCATTGTTATCATATTGTCGTCTGTGTATAAAGCCGCGGACACGTGTGATAAACGTGTTCATTAAGTAGAAATTACGTAATTCTATGACGAAAAAATTATTCCTGCAGTCGAAATACGTAATACATGCATGTTGGAGATAAGTTTGCCATCCATTTTCATCATTTTTACGGTAAAAAATTAATGAAAAAATAAAAACAATCACGATAGCATTTAACAGAAAATCTGTAAACTATGTTAATTCAACGCGATCGGCAGATCAGACTCTGTGTTATTGTTTTGGTCTGTTATCGAAATAGTAGAAAAAGAATCTACGGCAGAACTGAGAGATAAGTGTATCGATTTTAAGAAACGATGCGATAAGTAATTCCAAAGAATTAATCGATATTTAATACGGTGATTGAGATATCAGGTTTGATGGTCCCGCACAAACTAATTAAATGTCTCGATTTGCGCCGCAATTTTTCAACGGTTTATTACCCCATGTGAACATAGCTTGTTTTTACGTCAAACGGAATGAAAAACAACAACAACAAAAAAAAAGAGAATTGCAAACCCGTCATTGACAGCATCATCGTTAGCCAAAGCTCGTTTAGTAAGCGTGTAAAACCTGTTACGTTAACAGTCGTCACGTAATTCAATTATACTACTTGTCACACAAAATATATATACGTGTTTACGTTTACACATCGATCGATAGCATTAGATGACGAAAGAAAAACACATGCAAAGAAGCTAGGATATACGTATACATTCAATGAGAAAAATAGAGGGAAGGAAGAATGGAAAGCCCGGTTTTATCGGCGGTAACAGGATTTGCACAGGCAGGAACAATCGTACTTCCTGTAGATACATGCCTACGTACGTTCTGCAAGACTGCGAATAATCGAAATCGATACACGGTTTATCGGCTTAAGGACATAAGTCACAAGGTATTCCGTATATATTTTCGATCAATTATCATTTTCTCTGGTGCGCAGTGTTTTTCAACGTCAAACAATCATTCAACCAGGTTGAATTAATATTTTTAATACACAGGTGTCATTGGTGATCATTCAGATGAAAATAATTTCACTTGTTATTCCGTTCATCGTCTGAGCTGCGTTGTTTGTTTATAATCGATCATTCGCTAGTTGCGATCAACGCCGAGCTACTTATCGTAATCGAGAGTATGTGAATGGAATTCACTAATCGGTGATACCTAGAAACATCGAAGCCAGAAATGATCCGGCAAAATTTTTTGACAACTCTTTGAATCGTTCGTGATGAATATATATCTATATATATGTGCAGCTATATATCATGCTGCAGTCTCTGATTGTTAGACGCAGACTAAACGATTTGGCTAATATTGATATACGTTAAACCTGCGAAATTTTGACTAGCTCTACCCAAAACCTTGAGGCGACTTGGCTCGTTTGGCAAATAACTATTGTCTCGTACATGGTCACGTGCTTCTCGAATGCCCCTAAGGAGGAAGCAGCTGCCCGCGATGTGACTAAACTAATGTTGATTGCCGTTTCAAAGAAAAGGTCAACTGACACTTGAACTTCTAGCAGTTAATATTGATATTAGAGAACGATAATGTACTCCAAATGGCTGCTGCAGCATAGAGCGTCGATCCGTCCGGCAGTTGCAGCATCCTTCTGCGATGATCGTGTAATAAGCCGATTCATTAATCGCTCTGCCGATATTTTTAAATGTCCTCTAATTGCCATCATAATCGGCAAACCGCAATTCTGTTCGTCGACGCGTTTCCAGTAATTCAAATCGTATCAGTTATCATTCGAGTTGTGCATTCGCGATCTATCGGCGCAATGGATCGCTGGATCTTGGCAAATTCGTACCGATCCAGATACGCTCCGTCGATATTATCGCACGAGACACGCCGGTAAATTTGAATTGTCTTGCGAGGCTTGGGCTGCACAGGTAAGAGGCGGCCGAGTGACAGGTGATAAATCAACCTGCAATACAAGCCCAGCCTGTTATCGACGCACGACGCGTTGTCTCGTCGGTAAGAAATCCTGCGACACGTATATCCATATGCGGTAAGGTATTTGTCCAGTAGTGCAGAGCTCTACCTTACAGACAGCGAGTCATACTCTCGCTAACTGCACAATCGTGTACGGCGAGTAAACGGGCGACTGTAAAATATGGCGTTAACACCTCATTCTGAAGAGTAAAGACCGACCGGAGGTGATTAGACTGCACATTTGTCTGATGAGTTTTGAAAACGGCAGCTGATAATCATGTCGATATTAAAGTATGTGGGCACCAAGTTTTTTCTACAATTTTTTGTTTGAATGAATTACTTGACACGGGTAATGAATTTTATTCATTCGAGAACCCAGGATTAAGGACCTTGAAATAGTTTTCAACATTTTTTTAGAAAGTAGAATGTCAAAAATGTATCTCGGTTGAATGTGATATTATTGATTGCGATGGCAGGTATTGCCGAATGAAATTTGTAATGATGACTGCGCCTTGTATCACAGTATAATATAATATCTATTAAACAGAATTTGCCTTCAAATTTAAACGAATGACGTGGATTAGTGTCGATTTAAAAGTCTGCAGTGCGTCAGTAAGGTTGAACGAGCATGACGACCTCGAAAAATGATCTAAGAAATACCACAAATTATACAAGCCGTAGAATCAATAAAAAAAAGTGTGAATTTTAATAGGAAAAACTAATTTTGACATATTTCAAATCGCAACGTATTACAATGAACGATTTTGGAACAGCGTATGGATCAGAAGATAATTGCGCAGAGCTTGCACAGCATAACGTAATTAAATTACACGTATATTGTATATAAAGTATTATAATTTTGCGCGCACATCCGGACGAACAAGGCTGTCAAACACGCGTGCATCCGGTGTTACGCCGTCTTACGCCCAGCCTGTACTATGTTTAAATTTTCGCGCCATTTTCATGCCAGAATGCAAACAGCAATGAATGAATCAGTAGAGATCTTGGTGCCGGTGAACCTATTTTTGATGCAGGAAAGTCACTTGATCCACGTATGATATTAAACCTGGGCAAAGCGAATTTTTTATATACATAAATCCCTTGCGCGGATCTGAAATTGGTAGCATCATCATCGAAGAGGGAAACGAAGTATTTTAAGAACCCCTTATGACAAGTATCTCGCTTTGCATAATAATTGCGTGTTGTATTGATACTGGCCTCTATTTTTCCGTGCGAACTTCTTATTTCGATAAGAGCGAGCATATTATACTTGGACAAAACATTTCCTTCGCTTCGCGTATCTATGTTCGACGAAAATGACGTGTTTAATCCACATATGAGTACCATTAAACACTTCCACTAACGCTATACTCCATCCTGGACAAGAAATCATTATCAAGAATAAATAAAGTTTTATTTGTTATATTAAAACCGCGACATTTCTTCCGTTATTCTTATCCGCAGAAGGCATGGATTATACGGTATAATATTTTGCAAACTATTCACGATTTTCGCATCGAAGGTTACAGAGGATACGCCAAAAAAGTTTTTTTTTTTTTCTTTTTCTTATCTTTCAGTTTTTCAATTCATTCATGATACATTAATAAATAATGGTAATACGGTGGCGGGGAAGATGTTTGATAAAGTAAATTCAATTCTTTATTTTACGATAATTTTCGTTCTTTGCGGAAATATATTTTGCCCTTCGTGATTTATGGTATGGAGACGTCACGTTTTTTTTTATCTATACGTTTATCGATGTGTATGATTATACGGGAGTAAATAAATAAATGAATGCTCACCGGTATCGTTATCCCGTCCTTGAATTCCATCACCACCGTCATCGGCAGCTGTTGATTGTGCTGCAAATATAACGATACGAACAGGTTAATATATTATAATACCAGCGTATACACAACACGTTTAATTATTTATTGAAAATTATCAAGTAAACAAAAGAAGGGAAATAAGAAAAAACATTCAGATTGCATATTTTTATCGAATTTATATTACGTTACACTCGCAGAAATGAATATTTACGAGTTTGATTTTTATATTGACAATGTACTTCCGACATGTTCATTAGTATTGAATAAACTTCGTCTGTGTATTACATAAATATTCAGATATTTGTTTTACTCGGAGTATTACATTACACGGCGGCATGGTGAGCTTGGTAATAAACGCAAGATTTTTGATTATGACTAACTGTCCATCTCTGTTATTATAAAGTGTGAAAATTGTTGGTATCTATATAGCGATACAAAAGATGTAAAAGAAATACTATACATATGGGGGATTCCATGCAAACTCAACCTGCCATCGACCCTCAACATCACCGATTTTGTTTGAACTTTAATATAGTAGCTCGGATGTCGAAATAGTAACCCTTGAATTATTACAGACGTTTTTGAACACTGGTTTATAAGTCGTCTTATTTTTGCACTAATTTATATCACAACATTCGTCAGTCGTACGAAAAATCATTAATACAAAAAATCTTCACGATGACGTGAAATGGACGGAAATATTTCTGGACATTTTTTTTTCACAGTACTGGCCAATTAGACGTAAATCGAGAGGTATGAAGTATACGAACATAATGTTTAATCTATCACATAATGAATATCTCTCATCCGTATAGTAAAACAATTTTTCTGCACTTGCATTAAGTACAATTGTTTACAGCCATGTATAAAATAATATGCTTATGGACACGATGATTTGCAAATTGTTGTGTCAACTTCATTGCAATATGCTGCTCTGCACGGTTTATCCAAGCCGGAAATTGCGCTACACTTATTCAATCAAGCGGGGAAAGTACATACTGCACACGCATATCATACGCGTATCGCACGTAAATAATCACGTATTTACTGTCCTGCGAAATCCCTGCTATATACACGTACGTACCTACGTACTTTTAATACCTTGTATAAAAGTATAAGCGATAAGATATCCTATCGAGGGAAATAAATTACTACTTGAATCCTCCTTGCGAAGCTAGTTGACAACGCTGCTTAATTTGATATCCCCCTCCTGCTGCCTTGTAATACAGAAAACGTGAGGCTTGCAAAAATTTTCGCCAACCAGCAATTGGCTCCAAATGGTCAGTGATCGATGAAGATTATCACTCTTTGCGATGTATAACCCGATTCTTCGATTCGTGCAAGAATCCAGTTAAGAAGAGAAAGAATCTGGTTCGAATATCGCGTGTAACAGTATCTTCGAAAAACCTGTACTTGCATGCGTGATTATTTTTTAAGTTTTTTTTTTTTTTTTGTGTTCTGCAGATCATTTTAAACTCTGATGCGTGTACAATGATCGCAAATTAATTTAAATAGTCTTGACTGAATGGCGAGCGTGAAAAAATGCACGATGTAAATAGATACGTGTCAGATTTGAATAAATTATTTTAGAGGCGTTGTCGATCTTACATTTTGCTATTCAACCGAGAATCAGCGGACAAATTCGTCCCAATCATGTCTCTAAGATGGCATCGTGATATTTGAATCATTGGTATTGTTCAGTTTTGCCTCGACGAAAACCAACAACGTAACGTAACATGTGCAGAACAATGCAATTTTTTTAAATAAGCATTGCCGATATCGGAACATAATTTAATCAATGGACGTGAAAATTTCCCAAGCAACGTGGCTTATCGCTCTCGGGTGTTTATTGGTCATTTCAGTTCAAATGCAGCATATGTATCTAGATTAAAACGCTTATGATCGAGCTTTCAAGAGAGTTAAAAGATCTCAGGAGGATCCGGTAAAGTCCATCTACACCTAAACAGGCTGAAAATTGACTCGGGCACTGCGCAGTATATAAAATTTAAATGAATTAAGGGAATTCGAGCATCTTTAATAACAATAAATATGCTGTAAAGATATTCACGACGGTCAATCATCTATACTCGCATCGTAAAGATTGGCCTGATCAATCTCGAATTGTAGGCATATGAAATAATAATCCCTAACTGATTCCTGTACAGAAATTCATTTCCCATTCTCTGTCTTGTACAAGTAAATTCTGCACGGACGTGGAATGAAACATTTGCTTATCATTGTTTAAGTAGGTAGTTATAACAAGCGTTGAATATAATAGCTCGTGCAGTGAATTTATTGATAATGCTATGCCGTTGCTATACATGGCTTGTGATATGTATAAAGTCAGGTTCATCTATCACTGCTCATTGTTGAATAATGTTTAATCACTATGTAGATTAATGTGCAGAGTGATTATGTACTGGTAAATAACAAAGCTTCGCATATTTTCACCTCAATAATTAAATGCCCAGTCACGTCATTTCTGCACAAAATCTAATTTAACTGCTGATATAAATTGTAACCATTATACTATATGAAATTCAAGTGTTTTATCAATAATCTATCTGACATAATGACGGAATGGTTCGATCGCATTCAAAGAAACACCTGCAGGGTAGGTATCCACCATACTAATAGTCGATTGAAGAGAAAAAAAAAGAAAGAAAAACTCACGTAGTGACAGTAATAGGGGGCATTAAAAAATGCTGATAAAACGCTCATTGTCAAGTGCCTGCACTTAGTATTTCGACGTCGTCGATATAATATCGAGTCTGCAGGACAATCTGCAGTCTGACTGAAATAGTTTTCATAATTGCAAAATTTTATTGTGTAGGTATATGAGGAGCACTCAATAATCCGTATAATTCTCACCCGAGACTTTCTCCATATCAACAGAGGGCAATAATTTATTTTAGGATGATCGGTAATCGCGGCGATCGAAAGTAATCCGGGGATGTCGATAAAGAGAATATTATAATCCATGAACGCGAGTGTGTATTTCTCTAATCGACAATCTATAGTGGGCTATATAATGAACATCTCACCGTATCATAGGATAACAAAAAGAAAAAAATATATTGAACACCTATTAGCAGTTCAAAGTACGTTGACTAATTTTGGTATTATTGTTTTTTTTCCCAAAAGAAAGACCTGAACTCACCGACTTTCTCATGCTGAGCAGGTACTTCTAGCATCGTGAAGAATCCCAAGGTAAATGCGATTCAAATATTGACCGTTTCGGGAAGAAACAGCGTAGAAATAAACCGTGTTTGAAGAAAGACAATTCCAAATTGGTGTGTCATATATTTCTTCTGATATAAAATAAACACCTCTCACGTTAGATGAGAACAAAAAGAGAGAGAGAGAGAGAGAGAGAGAGACAGAGAAAAAAAAAAGAACCAATTTCGAAACGCGAGTATTTCTACATTATTTGATGCACTGTCCGTAGGGTGGATTTAGATCGTCGAGATGCATTTGACGTTTTATGCACTTGCACCCACGCACTGAACGCAGCAGCATGTACACCCCGCACTTCAGGAGCCGATGGAATTTAAAGACGATCGATCCTGCTCAGCGCGGCTGTTAATTCGCGAGAGGATCGAATCGGATCGGCCCGAAGAAAGATCGTCACCGCACTGCCGCCTAGTCTGACAATGTACTTCCCTTATAAAGACTTAACGTCCGAGATAGAGCGATAAGATAATTATCGGTAAGTAGTGGCGATGCGGACGTACAGGCTTAGCAATAAGACAAAGGGTCTCGGGGGGTGCAGTCTGTTTCTCCGCGATGATCTTAAGTGATAAAGGATGATTTGTTTTTGTTTTTTTTTATTAAACGCTTCCCGAGGCTCTGAGATTATATTAACACACGCGAACAAAGACAGCGTCAACGATTTTTCACCGTTGTTAAGTCAGCTGTTTTAGATCCTCCGGAGCTTCACTTGCGGCAGTTCAATTTCGTAATAAAAGAGCTCGTATTAATGTTGGCGCAAATGAACGGACGGATGTATTGTAAACTGCTGTGTGCAAACGCCTTTCGATTACTACTGGCTCGTTCGAAAACATTCCAAGCAATAATATGTCAAAGCTACGGATGATAAGAGTACCCTCGCTTCCAAAAGTTTGCAACGCGCTTGTCACTCAGTTATTGCGCTGACTGTATTCGTATATAACGCAACTCGAAGGCCCGATGATAGCTAATTATTGCCTTATTTATTCAGGTCTTAATCGTTGCCAATAATAATCGTGCTAAAGGCTGTGGAGAGAATTTCTTATTCCGAGGATCGGATTCTAGATTGGACAGTACCCGTCTTGAGTAGAGTTTCAACATTCTCCACATTTTTTATTCCTCAATGTTTCGGTTAAATGGTCAATTCATGAGCTCGTGCAATTTGTGACAATGTTCAAATAGCATGTGACATACGGTAAGGTAAATAACGTGCATATTATTCTCTTTTGTAAATAAATATTCATTCAAATTAAATCATGCCAGGCAACTAGTCAGGCGTTTTCATTTTCACATTTTACATGTCAACAGATATTTTTTTCTTGTGTGCAAAGTGTATGTAAGTTTTCAGAAGATCGGAATCATGTTTATATTTGCGTTTGAAAATGTGTTAGAGATTAGTTTCCGGGAAACATTGAGCATGAAATTTTGCTACATTCGTGTCACTTTATACTACCCGATGAAAAAAGATAAGGAGACAAAAATATGCATCAACAAGGTAAACTGTATATCATCGTGCCAATTATAAGTATTTACACGATAAGCCAACACATCCTTGTGTTATATAGTGATTAAATTGCGTATAGTGAAGATGATTACGATTCCGATTAAAACAAGCACGTGGCATAGTAAGATATATACATATATATCTAAAGTGTAGTATAAGGTAATACATAGTCCGATTACTTTTGACACTGGTATCGTTGATGTGCATGGATGTCTCTTCGCCGTAAGAAATTCACAACAACCACTTACGTATCGTATATTTTTGCGATTCACAAACAATCGTAGGAAATTTGAATTATTCATTCACATACCATCGCGTCTCTAAACAATGAATTATTATTATAACCACAGAAAATAGTACATATAGTAGTCCAAGCTGAGAGTCTCGTAACGAGACTATCAGCGATTAGTGACCGGTGGCTATAGACTGACAAGATACACTGTAACGATGAGAGGAGCGAAGAGGTGAGGGCTAAGGCTGCTGGCCCATCAGATGACGAAGAGATCTGCAGGGATAAGTTGGCCCCATGGTCGTCTGCTAATTAAGTCCAATTTACGTAACTGAGTGCAGACTTGACTGTTTCTTGGATTTGTGGCATAAAACCGCTTCTCTTTATCTCCGTTGCACGTACGCCCTTTTTATACGACGGTAAAATCATCAAATGTTAAGAAACGTTGGGATACGCATTTTTTATTGTTATAGTACGTAGTGTATAAAAATAATGTAGTATAAGCTTATAATAATAGGTATACGGATATAGGATGACTTATAGAGCCAAATATGTCTGAGTATGCAAAAAAATACGGTATGTCACGCGATCATTTGAACGTGTTCAAAATCGAAATCGTCCATACAAATTAATACCAGCTCTTATATTCGGCACGTGACCTGTTTATTTCATCAGCGATAATGCGCACGAGATACTCAAGCCGGCTAATGCGCTCGCTTGTCTTTCGATCTTTTTCAATTCGACGATAATTACTTTCTGCTTGAGCGCTCAATCGCAGGCTTCGTATTTACCTCTGTGCCTTCGAACCATTTCTAATGATTGTGAAGAAATCGTGAAATTCGAGTGATTTTGTTACAGACATTTATACCGCGTCAGCCGCATTTAAAGCCGCGTACGATGTTATTGTGCCTAAACAGTTTCCACGAGTTGTTTGAGGCGATAACGACTCGGCAATTACTATTATATCATGTCAGCAAACAGACCCTTGTTCTGTTTGTTCGTTCGGCCTGCTTTATCCTGTGGAATAACAGGCAAACGTACAAGAAGTGTGTTTTCTCTTCCGTCGGTGGAGATTTGCATCAGAGCCTTACGAGTTCGATGAGATTTTGCGTGACAAACTGTGAATCAGGGTGTAAACAAAAATTGTGACGCACGTCAGTAAGAAATTGTCCAATCAATTCTTGACGAACAGATGTGAAAAATTTCGCTGCAAACGAGTTACGTTGATAACTGCGATGATATGCTTCCGAGAAATTCTTTCCAATGCGCACACGTAATTTTTACTTAGGAAATGCGAAAGTAAATTCTTATCAGCTGTTCAAGTTTCCTCAAAGTATACGTACTATTAATTGACATCCGGTCAGCTAATACGATGCTATAAATTCACAGACGTCGCGCTGTCAGATTTAATCCGCTGCTATAGGTGCGGTGGAAAATTTTCCACGGACTAAATTTCCCAAGGCGATCGAGATAAGAAGCGCAGCTGCTGCATCGCCGTTGAATATCCGAAGAATCACCCGCCAGACCGGTATTCGGTAACAAAACGACTTGCCTTGTATCTTTTCGAATCATTGATACGAGCTGAATATTTCCTCAGGCGTTATATTGTTGCCAGAACGGTTCGTTGAATGGAGATTTTGAAAATTCAAAGTGTGAGGAATAAATATCTGTGACCCACGTTACGGACCTATCGTATTTATTAACGATATATTAAGCTTGGAATCCGCGTGCCTGGTGATGGCAATCGGCTCGGCGACGAAGATTTCTTTATAATCTTGAATCACTCAAAACAGTTAGTCAGTAGGTACGTTTTGTTGGAGCAAAATGTGTATACACATGTTAATTCGTTGGGTGTAAATTTTCCATTTGTTTAAATTATCGACTGAACTAAATTGAAGTTACGGCAGAAATATAATTTGCAAATAAATTTGTGAGAAAAAAATATAATCGACACAAATGAATAACGGTGCAGCAAACTTGTTATTTACCAGGATTCGAAACGCATATAATTAAGGTAATCGTTTGTAATAATTGGCACACTATACCTAGTATGCGAGGGACAAAAGAGCCAGAGATATTTTTGTCGCTAAACGATGTCTCCGAATTCAAATAATTACCAGTTGTGCAAACTATATTATAAGCGGGGAACGTTCTGTGGTTATTAAACGCGTAACGTAATAAAATATCTGACGATATCTTTTATCGCCTGTACTTCCGATCGTAAGTGTTGGATTATTATTTACACGCTATGACGACGCCTTAAACGTGAATACATTCAAAAAGCGTCATTAAAGTCGTAAGATTTATAAGTTTCATTTTGATAAATAAGTAAAAACTGCAGTAATTTTCGTCACGTATACCTTACATAAATATATTATATGTTTAAATTTTGTTAGTAAAGTAATTCCATGTGTCCAATGTTCGGAATATTACGATATCTTGCAATAAAAATTCTTCGAGCTCAATCTTCTGGAGAAAATGTAGCCCGTTGGAGATATCAAGATGTCATTGGCCCCTTTCAGTCACTTATTTTTGGGGAATCAAGGTGTAGGTCACGTTTAATCTTTTACAGTAGACGTTAAGAATTTATAGTTTCAGGGCTAATTGTAACTATGCCCCAAACTTATGACTACGGTATATACACACGGTTGAAAGAAAAACAAAAAATAAAACACTCGCAATTTTGATTTGACCATAAATTAATATGATCATACAACGCATAAGGAATTTCGCAACGCTGCTTCCTTCGCATTATACTTTCGCAAGTTTGAGCTTTCTCTCAATGACGTTGTCTACTTGCACACCGATGAGTATTTTTAGCCTCTCAGCTCTCGTCTGCATTATCCTATCTGCGAGTGCACTTGACGCAATACGAAACGCTTTGACAATCAACGTTGAAGTACAGTCAGTCGAGTCATATCCATATCCATATACGTGTATAGGTGTTAATGGATGCCGACGAAACAGGAAATTAAGAACCGAAAGTGGATGTAGCTGCGAAAAATTCTTTTCTGTGAATTACAGACTCTCCCATCAGTTTACTTTTCAAATAATTTCAATTTTATCGCGCCATTCGCCTAGATTAGGTATCTGTTTATTTACCGATCATTGTTATATCTTCGCGGATAATGATCATCCTTGTACTAATTGTATAAGACACGTAGTGCAGGTAAATGCCATGACGGTCGCATTTGCCACGTTTATTAACCATCGGAGGAACATGGGCATAACTGGATTGATCCGCGAGTTCAATTTAACCGTATAACGAATATTTTCGTCGCAAGTACATCCGGTCGATAATTGATTAAAAAAGTAGCGCGTAATCAAAAACTTTAATAATAAATTATCCGTCACTTTCGTGATTTATACGTAATTGATTTTCAATTAATCATCGATTGCTTTTCCAATAATTTATGAAATCACAGGTCTAATCTTGTAAATCACAAAGAAAAAAGGTACAAACAAAATGTATTGAGTAATCCATCGGCCAAATTGATATCTATATGTACGTTTTATTGATAACACATTAAATAGCTCCACGAATGTGTAAAATGTACGTGTAATATATTCAGGCCCGCATGCTTTATTCATGCTTGTTTCACTTTGTTTCTCCAGCAGCTGTTATCAATTGCGCGATGCTTATTTACCACTTAAAGACAAATATTTTCGAACACGTTAAGCTTTCGAAATAATATTATTTTGTTTTGCTTTTATTTGGAAATTTAAACAGTCAATTTTCGCCGCTCTCGCACAAACGCCATGCCTGCTTTGGCCAAGGTGCCTTGGTGATATTCAGGTTGCCAGATGAAAAGCATATTACAGTGATGACGTATACCGTATGCGAGCTTATCTTAACGGATGAAACGCGAACTCGAAGCGCAGACTGAAGACAATTATGTTTTCTTCCTCTTAATTTTACCAACAAACTCTGTCCTCGTGAATTACGTATCCAACAATACATTCCAACACTTGAGGTATTGTGTTGCAACGTGATTTCTACCACTCGTATAACACGGACAATTGATGTTCTCATTTAGAGTCGAGGTCATACTCACTCAGAAGACGTAAAAATGCGAGAGTAGGCGGAGAAGAGATCATCGTCAAATGGAACATTCGGCGTTAAGGGGTTATGTCGGGTCATGGATCCAAAGAACGGACAAATATTTGGACAAATCCTTTCCTCCACTTGATTAGTCTTGCAATAAATTGAGACTGCGAGTAATCTGATTTGTCCGATTTTTTTCAATACTGCATATGGGTAAAAAAAAAAATTTCGTACAACACTGTTAAGTATCAATGAGAGATTAAGTTGTTAAGTATGAATGCCTTGATTACGTGCAACATGCCAGCAATATGACCGATTAATGATCGCGTTGAGACTAACAGATCTCACCTTGATTTTACTGTATTTCTCTTGAGACAGTTCAGACTTCTGAACAGTTTCGACAAACGTAATTAAAAACCGGTTGAATAACATGTTTAGACAAATAGATTCACGTACGAATACTTAATAAGTTGGCGCAAACGGCCGTCGTCACTTGTACACAAATTGGTGTGGAATTTTTCAATTTAATAATTAAAAACGTTAAGGATATTTAGAAATGGAACATGTGACTGACTCTCGGACTGTCGCACCGCAGATATTTGTTGGTTGGCCTATAAAGCTTGAGTTTAGACAGGTTATCTAGTCTAGTTTTACTTGAAATCGATCCCGCATAAGTCCCCAATCGTCACTAGATACTTTAAATTCCAACACCAGATTAAACACATTTTTTGTTTTCATTATTTTCTCCTCAATTAAACATCTCTGGAGTTATCATCGTATCCGAATATCTAATATCTCGTAGTTCTAATCGGGCTTTACTCCAGAATTCTACCTCTCTTTTTGTCTCACCTATTTGCCACTGCTTATCTCGACGTTATTCCCACTAGGATAAAAATCATAAACACTAATAATAAGTGGTTTCTTATATAGGACCATAAAAAATGACACAATTACGCCAAACGATAAGAGCTGATCAGCGGTAAATAACAATCTGCACGTAATACGATGACCTATAAATGTAGCCCGATTAATAATCAGAATCCTCTAAAAAAATATGCACGCATATTGACGAACAGGTACGTAAGACTCCACGAAAAGTTAGAAAAAAAAAACAAATAAATAAATACTCACACTTAAAGCGTAAACGTATCAATATGGTCTTGGAAATAAACGCTGGAATTTCGTGTATGATATTTATCAAGCGATTTGGTCTACGGAATTCGTTATCGATTTTCCATCAACTGCTATATATGTGATAAAAAGTACAGTGTTAGGTAGACGCCGAGATTTTCAGGAGATAATTTGTCGGCTTATTTACGCTGAACGAAAACCCAGGGCGACGTTTAGATCGGAGATACTACAGCCACATATCTACGTGTTTATGTACAAGAATCTGTTTTAGGATCTGTGACCTTACAGAAAAAGCTTTAACTTATTTTACCGATATTTGCCCGTCTAAAAACGTGGAAATGAATCGATTTTTGAGCCATTCGAAATTAATCGGTAAATATTTTTCAACCGTAAATCGTCTCGGGTTCACAGATAGTACCAAACATGGTGTTCAACGAATTTATAAAGTTATTTGGATCCAGCGACGCGTGGGCGAAGATGTCTATTTGCTCGATAGACGACGACGTTGGCATCATTCCCAGCATCATCATTGGGACCGCGAAAGTTCGCGACCTTTGCTGATTTCCACGAAACTGTGCAACACTTAGCACCAAGCCGCGTGATTCTCGTGCCAAATGCGCTACAACTTTACACGTTTATTTGTGTTTCTGATGCCAAAATTTTTCTCGTGTCCGTGTTATTATGTCATAAGCGGAAACGAGAATCCCTCTTTTCATGGTCTACAAGCTCCGGTAGGTACGCAAAATTTTTCAATCGAATAAAAAAACGATTTTTCGATACTTGGAGAGTTTTTGTTCCGTGGTGGACGTTTTACTCACGCATATAATTGATCATCAATATTTTCGATTTTATTTCTGAATCAGCGAATCGTTTTTTTTTTAACCCAGCAATGTAATGCCCGATGCGATGTCCGAATCGAGCTTATCAATTCGAACCTTGGACAGACGACTAATGTTCCGTTATTGCAGATGAAATCTGTAAAGTATTTCGCCGCTGCAAGAGATAAATCGAAGTATTGCCGAGATTGAACGGTTTTTAATGAGACAGATAACATTAACAATAAGTGATTCTCGCGAATATCATTGGAACTGAAACAAAACGAGTTTTGATGGAGATTTGGAGTAAAGATTAAGCTCGCTGCCAGAAACGGGCGTCTCTGTAAAATCTAGATCTTGAATTAGTGTTCGTTACACTTCCCTATAGTAATGCAGCCTCCATTATATTATGCGCTACATAATAATCATCGGATCTGCGATCGCGTAACGTCAGTGAACTGTTGTAAGAATCTCTTGAATGGTAGAATTTTTACGAAAATTGCGTCCGTTTGCTGAAAAGTATCATTTCCTTTCCTCGTTTCACTGATCATTTGTCATTTTATCATCTCATTGTTAGACGTTGAGTTTTTCAGAATTAAGTATGCAGTTAATACGCAATTTGAGGCCATATTTGCATCGTCGTTTGTCGATATTATTCGTATGATATTTATGTTGGAACGCAATAGCGATTTATTATCAGCTGAAAATGAATCGTGGTGATGCAAATTGCAAATTCCCAATAAGCGACTGGAGGAGTTTTGATCACCATACAGACACGAATGTGATAAGAACGCGATATAAACTTATATATGCGAAAATGAGGTATCGTGGTATGTTTTTACAAGCGAATAGCTATGTAAGATCTGTTACATGAGTTGATTTAATTATTTACCTGTTAAATAAAAAACAATTCAAATATTTAGTTGTATTTGAACGCAGACTAAAAAAATCATTCACGGTGATTGTCGTGACAACGTTTGCAGTGTGAATCAAGGTTTTGAGTCAGCACAACAATTCTCATCCTTAATTTCTCCACAATTCGCAGCTTTAAAGACTTTACCTCTCATCGTATTAGTATAGCCTCGGTTTTCAATTAAAGTTAATTAACCTGCCTGATGCACGAAGTCTTACGTAATTACCAAAACGTTCAATCTCTGTAAAATGTATTTGTTTCGTCTAACAACATTTCACGCACCGACCGATGCCTCTATGAAATAATAAAAATTCCACCAAATCTATTTCCAGAAATTTTCATAAAGAGCTCTTGTTCTACCCGCGGCGCCAAAAACCCAACATCGTTATGGCCGAAAGAAAGACTCTGTGGGTCAGTTCATGCGAGACACGTGGTCGTAAGTAGTTTTTAGGAAGCTTGTATTTTTTGGCAAGCTTGCGTGAAAAGCATATAGCTAATGAAAATGCAGAGCAGTCGTTGTTCCATAATTCCAAAATCAATCTTCGCTATCCATAGCTTCGGTTATTTATCGAGGAAACGTTATTCGAGAAGAAGAATTCCTCCTAAATTCCATTTCATCTCATTCAATAACATTGGCTATATTTCATCAGTTTGCAGCGTAGATTCAGTTTTTGAAAACACGATTCCTCGAGACACGTGATTTGGCATTTGAAAAAGCAAACGATGCTATTGCGCTAAAATTACAGCAATTTTTTCACCCACTGTAAAATTTTTAAAACACTTTGAGTGGAAGGTATTATATTGCACAAATAATTTTCTTCTCTTCTAACTCTATTATATGTTTAGTTCAGTTCTGAATCGTACGCCTACTGGGTCTAAAAAGTCGTTATTTGTTCATTGCACACTGTACGAATGGCTTTGGGCCAAAATTTTCAGATCTACGGTAGCAAACAAAGTCTCATAAATAACAGAACAAAACAGTGCATTTGAGAATATATTTTATGTTTATCTATACCCAAATTTTTCCCCTTATTATTTCTTAACACGTGTAAACAGACTTGTAACAATGTTTATTTACTGGAATTTTCCATTTCTGAAAATCCCCAGTCTACAGAAATTCATTTTTCCATTCCAAAGCAATTTTACGAATTACGACTACACGCACATAATACTGACAGAAATAAAAATCAGGAATGATTATAGGTTATGAGATAGGAAAATATACCGGGAACTGCAAAATATTTGTTGAATCATGACAAAAATATAATCGTTGAAATTGAACCGCGATTTAAGTAAAACGAGTAAAGAACTAAAGGCCGAAGCTAAATCCGTGAAATTACCGATCACCATCTCATATTACAATCGCCGAATTTTAAAATCGTTTAAATCATATCAAGTTCCTGAAAATTACGAAAATCCAATTAAATCATTAGAATCATTATGCCTGCACCCCGCGAATTGAACTATTTTCAATTTCCTGGTTCTCCAAGTTCACGAATCATCGTTGGTTTTATGGATTATCAACATGGGCTTGATATCCTAAAATTTGAGAGTCGTTGCTATCGCCGATCTCAAAAGTTCAGCGGATGCAGTTTCGGAACTTAGAGTACGTAATAAAATCTGGCTAATATTGGACGAATGAAAAAAAAATCGTCGGTTTCCACAGGATTGTAAAATTGCTGACCACTGACGCTGACCAGCGTCGGTGTTGCCTAAAAATAGCAAACGCTCTTGTCACGCGATGAAAACGACACAAAGATGTCACGAATGTGACGCAGTGAAAATTGGAGGGACGCGGAGTTTTATTTTCCCATCAACGACGTCACCGACGCCCTTTTTTCTCCGTCGCTGCGACGGCACATCTTTCGTGTTGACAGAGACGACGTCAAGTCTCTCGGAGGATTTCGAAAATAGCCAATGACTGTTGGCAACTTTATACTTGCCTACACAGCCATCGTGCAACGTTTGCTGCCGTCCAAGATTCTTGGCTATTAACTCGCCGCGGACACAAGGTCCGTCTTATAAACAACTCGCGGTGTGATTTTCTCTCTCTTGGTTTAGAATTCGTCGAATTTTCTCGATCTCGAGACCTGCTGTAACGAATACAAATTTTATCCACCAGAGACCTATTAAGAACAGCGTTTTTGCGGTTCTATTTTCTACGTTCGTGAAAAATCAAGATTATCAGACATTCAGCCTTGGTACTAATTATTAACAAGGTCGACGCTTAAAACAGCGTTAGAAAATATTTACAAAGAGTTGAATAACGGGGTCACTGAACTTGAATGAAAAAAGATCCGTAAAAAACATTTCACCAAATCCCTCACGATTGACATAACGATCAACCACCTAATTTTGTTTCCACCGCACGTAGAATTTTCTTGAAAAACAAAATTCTCATTGACTCGCGGATTTGACGACTTCTAAAAGCTATGCTTGCCTATTTTTACCAGCGTTTATACTTGACCGATTGTTTTCATTAGAAATGGCGGGGACTATCGTCAAATTTACTGCGCACTGTTAAATTTTGGAAAATCTAAAGCCTATATGACGAGATTTGAGGCTTAACAACTATTTCACTTACGAAAGAAGAAAACAAAAAAAAAAAAAAAGAAAAGAAGAACCAGGAGAATAATTTAGCAACTATGCGAACGATGCACGTTAATTCGGGGGAACGAGAAGGAAGAGAAGCTCAGGATTACCTCAATAACAAATCTCCAATATACGTATTAATGCCAATCTTCGACAGTATTCCCTGATTATTGTTTTTATGGCCGGATCTGTTATAACAACTCACGCGTCTACCTTCGATTATAATGAAATCTACGGATAATGCCGATCGTTAAACTCTGTTCGCGTTTAAATAATTACGTACGGTCATTATCATTTATATGACGCCGACAGGATGTTATTAAATGTGATTATTTCAATGAGACGATGTATTATGTACAAATTCGATATATCTAAATTATATAATAAAACCCTGCCTTCCATAAAAGTAAAGAGAAAAAAAAAATGCCGAGAATAATGTTTATTCTATCTGTATTTTTATTCCTTTATTCTTTTAATTTAAATTGAACTGAAAAAAGGAAGAGAAAAAAATAAGCACTGCGGTCGGAATGAGGTCCCCGGAAACGCGCTCGTTTTACGGAATCACAATAGGAAATACGATCGTGAGTGCTAAATTGCCGCGAAGGACGATAAGCTCACTGGCACGAAAGAACCACAATTCGTTTGGTTGCAGAAACGATCTGGTTACGATGCCCTCGATGCACATTTTGTTTCAACAAATTTTATTGGTGTAGAATATGCGTCACAATATGCGTTTTGTAGAATTTCAAAGTGTCGAAATCTAACTCACAGGAAAACGAAATTAGAAACATCAGAATAGACAAGAATATAGAATTGTTAGAATTCGAAACTTTTGTTTTTCTACATCCTACCTTTCTGTACTTTGACTTTTATATGTTTCAACTTTCTACCTTTAAGAATCATTCATTCAGCAAGTTTTTATATTTTTGAAAATCATGTTCTTGTAAGCATTCTACTCGGTAAATTTGAGCCAGTGAAAATTCACTGATTCCTGGTTAGACCTAAGTGTACCACTGGAAAAAACTAGTGCATATACACTGACGATTGAGTGAGTTTTCACTGATATTTCACTGATTTTCAGTGTATGTACACTAATCGTTTCCAGTGATATACTCATAACTGATTTATGTTTCAAGAGTATTTTCTAATCTTTCCACGTCTATAATCCTATCCAAGAGACAAGATGGCCATGTTTCTAGTGGTGCTGATAATCCGGCGGCATGACGCGAACGAATTTCGCACACGCAGATCCCTGATTATCATTCTTGAGCTTGTATTGGAATTGAACGCTGTCAAAATTGGCAATCAACTAGGTTATTCTACGGGACGTATATCGTGTTAAAAGAAACTGCGTTTGACTTGACAGGCGGCTTTACTCATGGCGGATTAAGTAAGCTGACAGCTCAAGCGCTTATTCGCGAGTGATAGCTTATCTCGATGTCGGGAAGTAGCTGACACTTCACTTTCGGTATATTCTCTTTTTTTTGAGAGACATTCATGACAAAGTGAAAAGTTCAATATTTAGGGATGTGACATAGGAAATATTTTAGTATTTTCGTTCGTACGTGTAAGTGACTCGTGAAGCTGCAAAAAAGAAATGCAGTCTGTCCGAGTCTGGAAAAATGAAGCCATGATTTTTCTAAATAAATAATCAGTGAGAGCGTGACACGACTGTCACAAAATTGAAAGCTAGTCTCGCGATTTGTTCACTCAAAGCTCGTATCGAAGACCTTCTGTAAATCTCAATTGGCACCTATGTATGCACGGCGGCATGATTTTATCCCACCAAACTTACGCGACAGTCGAGCGATAATATTCATTGTCAACAAAGTTATCTCTCTACTCGACAATACACGTGACGAGTGGGGATGAAGCTTTACAATACAAGTTGAACCAACTAAGTACACAACAGTAAGTTATAAAAGCTGTAAACATTGAATGGCAAACAATTCACTGTACAACTCGTGATTAACTTATATGCATGTATATACAATACCTGACACCTTTTATTTTTGAAAAATATTTTTACACCCGCATACAATAGCAAATCTTTATAATTATAAGACAAGTGCTATCGCATTTTAGATTTATATATAGCATCCAATAAAATGTTGTTATCTCAGAAAAAATTGCAGAGGCACACACCGCGTGTAGGTACAAAATTTTCAATACAGTAAAACGATGAGAATTTTTTACCATCCGTAAAAAAATTCGCACTTTGATACGTGAGTAGACGTATCGTATCCGATTGACCAAAAGCCAATCACGAAAATTTTACTCCGAGTCCGCTAACATAAGCGGATGAAAAAAATACTACGAAAAGAGAACATGGCGCACGCGATATGTGGACGGATGTACATTTAGTGCTACTCGTACGTATTATGCAGGTGGCGAACGGGCGAGAAAGTCTTTCACCGTGACTCTCGCGTCTAGACGTAATTGTGCGTGCAGGTGAGATTATCGTTTCTTATAGTTTTCAAAGGCGTGCACCTGATGACGTATAGATTATACGCGTCGTTCTACGCAGTCTGGAGTCACTTTCATTTGCGTGGGGGCCAATCGCCAATAGCGGTCTTGCAATTAATGTAAAAGAATAACTATTCGCCTTACTTTTCGGGTGGGTAAAGGTGTCTTTGAAAAAAAAAAAAAAAAAAAAAACAGGCAGAAGCCTGAATATACGATGCTTGTGATAAATAATTGCAATAACGGGGACAGTGGTCGGTAACAAAAGGATGCAAGGAAACAAGAAGGATGCCCAATTATAATATTGCTGACATGAAACTAAATTTAAAAAAAATCAATAACATGTAGGTAAGGATTATCATGAAGGTGACTTGGGATGGATTGAGTAGAAAATCACCGGAGAATTCAAGCCAAGAAAAGTAAAATCTTATAAATTTTACATTTCCTATGGTGAATATATGGAGAGCAACTTTTTGGAGTTAAATTTATGGGAATTGCAGCAAGATTTATAAACCCGATAAGAAGAGTTACAATGTGCTCAGGTAGATCTACGACGATTGATGTAGATTTGACTCAAAAAAATTGTTGTCCTTATATTCCAGGCTCTATTTGTGCAGAAGCTGCGATAAATGTTGACAGAGATTTTCTAACAACGACAATAAACTATTATACAATGCTGAGTACGTTTTACGAAGAGAAATGCAATCTCTTAGCACGACTATGAGTCGATTGACGGGTGAGGTGAGTCAATGTTCGATTTCATTTTCAAAACTTTTTGTTTACCCAGACTTCTTTGAGATAAGCAAAGGAATGCGGCTAACAGACGATAGGAATGAACTTACAATTAGATACACATTGAAGATTTGAATTGCATTACTAGATTAATCATCACGACGTTTCACATCGCATTGTCATGTTGAATAAAAGGAAAAGTTTATTATTGATGCGAATAAAGTTTTATTTTGTGCGATAATTCTTTTTTTCAAGGTATTATACTTGACGAATTTGAATGTTTCGATGAAAATGTCCATCATTCGATATAACGTAAGGTTGGAAAAAAACTGTGACGTAACCGAATAAAATTAGACGGTGGAAAAATTTCACATGAAATCAGTTCCTCAGCTTTGCTTCTGCACGTGTGGTTAAAAAGATTTTCGCGAGTTCATAATCAAACTTATAATATTCTATATACAGCTTGAGTCCGTACGTACATATATATAGAGTCGCGGTTACCGTCTCTAGAATTTAAAGAGCGAATAATTTGACCATGACAAGCATTCGCCAATGTCAAGTAGCCAGCCGATCGAGGCTGACGGATATAATAAGTTTTGGAAATCGGTGGTATGCATGTACGATATACCTAAACATATTTATAAGTACGTAAACATCTATGTGGGTGATTTTAAGTAGGTATGGACGGAATTTCTTTTGCGATTCGGTAGTAAAAATACGAAAGTTTTCTACTTAAGTTGAATGAGCTGTCAGTGAAGTATAATACAAGTACATGTGCACATTCTATTCACATCACGAGAACCAATTTATTCTGTATTTAAATGCCTTTCAGTCACGTTATGCTTTCATCGCTGATCTTGACTTTACCGTTGAAATTCTTCTGATGAAAAATCACGTACCGGCGTTGTTGGATCTACAATTTCGTTCAGCAAGGTTTGGTATGCATTTCTATATCGGAGAAGAAAAAATTCTGACAAACGTTTCACGTGTGTAACATACATCGGTGAAATAAATTTGCGGTTAGGCGTTAATACCGCGAACTTTTTGCACGAGACAAATTACGTGTACGATTTATTCTCAAAGCATGCATATATATAATTCACATAACAACAAACGAAAATGAAGCTTACGTTTAGACGTTAAAAGATGAATAGACCGTCTGGCGTTCTATACCAGACGGAGAGAAAGGTTGTGGAAAGTAAAGTACATGTGTAACAGCTCAAATCGAACCGCGATAAATTTGTGCTTACGTTTGTATGAATGTGAGAGCGAAATTCATGCGGGAAAAAAAAAGAAAAGAACCACGACGCAAGTCGCTTCGAGCTAAAATTACAATCGTCTAGCAGGCTGACAGGGTGCTAACTGCTGCCGACTGTCGAGATCTGGGTGCGGTCTTTTCGCCCTAATTTTACCGATTGCTAACTGAGCGTCGCGTCGGAGAGAAAGAGAGATAGAGAGAGAGTGGAATAAGGAACCAGAGAAAGCAAAAACAAGGTGCAGACGATTTATTAATTTGCCATTTTCGAATTGTTTTATAATTGTGATTAGTTGAGCGGGAGCGGTGGTTTAACGACTCGTGGATAATTGAGCGTGTCTCCCGAATCGTGACATTGAAAAATTTTGTCTACATAAAATATACATCTGCGACCTAACCCAAAGAGTTATTTTTGGGTTAGGAGAGCCGATCGTTATTACATGGACAGGGTGAACGAAGCGGCACGAAGCATATTACAGCGACGTATTTACTCATATACGACGCGACGTTGACGTAATTAAAAATTCACGCTCGGATATATATTTGCGAGACTATGGCACAGAAGTTCTCTCTAAAATCGACGTCCGTAAACCAGCTGGTAACCACACCTGGAAATCATTATAGAATCACGAGAAGATAAGAGAATCACGAATCGCGTTCCTGCAGAATGCAAAATTTTGTTTCAATCTTTCAGAGTATTTTTAAAAACTGGTTATTAATTGACCGGTTCACCTTGTCAACTAAAAATCGCGTTATACAATTAGACGTTGGACAATAAAGTAGATACGGCCGATTGTTTATTTACGCGCTGCAAAATATCAACTGTAATAGATAAACCTGCGTTACATAAGTACGCGAATAATCGACAGTGAAAAAAAAAAAATCGTCAAATGGCGCCCGGCACGGCGCCTTGGAGACTCGACTTACACACAGAATCGTTGTTCGGAATTTGGTTTACGGCCAAATCTGCGTCGTCTCGCCGTTTCATCTCAGGCACGTGACTTGAAAAGGTGAAGATACGTCACTGCGTTACACGCACCGTTTACTCTGTCAGGCACGTTGCGTTACGGTTAATTTGGTATAAAAAAACAACTTCGCCTGTAAAACTGCGTCTGCCATATCCGCTGATATATTCGCAATTTTTCAAACATCGCGGATATTAAGTATAAAAATATAAAATTACATAAATGATTGTGTAAAACCGATAAAATTGTATGAAATAACAACACGTTGTCACCTGTAGTTACTCGTAATTTCACTATATACTCAAAATCGTTTTGAACGCATGATAAAAAATTTATAATAGCAATAGTAAGAATAATAATAACAATTTACCAAAAGTTATTTTATGAACCTCAATCGCCTCAGGGTATTTTTATATTTCAATTTATTGTCAGCCATTGCTGCTGCAGGCCAGCTTTGATCACTATTTAGAGACACCGAAGCTGCTCTCGCTTCGTCTACTAAATACGGTTGCGGTGATCACCGCTCATCCGTAGATTTTAAATCTCATCGTCAGCTTCCCGACGATTGCTGATGGCGTAAGATTTCCTCGTCCTTGAGATTGATAAATTGAAATTCGCGCAATTTATAATCTTTATAATATCCTTTTTAATTTGCAAATGCCAAATTTCTATACGTAAATGCTCGAGCAGAAAAAAAATCTTTTATATTTTCATGAATTATACTGTAATTGTAATTCAACTTGACGCATTCAACTCACGTTATTTTGGAATATAAATTTGGTGATGGACAAAAAAATAATGGCGAGTTATTCGACTACTGATAATATTTAGTAAATTAAAATACGCTGGACAAAAGTAATTGGATTCATGTAGGTATGTATGGTTTCCCCTTTCTCTAATCAGGTCTACTTGAAGCAAAGTTTGCTACAGGGATGGAACTTGAGGCGGAGGATTTCAGTAGCGTGGCGCCATCTCTATCAGACTTTGAGGACGGTAAAATTGCATCCAGATTATACCTACCTTCGGGAAATAAGAACGACTGACCGAATTGCAATGAAATTTATTTTTCTGCGATTTCCCAATGACGATATATTTATTCGCGTAAACGGCACCTGCGCCTTTTAAGATCCTCATTCAGAATTCAATGCAATCTATCGTGTACGTACGAATTAGCGAATATGATTGAAACAGATCCGACTTGCAGTCAGATTTATACAATCGTGGAAATTTCAACGTGGCAATGATACGTCACAGACAGATATATCGTTAAGGTCAATTACCATCAATTCCAGAAGGCCTGATAATTTAGCATGAACTTACGTGCGATTGCTCTTACAGACCGTGACCCCATTTCAGGCATTCAAATCTACCCTTGCGCTTTTGAAAATCTAATTGATTCCTTACCTGAAACAAAAAAAGTAAAAATCCATGAGTATACAAAGCGATAAAAAAGAAATCGGTACATCTTTAATGTAGGCAAATAGTTTTGCAGTGAAAAAATGGTGCTGCGGAACAAGGAATGGCTGAATGATTGAATTCCTATCCGATTGACATGAGTCGCATAGAATATTTTGTATATCAATTACCCATGGACTTCTTAATTGTACAGTGCAAGGCCGCAATTTTGTGTCAAGACGATACATCGTCGAAAGGAAACTTATCTATTATATATCCATAGGTATACATATAGTTGCCTAACCACCTACAAGGACGCGCGGTGGATTCCAGAGCCAAGCAGTTTTTATTACATATTTTTTTCACTCTTTTAATTTTACGCTGGATTTCTAACGTAAAAGCATCACATCGATGTCGTGGAAAAACTACTATAAAATAAAGAAAATAAAGATAATGCAAAACATTTGCCTGACAGTGTGGGGCAAAAAAATTGCCCGCATTTCCGAACCCACGAAACTGCTCGATCCCTCTGAAATACAACGTGAAATGCGACCATTGTTGAATGGAATGCTTTGTGTCCAGACCGCTGTGCTGTTAATTGGCGGATAAAGCTCACCTCGCATTCCTGTCACACATGACGTAATTACAAATACCTATTCTCGTACAATATTTTGTCGCATATAAAAATCGGATGAATTGAAAAGTTTTTTAGTTCACGTTATCGTGACCGAGCAGACGACAAACGACGATGTCAGCATCAAGCTATCGAACAAGTTCGACGATTAATCGACGATTAAAGATTGATTTTTCAAACAACCAAATGTTTTTGCTCCGATTCGGAAAGATCAAAGGGTTAGAGTGAGTTGCGTCACTTGATGCCCTGAGGTTTTTGCGCTCTTACGTGTAGGCGGATTTTCACAAACTCGTACGATATCAGTAAGAGTCAGAACCTGGTACAATGTGCTTCCAAGATTGAGATATTGAGGTTGTCAGTGTCAGAAGATACGGATCTCCATAAAGATGATGTAGATAGATACGGTGATAGCGAAGAGATACGACTCCACCGACTGAGGCCGCGTATTCTTAACGAGATCGCGTATACAACGGCCAATTTGCCGTATCAGATTAAGTAAGTAAACGGCGATATGGAAGTGTCGATAATTCGCAATTCGTCGTCGTAAGACCGAACACGTGTGAAAGATGAGTGGCAAACTCTTCGTTTCGTAGTCGACTGAACGTACGTGAATTGTTATTATGCAAGCACTCATCGCCGCGTAATGGCGTAAAGTTATCTTTCCTTATTCACGTTTTTCGTCCACGTGCAGAACATTAAATTTCTCAACCGTTGGACCTGCTTTTATTTACACCGCAAAGTACCGCACGTATCTTCAATGTGTCGCATACAGCTTCTTCCAATAAATTCTCATGACTGTCTCATACGGCAACACGGTTCGAGACCAAAGTTGTTACAAATCGTTACTCCTTCGGATTTATACACTGTGCAGAACCGAACGTGTCTTTGATTGAAAATTATTTGACAAGTGCATGTTTCGTGTATAATCCATATTATACACGATTTTTTTGAAAGGCAGAAATAATTGTTATGGGTTGGGAGTAATCAACGCGACGAGATTCAACCCTGGCACGGAATTCTCGAGTAAATCTATTCGCCACACCTCGTAATTTGAGGGCTAATATTTCTGACGGTAAAACGTGAATCGAAATTTATTGGAAGCATGCTGAGGAGTCATTACAGTGTACTAAAGTAGCTTCAACATTGCCGTAATTCATTCTGCCATGCATTTACCGTCGTTAAAATACGTAACTAGAATAACGTGATCATCGGAAAAGTTTAGATTTTAGAAATTTTAGACCAAAAGAGCTACTGAGCCAACGAAGAGAAATCAATTGAACGTTAAGTGCATACATGTATGGTACGGGTATAATAAATTCATTATCGCAAGAGATCATGCCATACGTGAGAGTTGATGATACAGTTTTGGAAAGTGAAACACAGCCCGACGTTTGTCGCAACAGGTTTCAATTCGTACGGTATAAATCTCCTCGAGCGATAAATGGTGTGGTGAATAAACTGAATGGCCAACCACACGGTTAAAGATAGATAGGTATACAATTACAATTACTTCTACAACGTAGATGATGATAATTAGATGCCGAATTTCGATTAGCCGTATGTCAACGGACAGTTGACAGCATCTCCAATATCGTTGAAGCAATAAATAACCCGGCGATGGTTATCTTGAGATTGCGTCCCTTTTGCCGACTTGCCAATGTAACGTTTCAAAACTTTTTTCACGCTGCTCTTTTTGTTGGCTCGCATTTACTTGGCGCCGTAGCAATGATCTATATCAACATTTTCGTCGTGGTTGAAATTAGTAACATTATCGTAACGAAACATTGGAGAAAAAAATCACTATTTTCTTCATTTTACAATGATTCCGAAGAGTCTAAGATTTCCAAATGCGAGTGTGCTTTGTTTTAAGTATTACGGTTCACTGAATTTCAGGCTATTTCGAAATCGCGAAATAACCATTTTGCCTCATCACGAATCGTCACGATAACGTTACCAACTTCAATATGATCATTTTGACAGAGACAATTCGGCTTCCCCTCAATTATCTGTATAATCGATGGTCAAAGTTTGTCCCGGCTGTAACTTTAAATGCTTCTCTGCATCAATCTGTGAGAAAGCTTACCGCAGTAGGTTAAAACCATTTACAATGGTCGAATTATCTATTGAACCAATATACGATAAGTTATCTATCGTTTCGACAATTCGCTAGGATCGGTCTTCGCCAACAATGTAAAAACGAACTGATTTCCTATGTCTGTTTTCCAATTGCTTTATAGCGCGTTATAAATGCCGGATACCTGTTCATCGATAAGATATTCATATTCGCGTAATGTTTTGACGTACTTTTGTTGAATGAATAATAATCTGGGAAATCCCACGGCAACGATACATCATCACAACAAGTACTGCATTTTTTTTTTTTTTTTTTCTCACAAAATATTGACCGAGATTAATCGCAGAAAAAATGCCGTCTCTATGCTGGCAACGAGGGAAGCGAAATGGATTTTAGTACCTCGGTGAGGTCTTGATCGGAACTCAAGATGGGTAGAACCGTATTTGCGCATCACAGATGGCCGTGCTAGTCTGTCTGTTGAATAACTAACTAACTAACTAGCCATAGTACCTCAAACTAAATATATTCATAATTGTTTTCTTCAGGCATTGACACCGCGCAAAGTTCAGAATGAAGACTCCGAGGCTGACGGGAAAAAAGAGAAGAGAATCCCCCCACCACCATGAATACACGGACACATTTTTGCCGTTGCTTAGACCATGACTGTTTGCGAATTGCTTATCGATGTGAAGTCTTGAATCCTATATCGGTGAATATTTATTCAGCAATTAGAATTTTAATATAAGAATGTATTCAGTTATCGGAATTTCATTATCGGTTGAATTTATACATGTGGTCAAAACAACACGTGAATATATACCCAGAAGTGATATGCATATGCGAACGCCTAAAGTGACTACATGTATACATAAAATTCAGGTAAATATGCAGACAAGATTTGAACGCGTGTGTGTTTCTCTCTTGAATAACGCCGAGACAAATATTATTTTACGATTCACGATGGGAATAACCGTAATCTAAGGATCAAGAGGTCAAGAATAGCAAATACGTGTAAGTATACAGCCTAGGAACCAACCGCATCGTATTCCTTACATTGATTCACGACGTATCTAAACACACGCGTGCATTAGCGTTAGAATCCTTCATGGATTTACTACCTTCGCACAATTGCTATTGTCGTAAAGACTATACTAAAAGGATATAAATGATGGAATGTAGATGTAAAAGACTGAAAATGAGGCGATTGAACGTATAAAAAATTTTGAAGAATAACTTCCTTAAAAAACTTATTTTCAATTTTCTCTCAAGTTAGATTGAATTTCATATCAGCTTTATTACTGCTTGGTATAGTTCCAGGTTCAATGATCGATACGCGCTCAATGTGTGATTCTCAGTGTTGACCAGACCCGGCAGCCTTCTATTTATATTTATAAACATGAATGCCAAGGATAAAATCAGCGCTGAGGTTTGTACCTTCATCCCGCGATCTACAGGGTATCATCAAATCGCTTTCGACCATAAACTGATAATCCGAGTAATGGTCAGCTAACGGGTATTCGCTCTAGTTAATGGGTCGTTTCATTAAGCCACTTAAGGATCCGTCGACGTACTTGAATTGGCGGCACGTTGTCTGATCCAGTTTTGATACCGAGACTGCTTCGAGTTCACGTATACGATAAAATGAATAAAAATGGTAAAACTGACGGCAATGGTGAATATCAAACGAAGCTAGTGAAAAACGAGTTAAACAAATATCTTGCCCTTCGAGAATTCAGATCTCACCGCATATTTGTGATTATATCCGGTTTCGATGCATATGACGGATATAACGCACTGTAATAATCCAACGAACCCTGAAACTGCAAAAGTCTCTGCATTCATCATAAATTCTGGACACGTTCGGTTCTTTCTTGGTCGTGTTATTTATCCCCATTACCAATATTAATTGAACTGCGAGCCTTATGGCAAAACTCACGAACTGTGCTTCACCGAACTCTCGATATAAATGAAGCGGTATAATATCGACCCGAGTCACGTCCGAATATCGTCAACATCAGGAGTCACGTGGGGGTCTAGAGAGGTCGTTAAATCAATCAATCATCTGTTACGAGCTTATCACACAAATTCGCATTTCCCGAACAGTTATACGTTTGTACGTATCATCGATTGATGACATTGTTTTACGGATATATGTTACGCCGGTGAAGTTACACGTCCCAAACGTAGATTCGCAGGGCGATTAATCCAAAAAAAACTCGAACCGTCACCGCATAGTAAGGGAGTCTGAACTGATCGAGCGACTGATAAATTGACTTTGGATGAATGGAAATGGTGAGATTCTCAGCCCGTTCCGTAAATGACAATGGCAATGGCTCTGTAGGGAATTCCGACAACGTCTGACCTTCGTCGATTCTTTGTCCTCGCATGTCTGTGTCAAGAGGCGGAGAATTCTGCAGCTGCAGATATGCGCGAGTGAATGCAGCGGGTATGATTGGGGAATGGAGGAAGATGAATATCGTCTTCATTATATACAGCAGACGAACATTACTATGAGTTTATTTTTATTATTAGCTGCGTTTTTCCTGCACCGACCACTTTTCGACGTTGTAACAGCGAGTTATAACTAATTTTGCCCGTTCCTTGTGTACAACCCTTTCAATCTCACTGATACGAATCGAAAAAATCGGTAAAAATCCTTCGGATCTTGAGTATATTCAAATGTATCCGATACTTGACGCAGACTGTCATAGACTGAGAAAAGCGAATTATAAGTATTCTGTGACACGTCATATATTGCGCAGCGCCGCATGTGGTTCCGAGGTTTCGATTTCCCTGCTGCATTCACTTCTTCATGACAAAATCTGACTCACTAGAACATCATTCTGATCAGTAGTTAATTTATTTAGAATGAGTAAGTTGTTATTGACCGTACTGCTTGCAATTAGGTTCAAGAACATTGAAATGAAAATCGAAATGATTATATTCGCAGTTGAAACGATATTGCATTTTCGGTTAACGGTGTTAGCATTACGAACAAATGTTTTGTGCTGTTCCATAAATTTGTATAGATCATATGAGAAGCATTCCACCTCAAATTAACCTACATTCGACCCTCATCATCGGTGTTTCTTTTATTTTTGAATATAGCGTGGAGTATAAAAAAACATCTTTCGCAGAGTTTGAGATGTTTTTGAACACGGGTTTGATTTTCAATGCTCTCAAAAACAAGAAAACCCACTTTTGGTTTAGAAGCTACAGACGAAATAAGGAATTGAAAAGTGAGATGAATACAATGAAACATAAATTTATATTTCTTCAATTTATATTAAATTTGATTTTTTACAATTTTTAGTTACTTCTTTACTGTGTATTTTTTAAAACAAAACTTCTTACTTCCATCTTGGTCTCAAAATTTCCGATTCTTATCAAAGAAATCATGAGAAAAATTTGAAATTAATCTATGGGGACTATTTTATTAACGCAATAAATTACGCACATTTATGTAACGAATTAGTATTTGACCACGTGACATAGATACTCGTACAAGCGACGGCGATGTGGTGTGAAAAACTTAGATTCGTGATATACTTATCGCAATACTGTCTAGTCTCGTGCTGCAGACGTGTAATATCACGTGATTCGGTTATGGAGCAGAGTTTCATCACGTGCAGCGTTTGAGTCACGTGAAACAAGTTAATGCTAAATATACAACGAGGCGGGATATGGATGGGTTTAGCAAAGTTAACCCTCGTTGACACCCCAACGAAGCTTTGATTGACTGCTCACTTTTCCATAATTGAAAAATTTTCAATAATCTTTTTAAACAATTTCATTTTATACTTTCCGAATTTCAATTCAGCAAGCATATTAAGGAATGTTTAAAGTATATCCCTGAATTTTTTAACTAAAATCCGACCAAAAAGTTGTTAATTACAGGTGAATGAAGCGCCATCCGGGTGCTTATATCGTGGCTAGAATTAAGCGTGTAAAAGTAGGGATAACTGGCTAAGAGAGGGTCAAAGGCCTCTGCTATTCCAGATAATTATGGTCAACGCGCTCGGCTGCTGAGTAAGTACTACTGATCCCCCTTCAGTTTCGGAGGTGCAGTGAAAATATAATTCTCGCTGTATACGCGAGTTTTTTTGCTCCTTCTTACTGATTTTGGAAAACATTATTTTTACAACAGTAAGTTCTAACAGTCGAAACAAGTAAGCCGTGCTTTCCAACAGTCATTTTGAGAGGGCATCGTTTCTACAAGGGCCGATACGTTGAATTTCGTTTCTACAAGTTGCGATCCTACGAAAAATGACAATTCTTTAGATGAAATGAATAAGTTTTTTTTCTACAACAATCAAATTCAACTACCGATTAAACCGGACGCGACGGAAATTTTTTATTCTGTCTGTTTTTGAAGTGCAGTAATAAAACTTTTTTTCTTGCTCGAAATTTGTAGAGTTTTGAGCCTCGGTGAAATCAAAAGTAAGTTGACATTAGTATTGAAAATATTTAGCCAAATCCTCCACAGCAAATAAGAAATAAAAAATTTCTCTCCAAACAAATGAACGAAAGTATAATCAAGATAATATTATAATCCTTGGCATGGATTGTCTATTCAACGCACTGTTGGATTGTCTTTACAATTCATAAGTGAAACACGTGAAGGTTCTATCATAAATTATGACATACGTTACATGTTACTAGAAATAATTCGGAGGCTACATCATAGGTGATGCGGCGAACCACATGAAACATCAATTCAATCAACTGTGCAGATTATGCGTATCCATAAAATCAGCAATCTGAAATCGCAACACCTAATCGCCAGCACTCTAAAAGTTAAAATACGTCAGGAGAGGCTCGGCTTCCAAAAATCTACAACGATACTCACAAAATCGTAATAGTTTGACATTTGGCAATTTCCGGTTCTTCAAAACGACTTAATACGACTTTAATACTATAATAATAATTTCGAACGACTGCGATAAATATTTATTTGGGATAGAAAACTGTCCGAAATGCAAAAGAATCTATGCAAAGAAGTGTTTTAACACAGAAACAGGAGGTGAAGTAGAGTGCGTCACAAGTTTTGTACGAAGAAATGTTCAGTGATCGTCCGTAGTAATCGTGTTCTATAAACAATTACACGTAAATAATTAAACGGCACTAAGGTTACAAACGAAGAAAGTCACAAAATGAATGCAAATGTTCAAATATGCAGCTCGCCAAATAAAAAATAAAAAAATCATACTGTTCCTTGAGAAAAAAAAAAAAAAATTATTACTCTAATAGCTGAAATCATTACAAAAATATTATTTCTCTATCTATTCCATACGACTATATACATGAAGAGAAAGTTAATGGGCAAGAATAAGTGATATTTTTTGTCTGTCCAAAGAATAAAGTATTTTCCAAGAAGCAATTATGAAACGCGATTGATTCTGAATTATTCCGCATTTTATCAAGGCTCACAAACCTAATATGGATAATGGGATCTCTTCTTCTCAATAGGGTCTGTTTACGTATGATTATTACAAAATATGACGCACTAGATGTACTATATTTACTATATCCGTGTATAATTGTTGACATAACATTGGATTTTCAATCGGCAATGATTATTGCAACTCCATAAATTGTTATTTGACAAATAATTATTTACGGCATAGCTTACAGATCGGAATCAGGCAATATATATATAACATATGTGCCAGAACCACACTTGACTCGTGACGATGGCATCCCGTCAAACCTGTTTTATTTCAGTAGAAGCAAACTGTTGATACGCGTTACATAAAATACCTTCGTTTCCAACGAATGTTTTCTACCGCTTCACAACGTAATGGGCACAATAGCACGCTGGTCGGGATTTCTGTATGAATGCTTGTGGCATACATATACACATGCAGAACTTAGAACGAAGTTGAGTCTACCTCAAAGGCAAAGGTTTTCGTTTCTTCTTTTTCTTTAAAAGTTCTTGGGATTGTTTCAAGGTTCAACCGTGAAAACTCGGTCGATTTTCGTACGATTTTAATAACGATCAGGTTTTTTTGTTTCATTACTTCAAAGAAAGTTAATAAACATTACACCATTAATAAAAGTTTTTGCACACACACTTTGTTTCAGTTAGAATTTTTTTTTTTTTTTTTTTTTCCACATTCGCACCTACGAGTAATATTGATAGTTTGATTAAAGATGTAAGTTATTCAAATATACAAAATTATTATGTAGGTTTTTATGTTTGCCATTTAAACCGCTTCCGCATATACATACACGTGTCCATAGGTTATGACAAAGTGATCGAAAACCGCGTACAGTCCGAAATACAGTGAAATTTTCGGAGTCAGTGCTTAAGGTATTTGTTACCAATGAAAATGTCTCGTTGTTTCGTCTCCGGCCTCGAAACCTCACGATATTTATCGTTTGGAAATCCATTAGAGTAAAAGAAGCTCAATTAATTTCTCTCGTGCAGTTTAAAACGAAATGAAAAAATAAAAGAAATTATGTTGCCGAAATCAAAAACTGGAAAGATTTGAATCGATGAAACAACTGTGGCAAATACAAGTCCGCGAAACAAAAAAATTCCTCAAAAACGTAGCTAATTAGGACCATCACGAAAGAGAAGAGTGTTATAAAAATTATGGAGCGAGATGCCTGCGAAGGATGGTGCGATGTACTGCGGTATTTGCAACAAGAGTTCGTCGAAATTTATTACCAGCTGCTGCAGCGATCGCCGATGTAAGGGGAGAGTAAGAGAGAGAAGGAGAAAGAGAGAAAGAGAGAAAGAGAGAGTACCAGGGTCAGTGGACCTGGTCCAGAGCATTCGAGGCACGCACTGCGCAGAAGAGAAAATTGGGGTTCAGGGTTTCGGTGCATTGCCAATGGATGGGTCCACGTGAAAACTAATTTACAAGATACGGCGAGATGAATTAAACGGAATTTGCTTTGGGCAGGTTCGAACGGTCCATAATGCATCAGTGTAACTGCATTGACGATCGGAAGAATTGCACTGGATAAATCAAACCGGAGGTGGCCTTGTTCGTTGCAATTTTATGAGGTTATCGGGTTGGATTTGCCGGCACGAAATGTCGGTACTTGGACCTCGTCCCAGAACGAGAATTCCTTAGGTGAAGTAGTTTAAGCATCGATGACGCGGTGGATTCGCATTAAACTGTTAACTGAACTCTGCACGCCAGATGCAAGAACTTTGCTGATTGGCCTTTTCGAGATAAGCCATAGGTAACTAGATACAAGAAGTTTAAGCTGGAAGAAAGATGGACGGGGAATCCCATGCAAATTCAACCAACTTCGGACCCTCGCCGTTTAAGGCCATTCAAACAATATTTCCGTTGAGCAAAAAAATTTAAAGTGATGTAAAAAATGGAAAAAATTGAAAAAATTGCAGAATTTTTTTTAAACAGAATCAGAAATGGTGCGGGTCAGACGTTGGTTCGGTTCGCATGGTATTCCCATATATATGGACGCGAATTCCCCGAATCACGTTTCGGACGCTCTAATACCGGTGCATGGGGAGCGTGCTCCAGTAAAAAATTCGACGTAGTTAAGCAATTTGACAAGACGTGGAGAGAGAAAAGGGAAAATAACAGTACAAAGAAATGCCGAACTCCCGAGATAATACAGCAGACAAGGTAACAGAAGGCGGTATAAATACGAGGTTGCCGTTGAACATTTTAAATCGCTAGAGGGTCTGTCTAACATTTTTCTCGTCATTGTTCCCATTCAATGATGACATTGTCATTTCTTCGTAATCACTCGAAAGTGCGTGTCGTATAATTTTTTCAAAATTTAATTCTTTGATTAAAATGCATGAATCGTAGAATTATATCTATAATCTGCAAATACAAGTAACAGTAATTACAACAATAATTTCATTCAAATTAATTATTATTCCGTAGTGTAAAATGTTTTCAAATGTATGTATTGATAATGCGCAACTCTAATGATGAATCGTGCATTCTTACTTATAATTACCTGTACCAATAATTACGGAATTTATTATTCAAATTTTTTTTATCGGACTACAAATCAACGTCTTTATATGGTTATATCAAAGGATACCATAGATTTTTTGTTCTTTCTTCTTTTTTTACGAGTGTATGAAAATCTGTGAATCCTTAAACCGCTTACGTTATGTGCTTCAGTAAACAAGTTTTGTGTGAAATCGGAAAGGAATAATTATCGAGATGAAATGTCGATAACTTGTTAAATGAATAGTATCACCGCTTTCTACTTTGGCTGGATCTAGGATTTCGATATTCGTCTTATACACAGCTGATGACCGTCTTCCTTGTTCAAACGACACTTTGAGTCGTGGGTTGATTTAAACTTAAATAAAATCATAGCATTGGGCGCGAAATGTTGTACACGCAAGGCGATGCACTCCGAAATACCTAATCATCTTTCAAGTACGGATTCCTTTTGTAGAAACGGTCTATTCATTCGGCATTCATACGCAGTACGGTCCCGTCGTTATTACATGACGTGTTCAACCTATACAGAGAAGATCGGCGTTTGAATCATGTTATTTTTCGAAATATGCAAATACACGACACACGACGACACAACTTGCTGTTTTCCATTGAAATTTGACGCGCCACGTATACCGTAATAATTTAATGAGGCGGTCCCCTGACACTTATGGCGGGAGCAAATTTAAAACTACAGCAGGTGGTGCAAAGCACGAAAGTTCTGTTGAATCGCCGAAACAGTCCGTTTCACCAAACCCTCAATACTATATATGTATATAATGGACGTGAATAACAGATTCGTAGGTCGGTAGATTATCTTGATCGATCTATCATCACGGGGAAGAAATCGTCAGATTAAAGAGAAAACGTTAATCAGTACAGATATAATTTATTCTCAGATTTCTTGCAGAATATGGGAGTTTATAAAACAAGGAATGAAAATTATACCGCCAATTTACTCGTAGGCGTAGCGCAGACTTGTTTGCTCAAGATCAATTTATTCACAACATAATACGCATATACGGAGAGTGGAATAACATTGTGGAAAAGTGTGATGCATCGACAGCTGCGCATGGAAAATATTGGAAGAATAAAAACGTGCAATAACTAAATAATAACTCATTAAGCGGTCAATCAGAGATTCGGGGAAATGATTCTATATATATTATATTTCGCATTAGCGACATAATCGAATGAGTATAATGAATACAAGCGAGTGCGAATAACACGTCTTTCCTCGTGTTCTGGAAATGGAACAAAAGGTCAACGAACTCTATAAAGTTGTGGTGGAAGTGAACTAATGACTGATGAGATGCCGAATAAAGAATAACGCAACTCTGAAATAATATCGGCGAAATTATGTATAATGAAAGGAGGTACCTCGCGATTATTGTTTCTCAAGTAAAGTATATACGTAACGCGCAATAAAGCCAAGAATAGACAGTTACACGGTCAACTACTCTTCTCTTATCGCTCATGCATGAAAACTAGATTAATCCCGTCAAGTGTTCAAATATTTACTCTCATAACACGCCCTTCATTTGAGCCGATTGAAATTCACCTCGGGGCCATCTTGGAAGAAAACAGCACTTAAGTAAAACCAAAAGCTGTTCGTACATTAGTTGACTAGTGTTTTGTATTATCGTTATTAAAAAATTCAGACAAGTAAAAATCGTACTATTTTATAGAAATTTGAAAACCGTTTCATCAGAAAATCTAATACAGTTAATTATTCTGAAATTTAATATTTTTTTCTCGAATTCGTTCTCCCCTTCAAAGATCAGAACAGCAGATTACTGCGCTGGCAGAAGGGAAAAAATATCATTGAAACACCGGTTGAAAAGTAAAAATTTTATAAGCAGCGACGGTTGCGATATCCCCGCCACTTCAAATACAATAAAACAAACAATGTTGTACATTCAGCTGAGGTGATTCGTTTGAACGGTTAATTGGGGTGAACCGAGTTTCGCTAAAAAAAAATGTCACCTCTACGTAGTCAAACCATTTGTACCGCTTTGTCTTGACAATTATTGCCAGGAGTTAAATTATTAGATAGATATGATTTGTAGTCGTAAATATTAGATGCAAAGTTAGGTAATCTGATGCCTGACAATCAAGATGTTCCGCAATGTGCAACGGAGTCAACATCCATGATATTCACTGTCTTGAACGTCATCTCTTGTCGCATGTACTGCTTTTTTTGCTTTGCATTGATGCAGGCACGCGCAATTACGCAATTATGTAACTGTGCAGATATATGTATAGTTATTTCTCTCTTTCTCACTTTATCGTCACGCCATGCGTGTTCTTTTTATTTGCAGTTCATGCGGTATCATCAGTCGATTTTTTTCTCAATCAACTAAATATCTTATTTGCCAATGAATGGAGCAGGAAGACGAGTCGTAAAATATATATTGTAGAAAAAAATGATAAAAAAACAAAAAAAAAAAAACAAAAAAAAACAATAAATAAAAATAAATAGAAAAAACTCAAAGATTATCTCCGAACTTGTAAAATTACCGTCATTTTTACGAAACACTTCTCGGATTTTTATTAGTTTCATACTTTAATTACCTAGTAAGATATAAAAGAATATTAAAATACTGAAACACGTACAACTCATGCAAATATCGAGATTTTTTTTTCTCGCCAAACTAATTAACTTCTGCGTCGCGAATCTGATACAAATATACGTTGACATGACTTGACTTGTTTCAGTACCTATAGTAATACCGAAACGTCGAAAGTAGTTTGATCTTTTGGTTTCTCGTCCCAAAATTTCCCGTACATGCGCATTGCATAGAAACAACGGAAAGATAATGGTCCAGCCAATCTCCGATACAAGTTTATTAGACTCGATTTAGTTCCTCGGTTCCTGTCACGCGTACCATTTCATCAGGATAATAGATTCGATAGTAAAATTATGTATCCACGTGGCTACCACGTGATGACTCTTGTTAGCTATTTATACATAGATATAAAGTTATGTTGGAATAAAAAATAATGCAAGCCGCCTATTATTCAATCGCTTCGCGGATGTGGGTGTTAAAGTAATAAAAGTAACAGTTACCAAGAATCTATCGTAGACCCCCTCACAGGAAGTTAAACGCGCGATGGTTACTGATAATTTACGTTTTTATATATACATATATATATACACTAACACATGCATATAATGGAATACATTTACTCTTTGTCTAAAACGGCGATTTAATAGCTTGTGAAAAAAAAAGTCTGGCGGCCTGTTATCGTTATGCGTGTTTACCTGATCCTGCATAAAATATAGTTTATACGGGCAATAAATAATCTAACTGAATCACGAGGTGAATCATGTGATTGATAATTAAAAAAAAAAAAAAAGAAATTGATTCCTCAGCCGTTATCCTTCACTCCAGAACATCACGTCGATCAATTTCACTGAGTGGGAATTTTTCCGCCGAGTATCTCTGATACCAAAACTGCTACCTGACATGTTTGACTCCGCGTCAAAGAGAATATAGAGCGGAAAGAATACGGTCACGTTCGTCAACTTGCACTGTGTTTTCATTTCCACTTTCTTCTTCATTCCTTTCTCCTGCCTCCTTCTCTCTCCTTCTCTCTCTCTCTGTCTCTCGATCCGTCTTTTCCAAGATCACAAATTTTCTACAAGCGATTGCTATATTTAGAAATAAACCCTGAGTGTACGTGATTAACGTTTCAATTTTCTCCGAATATACGCAAGAAAATTCCAAAGTTTTTTTCGCAAACACGAAGGTCTTTCCAAGGAGAAAATTGTAGTATATGGATATCCCATACTTATGACACTTCGTTATACCAGCGTTATAAAAGAAACAACTTGTGTACAGATAAATTTCTTCCCCGGTTCAACAAGCATACTGAATCGATCTCGCCATGCAGTCAAACAGAAGGTCTCTCCCGATCTCCGGAACAAGTATCGCCACAGGTAGATGACAATACATTAGTTCAGCACCCGGAGGTAAGACCTTTCGTGAAATCGAGCACGCATTTACAATATCAACGAAATTAAATGCACACGCCTTCTTCTTCTAGTGTCGGATCTCTGCCTGCGGTGTAATGTACAGTCCCCCATAGAATGTATCCCTCGTCTCAGCGAGTACACCTCCATACTAATTGTTCGGGTAAATTAAAGTGCCACAATACAGCCGGGAGCAGGAGATAAGTGTAGGTACGAGTAATTAGAATTGCTATATGGTCGTTGGCTTAAGGTCGCAGCGGGTAATATGAAAACGAGGGCATAAAGCTCTCACTTACAATGCACGCGATATTTACAGGCGTTCGGTTCAGGCATGTTAAGGTACTCGAAGTCAACACGACCGCGTTACAGTGCCTATGACAATTAACGACTTAGTGGACCGTTACGTGTCAATGTCTCCAGCGGACCGATGGAGTGGGTATTTTTACGAAATTACCTCAAGGTTCCCACCTCGAAACATAATTTATTGTCGTTGCTGTATCGAGTATAATAACTATACAATACGGCGGACCTACGTTCGGACAATCGTCTACCCGCAAGGGATCGACGCCCCATGTTAATCGTAAGTGACATTTTACCGTAGTTAAGTGCAATAAATTTCACCGGCTTAAATTGGGGCTCGGAACAATATTTTGGGTGTTTAATTTTGGGAATAGAACTCTTTTAATTGCGAAAATAACCGAGTTCAAAGAAGAAGGAACATGGTAAACAGGAAAAATTTCTTCCGCCTCCGGTTGTGCGTGTCTGCAATGCAGACAAGTGTATTGTGGTTACGTACCTTATATGCTTGAAACAGAAACATCATATCTGTTAGAACAAAACTGTGCCGCACCATGCCTCGGAAGAATTTTGTCGTAAAAACATTTTATCACGGGAGAATACCAGGCTTTTCAAGTATGGTTATAAATAACCAGGTGAAAGTAAACATCTTTGAAACGTCGTCTCTCGTAGTTTGTATACGACACAGACAAAGTAAAAGTGATTCCGAGACGCGAGGTCGGTCTATGGGATCGCACACATGGTGCCTATCCAAGTATTATGGAATTACGTAATTTTTTACTGAGTTAACGATGGCGCACCTTATGTTGGAAAAATTTTCTCCTCGTAAGATTTTAAAAAAGATCTAGAGCATATTACTAATCACTCGATAGTTACTGAAAAAGACAGACCCTTGGAAAGTTGTCGTGACTATTTACCACAGGCTTTTGTTTCAACTAGCAAAAAGAACCGCGGAAAACGGAAAAATGGAAAAGAATTCTGTACAATCAGACTGAATCGATTGATTTATCCAAAGTTCAACCAGGATGGTTCGGAAACTAATAAAAATAAAACTTATCTACATTCCTTGATCAGAATTCAGAAGAAGTGATAACTTGAGTTGGATAACTTGATGCAGTGTGATCGATCGACACTTCCGATGTTTTTCGCGATATCGAAAAATTCAGATCGAATGCATCGATGATAAGGCAAAATAATGCAGACTAAAACAATATGTCCAACAGCGTAATTCTGAAAATCCATCGTCACAGTAGGAACGGAGTAGCGTCGTAATAACAAACGACCCAGACTGCGTGAGGTCACAATGAAAGGGAAATAAAAGGAAGTCCAACGCGGTTGGAAGCATGAGAACTCGGAGGAGGCGTATATACTGGCTAGATGCACACAAGAGGGGAAACGGAGACACGCGGTCGGTGTTCAAAGGTAACAGGTGGTCTCACGGCTCGGGTAGAAGAGGCGACGGGAGAGGCAGGAGCCAGGTAACCAGGCATAAGGTGAGAAGGGAGAAGGAGGAAGGAGGAAGGTGGTAGGAGGAAGGTAGACGCACCGCTGAGCGCAACGACCTTGAACTTGCACCGGTGACCGTGGTTACAACTCTGCTAACGGTTGGAGCCATGCTTGCAACTGCCGATCACGCTCTTATCGTTAGATCACAATTCTTCCACACATAGAGAGGATTTTTGCTGATCACTCTTGAAAAAATATAGTAAATATAGGTATCAGTTTTATGCAGAGGACGAAGGACTGATTTTGGAAATGTGAAAGCTAGGGTGTGGAAGTATTCCTATACCCCACACAATACGAATCAATAAATAAGTAATAATCGGTATAATAATTGTCAGCATAGTAGTATTAGCCTGAAAAAATGACATAGTAGGCATTCTCACGACATAACGATGTGCGGAGGTAATACAAGTCGGTTTAACAGTCGACCGTTTGTACCGTGATAGTCATAGAGTATCATGTACTCGATCATACGAGCTGAAATAGACTGATGAATGAATAACGCTGTCCCTCCCACAACCTTCTTTTATGATAGCTATAATAAAATCGTTTATTAAAACAAGGTTTGAATTCGTAATGTCTCATTATAAGCCTTTTGATGTTATGTATACATATATAATTAAACGAGTGGGTAAGTTGGTGACGGTTGTTTGTAGCGGACTCCTAAAAAAGCCGGTTTATTACTCAGGACAATACAACGTATTGTTAGCATAATCAGCCAAAGACTCATCGACCGTAGGCTAAAGTCTTTGCCGTACCCGAGAAGTACCTAATGCCTTGACATAGCCGAGGAAGTGCTTTGGCAGGCAGTGTATTCGCCGTAAGAGGACCGTGCCACTGTAGAGATTCTATTGAAGACCAATTGCAAAGCGACAAATTTCGCTACTATGGTAGTGGGAGACTCTAACACAGCAGTATGAGACTAATTCTCATGCTGATTGGTGGCAGCTGCCAGGTGTTTCATAACCATTCTTCAAGAGATGCGAGATAGTTAAAATCTGCAAGTATTTTAATGATATTCGTACCCGATATGCTGCGTAAGCAACCATTTGATACGTCAAATATGAAAAGTAACGTCTTTTGCAGTTTACAATTAGTGTAAAATGTTCTGAGTTTACGACACACACATGATTGTGCACAATTATTTTCTACATAAATAATAAGTATTCTCGTATCTAATGAAAATTTATTTTCATATTATGATTAGCAATAAATATGTTTATTACACTAACGTTCATACTTCGGAATAAGTCGATCCTACTATACTACTTATGACAGCGATTGCCATGAAATTAAAATTTTCTCCGCGGCGCGAAATTATCCAGCATCAGTGTGGTAGAAAGTTACATTGACCTCGAAAATTCCAGCTTCCTGAGCTTCGGATCCCTACAGGAGTTGCTCTATCGGGTGATCAACGAAAGTATAAACTATAGTTCAACTGTCTACTCCTTGAAATCAACATTTCTTATACGTTAAGGTTGATTCAGTATGACGTTGAAGTTCACATTGTTATTGTAATGATGCATTTTTATCGAAAACTAGTCGTTATTATGCAACTTAGGGATTGTCTGAAATTCATTTGCATTAGGAATTCAAATTAACTCACTATGAGTATATGATTCGAGTACGGTCACTGCCTTGTAGTTGTTAAGTAGCGATGAAAAAATTACATTCTTTCGTTCATATCAATCTCAACGTAATTCAAGTGGAATTTCATACTAATGAAGTAAAAAAGATGGTAATGATGTAGGCGCTATCCAACCACTTAGGTTTAAAGATAGGTTTAATTAGAAAAATGTTAAGTTACCACCCGGACCAGAAGTAAAGTAGTGGGGGCAGAAGGCGGAAAGACATACAGTAAGACGGTTGATTTTGGGAAAGAGCGTGTCAAGCCAAAAGGGAGAGACTGTATTTTGAGTAAACGAACCCGCGTACAAAATATCTCAAAATACAATTTTTCTCTGAGTCGACCTTCCAAATCCCCCACTTAGCCATATCGATTATTCGACAATGAAAATTTAAGTTTAATAATATACGATTGATCGATACGATGATCCATCGGTTGGTCACGAGGGAACAAAACGTAACTTGTTTATCGGGTATTATCACCTGTACTCTTAAGAACGTGCAGAATTGTGACTCAGAAGTATCACAACGGAAGAAGTATAATAATGCGTGCGTCACGAAGCTCGTTGTTTACACATACAGAGACTAATTAAGCAAAATAACGAGCAATTATACCGTGATGGCGTACACGCGTACGTCTAACCATTCAAGTGTGAGTTCTAATGTCAGGCCGAGGAGATTCGCCTGTTTCAAAGGTTACCACTGTGCGGTCGAGGCTGAGGGTGCAAAAATATTTCATGAAATTCTGTAATTTGCGACGAGCAGAATTTGCATTTACACATACTCGAAGAGGCGCGCGTATGTACACCAATATTCGACACATGGTGACCACGTACGCGTCCTCCGGGTTCTATACGTGCAGCAGCTTGCCAGACCTCGGCGTATAATTACAACCTTGACTAATTGACGATCGGTATCGGAATCGGAAGTAAGTCATACATGCGCCTGACACAACATGCGGTGCGATGTTCCAAGTCAAGCTCGATATATTTTTTAGTTTATGAATTGTAGTGTATAATTATTTACTATTACAGTGTAGAGAAACATTCGAGTACAGTAACTGACTGCACACTTTACCGTATCAATGAGAACGCAAAAACCAAGCCTTGTTTAAGGTATATTTCCACATACGTTGACCGAGGGTTTCAGTCTAGTATTTACGGATAAATAATTTGTTTCAGTAATAATTCAATCAGGATGTGAAATAAACTTCTCCAAAAGCAATTTAGAAATAAACTTTACCAGAGTGTAAAACCGAGAGAAGTAATGTAGATGACATCAAAAGATCTCTAGTCTCTAGTCTCCAGTCTCCAGTCTCTAGTCTCTAGTCTCTACACTTTACCAACTCTATACGGTTACTGCCTCGTCCTACATTCCTACAGTCTTTTACTGACAAAGATATTATTTCTTTCGCAGAAGACGTTTATATAATATTTCTGAACCGTATCTAATGTTCAGTAGTAAACACACCTAGATTCATAATCCTTGCAAGTCGAAAGAATGAAGTAAGACGGTTCAGTGATTCGCGTTGCACGTTGCAGCTGACATAGTTTGAAAAAGAGAAGAAAAGAATCAGGTACATTGTAATTCGCAAGAAACGCGGCCACGTGGAGCCAATAATCTGTACTTGGGATATAATTACATATATTATAGTGAGAATCCATGTCTGTTCTTTTTATCTTCGCGCAGGATTATTAACCGCTGTGAGACTTTCATCTGAAATGTTTTGAGAACTATTCTTTACACGATTTGTCATAAGAAATCCATGGACTATTGCTTTCCCGACGTTTCACCTTTTCTGCTCAAGTTTTTATACACATCCCCAAAAAAATTCTGAATTTTCCCAATCGAAATTTGCATGGACACTCACTCATCGCTGAACCGCGAGACGAATATGAGCGATTAACGAACCACCTCGGAATAAATGACATGACTTGGTATGGTCAGTCCAACTGCATCTGCGACGCTTCACTTTATAGTTATATACGGACTAATCATTCCAGAGGCTGGAGTTTTCAGTTTTAGGTCTGGTTAGAAATCCCTGATGGCACGCGCACAGAGACGCGCAGCATCTTGATCAACCATATCGCAATTTGGTGAGAGTCTTAGAGATAAAAACTAAGACCGTTCGTATTATAATCCTCTACACACAAAACGTCACTCGTTCATGTTTTCACTTGCGTACGAGAATTATCTCTACGAGTGTAGGTAAAAAATTTGAAATATTGTATAAGATACGTGAAGGTAATTTTTTCTATACGGTAACGGCGACCACGACCTTCGGTTATACACCATTATGCTGATAGATGTTTTCGACGCTCATTTGCTAAATTATTCGGTCAGTGACACGCTGAAGAGAATTCTTAACGACTGCATGGTCCGTCGTCTGCTAAAATTTAATGCGCACGCGTCACAATTCGGAAGCAACTGTTTACCAGTATGACCAACCAACAAAAATTTAGACGACAAAAAAATTTTGAGGTTAGAGACAGTTGGTCACCTTGGCAAACGGTTACTTTCGGATTGGATTCAGGAATTAGGAATTCACTCTGTATATATCTGAACGTAAATGTAGGAAGAAGATGAATGAATTTTTAGTTTTTGTCCACCGAGAGAAGCCGGTCAGATTCAATCCAAGGTATGGAGGTCAAGCCGAGCCTCTTGAACAATTACGGTATTTCGTCCAAGGCAATTCTCGACAATATCTGACAATTTTAAGTTTCACGAAGCGTCGGCGTGGCGCCAAAAATAACTGATAGCAATTGGGATAATTGAAGAAACGTGTGTTACATATGATATCAAAGGAAGCGCGGGGTCTTAATGCGTCTTCACTTTGGGCCCTCAGAGTGGGTCCAACGATTTTGTATAGGAAATTACATTTGCCTGGATGAAAGACGAGCGAGAAGAGGCAAGAGTGATGGTAGACATCCGTTTGCTGTTCGGTTATTTCGATCCTTCTAGAAGTCATCGGTTCGTCATTCCTTACACGGCGATATGTTGTTTAGTTCGGTTATCGCTGTATGTTCGACCGATACGTTAATTATTATTAACCATATTACCGCGGCTGGCGAGTCCGTGACGGAATAATAATAAGTATCAGAATGTCTAGAGAACGTGGCGTCGACTGAATGAAAATAGGAAAGAAAAAACAATCGCGTATAATGCCAATCGGCGCATTAAATCTTAAGGCCACAGCTAGCTAATTGTAAGATAGAAATGAACAACGAGTGAGTCGTCGTTCGTATGTACCAGAGTTGAGAATAATTACGAGCAATTCTAATATGAGCTAAATTTATCTCTATTCTATGTATGTACGAGTATATTTATCAAAAACAGCCTGCAGCTTCCACGATTCGTATGTAATTGTGGAAAAATACAACTGCGTAGAAAACATGCGCAATTATCTATTGAAATGTAAATTTATTTCCAAAATTGTCGACGAAAAATTGGTATTCTGGAAAATAGGAATAAGTGGAAATCTTATTCACTGTATCGTTCTCACGATCTGACAAAAATTATAGCTGTCTTCGGTACTGGAATATTAAAAAAAAAGGTACCATTATGCCACTCTGAATCTAATACAACCTGAGTAATCGATGCTATATTTAAAGATGCTAGTAATAAGTCGAATTTAACTGGCAGAGGCCTTTTATTCAGATCCATATGCGGTTACAAAGAACCCGTCACGATCGAAAAAGCGATGTTCACTTGTTGATTTTCTTTTTCAAGTTCAATCCACATTTGCTTTCAACACTAGCCGATATATTCTTCATCGATCATTATCTCAAGTAGTACTCGTGCCATAACATATTACTCACGTATCGTATTTCAACAAGTACGTAACAACATAATTATGTTCCAACATTCTTAAGCAAATATTGTTTCAGGCGGGTAAAAAATCATTAATGATCACAGGTGAGAATAATAAAATTACAAAGAAACGGAAAGTAAAGGGAATAAAAATTATTTACACGTGCGGAGTAAAAAGTGAGAAATGGGGATAAATAAATGGGTGTTACTTGACACGAGAGGCCTGCAAAAAAACAATGTCACTCAGAAAATTACGAGGATTTATAAAATCCAGATATAAAACTTCAGTCTCAGGTTAACGAGCAATTAAAGCTGCAGCAGCAGCGCAGTCAATTCATTCAACGGCTGCAAATTGCGTTACGCTTGAGTCGAAATACAATTTCAGGTTGATTGCTGTTCGTGAAACGGTGGTGAAAAATTTGGGTCAAGTTCATTGCACTCGGCCAACGTCTGCCGATTCCGGGTTTCACTCGCCGAAGCATGAAGAGAGTAATTTTGTCGATTATTCAATTGTCCATGATCTATTACGCATTTGATATAGAATAAATATTGCCGGAAATTGAATCTACGCATTCGGTTTCGCCTCATATTCGTGCGTATCTATTCGTATCGGGCATGCAACATGCATGGCAAAGGCTGATGCATCGGAAGAGTCGCGCGATTCAAAGGACGTGTTTGGATTTAAATTCGAAGAGATCCGCGTCACCACGGCCATATTTAACCGGCTGCATAAGTCAAGTATATAGGTATGTATGTACATGTACAGCTAGGCACATTCGAGATGCTTCGCTGTGCAACTTACACTTTGAATACGTAACGTATAACGCATCGGATTTTAGATATAGTTCGCGGCTGATCAGCTCTTGTGCACTGTGAAATTATAGGGTTAATTATTAGACACGGTGATTTCATTGGCAAATGCACGGCACCATCTTCTCCCTGTACAATGTAATGGATCTTATTAATGATAATAAAATATTCTAATTTCCGTTAACGACTTCGTTCCTAAAAACATGTATCAGCAATTACAGCGGAATCCAAATGATTTCTTAAATGTTTAGGTTTCTTTACAAATTGAAAAAATTTGTGTCAACTATGCGAGAAATCGTATCACCGGAATCTTGACCGAAGAAAAGAACTCGAGGTAACACGACGGTCTTGAAAAAAAATTCTTTACAAACTTAAAATAAATCTGCATGTACTGTACACGTGGAGAGGTTTAATTTTTTCGTCTCAAAATAAGAACTCCGAAGGTCCATCGGATACAGAAATATCTCGATCAAACAATAATTCGGCGCTAAACGCGATAAAAATATCGGATAACGTGAGCGCGATAATATTTGCACGCGTTATTAGCAGCAAGCTGGAATATTTTGCGATCCGCTTGTAGTGAGATAAAATGTATACATAGTTGCAACACAAAACTAATAAAAGCTGTGACGATGCATATCAATGTCAAGTAATTTTTGTCCCGTTTCCATCACCCACCGCCGCGATAAGATTTTACAATATTGTAGCTAGTGATCGTTTGTGCAGCATTACGAACGAGATTCGAAAACAGAAAAAATTCAGAACTAAGCTGTTCTAACTCTTATGTAGGTGCTTCAATCAACATCGAGAATTATACCCAGCACAGGTAGATGTATGTTTTTATCGTTATTATATTTGCACTCTGCTTTTATATATATATATATATATATATACTACTAGCCAAATAAGCGAATTAGAAGAAAACGAAAGGTTTCTAATCTCCGAATACAATGCGCATCGCGTACAATAAACGCCCTCAGATACACGACGGCCGGATAAGTCATCGTGAGGTTTTCAGGTATCGAGCACCGTGTAACCTGCAATGCGGGATTGTCTGTGTGACAGTGTGCATGTTCGGTATTCTTATGTAGAACTATACAGAATGGGTGGGATTCAAAATTCCGAAAAATCAAAAAGTTGACTGGTCAAAATCGCGAAATTTTCGAAGTAAGATTTTTAAAATAACGAATGATCAATGTACCGATATTGGGATTTTCAATAAATCACCCAGTAGAATGAGTATTTTCTCTAAAGTTGATTTAACCGAACGCTCTTTTATCCGAAAAAGTATTTTCAAAACAGTCTGCATTCCGAATTAATAAAGCACAGATTGTGGTGATAGAGAAAAATTACAGTTTCGAAATTAAAACACTAGAGCGGCTAATAATTTGAACAGCCAAAAAACCAAAAAAGTTATTTATCGAAAATCAAAATTCAGAAGGATCCAAATTTCGATCCGCAAAATACAAAAGGACCGAAATCCTGAGGGAAATAGATATTGAAAGGCCAAAATACCGAATCTCATGAAAATTACAAATTTCAGAACTTCGTCACCTCGATGCGAGTTGTATCAAGATTACCTCATTGTATTAGACAATCGTTTGTGTCATCAAAGAAAAAAAGAACGCAAGGGAACAGGTCACTTATTTCTAATGATATTTGAACGATACATCTTTTTTCCGTACGTTCAATTTATTCAAGGCATTATTACATTAAATCGTGATTCACATTCACGTGCGCGCCCTCGTGTCACTTTACAAGCGTGACTTCATCCATCAGCTGCAACTGGTGACTTTAGAATGAATATATGTGAACAATCAGTGGCGTTCAGGATTTTGACCCTTCGAGCCTTGGTCAGTCGTTATTGATAAATCCGGATTCTTAAATTTTGGAAAAAGGCAGAAGTCTGACACTCGAAAAGTCGACTTGTTGACCGTTCGGTATTTTCACAATTCTATATTTTTCCCTTCGGAAACTCACCCATTCTCCCTCTCGTAAAAAAAAAAAAAATCGGTCTAATTTATTTTTACACATTTAGGTTCCCAATTTTTATTTTTCTACAATACAAGTTTCGTATTTATAGTCTTTCCACATTTTTAATTGACGGGTTATTTGACTTTCAGGATTTCGTCCCGTCGATTTTTCGGTCTTTCCTATTTTTGTACCCCACCCTATAGAAGGCGTATGATATAGAACGCCAGACAACGGATTATCGTCTTAACAAACTTACGGACAAAGTGACCTCTGTCCTTCCTAATATGTGTGTTGAAACACTTATAAAGATGCGTCAAATATGCGCTAAACCTGACAGTTTGCTCAACAATTTGTACCTGGCTTTAATAAGCAGCTCATGGTTTGTATGCTAAGAGACGAAACAGCTGTTCTGCAGGCCGTTTATAATACCAGCTCGCTTTGAGACATCGCTGAACGCTAGTGCAGCGCTGATCGTTTTCGAACGTTTATAACATTGTACTAAAATACGATCTGCCAAAAATACGGCGATTCTCTATTGAAAATAGCCCTAGACCTAAACTGAGTGTGAAAATAAACGCGTGGCCCATTTCGAAAATTTTCCCAATATACATACAATATCACGCTTGCCCGACTTAAGAGTTCAAAGAGCTTTTTCGGTTTTATAGGATTAAATTTAAACCAAAAAAAAATTTAATTCTCTTTGGCAAAACTTTGTCTTGCGTAGGATAATGAGCTTTGAATATTCCGACGATGCGACTGAGCCGATGATGATCCAATCAGTTATACTTTCGCATCACCTGTGCAAATGGTTAAACAAAAAAATGTAATGGATATCTGCAAGTGTTTCATTAGGTGGCTTCAAATTCTTCTTCACAACATATACGCGAATTTTTATGAAAACACGTCGATACATTATACGTACTTTGCGCACATATGTGAACATGGCGATATGTGGCATGATAAAAATACGCAATAATGCCAAGTGACTGCACAAATTTCGAGCCTAGAAATATACCGATCGATAACCTAGGTGGAACAAGAAGTTCCTGAGGAATTTGGAGAGAGCTTGTATTCTGCACTCAGCGACCAAAGTGGTTTAATTAGGAGAGAATGCCCAAATGCATTAGTTAATTACGAACGCGATTGGCGGCGAGTGAAACGGCATATTGACGGGAGGACGAAGGGCTGGCTGCCTCAGGTTAAACTACGAGGTAACTTCAGCTGAAGGGTTCGGTATAATTTCACGTTCAGGTTCGTATAATTTTCGGAGCGGTTTCTGCCGGTCAATTATCAGGCCTTCAACCCTGGCTCGAGACATGGATCTTAGATCGTTCCGATCTCGGTTCGCTTTTAAGAAGTTTATCCTCCTTTCGAGTATGATCACTATCTTGTTCAAAAAATTTTGTAGCGAGAGGAATGGACGTTATTTTGAAATGATTGTGTCTCTAAATGCAGTTCAAGTTTCGAAACATAAGGTGGAGTCAAGTTATTAGAACCTGCAGTATTTCGTAGTACATGCAACTATAATTGCGAATATTCAGCTGATTCAAAACTTAGCTTCTAATAGTTTTTTCTGGTCAAATCAAGTCGAACTAGAAGGTCCGATCGTTCGACGCCGAACCAGATAGATTTGTAGTTAAATTAAAAAATTTTTTGAGCTCGAAAATAGCTCTCGGATATTAATTTTGTGAGGCTTTGAAAATAACTTTGATTATCAAGTTATCTTAGTGCAGAAAATATAGGCAGAAATAAATTTCGGAGCAGGTATATCAATTCTGTAATTACTTCTACAAAAAGTAAACATTCTCTCGTTAGATTTTATAAAAACAAAATATATTTTCTCAACGGATGAAGAGTAAAAAAAAATTTTATCATCTTCTAAGTTGATAATGATAATGATTATGGTATTTTATTTGAAAATTTTTAGAAAGAACCCGATGGTAAGTTGAAAATCAATCTGTGCGTACTAAAATCTGTCCAGACTCTTCCCGCGCTCCATCAACTTAACAAATGATGCGTTAACGTGAACATGGTCATTACGATGATGACGTATTCTGGAGGATTGCAGATTGACGCGTGTGTCGATCGCTATGCGCTGGTGTAGGAGTTACAGTTATAAGGTGTGTCGTGGGCGAGGAGAGAAATATTTAGATTACTGTTTTTCTTTCTTTTATTTTAAAGACGTCAGCGCACTGTGTAGTAATGCAAATTTAAGCCGAGGCTAATGCACCATGGGCCGATGCACGATTACTAGGAAAATGACGTGAATAATAGTAGCTGCCAAAGAAAATTCTTCACGACTATCGATCGATCGATCGATCCATCGATAACCAGCGGTAAACATAGCGTCGTTATGGAAGTCAGACTTACCCTCAACGACGTAATGGTCCTTGGGATCCATGCCCGAGATTTCAGTGGCGTCGATGATAATCTGCACATTCATTCTACCCTCACTTCAGGACAGTCACAATCCGTTTCTCAGTTTCCCAAATCCCGTTTGACGAACAATTGCACTATATCGTTAAGACGGTTGAAATGCCACGGATACGAAACCGCAAAAGTCACACCGCACCGCGAGACGGCGAGCCACTTCACCACACAGTCACGTCTCGAAAGAAATCCCACCGAGAAACGATTTTATTTATTGCACGTTCAACCTAGCGTAATTTACCCGTGTTATATAATTTACACTTTATCACAGCTAATCACTTACGCACACAAAGCAAGAGGCAGCAGCCAACGTCTATTCGAGACGCGTTCTTGATTTATATATTTCTCTACCTAATCACACAACATCACCGACTCTCATCTCTCACCTTGTCCGCAGATCGTCACACGTTAAAAACACAAACAATTCACTAGATTTTTCCAAAATTATCATCCCGTAGCACCAATTTACCTGCTTTACCTATCTATATATATGTATAAACTTCAAACGGTCATCGTCACCTTACGTCAGAAGATATACGTTACAAGTGCTTGTCCACTAAATCCCCACGATTGTCCGTCTCGCAATAACATCCGCAGGACTCAATAAACACACGAATTTGGACAACGTCGTAAAGTTCAAAAAAATAAATCTCGACGAAAACTAAAAAAATCAAAAAAAAAAATCCACCTTATCACGAGTAGCTTAAAGTCACGTGCCTCCCTCGGAGGCTGACAGATGCAACCCGTACGATCGTGACGTTCAATCGATTCCGGTGGTCACGAGGGGTGCTTGACGAATACTGCGTTCATGTTGTCAAATATCATATTTATGCCCCGGCGGAGTGTCGAAGGAATAATACGTTATTTCCCCGGCGTCTCACGCCTCGCGAGTAATCGTCGTTCTTCCGCCGTTGGCACTTCTCGTATAGCCTAGCGCAGCACTCGAGTCGTCGGGGTGGTGGGCAGCGACACTCGGTAACGTAACTCGCGACGCTTGAGGGTGTTGGTGGGGGCGGAGGGTGGAGGGGGTGGGGGGGGGGGTGGAGGGAGCAAACCTCCGTCGAGTACAGACAGGAGGTTTCCCGCAGATGTCCGACACCGACACCGACGCACCGCGCACTTCTCTTCGTACGTCTACCTTGACTACTTGCCGCTGTCTGCTCGCAGCCGATCTCTACTACTGCGAATCTCTCGCGCTGCGCACTGCCGTTCTAGGCGGTTACAATTCTCTCACAATCAGCGTTTCCGAGGCAGCTCTCTTCGATCATAAAACTACTCGTTCGTGTCTCGTGGTTTATACGGAAAGGTGCAATGGGTGTTCGAATAGTCGTAGGTATATAGGTATATATATATTAAGTAGCGGAGTTTTTCGTTATTTTTTTCTACGTTTGTATCACTTCTGACACTTATGCATCTCTTCGTTACTTGAGAATTTATTTTCTTCTCATTCGTTTATTCATGTATACGAGGATCTTTCGATTCTCCCGAATTCACACCCATCGAATTTAACTTAGATCGTCCATTTTTTTCCGTTTGCCGGTTGCATTCGATTCTCTCGATCGAATTCAAACGACTTTATAACTGCAGGGTATCTCGTTAGTGGGGGGAGTTGTTGTCGTTGTAATGGAATCGTAATCGCACCGAATCGCGCCGCGTCGAGCGTTCCTCCCACTCGGAGTTCGTTCGACCGATTGCACTCCTCTTGGGAATCCGGAGGGTCATCTCCAGCGCTGCCCCTTCTACCGTCGCGCGTCGTTGGTTTTCCTACCCGAGGAGTGGCGACGCAACGCAGGAATCAAGGAAGCAGGGAAGCAGCCCGAAGGGCGATCGGGGCGAAATCGAACCGAGATCGAGTCGGGCTCCGTTCGGCCCGAGCTCGACGTACAAAACGGGTCCAAACCGACACCCAGGAACCTCGGGGAAACCGTCGTAGCAAACCACGAGGCGGCGGCCGCCGATCTGAGCCCAACGACAGGTGGGTCGAGGTTGTGCTCGTGGTATGAGAGGCGGTCGGCTCGTCTACCGGGATCGTGGTGGGGCGACACGCAGGTAAAAAGCTGCGCAGGTATCGTTCGACTGGCGGTTAGCTCCTCTGCATTCTCCATATACGTATGTGCTTACATACACGCCTCAACCTAGACGTCGCTCCTCGTCCGTTTGTCATCAGATGTGTTTAGGTACATCGAGTATGTGTAGGTATATGAATACTGTTCGATCGAACATGCACCTGCACATTTTTGTAACTGAAATTTAGTATTCTTTCCATGCTCATTCTATTAATTTTTCTATCTGTATATATATATTGTGATACGTTATGATGTGTCGCGGTATTTGTTCTCTCGATCGTTCGTCGACGACGAGCGACGACAGCCTGTCAGCTTGTGCATGTATGCCTATAACTACGTATGTGTGCCGGCTAAGGGCCTGTTAAGAAAGGAACACTCTATCTGAATGTGACCTTCTAGCGCTTCCTTCGTCTTTGGTTCCTATATTGTGTAGGTATAGTCGATCGATCTCACGTTCCTGTTTGTTTGTTTGTTTTTGTTTTCTTTTCTCTTTTTCCTTTTTTCTTCCAAAGGTACAATTTCCGTCCTTGAACTTCAGGTCTTGATTTTTCTTATGGTATTGTTTTTGCAGGCTCTGATTCATGAGTTTATTCTTTTTTCATCCAGTAAAAGGGTAAAGTGTATAATATATTTTCACGATTTGGAATATTGTTAGTCTTCCGTTACAAAATTTTGCAAAGTCAAGAATTAGAAAAAAAGAACAATGGTAAGATAAATCACCCCAGAAAGAGAGATCGAGGTTTTCGCTACACCCCCACGTAACGAGGTCCGGAGGATTACCTGCACCAATTTTCAATATGTGTAAGATCTGTGATAAATTCTTTGTCCGATGATATCCTGAGAACGATTAAACGGATTTGTATTTTGATCTCATTCGACGGGGCTTTCCTTAGCTTGGAACTGGTTGAACCTTGGAGGTGATCGGTCCGGTAGTTTTCGTGTCATTTGAATAACTGCATGAAGAAAAATATATTCATTTGTGAACGATTTATGAGCTCGAAACGCATCTGAGCGGAAAGTTTTTAGGCTCACCAATCAAGGTCAGCCATATTAACTATTTACTTTTTATCACGATCGTTCCGTTTTTTTCCACTTTTGCAATATCCTTCTTTCATGCAAGTGACCGTCGATATTTTCGTCTATAGTTTTATAAATAACACCTACACTTCAGCAGATTTCTAAAGTTCAGTCTCCGGTTCATTTCTACGTAAAATTGCCATATGAAAAAGAAAAAACGGCGCATCATCAAAGCCAGTTGAATTTGCTGAAAACGGTTGTGATGATCTTTACTTCTGAAATTATTATAACAATGAATCTATAAAGCTTGCTTTTTGAATATTTTGACGTAATACAATTACAATGCATATCGTGACGTATAATTGAATTGCCTGCAGCTCATTTACTGAGTACCTCGATTCAAGTATGCCAGAAAAAGAATTTCTTAAAAATGATATCGACCTCGTGTTCTAGCTCGATATCAACAAAACAAGTTTTTTCTTTCAATTCCGTCGTTATGAGTGTATTTTTATAAACATCCACACGATAGTAAAAATTTTATTACAGTAATCACTGTTGCATGATGGAATCATTTATTTCTGAAATTTTGTGCATAAATGATGACTACCTTGCTCAATAAATTGACATTAGTGGGGAACTATCAACAAATCGATTAGAAAATATTGTCGACGTGTATACCATAATTCCAAAATTTTTAAACTATAATCAAAATAGGTATAATAAAATATTCTATAATGATGTGACATTCAAATCAAGAATCTCATCAATTCCTGGTGCATAAATGACCACGAAAAATAAAAGTTTCGTCAGAGTCCTTGATACGATTCATCAATTAATAACTTTCACAGAATAATTGACTGGCGATATAATCGTCTTATTTTGACGCCTGTACCAGGTAAATTGCCGAAGAGTATTGATTCCGAAAGCGTCAGAACTTGTCCCTCGCAAAGAATTGCAACCGCAACGCGTAAATTATCATCACGTTAGCGCTCCACAATTTATAAGATGCACCAATGAACAATACCAAACCAGCTGGAATGAAGAAATGGTGAAGAATCGGTGAACAAGTCGAGAATAACTCCGTTCTATTCAGATTCACGGTCATGGTCACGGCCACGATGCAAACGGTTACGTAACGATCCATGCTTTTGACGTGATCAACTTATATTTTTCCGCCACAAAGCCCATGGCTACACTTTGCACGTGTCACGATACTTCCAATTTTGTACAAAACACGTTCATGGCGACTGCATTTTTTTCGTCAATTCTAAAGGGAGATTTTTTTTAATCTTATTTGTTGTTTCCTGTTTTGCGGATGAAGAGTCCGAAGTCATCAGCCTTGATGAGACAAAAAATAACGTCACCTAGAATTAATGTTAAGCCTCTCAAATTATATTTCCTCCAAATTCTAAACGGACCTGCTTTATCATGAATAATTCAAATCAGATCGTGTCTGATAATCTAATCTAATTATTTCGAATCAAATTTTTTTTTCTTTCACCTCAAGCTTAGAGCCCAGTTTTTTTCACCTTTGACTAAATACTTCCCGCGTCTATTTTAAGAAACTGATATCGATAAATTATTATCGCCGCAACTTCCGTGAATCTAAAGATAATTTCTACGACAATTTCGACAATTTTTCGTACATACACAGCAGCTATACTGACACTTTCTAAGCATAAAGGATCAACCGTGATAATTTATCTATTTTCAAATCCTATTCCCTGTAGGCATAAGCTTGTAGAAAACTCAACCCCATGTGATTTGTTCCAAAGAATTGAATTTATGGAGCTCACCGAACGCGACAAACTGTATAAAGTTAGTTACTAACATAATCGATGGGATTTCCCATGTGTATTAATTAAGTTAAAAGATACCTGACAGTCCTGTTGAAATTCCTGTACCTCGCAAGTTAATTTTCGCCTAATATTCTTTACCAGTGTTGATTTCTAGAATCGTTTCCCAAGAGAATCGGCGATTGAAGACTTCCGTTGGCCATAAAACACCCCCCAAAGCTACACAACCGTTTCGCCTGAGTCGGAATGAGCGCAGCAATTTTCGCTTCTGAAATCTTTTTGATGATATACAGAGAGTCCGACTTTATTGCTCAGCCAACAAAATGCCTGCGGTATAATCATAGACGAACCCGTGAATGTAGACGGTTGTATAATATATGAGTAGACGAAGCACAAAAATGAATGTTTTACAAGATGAAGCGATAACAGAAAAAAAAAAATTTTACTCTTAAAAAAGATCTGAATCTGTCTAGACCTACAGAATTAGCCCGTTTGCTAGATAAACATATAATATATTTAAATAAGAAAACATAATAATAGAAGAAAAAAAAAAAAAAAAACTTAAATATATATATATATGTATATATTTAATTTTTTTTGTTAGTATGGCAATGATAGGTTAACGACATGTTTAATATTTACGTTGCGAGATTTCTGCATAAATTACTCAAACATAATTATTATCTATCCTGTTTTTGTACTCAAGGTATTTAAAGTTATGGAAAATACTTGAATATGAAATAAAAAAATATGCTAACCAACTCGCACGGCTCGCATTGCTTTTATCTATAGGACGATCTTCGCGTGCCCTTCAAAAGCGTTAGACACGCTGCACAGGTAGGTAACACATACATATATATATATATATATTTATGGAAAGACCTTCTCTCCTGATTTGACCTCTCCGCACCTGTAACCCCTGACCTTTGCTTTGCCGCAGGGAAAATATAGTTTTCACGTCGATAAATGGGTGTGCCATTTCTCTACCACGAAGAGTCTCGTCGACCACTTTTCCAGATGACAGACACATACGGTTTGCCTCGGTATATCTAAAAATAAACCCCAGCAATAATCTCTTATCGTCGAATTAGACGACCCAATTTCATTAAATCTCCACATCCGGATATACTGCAGATTGTAAGGGAGGGTGGGGCAAAGTGGACCCCTGGAGACGAAGTGGGCACCTTGAAAATTTTTGATTTCTCAAAAAATTTGGGGGCAAAGTGGGCTCTCTGAAATTTTTTTAATAATAAGGGATAAAATTAACCACGTGAAGTTTTTATTAAATATGAATTATTTGGATATCATAATTACTCTAAAAATTTTATTCTCTTTTTAGGCATTATTTCGTTAAGAGCGGTTGGACGAAGTTTAAAACTTAACCTTGAAATTACCAGTTCTGCGGTAGAATTCGATTGTGACTAGATTATCGGCCTAAAAATATCGACTCTATATAGTTCACCACCAATTATTTCCCAATGATTAAAAAAAATAAGTGTCCTGATTAATTTATTTTTCCTAGTTTTCTATTGGCTGCAGATGGGTTAATATGTTGCAACCAAATTCACTCTCCTACTTTAGGTATGAGGAAATCTACACACACATGTACAATCGCACCTCGCCTATATCAATATCTGTAAAATTTATAAGGCTGGGTAACGTATTTTTGTGTTTTTCAAGAAATCTCAAGGTAGATCCGAGGATTGTAAATTACCCAAACCCACCGCGAGAGCAATGCGAATTACGTAGTCTTGCAGCTGGCGGAACATGCCATCAGCATTGCGCAATTCTGGCGGGGCTAGTCAAAGACTCGATCCGCATCTGCATGCAGATCCACGATGCAGTCCGCTTCCTGTAACATTCCGAGTAATCTAATCGGGGCCGAAATAAAGATCGAGGCATACGTAGCTCAATTCATTAGCTTGTCCAACACGTCTCTAATTACGGAAATGCTTTGCAGTTCGCCAGGGTACCAAGTGTTCGGGATATATAAAACATTCCGATAAAGCTTTCTCTTGATATTTCACGCTTCATTGTCAGCCGCAACTTGCCGAAAATCAGACAAAACTGGCATAACTGGTTCTTGAAAACTTGAATACATTTTCGCATATTTGCGGTGTTTTCCTTGTGTTCTTGTTTCTTTTTTTACAATAATCTCTCAGAATCTTTAACCACGTGTCATAAGGTCTGATTTTATTATTGCTATATAAAATTGCTGGCAGAGACAGTTGAAAACAAGTTGCAAAACGTTGCATGCAATTTGAGTCTCGTGGCATAAAAGTTGCGTTAAGTTTACCGTTCTATATATTTCTACAAGCAGTAGAAAGATTATTTTTGTTTTATGACCAGCCACCTTATCTCTCGTCTCCGGTGAAACCATGGCTGTAATTCTACAAATAATTAGTCTGAGGTTCACGGACAAAGAGGCATTTTATACAAAACATGTACTACACTCTTTACACTCGATTCTCATTTAGCGCGAAACATTTTTACTTGTCAATTGACATACACGGTGAATGAAGTAACGGAGCGGGTTTGACCCGTGGAATAATGATAAACTGATCATTACGCCGAGCACAGAAAACTAAAAATGCACGGTCGAAAAGATTATCGTATACCGATTGAGCGTATAAGCGAAACAAGTCAACATTCCTGGGATAGATTTGATCATTGCTAATCTATATTTTGAATACCGTGACAATAGACGATAGGAAAATATGAAGGAACGACGTAGGTATCACCTGCATTATCAGTCAGAGAATGCATGATTCTTTGTTACCAAAATGCAGAATAGTTAAACGAATTGTGACGTAAATCAAACTACGATTTCGGAGAGCGATCTATGCCATACTAAATTGCATCGGCAATGATCTGCCCTTCCAGTTGATGTTAATTCAGACTTTCTAAAATAATTCTTCGTATAACACCACGTGCAAATATACAACCGGCTCTACGTACGTCACGACGAACGAATGCAACGTGAAGACGCTACTTGAAATACGAAATGCTTCTTCGTGACGCCTTTGTAATACACACATTCTGGGACGCACGTATCGTTGTAGGTACAGCATGAGCAGGTATAATCCATACCTAATAGCAGAGTTTTACAATCACACTCGGTCAAGTGGATCGTGTCATGAAATAAATATCAGGATTCGCGAAGCGCGTCTTCACATATGTATACGTACCATACAGACAAAATTATCCATTCGCCACGAATGTAATTGCTATACTTCATTGCTGCCTGCAGCTTGAACGGTGAAATAATATTATTCTGGAGGAGCCCCTTATCGTCGGGGGTACATAGGATGTCTTTTAGAAATAGGGAAGTGACGTAAGGAGAAAAGAGGCGTTCCTAGAGCTTGTTTTCCCAAGTCCGAAATGAGCGTATCTGCTCACAAGCACACCGATCGAAATCGCAATTATGCTGCAATTGACACGTTCTCCGCTACTTCGCGATGCATTACATATATTATTTACCGATTGAAACAGTTCCTTTGGCAGGTAGTCGACGAGCGAGTATTTTCAAGAAGAAAATACCTGTCGCCGCATAATGTCAGCGGTGTATACAATATATATATATATACATATGTACAGTTATGGCTGGAACTAAACTTAAAATTCGTGACCTTGCCTCCACGTTGCTTTACCTGTACACCCGTATCTCTGTAAACACCTGCTATTTACGACGATTTACTCGCATACCATGCGCAATTTACACGTAATATTGTGGCAACGATCGTTGGACCGATAATAATCGGAGAAGAATACTTGCAGAATGAATAATGAATCACATCGGACACCGGTGATATAACAATTTGATTAACTGAAACGCAAAAATAATGCATGTAACATTCCAAGTCACGCTAGCGCATGATTTGTCGGAGTCTTGCTTTCCTCGTGTCTCGTTGGAATTCAACGGTCTTATCTGATGAGCACTCAGCGGTTCACTGTGCATAACGTATAGACGAAACTACGATATCCTGGATCGTTATATTACCATATAAAATGTTTCAAGACATAAATAAGTTTCAAACTAATCAGCTGCGTTCTCGATATCATGTATTTCGCGATTTTTCATCTACCTAAGTCTGGTAATTTTCGCAAGGATATTTTTTCTCATTCCGAAGGCATCTTTCGGCATTATAGAAGTAAGCCTTGAAAATTCTATCGCGTGTCACACATGCAAGATTTTCTTTCATGGAGAGCAGGTCTAAGGTTTTTCAGTTGTAAAAATCACCAATAATCCGAGTTTCAGGTTAACGAGTAACTTTTCGCATGGTCAAAGGTTCATTGGATCGTTCGTATTGAATCGATCGGACGCGACTCGTTGTCAAATTAAGAGTCTACAACGATGGGATAAAGAAAAAAAAGAAAATGAAAAATGACCAGCCACACAATGGCACACCATCAATCTTCGTCTCTATCATGAACGCGTAATAAACAGTCCACCAATAGACATGGGCATTCACTCCAAGTGCGCACCACGGTTGTAAGAATGCGGAGGAGCGACGATCCGATGCTAAACGACTTTGGCACTTGGTATGCGTATACAGTAAATTATATTTTTCTCAGTCGCACGGACGAAGGATTGTGGATGTGCGTCAATCGTATACTGCTTACGCGTGCATGTTCGTGTGGGCATAAAAATCCAGAGTCAACGCTCCTTTTGTCCCGAGGGTATCCTCTGCCCTATTTTGTTCATTACATTCGTAGTACTTTTACTCGCGGGCAAACTGACAGTGAGTTTTCTCACGCAATTCAAAAACGACGGTCTTATACTTGTTGCCGTTTAATCATCTCATGGCCTGATTGGCTATGGATTGATTCGTTAATGCTTTCGAGATCAGTTGACTTTGAGTTCGACTCGGGATATATACCTAAGCTTTTGCAGTTGAAGGTATTTTCGGTTAATTCTTTTTTTCTCAGTCTCCACGTTAAGTAAAACATTCGGAGCAATATTGAAAGAATTGCTGCTAAGCAATATGATTTAACGACTAGTAAATATGGACAACTATAAATGATGCGAATTGTATACAGAACGTATTCGTTTAGCGGAGTTATGTTAATGTCACTGTAAATTTGTTTCGTTTGCGGCTTCGATGTCAGGATTACTGATAATTTGCTCTGTATACATGCAAAGACATGCGTAGAAATGCAAAGTTTCAAATACACTTTGCAGAAATAGAATTTTACTTACCTTATGCTACGAGCCTGCAGCCTACTGCAGTACCATTCAACGTATTTACTCCCGTCATTTGGTTCATGGCTTTACTGAATATCAGATGAATATGTGGTTTTCATTTTAATGCTGGGTAGACGACGGCATATCATGCAGCCTCGTCACTCCACCAAATTGCTTCATCCATTTCCAGCGTGGGCCCATAATTTATTGCTTGGGTCTTCTCGATGAGTATGATTCACTCGTTATGAAATTATCTTTGCTTGATTATGACTCCAGACCATCTGACCGAAATTGATGATTCGCAATGACCCAAAATCAAACGTTTGAACCCATATAAGGTCTCGTGGTCAACGTGTATGTAATTTATGTTTGAACGACTTGTAATTTATTGATTATAAGAATAAAAATATTTGCAAACTCATGTATTAAATGCTAATCCCTTGCTTCAGATGTTCTAACGACTTTGAATCTTTATGAAAGGATTGAAAGAATTAGTTGTTTCTTGAATTGAAATAGGCGTGCTAAAATGATTGATGTCAAATTAACGACACCTCAAAAGCGAAACCCGATCGCAATTCTCGTTTTTATTCTGCGCAGTTTGCTTGAAAATCGCAAAAGAAATAATCACCGAATGCGTAGATCTGGGTTGAATAAATACGACAGTTGAATTTCTCGTTGAAGATCCAATGAGTTTGATTTCAAACATCATCCCGTGTCTTCAGAAGTAGGTATAACGAGATTTATTTATTCCAATAGTTATACAACCCACAGCCGAATTGTTTACATGTCAGGGGCATTAACACCGGGCTTCTGATGGGCCTCAACAATCTCTCTGTAACGATGCCGTCTGCGAATCAACTTTACACTCGGCACGGTTCCTCAATTTCAAGGCTAAATTTAATACCTACGGAATGGCACAGCCATGCCGTCATCAAAATCAGCGTGTTCCAAGGACAAACATAAAGGTTGTAAATATATGAAAACCCGAAGGATATATCTTTACTGATAAGTTTTGCGACATTGAGTTGGTTCGACGGATATTTCAATATTCATTATATAATGCGATACCGGACTGATCGCCACGAGTTATTTGCCAAGAGTGTAAAATATTGAAGTTCATAGCGTTTAAAGTTACAAGAATTGCACATGCTGGTGATCCTGATAGAAAACGGCTATACATATTCATCTATCGTGTCATCAAATGGCAATGGGAAGTAGGCAGAAGTGACGCGTAAGCCGGATTGGATCTCAAAAACCTGTTTCAACAGAAAACAAGATGACTATTTGATGATGAGAATTACCCCGCTCATCCAGTCCGTATAAAATCTCACGCAATTTCCGCTCGTCATTCGGTTCCCATGTGGATAATCAGTGGATTCGAGTAAGTATACGAAACAAAAGCGCAATAAGTAAGGTCCTCATCGTCTTGGGAATTCTATTATACATAGTAGCGGGTGATTTGGCCAAGGTCACTGGTCATTCCGTGACGAAGGAGAGTTCCGGGTGGGAGGAAAATGCTATGTCGTGCAAATGCTCTATCTCATGTGTCTGTAATACGCATACAGCTTGGTATCGCCACGATCAGTACTGTTTACTGCATCGTAAAGTCATGGCACTGCAGGATTGCCGTTACAGAGTAGCACAAGTTGTTGAAGTAGGAGTATAGGTACCTACTTTGACAACTTTGACATTTCAGAATAATCAATTCCGCGGCAGATGAAGATAAATTTCTGATACCAGGTAACCTTTAATCACTGCCAATATCCCCAGTTCGCGTCTAAAAAATTAAAAATTAAAAATTAAAAAACAAGGATTCATCTATTTGACCACAGCAAGTTAGCAAGTCAAAAAATAAATTATGCGAATCTGGAAGGGATGATCCCGTCATACATTCAGCCGAATCGATAACAGAGTCAGACTTGAGACCGGCTTCAGAGATATGGTGAACTTGCCGTATCGGCAGAAATTATCAGGTAGAGAGAAATTGCAATACATCTGCAATCGGAAGTCAGCTTGATCACCGTTTGTCCGATTGTGACATAGATCTTTCTTTGGTCACGCTGCGTAGTCTCAGAGGTCTGCTTGCACTTGCTTGCGTCACCAAACACTAGACTATGTATTTTTACACCTGCTAATAAGTGCCACACCGTGAAATAGACTGACAATGAGTCCGCATGTATGTGCAAAACCGATGATATGTGACAGCGTAGTAGTGGAAACGGTGCAAACTCGACCTCCACCTTGTAGGTACACATACACTTACCGAACGTGTCGGACTTGACGGCACGGAGATAATGGTGGAGTCGAATGGGTCGACAGTCTAATGAATTATCATCACTGACTTCTACTTCCGATAAAGTGTAACAGCTTATTGACGTGTCTATATCACGCATAAAAAATAGAGACATGCGCCGTAGTGTTGCAAGGAAGTTTAAAAACTAATTTAAACCAGTGGCGATTCAGCCGCAGCCGATGCGATATTCATGTCACCGGATACGGAAGTTCTTGGACTGAGTACGAAGTGTTTTTTCTTCTATAGTCGAATGGATTTCACATTTTTTTATTCATCAAGCCCTGAACTACTCCTTCTCTAAACCGACACACCTCGTTCCGTCAATGATTTTCAATATCGTGAGTACTTGAAAAAAACACGGGTTTGACTTGTTGCTGGTCAAATACAACAACAAGTCAAGTTGACGTGATGAACTATCCCCTGAACGCATTAACAATCATTCAATATCGCTAGAAGCAGCTTCGTTATTGCTTAAAATGGGGCATTGCTCAAACCACTCGTAGGTCGGAAGCTTGTTAGTTTCTTAATTCAGTGGCAATCTTTCACTAAAAATCGTGAAAACAAATCAGGCTGGAAGATTTTATTCAATGTAGTTCATATAAACATTGAGCTTTTGATTCGATCAAGCAGAGGAACTTACGGAACTTTGTTGGGGAAGAATTTTCCGCTTGGTTTCACTCTCGGAATCTAATTACATAAGCAACATCAACTATCAATTTAGCGAAACCCTGATGCCACCCACCGGGTGTTTTGGGCCGCTCTAAAGACTCGCGTAGCGATTTATATCTGCAATATAAGCAGTATGTGTCCAGGTATCGGTTAATGGCTATTGTGGGAAACGCCAAGGACATTTCGGAGTTGCCATTCGCCGATCGAAGCGCGGAACATACAGCGTGTTAACTGAGGCGTAAAAGTAATTTAGATGCTGCTCCAAGAAGCTGTGCATACACGTACACATTCGCCTGCACGTGCTTGTGTACGTGCAGATTTTTTTGGTCGATTGAAATTATTTACGTGCTGCAGGTATACGAAGAGAAGAGGCTCGTTACGTAATTTTTCGAGCAAATAACTGGACGGTCCAGGTATCGCTAAACCATTTATTGGAAACACAGTCAATGCAAGTGAAACTTGAGATAATCCTGACATTATCAAGTGATTTACTGCAGTCGAGTCGGCCAAACCTGCGTACAAGTTTCTCCAAGCTGAAATCTGCGGCAATGTGTTTCCACTGTGTTTTTTAATTAGGCGCAATACCTCCAGGGCGTGGGACGTAATTGGTATGCAAAAGACTCGCGAGTAGGTATCAGAGAAGTGTTTTATCTTATATTCTTTCGTTACATTCTAATATCAGGATAGTGCGTTAGAATCCACGGTCAGTATGAATGTACCTACATCATCGTGCTTGAATCATGAAATTGCTTCCAAGAATTAATAAAAAGTCGATTTTTACAGTCAGGGATGTGTGGCCAACGCGTCAGGATGATTTGTAGAATGCACGAAATCGATTGGAAAAACTTACACCTCGCTGCACGTCATCACGTAATATGCATCACTCATGCTTGGAAGAGGCTCAACCTAATAAGCATCACGTCGCTTCGAAGGGAATGACGGAAAGGGCGACGAATACACGATTCGTATGCAAGTCGCGTGACTCGAGGTACGTTTTCCATTAGAGAATCCCGAAGGTGTACACTCACACACTCACACACTCACACACTCGCACACTCGCACACTCGACGTCGCGTCGTAGGATCATTCGCGATCAGTCGAGGTTAGCAATTGGCAGTTTGAACGTGAAGCATCCCATCGGTACAAGTGTAGGTACATACGTATATATACGGATAGCGTGTCAGGGCCGGTTCTTAACTTTTGCTCACGTGTTTACGATGGACCCGTTCCAAGCCCTCCATCTTGATTGCCGTGTACCGCAAACGTATCGCATTCGAGTAAATGGCTGCTTTTTATTTCTCCCTCTCACCACTTCGCCCTTTCCTTCATTCCTTCTTGCACCGAGCTATTATTCCACTTACCAAGTGTATACAATTACGCTCTTAACGCGGCACAATTAGCTGTTGCAGTGCACGAGCTGCTCACCCGCCTGGCCAATGAATGTATTAAATGTATACGATTAAACGAGAAATCCTCGCAATAATTCCTGCACGCGTATGCCCCAAGTGGCAGAAGTTTTCGATCCGTGAAGCACGGGTATTTGATGTGCCATTGTGACACGCGCCTGAAACTACCTATCAAGTACAAGGTCAGTGTCGTTTCTTACAACTGTTTCTTTTCTTTCCCGCGTGTATCGCAGTTGGATAAAAGGATAAGAGCTGGGGAAAGTGAGAGCTTCGATCGAGTCTCGCTCGTGGCTGATCTCCGATTTCTTGTAAGCACTGTGTCGAATCGGTCTCGTTCCGTGATTTGCAATTCTATTAGAGACGCGAGCACGAGGCTCGCTGAAAGACATATACGTATATGCGACAACCAACGATATGGATTCATCAACGAACCACTGACGCACACCGTCCCTGCATCAGCGTGATTGTCTCGATTGGATTCAATGGGCAACGGTGTGCCATCAGTTAAAGTGTAGCCCTCATCAACCTCCCACCGAGGCGACCCGACCTCGACGTCAACCCGGCACGGAGCAGTCACGTTTTTAATACTTCAATCTAATTACCCCTTCGTTTGTCTTCCTTGTTTCCCGGGCGTTGGCAGGGTATTCCGATGCCATTAACCCCGGCATATATTGCAGGCATCGCATTGGATGCCTACTACAACATTCTGGATAAGTTATTGTTCGTTGAAAATTCATCGATATGAAAAACTCAGCACGTTGTGTTCTATTGCTTAAACATTTCAGCCTTGTAACGGCACGTTTTTTTCTTCTTTCTTTCACCCGGTATATTAATGCCAGTTCAACATTTATGAAGCAAATCATACGGTGCAATTGTCCTGTCTGGTTGAGGGAGCCTTATGGCCACGTGAAGGTTATCAACGTTTGATTGTCTGATTGTGGACACGTCTGTCTCTTCTCTTTGTAGCATATAGCTCACCTTCGGCGACCGCCGGAAGTGCCTGAGGAACGAGGCGAGGCACTCTGAAATGATATCTTTTCGAACGTCCTGATTATATCTCCGGGCTTTAGGAACAAATTGTTCGAACAACTTCGACTAGACCTCGGTCACGTGAAAAGCATTAACACCTTAACGTTCGCGCAAAGGATACCCGTATCAAATTGAGCTCGGTTCGAGAAGAATGATTCAAGTACGTCTTCACGAGGAGACTCTTTCGTTCAACTAACTACAGAGAAGAAAATGTAACCCATTTGCGGAATACACGGTTTGTTTTGTTTGATAACATCAGAAATTCCGTGCGTATGTAAATTTGTACATTCAGGTGCAGTATAACGTTTGAATACGTTATTCGCATGTGGAGAGTCCCCGATGCTGTATTTCGCAACGCTGACTGCAGACGCAATTAGTGTTACATAACAAACCCAGAGTAACTCGTCATAATCTCAAGGTTCGCTAATTAACATTGACCCTCAAACGATCCACGGAGGATCTTTGTTGCATCATCAATTTATTAGATCAATTCACAGTGGAATCGTGCCGTAATTCGAATGCCTTTCACTTCGTCCGTTGTTGACTTCCGAGTGTATCGGACAATCTTCAACTTTCATCTTGATGGTTCCTTTGTACGAAGTCGTGTGGAGCATGCAAGGCTACGACCAAACTCAATTTCAAATAAACAAAATACCAAGTGATGCTGGCGGCTAAATTTTGTCTGCTCTCGAACTCGATGGACAAACGTGATTAGTTCGGATAATTAGTTTCAACTATTCACGCGCTCACGGGCGCGAATTGCCTAGTTATTCTGAAACACCCGGAAACATTTCTTACTGCGTTTTCTTACATCATTCAAGAAAACACTCTATTAGACCACTTACTATCAATAAAACACAAAATTCTGTAACACACGTGAATTATGTTAACTGGTTCGACACTAACGATGCTAAAGGCAAGGAACTCGTGCTGGAATCATGCTAATACAACAGCCCAAAAAAAGATCACACATTATCACCGACAGAATCTGTTTATTCCAACTTTTATCGTATCTGTAACCATGCTATGACATACGTGTGTACTTTAACCCATGCAACTGCTTTAGTGAAAATATTTTTCTCTCGAGTACGTACAACGCAGCTACTGGAGCATCTAAACAGAAATGTCAAGAGCTGACATTTTGGAGTCCGTCAGGTGTTATGTGTAACTTTACTTCCTTATGTAGACTGTACTAGTACGCCTGTAACGTGATATCCTCACCATCGCAACGCACTAAATCACGGATCGAAAATTGGGAGATTACGAAATTCTGACAACACTCATCGAACTACATCATTATACAGCCCTCTGATGCTGTTTCTTGATTCGTGCTCGTGATATCGAGTCAATGATCAATTAACGATTCTCAAAGCTGCGTGGAACACGAGTTACCATCCGAGGAATCCCATCAACAGGTGGTTAGTGCTGTTACGTCTTGTGTTTACAGATGTAACACGTGTGTAGAACCCGGGTAATGGCTCGATGTGAATAGGGTCACGTAAATGGCTACGGCCTTGTGATAAAATACGGCCTTGATAAAGGCCGTCGGTCAACAGCGGTCAACAAAACCTGAGATTGATCCTCTTGTTCAAACGAACGTCGGAGTCTGCGGTCGACGATATTAAAATCATTTACGACAGGGGTGCGCATCTTCTTTCGAGGTGAAATGAAATTCAACGATTGATAACTCTCAACACGATTCGAGATTCATAATTCAGCGATTAGTGGCTTAAAAAGTTTGCAGGCACCTTTAAACACAATTTAAGAGCTGCTCAGTCGTTCGAAACACAATTATCGTCTGAAAGTCAAGGTCTGTAAGTTGTTGCTTGATTCAATGTTATTTGAAAATCGGAAAGAAATCTATTATACTTATTATTTATATATAGAAACTTTGAGAATACTGCCGAAAACAATTAGTCGGGGTCTGGTAACACCTGATCTGTTTTGTCACCGATTAGAACAGAACCTGAGGCTATGGTGATTGAAGTGATTAGCTATGAGAAAAAAATTACACTTTCCACGGTTGATCGACCTCGAGTGGAAAAATACATTTAAAATTCAACAAATCGGAAAAATAGATTGCACGAATGTTTTCTGAAAAGAAAATTACTCACGATCAGTAGTCGTTAATTTCCTAGTTCAAGGCTTTTCGAATGCCGACTCTCAAGCTGGCTAGTCTCTTCGCGATTTTCACTCGCCCAGTTATTTTAAACGAGGGAGGATTCTGACTAAAAATTATGTGTTAAAAATTGGAATATCTTTGCTGTCAAAATTTTTCATTCAAAAAGATGTGTGTTTCAGAAAGTAAGTTCTCCAACTTGCCCGAGGCTTCATATTTCCTACTGCTGATCCTCTCAACGAAAGGATATCTCCGTTTGCTGTCAGGATTATCAGTTCATGGTCTTCCCGAAGCACCGAAAATTTTTAAAACTGCAAGGATAGCAAGTGACAGCGACCGGGTCAGGGCGTAACGATCTTCCCAAAAAGGTGGAGAAACATTGAACAGAAATAGAATAATCGATGGCTTCTGAGAAATGGCGTTACCACTGCATCAAATATGGAAGTACACGAGGACACGTTTTGCATGAAATTTTCTGCAGACGCTCCACGGTAAAGGAGTTATTTCGGTCATTTGTTGAATCCCTCTGTGCATACCGCTCGATGCTTCAACGTTAATTAAGTCTCCTGTAGTTCCTGCGGCTGGCCTGGCATTGAGACGGGAAGAACGAGGCCACGAAACTCTGCCTTCGCATTTGTACTACGACTCAAGATTCGATCAGTTTTTCCTTGCGACCAACATGTCCGTTGACAGCCTCGATCAACCCGAAATAATAATAACAATAATTTTTCATAATTTTGCGTACCTGCGTGTGAAAAGAAACAAACATAATTTCTAATTCGAATTACTTATAACTTGTAAAGGAGAATAATTTAGAATATAACTCGGTACTGAAGTCAAGGAAGCTATGCGATAAAAAAGATTTAAAAAACGTGTTTCTATTAGTACGTGAAATTTTTTCAAGGTTTACGACCCTCCACGCATAAATACAAGCGTTTGTAGAAAGATATTGAAAACAGACGAGATTCTAATCGTACAGAATTTTAGTGGAAACACCTGCATCTATACTTCTTAAAAAATGTATTGCGGACAGTATGAAAAAAAAATAAAAAAAAAATCTTGTTATATAAATAGCCCTGATAGCAAATTTCTTCCGAGTATAATCTGCGGGGACATCTGCGGAAATAGTACAGCAAGAGAACAATGGATTTAGTACTTGGCGTGTGAAGGTTAGTTATGCACTATGCCGTAGTTCTGATTGTGCACTGCGTAGAGTTATAATCAAATAAAGGTTTTCTCATTGATTCTAGTACATGCCATTGATATTTTTCATATCACGACAGGGTGCAGAATGAAAGATTCTCTCCTTCTCTGCACATTGTGACTTCCTTTGATACAAAAACAATAGGATGAGTCAATTTTAAATACTTAATTCGCGTATTCTTCGCGACTAGCATGTATTGGTCACGTCTTTGCGGTTTCGAACGAGTGTCCGTTTGATTGTTTAATGAATTTATCGCGGTAGGCCAATCAGTTGTGTGCGGCGACTGGTATTATAGCTGAGATATCCTCGATGCATTGTTCCAACAAAGCGGAAGTGTTGTACTAACTAACAGGTAGTCGTCAGTGATCCAGTCTGCATACCTTAACGCAAGCTACTTCCTGCAAAGTATAGCCAACACCGTCTGTTTATCACGTGCAATTACTACTCCGGTTTTGCAATAAATTTGTCATGCGCGCATCCCGTCGATGAAATTCCATTCAAGCGATAAGCCATTGTTTCATTACGCAATGAGTTCGAGTTACAGAGATCGTCGTTGTTACCAATTATTTCTAACCCAAGAATAGCCGTATATATAGCACAGCTTGCGCTTCGTTTGCACTCGTATAATATCTTACCTCGATTGCAAAATAGGTACACATCGATTATAATAGTATACATTATACATTGCGAGCTATGATTTCAGTTGCGAATATTTCTGTTGAAAGCTCTTTATTGCTTTCTGCAGCTGTCAGCGGTTTTCTATCATCATAGTTTAGAAAGTCTCCACCTGCAGCGGAGACGCGACAATAGCTTTACTCACAGTTAGGCAGTGCAGAAGAATTCTAGATTACTCATGACTATGGAGCCTGTTAAATTCTCAGCTTTCCCTGTACGGAAATATATTACGTCGTTACACGGATCGATTTAGTTTTCCTCTCTCGTACAACGACTAGCAGACCAAATAAATTCTATAAGTGTCAGTCAATTCAATGCAGGGCAGAAGGAACCTCGCGCTGCATAGCTGCATCATTAGGCTTGCAGGCTGATCTCATTTGGTACCAAGATCAACAACATTAACACGTGCCCCCGCGATTGCGTAAGAAAATCTCTCGTCGCGGTTTGACGTGAGTCATTCTAATCTTTTCTCGTTCAGCCTACGAGTACCTGTAATTTACATAGCAAAGTAACCGGGAAAAACTAATACGCTATAGGTGCTCGTAAATGACACGAGAAAGTCGTTTGGTGGTTACCATGAACGAAACGATTCAAAATATGCCGGCAAATAAACGGGAGAGTCAAGGTTTGCAGCCTGCAGAGTTTAACCGGAAGTGAAGAGACAAAAATTGTGCGAATCCACTCGACAAATTCTACAGATGATGACTAGCAACAGTTTCCAACTCTCGAAGTAGACGAGGCACGTGATTGGATAATATTCTTGGCAAGAGACGGTTCTGCCAAAGTGGTAGGTGTGTTAATAAAATTGTGGAAGGAAGTGACGTTTATTGCCATTTGAAGTATAACTGTGCATGGTGTGTGGCGTGTGGGGCGCGAGTTTGATTAAACAGCTTCACACAGGGTCGAACATAGTTCTCCAGGGTCAATTCAGTTGAATTCACTTAACCAATACATGTGTAACCTATCTAATTCATGTGGTATCAATCTTTGTTTTTGAATGAAATTATATCTCGTCGGTACACCCGGCGAGTTTTATTCCGTCTGTCAGTAGACAGATGATGATTATAGTTTTACGACGCGGTTAGCTCTCTCGTTTAGGCATACGGTCCATGTATCATTAGCGTTATGCAATCGAGCTACGATCGCGGTTACCTTTGGCATCTTTAAAATAAAGCATCGACTGATCGTAAGCCACAGCCTTATGATGAATCAAGATTTCTCTGAAACACGTGCCGTGTCACGCATCACCGCATATGCTAACTTGTGTCTGTTCGTAGCACGCGGCTGCTGTTATCGGAACCCGTAGACACAGCTATCGATGGCCAGACGACACTGAACTCTCATGCCACGCGTGTACGAAGCGATGCGCAAATGCTTGTATTCGCAAAATAAATATATGTGTATGGACAGTACGCACTATGGTAACAAATATTTGCACATTTTCAGCATTCCTACATGCGATGAGAGAAGAATCCGCCGGGAGATATGACTTTAAGGATGTACCGAAGTATAGTCTTGTCAAAGAACAGCCAAGACAAGAATACTGTGTAACCCAAAAACAAGTTGCAGTGTTTTATAACGATTGACAATATTTTATCCACGAAAATTATCCTTCAAGATTTCTGGTTTTTGCTTCTTCTTTATCGTTAAATATTCAAATAAATTCCCTTAATTGGTAAAAGCTCCAGTCTTTGGGTTTACGATTCGATTATTCATAGCTATATGCAGAAAAATTCTTATCCTTTGCAATCATCAACTCGTGGGCGCATTTTTTCGAAAAGATTCATGGAACAATCGGGAACTCTCGCCACTGCAAAAATCTTTAACGGAAGAATTATCAATTCTACGAGCATCGATCGCGGTATATAACAACTGAAATTCATACATCAATAAATAATTAATAAAGGACGATGATTCTATATATACTGTATTAATGACCGTGCACCTGCAGAAAACGTGCAAACATTATTTATAGCCGATCATAAGCCCAATTAATTGTCATGACAAATGCGTTGTCTTCGCAAAAGCCGACGCGAGTCGTGTGTGGTTGGAATAAAAGAAAAAAAAAAAAAAAAAAAAAAAAACAGTCCAGATGTTCATACCTCGCATTGCAATAATGTGAGCAATATTTTTCTCGTAATTTGATACCCCGAAATTACTTCGAATTCCCATAATTTTACCAGCTCGCTATGATGCTCGGCCGAACAACAAAGCGAGTTTTAATGTTTTTCTTTTGTTCGTTCATCTGATAAGTTATTCACCTTGAGAAAGTGTATACGGCAGAGATATAATTGCAAGGAAGTACATGTGAGTAGAAGATGAATGAGAACAACAAATTGTTGATGAGTCTAACAATCGATCTACGAGTCATCCTGTGAAATCTATGGTACACCTCAAGAAGAAACAACATCGGGCAGTGAAGTCGAACAGGGAAAAGGCAGTCGTAGCCATAGCTGCCCGAACAATTTTTTCGGAGTGCAAAAAGCAGACGAAAAGCAATTTACGGTCTGATCAAACCATCCACCTCGGATCTCGAGTGAAGGCGTTTTTTTTCCCATCTCTTGTTCTATTCGTGCCATTCATTTTTTTCTCAATCATCGAACAAAAGCCGCCGGTGAGAAGCGAAAAAGTGCTGGAATTCTGCACTCAGCAAGTTAATAATGGAATTTAATACGTACTATTGAATAAAGTGCGTGAAATACGTTGCTGTACGTAAGAAATCACGGTCGATATCATCGATGGAATTACGAGGTACCTGTAGACACCGATAACACACCATTGTAACAACCGCCTGCATAAAGTGCTTTAATTAGGCCAGTATAATGCTCCTATCATGCAGTTGTTATTGTTTTCAATTCAGTTTTCACAAATTTTCACTATTCCATACGCTGTGAATTAGGGCTGAGCGACTAATCCAATAATTGATCAATTATGAATTGGATGACGTATACATAAATGGAAACTGGTAGAGGTGTTTGAAGTCTTTCACTTTGAGCGATGCAAAATGAGCTTTAAGAGGGGGAGGGGGAAAGATGTTGGAGGTCAAAAGATGCTTTGGACATTTTAGATGAAAGCTTTTCACTTTATGGATCTGAGATTGACGATTCTGTGTGAGTATATATAGAGAAAAATTACTATCTTAGTAACGTTTAATTTGTGATATTTTGCTATAAAAAACTTCAAACGCGTTTTTGTCGAAACGAAGTTTTCAAATCCAGCGCAATCTGAAACTCAAAATCTACTGCACTGATCGTTCCGAAAGGTCCACTATTTTTATACACGATTTCTGAGGTAGCGACGCCAAGTTATTTCTTTTTTTTTTCAATTATTGTTTATCTTGCTGCAACCTAGAATGAAAAACTTTGTTTTTTCGATTTCAGATAATCCAGTGATGAGTTATGCTGCGGTGTACCGCAAAACAACTTTTTTCGAGGCGCCTGCGAAGATTTGCTGCCATTAGCTTGGTTCTTAATATTTTTCAACGAAACTTTAACACAATATTCTTCAGATGTTATTTTATCCTGTACCAATCACGTAAATAAACTTGCATCAACTGTCATCTCTAAAAAAAAAAACCTCCAAATTCGCCTTTTTTTGCCCTCAAGCCTCTACCCCCCCCCCCCCCCCCCCCTCAAATCTAAATGCGCAGGGTATGAAATTGGTAAAAAGCAAAGCAGCTACTATTCGTATAAATATCGCAATTTTCAACCGATTTTGAATAGGAATACGACACTAAAACTACACTAGCACAAAGGGATCGTTTGGTGGATACTTGATACGTCAATAGCACGCGCTGTGACCGCACGGTAAATGTTTCTAGGATAATTCTAAATTCCATTCACATCCAGCAGTTCGTGGTTATCTATGTCAAGGCCTCAGTTTGTAACGTTTGATCTAACCGTGGAATAAAAAAAGAAACAATTAAATTATTAAATAACGACGTATAAAACAATTATAAATAATGTTAAAACAATTATTCATTTAGTCTGAGGATCGGCGAGGTATACACATGATTATCAATAGAACATGAAATTACTCTCCCTACTCGGCACAGGCCATCAAACTAAACCTGATAGTCTCGTATTATTCCGAAGATACAGTAAACAGTAAGCAATAAACATAAAATTCAAGTACAATTATCATAAAGAACACGAAAAACGAATAAATGAGCATCTCAGATAGTATCGTTGAAATGTATAGTAAATCGTTGACCCTTTCGGAGAAGATATACCTACAGATATACTTTGAAGGGAGTTCGATTGTATGTCCAGAGTGTGTGTTGTTTATTATTAAATTACGTGAATTTCTATGATTATTGTTTCAAGATTCGGCGTATTTTACATCTCAATTCGTTACCTGATCAGGATTTACTTTTATGGCACTTCACAGGATTTTGATTATACACTTTTGAAATCGAACTGTCACCTCGAACGATGTAGGCTTACTGATTCGCTCCGACTGTTCTCAATATATTATGAATATATAGCTAGATCCAGAAAAAGCCGTATATTTTATAGAGGTAGGGATAGATGTATACAGTATATGTACTTCTTTCCTATAAATTATATTTTTGTATACTTGCATCTGATGCCTCAGTGACGAGAAGACGCTGCCTTTCAAGTCATTGCGTTTTTAGATGCTACAAGAATTCACATTTGTTGATATAGGATTGAGGTAAAACCCATGAGATAATTGTTTCCCGTATAAAAAACCAAACCGCAATATTGGCAGTGACCTTTTGAACTAATAGATTTCTAAGTAAAATGACTATTAATTATTATTGAAACCCCACTTATTAGACTATCGTACTGTATGAAGATATCCTTTCGGTTGTAATTACCGAACACCACCTGATCAGCATTCTCGACAACCTTATAAAAATTTGGAAAACACGTGTTTTCACTGACGCTTCAGTTTGTGCACAAGTGGGTAAATTACTCTGGTAATGTTCGACGCTGCAGAACTCAAAACCGTAACATTTTTCTAATAATCGTTACTATATATGATATTGCACTGGAATAGCTTTATCAGCCATAAGCGTTCAAGTATGTGCTACTAGACTTGAAAGATTCTACTGGTAATATATAATTGTAGTTTGGTTCACATGGTGAAGGATCGGAATTACACGATTGCTCAGACTAAAAACAAGTGAACTTTGATGAAAAGAGGTTACCGAATTTTGACCAATTGCGTAACGAGTTTCAACTGCAGTAATACAAAAATTTGCCTAACCTTCGATTATTCTTCCAAATACTAATAAGCCAAGAAATTAATCGACCGTAAAACTTTCACTTCGTTCCGAAAAGTTGATAAAAACAGGAACGGAAATTCTTTAACCGATTAGCGTGTGATTATTATCTGTTTGATTTGCATAGCCCAATACACTTAGCTATACCCTAGTAATAATTATAAAAAATTGTAAACCGTTGAACTGACTCATGGAATTTCGCAAACCATGAAGAGCGGCAATCCCAGGATTATATATAAACCGATTCGACTGTTGGAAGGAATTTAAAAACGGAATCAGAATGCAAGTTATCGGAAGTGGGTGACGGAATACAGCTCAAAGTTTTAAAACGATCCTGCGTCCTCGGCGGTGGGATCGAAACTGTGATAGCAGATCATAAATCTCTTCCTGCAAAGACTTGACCCGCCCAATTCCGACCCATTTACATATCCGGCAAAAGTTTGCTCGCCTTTTCACGGACAGTTTATTGAATTATATGATTAAATAACGACTTGGTCGGTATACAGCTATGAGTGGCAAGTGTCGATGTGTGATCGATAACAGATCGTATTATCGGCGATTAAAATTGTGCGAAATGATCTTTGACATTTCCCTGCTTTCGATAGCTATTCATAGTGTGAGTTGGACACCAACTATAGACGTAATTATCAGTTTCTTATACGTAGATCGACAGAGATCTATATGCGGGACATAAATCCACCGTATGTATAATAGGGTCCATTCTATTGACAAAAAGACACCGAGATTCAAGGTTCGGTGCAGAAAATCCGCCCGTTAATAAAATGACGTTGCAACATCGTCTGCGGTGGGCCTGTAGACGAGAGCAGAGCAGATTTGCTGTCTGCTGCGCGACAGTGCCGGAGGGTTTAAGTTCTTGGGACGTGATATTTATCATTGGGTCAGAATAACCAACAGAACTTTGCCCGCCGCTATTGTATAAGTTGCCAACTGTTCGGTTGCTCTGAGACAATTAACGCCCATTAAATTTTTGGCTTTCGCCGTAAGGGTTCCCGTCCACCTTATGGTAAAGTACAGAGCTTCGGGCCAGCGATTTCACCATACCAGGTTACGGCAGGTATTTACATCCCGTTAGAAACGAGGTTGGTACACTTGAAGACTTTTGCCGTTCAGCAAATTTATGAAATTGGTTCAGCAAGTGAATCAGAACTTAAAATAACGCTTTTAAACGTGCTAATACGTCAACGTACGCTTAATTGGAAACCTGTTGAAATATGGAGGTTGATTACAAAACTCCCGCTTAAAGTAGTAGCGAGATGTTTATCTAAAAGTAAAGAAACCGTTGTTTGTGGATGCAAATTGCGGTTCTCTGGTATAATTAGCAGCGAAATTCAGTACAGCAAGATATAGTGCAAAACTCTGAAGTGTGTTCATTAATGGGCTGATAATCGAGTGTCTCAGGAGTCGATGCAAGGCATTAATACCATCGGACCGAAAAAATTTTTGTTCTTCGACGTGTAAAGTACAGATTGAATTAAATTGGTAAATCAAGCAGCTCACCTCAGCTACACGGAGACGTTTGAATCCCAAAACTTGTTTCCAAATACCAACGCGACAAGTGGCAAGTATTTAAATTCGGTGCAGGTGACACTTACGGAATTCCCAACACTTTACACGTAAGAATACGCATATTTGTAAGTAAATTAAGTCGGTTTCGCGAATTTTTCGAGAAATGAAGAAATAATAATTTTAAACCGCGAGTACGTAGGCAGATATTACACGTGCCCACACCGTCCAACTCGAGTAATCGGCAATCTAATAAACCTGCGGACAGATATTATTATGGGCGTAAGGAAATAGGTCAATTTGCAATATAGATGTAACCGTGAGCGTCTGCAAATGTGCGTGCGTGCATGTGTGTACAGCTGCCGAGCGGCGGTCGCAAGGCCTTGTGGAAGGTTGTTTTGAGTGAAATCATAGAGAATTCTGAAAAGCGACCGAGACCAGAGAGCACTGCGCTCACCCGGCGAATAACCCAATCTTACGCCAAACCGCTGCCTCAGGCGTGAACGACCGAAGCCTATCAGCCCGGATTACCATACGATTGCGTGTAATCCGCGAGACTAGTCTCGAAGAATTACGCCTAAATATATACACGACATCGTGGATACGTTGAGCTGATAATTGGCACGTGGTCCATTGCGAAATGCACGTTTGGCGAAAGACACGTGAGTGAATGATAGTTATTGCAGGTAATGGAAGGCGGGAAAATAAACACCCGGGATGACTCGAGGCAGCGTGTCGAATGACAATCATGGATGGAAAATCTGACTTATACTCGGAGAAGGTTTTAGATTGCATGCAACTGCTATGTAAGAATGCCACGTGGGCGGCGGCAGGTGTCACAAGCCTGATATCGCGGTACGTGATCGATGGAATAAGCCGAATCGAAAGCCGATGTCCAGTGATCAGGTAGCATTGGCCTTGGAGGATATTCGGCTCCAAGGCGAGAGGCTAATACATGCGGCTGGATGCAACCGAAACTTACATGAAAATAATAACACGTGCTGGTTTTACTTACCAAGGAAGCTGTGACCGCGGGTCTGACCCGAAGCGTACAACGCGATTTGCAAAACCGAGGACGCGGTCGGAGGAACAATTTATTCGCACAATGTATCGGGAATATTATATTCGTCGAGCCAATGACATCGAACGTATAGTTGCGTTGAGTCCAACACAATATTAGATACGTATAATCGTTCATGGAGACCCGACATCTTTATGGTTCGAACCGATGGATTGGGGCCCGTTTTTTCTACAATCGTTCTGCAGTGGTCGTAAGGTCCTTGGCCGATAATTCGATTGACTACTGTTTCTACTTGATCAGATGATACTTCGCACAGAGAAAGTGTGTGTTCCGACGAAAACTGTCGAGGATCGCTGTTTACTCGGCTCGTGATGAACACCAGAACACACGTGCAGTTGAAGTGACTGTCCGGTTGGTCTCACATCCGTGATTATTAGAATATGGTTGATTTCTACAACTCGAAGGTACCGAATGGCAAAAATACGAATGGACGGAAGATCGATGTATTTTACAGCTGTACAGACGATATCGTTGGAAAAGTATTAACGAGTTGATTAGTGAAACGCAAGTGAAACTATATTATATCTGGTTACTGAGAAAAACGAATTGTAAAAGTGAGTGAAGAACGTCGATTTCAAACTCCTTAAAGGTCATACGGGACGACTTTCGATCTATACGATACCAACACTTCATGTCATTGTCGCGATTTCTGAACACAGTGAATTAATTCACCGCTTCCAAATGACGTTGAGCTCGAATCTTCGCAAGGTCTTTTTTAAGTTCGACAATTCTGTCAAATTATTTGATCACTTCTCCTCGCATGGAAGAGCAAAAATGATCTGCGAGGTTCAGAAGTATTCCAAGTTGAACTGCAAAATGTTACTGTAAAAATTTGCGCAATATGTGTGGATAAATGGATACTCGTGGAACCTCTCGATATTTTTACAGTTTCGTGAGTCGGGGTGATCACATCGCAATTATGTGGATTATTACAGTCATCAAGCACCGCAGATGTTCGAGCAAGGATTATTCTCTATTTAGTTACCGCATACCTCGCTGAATAAGAAACAAAAGCTTATTAAGTCATTACTCATGAACGCAGCGGCTATTTAATCCCGCATAAATGATTTCAACGAGTTCTGTGGTTTACTAAAAACGTAAGTGTAAGAGCTCTGTGACTGAACATAGCCACGCACCGATCACATCGACTACTCTGACAATACTGAAATTAATGCAAGTAAGCTGAAAAAGGCAGCAATCTGATACAGATCCAGCGCCTTGATTACTGATATTGTAATTAGGTATATTTTCCACGTGTCGAATGTCGTAATGACAATTTTTATTCATCCAAGGCTGCTCTGGGCGCGCAGTAAGAAAATGTATTGACACCAGTTACGCAATTATAACTACAACAAGGTAGGTATGCGGATGAAATGTAGTATTGCACTTAGAAACTGCCAAAGTGTGTGTATTTGCGTTTGACACATACCCGCGAATTCTTGGTGAATGCGATTTTCAACTTTCAAGATGATACATGTAACTCCTCGCTTGGCCACAGTGGAATACTCCGTTGCACGATGCGTGAAGTATAGTAATAAGAATAAGGTGTCTAAAATGATATCAACCTTCGTGCCTCGTTCGTCACGATTGTATTTGTACAGTGAACCTACACAAGTGATCATAGGACCACCAGAGGCCGTCGTTGATATACATATAATTATTGCAACAACAAGCAATTGACTTCAACCGCATAAAATTAATTCTCGTGACGTGATCGGCGATGCAGATAGAAATTCCTGAATTGTGTGGCTTTAATCTATCATGTGGAGACCGAATAGGGCACCTTCTCATCCATATTGCATAACGTTTTCGCAAATTAAATTAACACCCGGTTTACGAGTTCCACATGTCGCGATGGGTGAAATTATTTTAATAACGTAGAACGAGTGGGAAAGTAGGCGTATGATTACAGGTTGCAAATAGGAAGAGACAACTCCAGTTCTGTGCACAAAGTCGGTTTTTTAGATTTGCTATTTTCTTCACTTTAATTATGCGAAAAGCAAGTTTGTCAGCAGCGTGAGACTGGCATACCTCAAGCTCTCGTGAAATTGAGCTTGACTATGTATATATATATACATAGTTATAACGTATCGCGAATTTCTCTTCTGAAATGAAACGTGCATGGCCAATTATACAAGCAGCAACTATGAGAGGCTTCTCGGCCAACGTTCGGTTCAAAAGCCAAACGAATAACAGATTCGAATCCATGATATTCAGGTTCATCCGCATCGTTCAAAAGGAGGATAATAACCCGAATACATAGTGATGTAAGTAATTTAGCATAACGCACAGTGGTTCGCAATTGTTTAATTGCATTACTTGTCCTTCTATTGAATTGCCAATTACACGCGAGTCGTTGCCAAGATGCCATTGCTGTTCTCAATCCCGCTTTATCTGGCTCAGAGCATTAATTTTCGACCAGGAAATTCATTGCCGCAGTCAATTAACGCTCGTACGTATTGGAAATCGATACATACATCAAAGTGTAAAATCCAAACAGTGTTCCGTATTATCTCCACATTATAATACAGAGTAACTAGAAAATCCCGGTCACGTCTCCGAGACAACTCGTCAAGGAACGAACATGCCACTGCCACGCGCGGCGATTCCTCGAATTATTTTCCAAGAGAACAGGAATGGGAAATAAAAAATGAACAAACTTGATTCGTAAATATAGATGATGAAAAGTGGACTCACCGTCTTGATCGTATTCCGGAGGCAGATGAGGCTGAAGCTGGTGTAAATGTGCGTAGTAGTGATGATGGTGCAGGATGCACTCGAGGTCCGTACAGTTGAGCATTTTTCCAATATGTAAAGTTGCGGTTGCCCTTCGAAGGTTCGGTCAGTCCTTCCTTAGAAACCTTTCCTTCCTCCTCTTACCGAATCACAGCGCGCAAATAAGCGATCGGTTACACAGCGTCGTATTTGATCAACCGGTTCACCGAATTAAACAGCCGTATATTATGCACGAATGTATATACGTATATTACACAAATACGAGCATGCACGGTAGGCACGAATACATCAACACTGAAGCGGGGAAGGAGGCTTGTTTGTCCGACGACGCGTAGTCGGCTTAGCGAGGCGTTGCGAGAAAATGTGCGGACAAGAGAAGAAAAATCGTTGGAAAAAAAAGAAGTTAAACGGAAAATCGGTGCGACAAAGGCGTCGAGCTGTATACGTACACCATCCGTATCACGTTTGTACGTGCTAAAGGTGTTTCATCTCGCTAATCTCGGATTAAAAATACAGCACAACCTGTGCTAATTAGCCTTCGTCGTCAAGTTGTGCGGTGCAGGTGACGGTGGGATACGTCGTACTTGTTCCTGCAGATGGAATGTCTCGATTCAAGGGCGCGTAGAGGTGTGAAACGATTGTCAACCCATCTTTGAGGCCTTGTTTCGGAGCACTGCTGTTCCACGCTGACGAGTTAAATTCGAAGTTTAGAAAGTGGCTGGATTATACGCGGCGTCCTGGAATTCGCACATCGATCGGGGGAGCCTCGCGGTACGAGCACTCGTTCGGATCCAGACACGATTAGTAACCGAACAACTTCGCGCGTGTGTTTCTGTGTATCTTCTCTTTTTTGTTTTTATCTTTGACTTCGTTTACTATAACAGGATAACTCCTGTTGCCCGACCGTCTCAGCTAAGAAAACCAATGTTATATACGTCAACCGGGCAAATATTTGACATTCTGAAATTAGCACCGCACGGTATCAGCGTCGAAGTTATACTGGAAGTATCGCGGGGGGGAATGAATGCAGGTAGGTATACGTCGGATGAGAGGGAGGCACGGATGATCCGCGAGGTCCCTGCAGCGGTGGCCAGTTCGCAGTGTGCTTAGGCTTTCTAAATTGGACCTGTAAAGGTGTCGGCTGCGACGCGGTTTCGAGGATCATGCGACTGCGGACCGGCGTAACGTCAGCGACGAAGGATAAGAAGAACCGAGTTCATCGTCATCTCGCTGCGAGAGAGTGAATTCCCATAAATCGGTTGAACACACATCGGGGAGTCACGGCTGTTGGTTTCGCTCGTTACCCGAGAACCACCCGGTGTTTACGTGGACTGCAAGTGTTTCACACTTCGAGCATCGGTCAGGCACGAACTATATACCTGAATGAAACTATACGATAAACGCTGCGTGAGACGGTTCGGCTCCTCTCAAGATCAGCTTTTATCTCCTCTCTCGTATCGTCTTGTCTGCTTCTCGGTTCCCCGGGATTTTTCGAATCTCTTTAACCACGGGGACCAATTTCAACGGGACCGCGGGCTCAGCAGTGGTCACGAGGTCCCGAACAGCACCACTGAGCAAGCGCACTTTAACACTGCCGGTGATTTAGACTTATCCTACCGTGCTTACCGATTGTAGAGAACGGTATGTGACGGTGACTCTGTGTGTGGGTCACTCAGTCACTAGCGGGCAGCTTACTTTCCCGTCGCCATCTTGCCGCGGACCTCCCTCCCGCCCTCTTTCTCGCTCTCTCTCTCTCTCTCTCTCTTTCTCTCCCTCTATCTCTCTCTTCGTCCCTCGTGGTCTCTCTTTCCATCGCGATCCCGTCTCCCTCTTCCTCTCTCTGTCTCTCGCAATGCACACACTCCGATCCCCACGAGCGAAACCCGCGAGAACACACACGCACGGTGCACGGCTCCGGGATCGACACGGCGATACATGGTGGCAAAAGACTTTTAGCCGTGTACGTGCACCATTCACCTCATCGAGGACGACCGAGGCCTCCACCTTGGCGATCACCCCCTGCATCCGGTCCTCGATCAGCTTATACCTACTTCCTCATTTTCGACGCGGTGTTGCATGCACGGCTCGAGGAGGCCCTCGGATTTACGTTTTGGCAAATAGCATATATTATTCGATGATAATTTTGCGACAAATTCAAAATTCATAGTCCTCGAAGCCGTCGGTGGGTATTGGAAATGCCACCTTTTGCGAATCGAGTCTCTTCGCCGAGGGTGAGTTTCAGCTTTGGGGCTGAAACGTCGGACACACCTGGCACTCCCGTGGCGCTCGACAACGATCGCTGCACCTCGCCGCTTAGACACGCCCGGAAATTAATACATTTTATGGGTAACCTCGACCCTCCTTCGATGCGGACAACCGGACGCGAGTCCATTTGTTGGTGAAAGGAATTTTGAAAAAGATGAAAATAAATTTGAGAAAAATTTTTGCAAGAGTGATCATGAAATATTGTGCAAATCTACTCGTGATATGTTAGAGGTAGAAAAATAGTTTGCAAATCTTATAATAATGTTGGGCAGGCAATGATGCGCGGCGGTAATGGCAATGAGAAACAGAGGAAATTGCTGATGCTTCTTTTTATGCCTTTTATTAAGTCTCGTACGATCGGAGTGAACCGTGGTGTTCTCGTCGTAGGTACATACATACATACATGTATACTTTACGCTGACATCAAAGAGTTCCGCGTAACCGGCTGAATTGGCAGCTTCCCGCACAGGGAAGAATCGACTCCGGACTGCAGACCTCGGAATCGTTCGAATCAAAGCCAGTTTAATTTTATTCCAAGAGTTTGGAACGTGTAGGTAGGTATATAACGACAACGTCGGCAATCGAGCGACGCCGTTTATTGCTGGGTGAAACACGAGGATTGGTTTTTTACCACACATCGAAGGTGGTTCGATCGTGGCGATTAATTAATCAAATGGTAATCAGGCCAAATCATTGTCTAAAAGTAATTGAGTAGTTTGTATATAATTATAGATAGATATGCCTATAGATCACATCGTGATCTTGAAATATCCAGTCATCGTACGAAAGTTAACCAATGAGACCGCGAAGAATCGTTATAATTTATCCTTTTTTTCGTACCACACGCCCCAGTAATTTTCAATTACGAAAACGTTCGCTGTCCACAGGACGGTAACGACCGTGTTCGTGTTCGTTATGTCTAGGCTGCACAACGGCGATACAAGTCTATATCACGGTAATTGCAGGTGATCTGACAATTTACTGGGAAACTGTCATATTTTCAGAAAACAATTGTCCTCGTTTGTTGCAGATCGGGGTGGCTGAAATAGAATATCGAAATTAAATTAAAACAGACGTACCGTGATTAAATCGCTTGAATCGATGAAATCTATCTTTTTAGGTGATGAAAAAAAAATCGCTTGAAGAGACAAAAAGTTCGTTCAAAATAATGAAAGTTTCGTATATAGATGAAACATTTGTCTCAGTAGTTACTCTCGGGTAGATGTTTCTTTGGTTTGATCAATATTTCTACGGATAAGTATCGAGATAAGTATAATGTGTGCAAATGTATATAAAAATAGGAATTCTAATCTGCGAGAAGAATTAGAAATTCTATGAAACAGCCGATTCGCGACCATGACTAATCTTAAATCAACATAATGTCATTTTGTTGATTTACTATTGAATCTGGCATGAACTCGAGAGTTTATCTTATCTTCAGCCTTGTAAAAGCTGCACATAGGTATGTAAGTACCGCGATGAGTGTAATATTGAGTAGATAGATGATGTATAATACGTGCAGAGCGGTTGTTTTTAATTGTATACGAAGGCGTAATCGAGATGTAACGTAGTGAAATTTAATATCCGACTTTCTAGATCCCGTCACCGCATATAATAATTCTAAACTGTAACAAGTCGACCTGCATCAGAGTTTACCACGAGGTGACTGTGGCGAGCCGAAGGTCTCGAGTTAAAGAAAAAATGATTTATATAGTGGAAGTGGTGCCATTGCAATATAGTGCAGGCGACGTGAAAAACCACAGACTGACTCTGCAGGCCTCAGAAACGCCGATAAGGTGCAAAAAAGTTTGAAACTCACTCGTGTAACCTACACAATGTGCGTATCCCCTTCCACAGAATACAGTATGAACCCTTCTCTTCATTTTCCGGAAGATTCACGCCGTTTTAATGAACCCAGATCGCAGATATCCTGGTCAGGAGAAGGGTGACCGAGTCTAATCCTAGTTCGATAAGGTGAATAGTGACGCGCAGGTTAATCATGGCAGGGATCATAATCGGAGGCTGCGCTCCTCGTTGAAGCGCAAAACTGGACGTCCTCGAAGAGAAGTAAACCTGCGTGATTTGCTTCGCTACTTGGTGCGGGAGAGCTGACTACATCTATACCGTCTCTTCAACCGATGTTGTTGTTATTATATCGACTCCGATTCTGACGTCGATCGTCGCCCCGCGAATCGGCTTTCAGTAATCTCGGGATTCAAAGTATAATATACTCATCCAACATCGCGGACGTACTGGACGGAATTTTCAAAAAAGCAAGGTTAATCGTATACGTCTGCTTGTGGAGATCATTATACCCGCTCCGACGGATAGAATGATTGATTTTTGGCGGCAGGAATGACTGTGCGTTATTATAGGCAATAATTATCGCCGTTATCGGTATTGCTTCGCAGGTCTCTTCGATTTTCAGTCGCTATAAATTTATGAAGGAGGCGAAAACCGGTAAAAAGATTGGCTGTACGCGTATGAAATATGAAACTACAGATCCATATGCATAAGATCGAAGATTGGGAATTTCACGAGTCAGTCAATATCGTCTCCTTGACTGCAGTTGAATTGTTATTATTAAGAATGCATAATGAAGCATCGTGACTTTCGAGTTCTTGTAAGGTATCAAATGTGAGTTATTCCTCACTTTGTCATAGATATTATTAGATATTATTAGAGTAAATATCAATTAATATTGACTCTACTATGAACTGTAAGGGAAAATTTAGCCATCTTGTTTTTCGATTTAAGGTAGTACTTCCTTATAAGTTTGCAGCATGTACAAAAGTGTAAGAGGCGACTTGAGTTTTAATTTTATGAAGTTGTAATTTCTAAGATTCTAATCTTACGATTAGCTTAACGATACTTCTGTAAACTATCAATCCACCATAATAAAATATACTTATGTTATGAAAAAAAAACTTTCTATTTCCCACTTGCACGTCGTATCCCGGTACCCTGCAGCTTATGCAATGTAGGTATTAAATTCCATGAAAAGTTTGGATAAACCGAGACTCGTAGTTTTAAGAAAAAAAAGTTTACTCGGAATCGAGATTCGAAACGTCGTAACCTCCATACGTCGACAGTGAAAATTACTTTCAGGAAGATTGAAGAACATTATCCAATTAAGATATGTCGAACAATCAGATGTGACGTAAGCTTGTAGAGTAGAAGGGAGACTTACTTTTAGTAAAAGTTATTTTCCAAGAAGAAGCCGAATGAAATTAGAATCGGGAACTTTGCACCTTTGTCGATTTCGAATCTCATAATGTTTGCAGTTTGTCATACAAATCCTATTCAAAACTGTGTAAAAAGTTCACAGATTGCTAGACGATTGAAAAAAAATCAAATCCGTGGTTTTTGTGCTGAGTAACTTTACGAGGTAAATTCGATCTAACAATGAGAAGAAGAACGATAGATCCTAGACTCTCTGCTGGAGGACTTTTCTATCAAAATCAACGGCTTGAATAAACGGAGACTTCAATTAGGACTGTTCCGATATTGGAACGAACTCAAGTATGACTGCCGAGGAAAGTGGCCTAATTTGGAAACGACTGCTCATGAGAAGAGATCTGACGTCTGGGCGTGGTGCATGACCATGCCGCAGTCGATCAGTACAGCCCTGAGTGTTCACCATGTCAATGGCAGCTATACTCGCTAGAAATGTCACGACCAGAAACTATTCTCGACAATGTAGAAGAATACTTTGAACTTAATACAAATATATACGTGCTGGAGATCCGATTGTACCTCTACTAATTCAGGCTGGACTCTTTTATTGTTACTTGTGTGTTCTGTTAGTGTTTATTATTTTTTTTTAGTACTAGATTAGGAGCAAGGTGCCAAATACCGGAATCCTACTACGTACGTTTGATCGGTAGAAGCATGAAATTGGAAAAGGCAGAGCGATGAGTGAATAAATTTACTTACATCTACGCGTATACTAATAGATATATGTAATAGCATATATAATAACAATAGTAAAAGGGTCCACATCGCTAGAGTCATACTTTTCTTCGATTGGTATATAGCTCTGCTCGAAAGTAGCCTCCGGTTCGGTACGTTATAATCTATATTTTTCAGGCTCTTGTACGGAAAAAATGTCTCCCCATATTAGGCTACTTTCCACTGCGATCATGCAAGTGTGCGTGCAAATAAATAAGCGCAATCAAAAACGTCACGTGTATTAGACGAGGTGCGTAGCGAGGCACAGTTATTCGTCTGGATGGATCATTCCTTACTTCGACACTATGGATATATCTACAACATAAGGAGCTTATGTAGCCAACCAGATAGAGACCTCGAAGATAATTAAGATAATTGCTTTCCATATTGATCCATAGCTGCAGGCGTGCATATCTGGGTAGGTAAGCTCGCACGAGATGCTATACGTCGATTCTTCGATGTCCACATAATAACATCATTCGATTTTCACGTGACACTAGTTTTCACCTACGATCTACGAACGACACAGTACAGTGCTTAGAATAGAAAATTGGCTCACTTTAAATTTGAGTCTATACACGCTCGAAGGAAGTCAGCGATTTGTCGAAGCTAATTTCAATAGCGTGTGGATTTCCTGCGATCGACTCTATTATCCATAGACAATACGCCATAATCATCTGCTAATTTTCAACAGAATCAGGGCTGAAGCGAATTGTTATTACTACATACGTAAGGACCTTTGGTAAGTGTATATGTTGGAGAGATGAATGGCCTCAGGTCCGGTCGAAAAATTCGAAGTAGGCTAGGTAGTGTTTGTCTTATTACGAAGGTAGAACGATGACATCATCGTAGCTTAAACACCGGTGCGAAAACTATTCATGTCATAGGTTTATGCGCATATTAAAAAAAAGTAATAATGATAATAAAAAATTTCGCAATCGTTATATTATACAGCGAAGTAACGGTACGCATGGACACGGATAGCTACGTACGTACGTACATGTAGAATGTTCGTCTACAAAAGATAAACATTTTTGCGTTTGTTTTAATATATCCATCTAGGGGTCGTGACGTTTTCCTTTTTTTTTTATTTTTTTATTTTTTTCTTATTTCCGGTTGTAACATGCACGGTGAGATATAATGTTCGCTCTGAAATATCCATTCGCTAATTTGTAATGACACAGTACGATTGATCGAGTATAAATTTCCGCTCGGTATATACAATAATATGTGAGCAGCTATTATACATATATCGTATCTTTTCCGAGATGACAGCTTACGATACGGTCACAGCTGTCTTATTGAAATGCGGCAGCATTAACAACCGTCGGATCATCGTCAAAGGTAAGAATTTTACGCAATATCAATCGGCTTATTACATGTCTATATAGGAGGTGAAAGATGTTGGGTATCTTTTATACATTTACAGATTTTCAATGTTCGCTGAAAATTTTTTTTTTTAATAGGGAAGAATTGTTAAGTTGAATGTTTTGTCACTCCATCAACCATTCGCAACATTCCTGCATCTAGAAATACCATGTCTTGAAATCTTGTAATCAGATACAGAACAAATTTGACTATTACACAGAAAAGATCAATCATTGTACTGCAGTTTTGAATAAAAAGGACATGAATTTTACACCGAGTACTTATCCCAATATTCAAAATGCTAACTATTGATAATTTTCAAGGAATACATGAATATTAGGGTGTTTCAGAAAAAAATAATTTGTGATTTTCCACCATGGCAACCTCTGGAGAGTTTGTTTAGATCAAAATAAAGGTTCTGTCAAAGGATGAGCGTTCTATGTTATGTGTAAGATCCCGCTCAGTTGACTTTTCACTTTCACTTCACTTTTATACATTGTTTTAATTTTGTGAAGTATTGTGAACAAAATTTTTTTCTTGCTGCTTACATTGATTTATATCAATGATATGAATTTACGTTACAAAGGAAACCCACCCTCGCAATAATAAGTTTCCAGTTGATGTTTGAAAAGTGGATCTGACGACTTTTTCACGATTAATTCAATCTCATAAAATATTCATGAATATTAATACGAACTTTTAATTTAGAAGAATAAGATTCCCGATTGATATATTGTTGTGTTATGGATCGTGATCTTTGGGCTGAATATAAATGTCAGGAAAGAAATAACAAGAGCTACAACCTGTTTCTTTACAAATTCAAAGAAATGTAAAGAAAAAGTGAAAAATTAAAGAAGCGCGATCTTCCATATGACGAAGACGTTCATCTTTGACTCAAATCATCATCTCTTACTTACTTTTAACCTGAACAAACTTCTTAGAGGTGCCACGGTGGAAAACCGTAAATTATTTTTCTCTGAAACACCCTAATAAATATATAGACACTCACAAAATACGTATCATTACTTGAAAGTGTGCAACTGCATAATCGCGCAGTGAACTCGTGCCAAACTATCATTTATGACACGTATAATACAATGAACAGCAGGACTTTACTGCTCCATGATAAACGTGGTCACAAAAATTGGTGGATTTTTCAGATTACTCTCGAAAGCTCATCGTGACGAATTCGTTCGAGGATAATTCCGACAAGAGATTATCCATCAGCTCAGCTCAGGCTTGCACACATGTTCGACGGGGCCTAAATCGTAACGCACCTTTCACCACGCCCTGAAAGTCCCTGGGCCGTGTTCTATACGAAATCCCACTTCGTGACGAAACGCGAAAAATCCAATCCGCATGTTAAGAAGTCCCGTCGTTTCGTCTTGCGTAACTATAAAATGACCGTTTATGCAACTTTGAGTCAGTTTCGTCGGCATCCCTCGGATGATAGCGAAAAAAAACGTTTTATGCACTGACCCGAAAAATTTTATCAACGATACCGGTAACGTATAAAAATTGTAAAAAAATATTTGTCATTTACTGAAATTCTTAAAAGTTTTACGAAATTTGGAATAATTTCGATATTGTCGCAGTTTTGTGCCGCGCATTTAGGTACAGAGACATGGACTTGTCATGCAAGTCTATGAGTCGCAGAAAAACACTTTCTAGGCAAATTGTAGCGTCGTTATAGTCGTTAGTAAAATAACCATGCTAATTTAGACTTGGTTTGGTTAGTGGCTCCTCGCATACTTGACTAGGCATTCAGCTACCTGGTTTGAATATTTATTTTTCCCCAGGTGTTACATATCGTGTGTGAAAAAATTCAAATTTTTCGAAGTTAACGAGAGTAATATGCAGAACGTCACTTTCAAAAGTCGAAAACATGCACGTGAATTTCTTTTATCAAAGCAATCCCGTTTCTTGATTCCAATTCATATTGTTCAATTCTGAAACTGTGTTCTCAAAGCAAATAACAATTAGTTAGTTCATTACAACATTCAACCTTTATTGGATTTTAATAAGTTTATGTTTCAATTAACAATCGGTAACTAACTGCAGCAACTAATCCACCTCTTCAGGCGAGCAAAATGATTTTTTTGCAAATCCATGATCTTTGTTCGAGTCAAATGCAGAAGTAAATTACTGTTTTAAGCAAAAATATTTCGTCACAACATTTAAGAACTGATCTACGACACTAATCTGAGATGCGCGATACATTTAAATTCATTGAACGACTAATGCTATTCCGTTAGGTGCTAAAATCGACCGATTCATTCCTGGACAATAAACGAACGATGTTGTAAAATCTGTATAAATATTTAATAATCGCGGGTCTCATGGTAGTTAAATTGATTCGCCGTTCAGTTATCGTCGATTTTGGAACGACGACGCGTTATTCGCGAGATTCGACTAAACGGCGATTTCTGAGGCATGCGATAATCGGTGCCCCGGGCGTTTCAGGTTCGAAACGCAATACCTATCGACCGGCGTAAGATAGTCTCAAAAACAAGGGGCAGTCAGTCAGGTGGGAGTTATTAGCGAGATGCTAATTGATCGAAATATACGGTGGGTGGGTGGTCGTTTCCTATTTCCGTATACCTACTAGCCAGGGCAAAGTAAACGGAAGGTCTTGCTTTCGACAATGACCCAGTTCTGCAATAAGGAACCTGCGACCGCCCATAAAGATCAGGTGCAAAACGCGCAACGCAACGACCCACCGCGTAGTCGCCTATGTTGTTCTGCACACCGACCATCGGATGCTGGTCCGTGATCCGTCCGCTCTCTCCGGATTTCGATCCCCGACTCTCTCACGCTCTCGCTCTCTTGTTCCTCTCCGCTCTATCCAAGCCGGTCCTGGTTCTACCGACGACGTCGAGATCGGTTCCTTTCCAGGCCGACGTGCAAGCAGACTCTTCGTCGCCGGTGGACCGGCTAGCTGTCGTCTCATCGCGAGCAGGCAGCCCAAAAAGGGATAGTCGTAACGAAGAGTGTCGGTTTCACGTGTACAGAGGGTGTTCGGAGAGCGTTTCACGGCAAATATTTGTATATAAACGCAAACTGGCCGGCTAACTAGCTACAGCTACCATTTTGCTATAGCGTTAAGTAAAAGGTTGGCGATTAGCACCGCTACCATAACGATCCTGAGTTGAAACCGTTCAATTTTACCGCGAGCAATGACAGAAGAGCTGCCGAACAGTTTGTAACACTTGATAGTTTCGTTTCGATGAGTTTTTTATTTTTGTTTTATTTTTTGACTTCGCTGTTTTGGGTTTGGTTACCCGGTCACTTTGCAAGTAAGTGTGGATATACTGTAAGCACGTGTAGTGTGTTTAGTTTGGTTGTATTTAAACGGAATCATATTACAGTGGTGTAAGATTTGAGAGGAGCCTTCACAGCTATGATGATACGGTGCTTATAATTTATACATTGGCACGAAGTGGATACATGCAAACGTTATAGTTCTTGCTCGAAAAGAGGTTTCATCGCTTACCACTTTCGTGAGGTATTGAGATGAAGGATTTATAATTTTTGTAGACACGAGTTTGGTGAAATACTAACTTAGAAATCCTTCCATGACGGATACGAAAAAAAGGAATGAAATAAGAGGATATGTATCAGCTTAAAACATTCTGCAGATACTTCACTCTTCAGAAATCACAACAATCTGTGTCTGCGTGGTATCAATGAAGTAAATAAACTTTTGTGTATAGAGTAGTGTGAAAAGAATAATGATTCGTCTTCACTTATGGCGAACTATTAGGCTCCTTGGGTTTCATCTACACACGTGCTGTATCTGATCCAATTTTTCTAAATCGAGACTCTCAAATAATATAAGTTAATATAAGTATTTTCGTAATTCCTGTCGCGATCAGAGTTCCCTATGCATAGAAGTTACATGGTTGATGGCCTGGAGAGGGGAAAGTCAAAGACATGAGCTGCTGAGTTATCGTTTTTTTTTTTTTTTTTTTTTTTTTTTTACAACAACCCGCTATAACCAGACATTTAATTGACGGACTTAAATCGACCCAAGACTTATGCGGCGTCGTAAAATTATAAATTCTTACGTTGATCGATACAAATATACCCGATGTCTTGTAACATTTTTAACATGTTTAACATATTAGGTATTGGGAAAAAAGAAGACTTCAGTCACACGTGTACATCGTATACGTTGTTTGATAATACGTTAGACTGCATAAATTTTCTCTGCAGTATTCTTCAAAGAAGGCGTTCCATTTCAGCGCAGCGCTACAGCATTTGGATTGAATTCAATGCCATGTAGCTGCGGTTTAAATTATGGTCGAAGGCATTATGAACAGCATGCACGAGTATTACTCGAGTTAATTTAAACCACGTTTAAATTGTGCGATTTGCCGGTTGATTTTTTCGCATGATGTCATGCCCACTTTTTTTTTACAAATTTGATGCACTCTAGATGTTCGAAGCCAAACAAACGTGACGCAAGATGCACTTTTGTTCACAGTTCTTGCTGTCAAAATCGTATGGTATAAACGTACCTCGATGGATTTGAGTATCGTATGAAGGGATCAGTGACAGAGTAGTCCACTTTAAACATCCTAACCCATTTAAAATGAGCCTTATCGGTAATGTGGGTTAGACTATTCTGGTACTGAACCCTTCATATAATAGAAGAAGAATAAATAACTGACCGGAAATCGACGCTCAGTTAGTCAGTCTGATTCGAGTCTCCGGTCATTCCAGTCGCGCTTGGAACTCTCTTGTACTCTTCTTCTCCTCTCCAATTTAAACAGTAGATTCTCGCCAGCCGATCGAACCTCCGTAGATTCACGCCTTCGGTCTCTGAATCTCACGGCAGCTCTCCACTTGCGAGACACAACCATTGATCGTACGCTAACACCTCATACGCTCTTGACACAACTTTACTATTGTAATAATAAGGGGTTTTTATGCCTCAGCGACTTTTCCCCTGTGAACCAATAAATTGCAACAATTTCTCTGGGCTCAATTGAGTATTTAGACAAATTTATTTCGTTCCATATTTCATCCTCCAATCCTTATTTCTTTTCATAAAGAATCACGGAAGCCTTCCATGTTGGAAAGTTTTCCGACGCTACAGTTACAGACCCCGGTCATTTCCACTACCCCCTACGAAAAGAGGTCGCGTATAGCCTTTCGAATAACCAAACAAAAAATCTTGTCATCTCGATTAACGGTTGCCTTGGATAGTTTTATGGCTCATATACCTACAGACACATGAATACGTTGCGTAACCGAACCATTTCTTTTACGAGTAGTATTTGAATTCACGATACAATGAACGAATCTCCAAAAGAATTTGAAGTAGACACCTTGTAAATGGCATTCTAATCAAAAGTAACTCCGAAGCCCGAAAGGCACCGTTTCGTGGTGAAATTTATCGGCAATATTTCATTTGGTTTCAATAAACTTCCTATAAAACGCTTCACAGATGTTCCAAGTCTGTGAACAATATATCGTACAGGAGTATTATTGCATTCAGTCGCTACAAAGAAGACATTCTTCATGGAAGACACTCTGCGTATGCATTGATTTGTGCAACATTTTTTACTTCCGCGTAATGCCAATTTCTGGTTTATGTATAAATCCAGGAATGACTGAATAAATGTGACTAGAACCTCGACTAACCGGGGAAAACGAAACAGGGAGCGACCCAGATAACTGAAATTCACGGATAATCCGAACTTGACATATATATTTGTAAAACTTGGAAACCATTTATTGATTTTTCTGCTAGCAACCACGGCAGTATTATATTAATAAAATTTTGAAAAGTAAAAACAGTAACAAATATAACAAAACATAAGTGAAATATGATCACATGCATATGAATATTGCGCAAATTAATGAATTTTCCAGCTAAATTTTGAACTGTCTTACAGACCTGCGTTCTGCTGTACCGGCCACATTGTTTACCAACAAATTCCGATAAAATACTTTTCCTATGACATGCTACTGGATTTCTGCAACATGACGAATGCTTCACGGTCAGTGTATGTACACACGTTGCAGCAGCATTGTAGCGCTGTATGCAGGTGGGTGGGATGAACCCATCGGATTATCGGAACAAAGTTTCACCGAGAAAAGCGTATGAATTCACACATAAACAACGTGTAGATACATGCGAGGGTGGATCGCCTAACAAGCGATAGACAACATGTGTGAAGAATATGGTGAGTAATCTATGAATATGTCAGACGTAGTAAACCGCCTGGCAGAAGGTAAGACTTTCTGTCCAATGAAGAGTGCGTACGCAGATTGCATGCACGTGACTTAATGCCGAGATCAGTATGTAATGTGCAAAGTTGAAAATATTCTCTAAAGGAATCACCTGCCGTGTTTATTGAGTGTTAGGTACATATCCGTTAGTTTTTCTTTCGCGTGCTGCTTCGGCTGATTACACGACACGTTCATTCTTCGCTCGTCACATGTTATGTCATAAAAGCGATAAACACTTAACATATGCACATATAGATGACAGAACGAATAATGCCGATACCTTGACGATTGGAAACGGCCGTTATGATATCTGGCGACACAGTCTGAGGATTAATGTCTCGATTACTAGCCCAGACAGTCAGTGGAAGATGTACGTAATACGCGAGCGTGAAGAAATTTTTTATAAGCATTTCATGTATTATTTTATCGAAACGTATGTGCATAATGCACGGTGCGTGGTTTTTTTTCACACTGTAAAACGATGAAGGATAGGTAAGTGACACGCGGGTCGCTAAATCATGGTTTGATGGGAGATCGAATGATCAGTTGAGAATGAATTTGGAAATCGTCATTGTGAATCACGGTGGAGAGAAAGGAAGACTAAATGTTAATCGCGTTGACCTTTGAACTCTTAGCCCAGAAAATAGCGCGAACCCACGAAAATCGAAGTAGGTACTTGGATGTGATTTGAAACATATGAAATCACCCGCTTGCAGGGGTGAAATCATTATGATAGAAATGTGGCTGCGGCTCGTTGGATTCTGCACAAACACAGGTAGAACGTGGGATGCAGTACACGCAAATGAATGTGCATAATTACGCGAATGCAACATGTATGCGCCGCTGACTATCAGTGGGCGATCCGAAACCATTGAAACAAGCCGTGCAGGGTAACCTTTGCCTCGCTTGTATGCGGCATGTACCAGACTAAAGCTTGTCAGATTTCGCAAGTACCGTTCGACACGAATTTCGCAAGAGTACGCGTAAAAATAAATTGCTTTCTAGATACCGAGAGTATCGCGTAATGATTGACAGTAAACTGAGAGAGGGAGAGAGAGAGAACAATCTTTTAAAAAATTTTATTCTGTTGCAGTGGTCCAAAACTGGAACAAGTATTTGGTGATTGGAGTACGAGATACGAGGGCTGCAGGTTAATTGCACGTTTTTTACGACCGCATCCGGGATCTCCGCAGGCCATTGAAACTGGAGCAACCATCATAAGTTATACTGTTAAGGGCAATGCGGAATATTGGGAACGAATCCCAAATTTGGGGCGTATTGGGACGTATTTTATCGAATGTAAAGTTTAGTCAAAAGTTTTAGGATCACAAAATTTTGTTTTTATGAAGTTTAGGTGAAACTGCATTGCGCTATCTTCCTTGAAAGTTACAAAACTAATTATTAACTCACTCAGACATTCAAACTTACGAATTGGTAGCCAGTTCAGCATCTACATTTTCAAATAAGACTGCGATTGTGAAGAAGAGTACTCGAATACTCGTAACGATATTATTATATTTCTGTAAAAAAATAAACGCTCATTCGTCAAATTGCCAGTAGTTGTATCTCATTTCGTTCATAAGTAATTCCAATACATGAACCGTGAAGTTTGTAAAATCGGTTTGTCATTGAAAAATAATAAATTATACATACGTTAAGGTTGACATGTGAAGTATGGGTGAAAATTTTTTTTCTCCAATTAGACCGTCACTTAATATAAGTTGATGCAAGGTGAATTGGGAGTCAAAATATTGGCCCTTGTAGGTAGATGCATACCCCGAATACGAGAGATCTATCTTTGTATAGTAGAATTTGTGTCTACGGAACTCGCCAAGTGGGTTGTGCGTCACGTTCGACCCTCGACAATGGTCGTGCCTTGATCTTTATCTCCAAGTTGACGTCTGCATGAGACACAAGATGCAGTAATTTCTGGCTGTAAGCCCCTTAGGCGTAACGGTTGGGACAACAGCACTTGCCCTTAATCCAAATTCTACTCTCATATCTATTTCTCAAGCAAGTACGTGTCAACATTTGATACCCTACGTTACCTTTTTGCATGTAGCGTTTGTCTCTTAAGGGAATGGGGGGCAGGGAGGGGGGGGGGGCATAGTCGATATCGACGCTGTCGTATATATCTCGAATTATTCGAGTCTGCGTATCTGAAACATAATAAAGGGCATAACAGTTTCACTTTACGTGCGATTCTGAACAAAACCACTTTAATGCATTTTCATTTAACGCAAATATAAAGAAATAGCATTATTTATACGAAATATCAACAGTAAATTCGTAGAAATCATGCCGTTTTTTTATTTTCGCGTTAAATGTAAATATGTTGGAGTGGTTTTGTTCAGAAATGTACGTGTGTATAAGAATGGTGCTGTTATGTCCTTTTTGGCGTTTAAGATACGTAGACTTGGATAATTTAAGATATATACGACTACTTTGAAATCGTCTAGGACACCCCTTGGAGTACATAATGCAAAATCACGCAAATCTTAAGTACACGACTGGTTATACTGGCTGCGAGTTTCGGAATGAACAGTCTGTAACTCGATGCGAATTCCAGAGAAACATTTACGAGCGAATAATTTCTACTTTGAATTCGAATAGACAGAACAAAATGTGACAAAATTACGCGGATGACATTATTTATGCTACGCATTTGCGGAGTGCAGAAACTAGTAAAGGTGTCTTTAAAACTTTGACAAAGAATAGAGTTTTAATACTTTGCAGATGAATACCGAGCGCTTGGTACGTAAGTTTGTAACTTGAAATTGAAGTTAATTACGGAAACAATAATTACCGATTGTCGATTCACTATCAAACATTGTGCGGTAATTGGAGGGATATTGAAATGCGTACAGTTACGTGTTATCTTTAATGTTTTTTCAACGTCAGAAGAGCAGTGCCTATGTATTAATTATATTATACATGGATCAATTCGTTCACACTCGTGGAATCGCTTTTACGTCGTGATGGAAATAAATTATGACGATGCTTCCGAATTTAGAAATTAACAGATCAGAGGTTGATTGATAGTACTGAATAAAATGATGAGCACGTTTGTAAACAGAATTATTATATTTATTCTTCCTCGAAATTCACGTTCGCAATTAGTTATTTCGTAAGTTTCTCTATCACTGATTCTTTTTCTCGTAATTTCACAAATATCGAAAAATCATAATGATTCAGGGTAAAACTCACCATCCAATCCTCTTTACTACTCTACCCTTTCCAACGAGAATTGGATAACGAGTTAAAGAATTAAAAGAATTTCAAGTCACACGAAGTGACTAGTCGAAACAACGGCAAAGGTCATCCAGTCCCAGTTATAATTCTGCGTTCATCGTTACTTAGCAAATTTTTCTATTAACCAGTTAAAAAAATGGTGGAAAATGCGTTGTAAGATTATTAAATAACTCAGTGTTCACGAAATAGAGTTTCCATGATTTCAGACACGCGAAATGTTGGCAAGAACTAGAATTTCGGTCACTTTGTAATTTCAGCCATTCCACTATTGCCAATTACAGATTTTCAGGAGACCTTGAGCGATCGTGGGGGCCCATTGTTGAACGAAAATTAGCAGATATCTTCAATGGTAAATGAAGGATCTACGCATTGTCCTCGATTTTTTTCTTCATACAGTATGAATCGAGGTACTCGTTCGCCGTTTCACAAAGCAACCAAAGTAACATTGTTTCAACGCACATATGTCGTGCCGATGACGTCAGAGACGAGAAATTTTTTTCGTCAAATAAAGACTAATAAACACATATTTACGAAAAACATGGGTGTGAATTGATTTTTTTCAAAACGTGCATGTGGATATTTTTGCAGAAGCAAACACACGTGTTAGCTGCTCAAAGTTAAACGTGAAGTAGGTATGTGCTAAAATATGAACAACTATACACACATGCGAGATGGATAATTTCAAAAATCACAAGTATCGTCGACGTGATTTTCATTAAACAGGATCATCAATTATAACGGGTTAAATTCTTGCATAAACTCCAACACACGAAAGTCCTCATTCGAATGTTTATCCTCAATTTTTTCTTGCTGCAAATTTTTACTCCACACGTATCAGATCGCGTAGACACTCCAAGTTTATTGCATTCTTCGCCAATGTAAATTGGGTCCGGTCTCACGGTACTCAACAAGGATTTAGTCCGCAGCGTGGGCCGATTTACGGTTTGACCATGCCCTCCGGTCATTTTCGGTAAAATTATCATACTCGTGATGATCGGTCCAAGGTTGCCGATTCACACCACGACCTGGGTGCCCTTGACCGGGCTGATCCTGTTCTCCGATGATGATAATGCTTTTGTTGTTGTTCATCCGGCAAATATCATCGCGCTATCTCTGGCTGCCACCCGCGAAGATTGTAATAGGTACACATGATACATGTGTGATACCTGTTATGCATGATCGTACGCTCCACGCGCGAAACGCAAAATGAATCGTCTTCCGTGTAAGTTTCTCGTTGCCAATTGCTGCCAAAACTTGAATTTTCAATAGGTAGAAATTTATAGATCGCAAGATTGCGTTAGACTTAGTGATTAAGTATTTGGTCGTTGGATTTAGTCTATACTTATGGAGAGACAAAAATTTTTTGACTGTGTACAACATGAGGAGAGACGCAAAATAATCAGGTCATGTTTTTTCTGTTTCATCAAAAGAGTTAATTCCGGATGTTATCTTAGCGTGAGAGACATCAATTTTCATTTAACCGAAAAAGAAGGAATATAACTTCTAATTTTTTTTTTCGTTCGCTCGATAGGGATAATATAACATTTTATCACATCCAGACAATTATTGAATTTATGTCTTCCTCACTCGGCAAATTTTCTCGTGGCAAGGTCGTAGAGTAGATTAAGATCCGCATGATTGATGATTTTAAATATATTTTTACACGTGTGCTTTCTACTTTTTTTTTCTTTAAATCCAGGAGTGTGGATGACTTGACGATGCTCTTGAGAGACTTGAATAGACATTTTTTTATGCTCTAAATATTAGAAAATGGGATTGAGCCTTAAGTTGCTCAAGGCAATCATTCACTGATACAATTCTTCCGAATTTATATTCCTTTCGAATTTTTTGCGGATAGAATTATGTTCCTCCGTTGCGTTGATGAAACTTTCAGTGTTTCAATTCATTAATAACTTTTCAGGAGATTCAAGAGGGGTTTTGGTGAAATTTTCTCACATCTCCATAACCGACACCCGGGTATTAGGGTATGTTCATTACTTAAATGACGTCGTAATAAAGATGGAGGTGAAAAATAAGTTTTCATAGTCTGCAATAGATAAGTTATCTGCGTTTAAACGAGACGCTAGAAAACAAACTTTCCGAAAGTAAGGCTACTTATTTCATTTAGATTCAAAAAAACTTTCAGAACAAATCAGGGTTCGACTATCGAATTATATAGCGCAGAATATAATTCATTTTGATAGTGCTGAGAACGCAAAAAGGTGTACAACAAAATCTCACAGTAGCCGTAGTTGAAACGAATCTGTAATTAACTTATACTTATAACTTGTGTGTATGCACATCGAGCACATAATTGCAGATACGTTGACGTGACGCAATACAATGCACATGAAAAATTCTACCTCTAGCTGTGAGTGTTCAGTGTTATTAAAGAATTGATATACCATCTACAAAAGCCTGCATAAGGTCTCCGTTTTCATATAAGACTATGTAACACAATCTTGATCTGCTTCAGCTATCCTGACTACGGAAAGTTAAAACGAATCGTGACTCGAGAATGACGCGCTTGAAACTAATCTCTGCAAAATCAAGGAAGCTTGCGGTTCTAGATTGTACATACGGATCGAACAGAGTTGCAAAAATTAAAAACTATCAAAAATCGACACGCCTCAATGAACCAAACTACTAATTGCCAATTGCGACGTAGATTCCGATCACTCGAAATGTATGAAGTCCAGACCAAAGAGGCAACTCGGAATACGTCTAAACCGAGAGCAATTGACGATACCAAGGACATCGAAATGATCGAACTTGTGTGAAAATTGATGATGGAAACGAGCGTATCAAATCCAAGAGTTGAAGGTGATCAAAAATAAAAAACGTGTTATCAGAATATTATGCCATTCTTTCGCATCCCTTTCACTTCCCCGATTTATTTATACGTACCTATTTAACCGTCTTTTGGACCCATTTACCTCTGTCCGGATAAGTATCTAAACACGTTTCATGAATGTACATGAATGTATGATACACGGACGATAATTTGAATGTATTTACGTCAGGTGTATTACTGGAATTAAAATTATGCTTATTGTTTCAATTCTGAGAACCGGATGCGCTGAGATTACAAATCAGTTTTATTCACACGGAAAAAGATAATTATCGAAAAAGAAAAATCATTCCAGAAGTTGATGATCGCTTGCTATCATGGCAGTATAAATTAAAAATTTTTTTTTTATAAAGCGCATCATAGATTCCTGTACATACGTAATTCGTAAATTTTCTATGAACACGAATGATATCACAGAATGTTAATTACAGGCATCGTCCAAGATGCCACTTCAGAACTCGAACCGTTCACGCAGTGCAATTAGCATAGATCGAAATTGGTTGGAATTAGTAGAGCAATAAAAATAGTTCCGTACTTAAAAAGTATTATAAAAGTTCAGATCGTACACAGGATATAAGTATAACATAGGTACAAATTTGCTAATTTAAACCTAATTAATTCGATTTAAAAATGTGTGAAATGTATTTTGAGCATTTCGGCACCAAACTGCAATGACACGTCAATCATTGCTGAGAAAAAATGTACTAGTATAAATATTTTAATTGTAAATAGTTGAAATATTTGACTGAAGTATAAATATATAACCCGGCGGGTTCAATATTGTGACCTTTGAAACGAAAAGTTACATGGTAACTTTGTTGAATCAACAAACTTTGTTAATACAATTCAATGAAAAGATACGTTTCATTCGTTTCTATTACTTACCAAATAAAGCGCCGATTTTTTTTTGTTTATCCCAAAAAGAGATCAAGTCAAGGTACGAAATGAGGAAATTTGTGTGCGAATAGGTAAAGTCAATTTTCTGTTATATACGGCCTTCTTTGAATTGCATTGCTGTTGTTGTCGCCATGCATAGAATCCGATTCATTGAGTTGCTGCCCCTCGAGATGATCCCTCGCACGTGCAGCTTCTCTTTTTATAATTAGTTCCTCCGCCAGAAAAGCTTCACGTTTTATGCGCGCACGTAATTTTCGGGGAGTGCCAGACAGGCACCACTGCACACTCATCGTCAGTAAACCGACAACGTTCTATCGCAACATAATAATTAAAAATTACAATCCTTCGTCATCCATAATTGGAGGATCATTCGCTGCTCGATGGTAATAATATAATGAAAAATGAACGATGGTAAATTTTTTTGCTCGATAAATATTACGACGATTTCATTTTTAATAATAATATTCTTCTCGAAATTTTGAAATCAACGTTGAAATTGCGGGAGTAAGTCGGTTCGATTTTGCGAGAAAAAGTATGGATGTCTTGATAAAGGTGAGTTGCTTAAAGAATATAAAAATAAAAAACTTGGGACTAGCAGTGAATAAAATGTGCAGTTTTTAGTAGAATCGTCTTGATTATAATTACCTGAAAGACGACGACAAATGCTAATCTTGCAGCCAGAATATGCCAGTAGATTGGAGGTCGTTTATACGACAGATCACCGAGACCGTAGGGGTTTCTGTACTCCGCATATCTACACACAGTAATATTTTCGAATTTGCTTTCCAATGGATGGGTTCCATTAACAAAATCGGCTGTTCTGAAGTAAGCAAGAGTATGGTTCAGGAATCCGTGGTCAGTCTTGTCCCGACTGACAACCATCATGTACACGAATCGCGGTATGTAGTTTGACGAAAATGCGATTATAAATGCCTGTAATAAAAATCACCCATAACTGAACAGTACTCGAGATTTATCGTTGAATATAGTGAAATAAAATGACAGCGAGGGATCCAAATGCGCAACAAAGTCTTTATACTTACGTTAGTAGTAACTGAAATGCGTGCAAGGGCGTCGAGGATACGAGCCCAAATTCCAATATCTCGTACACGTCGAGGTACTGGCCGTCTGTAATGTCGGAGGAATTTTGTTGCGTCTAAGCGCATCTCAAGGACGTTGTTAGCCAAAGCAAAAAATGGTGCCAGCGGAAACGCTGTGACGAAGATGGTTATGAACCCAAACTGGATTACCATTTCCAAATATTCGTCGTACAGGCCTCTTGAACCTGATAAAAACGAACGATTAACAAAAATTCATTAATCAAATGGACGTTACAATAATAATATTATTATTATTGTTCAGATATATGCCGATTTTTATTTAATTCCCTATAAGGGAAAACAGTATATATTTTTTCACAGCCGAAATAATATAAAATATAGGTAAATAACTTGATCACTTACCCCAATTGAGGAGTTTGAAGTCTCGGATCCATTGGTTTTTGGCAGGGATGGGATCTTTTTGTTTCAGGCCTGTGTGGATTCTGAATAAGGCCCATGATTTCATTATTACTGGCAAAATCATCTCTATTGCAGTAGAAAGCGCCTGTTTCCCAACCATTATAATTGCCAGTTGTATACTGAGCTCCATAAGACATCCTCCAGGGCTGCATTCTTCCTGTCTGATATAGTATTTAGGTATATGCAACTTCACAACAGCATACAAAATTCAGGGGAACATAATTCCTGAATGATATTTCAAAATTCAAACACGTACCTGTATCCTAATATTCGATTATACTTCTTGGGATATCCAACGAACTTGCCTTTCAAAAAAGCTATGTAAAATATGGAAGCGTAGTAGTTGACAAATTGAAAAAGGTATACTTTCAGTGTTAAGCTGTCGTCAAATTCTGCTTGAGTTCGTAAGAATTCCATTTCCGTTAAGTATACTGCTAGCCAATCGTATACGTAATTCAGTGCCAGGATACACACCTGCAGAATAATATTATAACTAGATAGATCAGGACCTTCAAAGAAGTAAGACCATGTAACACAAGGCTTAATGTTACGTATTTTTGCGACAATCTTAATTAGCGATAGATACTAGATAGATAGAACTCGTAACATTTACTGTTACAATTCTGATTTGTACATTTTCTCTTCATTATAAGTGTGAAGAAATTACCAAATTGAGAACAGCTGCGACGGCTGGCAGAGCGAGGGTCTTGTAGCTCGTAGAATCTACTTCATGACCGAAGAGTGAATTGCTCGTAATCATTGACATACGGTATAAAACTACTGCGAAAACTGCGGCAACGGCAGTACAAGTCAGCAGAAGAACAACAGAAAAGCTGAAGAACGTTGCTGGGACTCGTACCTTCCAGTAACTCACATGAGGCTCCATTTGACGCGTAACTGCATTCACCTGAGAAGCAATGGAGAGCGAATGACTGAAATGTGCAATGGGTGTGACAAAATTTGTAGATTTCAATGAAGTACTTGAACCCTTGATATACCTTTCGTTTTATTCTGAAGAATGTTGCTTTGGCAAGGAGAGACAGATATCCTGGTCGAGGGTGTTCCGACGACCGATCCCATTCGATTAATCCCCAGCGATGGCTTAGTTCTGCGGATCTTCGCTTCCACAATTCAAGGTACAAGGTAGTCCAAAATGACATAAAAACCGCAAATACCGGAGTAGCCGGATTATCAAACAAATAAGTTACTTTCGTTAGTAAACATGTCTCGTTCAGTCTCCAATAGTCACATGTTTTGTCGCACTGAGGACACATCACAATCTCACTGGCGTTTTCGTGACAAGCTTCTTCTGCCAACTCATTTGACTTTAAGGTAATCAATCCTGCATAAATATAACACCGAAAGTTAGAAGTAAGAATAAATATTGAACTTGCAACAAACTAAGAACAAGAATTAATCTTACCATAAAAGAAACATAATAATCCTGCTATACTGGCAGGAATAAGCATGTACGTATAAAAACCGAGCCACGCAAAGTAAATCGCGAAATTTACTCCAAAATAATCCGCGATGGCGTCCAGGGGTTGCAGTTTCACCCATTTACGCATGGAGCCCCATTCCTGATAGAGTAGTGATCTTTTGGATCCAGATTCCTTGTAGGTACCCTGGCGAAATATAATAATAATATTATTGATTGTGATTTGACCAGTTGTGGCAAAACTTATTTCAATAGTTAGTATCGACAGGTCGAATTCATTCTACAATTATACTTACATCATGCAGTGGATAAGCTGCGGAGTAAACTCCGGCAATCAATAGAGATTCAATACCCTCAGCTTGTCTGGCAAGAATAAAATCAACTACCATACATCGTACACTCCAAGGAAAAAAGTTGTCGGCATCAACATCAAATCTTGACAAACAGAAGAAAACATGAAAAATTATTGATGAAAAAGGACTTCTAGAATTCTTTTCATCGATGCAGCAGATATACCAGAATCAATTTCAATCATTTTAGCTTAACCCATGGAAAGTATTATTGAAATCTCATGTCGATCATAATTTTGAACAAAGAATCTCTGAGGTATGAAGAAAACAGTGATTGACTAGGCGCATTAGTTTTCATATGTACGCGATGTGCTGAAAGAAACTAATTTTAATATTGAACACTTACAAATATATTTTATCCTTAGAAAATTCAGTAGACAACTGATACTTCTTGGTAGGGAATTTAGCAGGATCCAAAGTTGCGAAATGAAAAACTTGTGCAAACCAAGTACGTGCATCATCGAATATGTCGGTAGGTTCTTGATTGGAAGCTCTTTCTTCAGGTGATAGTTTTATCGGCATACGGAGTTTCATAATGTCAGCATATCTGCAGAGCACCTCCTGTTGCAAGGTTTAGCATTTAAATTTTGAACTGTATTTGTTAACTTCACTAATCTACTGCTGCATAACAAATGACGTAGAAATAAAAATTACATAGGTCAACAAAAAAAAAAATTTTTTTTTTTGATTTTATACTTCATTAGATAATTTTTGATTCTGAACATCAAATAATAACTAAAATCATCACTTATTACTTATGAAGTTTGCTTTTGACTATTTACGTTGATAAATAAGTCCTTCAGTTTTTAGTTAATAGCTATAATATGGGTGCCTACTCAGAAGAACAAGGAAAATGTTTTCACTGAGATGTGATGGACTTTGAATGACGTTATCAGGTGCAGTTTAATGAGAGTATGATCGGATATGACGTTTGGGGTTTGATACGAGAAAGCCCACAGAAACATAGAAGAAGTGCGAAAAATATTAATTTTATCAATTATTTTACATTTGTAGATTATTACTAATTACATTATTTTTGAATAAAAGTGATTTAAATGCGAAACTAAAGTTTGTTTAATTGTTATTTACAACAAATATTTGAAAAAATAGGTCAATTTTCTTAAAATCAGAAATATCTTTCTGTTTTCTACAAAAGCAAACACTATCTATAACGAAAATTTTTTCGTTCATTAGTTACATGGGAGAAATCAAACTTTGACATCTAGAACACAGACTCAAAATTCATGTTGACCAGTAAGAATGGATGGTTGCGTATTAGCGTTAGTCACTTACAAGTTGAAGCCAGGTGTTAACAACTAAATCCTTGAATTTCTTAAGTATAGACATAGCGAGTCATGCAAAGTAGTAGCTATATTATATGAGTTAAATTGATATATGTAATGAATGAATCAAATTTGAGAATACCTGAGTAGTAAAAATCTTGACGAAACTTAAATTTTGCTCGTGCTCATATTCTAGGCGTAGACCTTGATCTCGCAAATTCTGCTCAAAGACTTCTCTTCGCTGAGCGTGCGATGTGTTATTAGCCACATATGTGAGCACAAAGTCAGGAACATCTGTTCTGTCATTATTTGGCAAATCAATTTCCTGCAAGCAGAATAACGAACTGTGAATCAATCTTATCCTTAATTAGAACAGTTTGAAAAACTTTTCAATACAAAATGATTTTATTATAGGTGAAAGTGAAGATTGTAAAAAAAATTTCTCTATATTTCAGTATTCAAGTGTTTTACTTGCTTTCTTATCATTGAAGACAATATTATAACTCACCAATGGTACGGACCGGTTTTGCTGCTCAAGAGCAATCATTTTTTGGCTTGCATCCCATCCAACTTCATCCATCCCCTGATATCGGGGCTGGCCATTGAGGCATAGGTCCATATTTTCGACAATTCTATGAAAATATACATACAGTTAGAAACAAGGAAAGCGAAGAGCGAAACACATGACATGTAGCATCAAATTAATAAAATGTATGATAAGAGTATGACAAGAATGGCGTTATTCGAAGCAAAATTTGATGGCATGGAAAATATAATACGTCATTTTGTTGGCACTAACAATATCTGCATTTCAGTAGACAGTTTTTGGACATTAAATATTGGATCTCCTGCTGGTGAGTATGGACTTAGGGTGTAAATGAAAATACTTAGGTCAACTGAAGGTATCAGATGGTCAAATATGAATGGATTTCAATGACGCTGAAACTAGCAGGTAATAGTCAGCAGGTAACACAGGTGGAAGGGTTTCACGGGATGACCAAATGATGAAACTTGTAAGGATTATTCAGGGAACTCCTTCGAATATATTCCTTGATATCTAATCGTTTGCTCATTCCCAAAAGCCTTGCAATCGTATTACCTGCTGGATATTACCTGCTAGTTTCAGTGTCATGGACTTGAAATGTGACTCTGACTTTTCAATATGGTTTGATTACGAAATTGTTGATAATTCTAAGTGCCAGACTAGCAAATACTTAAGATGTATATACTTTGTTCTATTTTCTCTTTGCTTGAAGAAGTATGGAATACAGAATTTTTGGCACATTCAGGGTATCTAGTAGAAATTACACTTCAATTTCCAGACAACAGATTTTGCATATATATAAGAATAGTGATTTGTTTTTAATTACAAGATTCAGATATGTTTTGGTGATTAAAATCACCGCCGTTGAACAATTGAATACTGTTTTACTGAATGATACAAATTATTTTAAGCCACCTTTTCTTTTTTTGGAATTCGGTACAAACAAAGAGGCTAAAATTAATTCATGCAACCAAAATTACACTGCAGATATGAGATGACAAGAAGCATTGTTGATGGAACAAAGCAGTACTATGTTGAAAATAAATAAAATGCATCTTAGATCGGTAAATAGTAAAACCTAAAATTAAACTACGGCTCATTCATTCTAGCAGCTCCCGGGCAATCTTGCTTTCTCGGTTATGTGTGAAAACTCGATATCCTAGCGTTAAACTTGATAACAAAAAATTACATGCGTTGCCTTTAGCGTTTTAATCTCATTGATATTTAGATTGAAAAAATAAATGTGTTAATGTGATAAATCTACACTAAAATGCATCATAATATGTGAACGGTGATACCACTGATTAATATAAATGAAATGCAACTAACCATCGAGAAACCTAAATGATTCATATCAAGATCCAACATAGCAGCGGCAGCGAATGACATTGCAACAGAAGAGCGATCCTGTATGTCCTTATATTTTGTAGGTTAGAAAGATCAATCACGGCCCAACCCAGGAAGCGATTTATATGCAATTGAAAAATGTTAAAGTTAGCCTGTAAATATGACATAAGTATGAAAATACAAACCAGCTTATGTATAGAATTTAAATTAAATCTATCGTACTCACAAATAAATAATTTCGTTGTTTATTAGGTATAATTGGTATCAGTGACTAGAAATTTGGTTAAGCGTGATTTAATCCACACTATCACATATTTGTCACTTGCTCGTATCACATGTTCGACTCCTGCCGAATGAATTTCTCTTCCTTTCTACCCGTCAACGGCTCCTTGGTAACTTTAATACAGACTAAACGTGACCAAATTTTCCAATGTCAATTCGCCGAGTAGCTTTTACGGCCGAGAATGCGTCACCGACAGCTTCAGTCACAAGGCGATGACGTCGCTTCAATTAGTCTTCAAATTTAAATGTGTTGCCGAGCGACTCGAGCGAGCATATATCCTTTGGGAACTCCTGACCAACTTTCAAAACCTACGTGTATTGGCCACCTTTGTTTACCGTAGTAATTAGACACTGCAGCGCGTTATCAGATTCATATCACACACAACGGCCCGAGCTCCGATCTTGGTTCTTGATATTCAATCCCGCTTGTTACACGCTGCAGAGTGTCGCAACGCGGTCACGTGACTCAAAACAGCTGTCGAAGCTGTGGAATGGGAATTGTGATTCATCATTCACATTCGAAATCATGATCATCGAATTTCCGTAGAAGCTAGGAATAGTCCGAGGAAGAAGCTAGTTACAGATGCACGATTTTTCCAGGCCCGCAGTGTAAACGAGGACAACTTTTACGGTTGTTGGAGAAAAAATTTTTTGAAACAAAAGACGACGATTTGTTCGAGTACACAAATGCGCGGGACGAAAAATATTTGAATCTCCAGCAAACGAATTGTACGATAAGCGTATAGGCAAAAATCAAATTGTTATCGGATAATTGATGGACAATTAGCATACTAGAATATTTAAATATTCCGAAAACTGATTTATGTACATTGATTACCCCGTATATTTGTATTACAAAGAAAAGACATGGTTTATTGCACGGAGATATAGCTTTTGGCTTGATATATTTCGACCGGACGTAGAGATGATTGACTTTATTATCAGTATAGATATAAACTATTTCAAAATAGTTACAATTTGCAATAAAAACATTAGCTTATTGTTAACTGATAAATGTATCATACCATACATGGTACGATAATTATACTTTATGTTGTAAATACATATAAATATAAACTGCATTTGTACTACAGCTTACGAAGAATCAATAAAATATTGAAAAAATAAAGAACTTGCAAGCTATTCTACTGAAAAATGAAATAAAAAGTTTGCGCAAGTCGCATTTTTCCCACGATTTTGATGTTCAAATAATATCCAACTAGTTTTAACGAATAAGAATGTTATCGCTTGTTTCATTTCTGTTTACGTTATAAAATTACAATAAACTACATGCTATAAATATTGGTATTACTCAATCTATCTATTACAATTCATTTCCTAGAGCCAAAACAAGATTTGGATCAGAGGTACTTTGATTTACATAGGCGTATAAAATAAAAAATATTTCTTGATTGGCTCCATTGGTTTCAATATTCAAATCAGGTAGCCTCAAACAATCTAATACCACTATTAGGTGTACATTATATTCTAGAGATAATATTATGCTATAGAAAATAATCAGTTTATGGAAATGCGCGTCTCAGAGTTCGACTTACCGAATAACATATACTATTACGAAACTATCTTCGATTCACGGCAAGCTTACACAGTAAGAAAATACTCGCTGTCCTTGTTTATTTCCGAGCGTCGTTATTGCTGTGCTTGGCCCATTTTATACACATCGTGATAAGCGTTACGTATTAACGCATATGGAAAACAGCTCTCCAATAAATCCATGGTTAGAAATGGTGATTCTTGAACGATCTGATCCAGAAGAAGGTACACAGATTCTCTATTCTTTGTTGCCTCTTTGTCTGCCTCCTGCCCTAATCTCAAAAGACTGGACGATGCTAGCGCCAAAAACTCCTTCATTCTGTCTTCAATATCGTTTTGACCGCATATCGTGAATAATGCACCGAATATATTGTTTATGGCAGTGGCCATGCAATGTATGTTGTTAGAATGCCCCTCCAACGAGGCCCTATAGAACGAATTTTCATTCCGAGCTAATTTTGGAATGGAAACAGCGACAAATACCATTAACAAACAGACTAAAAGATGCTCGTCCTCATCTGCCTCAGCTTTTTGACTCCTCAAAGCCGCTGCTAAGGTTGGATCAACTTTGCATGTCAGCCCTGCAGCAGATGTCATTTCGGAAACAATCCTCATCGGATCGCCCGAAGGCAAGTGGTGCCGAAAGTCTAGTATAGAACTGAGCAAAAATGGAATCCGCTCCTCTAAAACGTCAACCAAAGCTGCCTGGGCTAATTGTCTGAAGCTCAAAATCACCCCAACTATTGTAACCCTTTGGAGAACATTGTCGACTTGCTGTAGCCTTTTGAATTGTTCCTTCATCACTTCAGGCTTATCAAAGTTCGTTCTCAGTGCAACTAAAACGTCCTTATTACCAGCTACTAATTTTTTCAGCTCTTGCACCTGACTCGCGATGTGCCACATCAGTGTTTCGTTCAACATTTTCATACCGTAAGGTCCAATCAGTTCAGCAAGAGCCCTGAGTTCGTTAATATCAGAAAATTCCTCCGCGTTAAAGGGAATCGCACTCTCGGCAGTCAAGCTGACAAATGCTCTTTGATTTCCCGAATAGCAAATGTTCCCTGCGCTTACTCGTCTCAATAGCACTTCGGAGTACCACTGCATGTACAACGAAGCTATAGTTTTGTCTCCATGGCTATCGAGCTGTTGAGTTTGTTGCAGCAAGGCATTATTAAAAACTCTAGTTATATCAATGTGAACATAGTTTTCGACAGTTTGCAATACGTTCATGTAAGCTCTAACGCTGACAAATAACTCTGATGGTTTAGCAATGACGCTAGTATCCGGATTGAACATCACCATACCAACTAAAGCTTTAGCGAATCGTGTTTCCAAATGTTGATGCAAGTACTCCCTAGGAGCAAATGTGTATTCCCAGACATTAATGGTGGGGCAAGAATTTATTGCGAAACACAATTCTGTCAGAGCCATGTGAAGTTTGTCCATTGTTGTAAGGTCTTCTCGCGTTTTTCTGTAGCTTTCAATACCAGGTTTATGAATCTCGTACATATTCTTTTTGTTTTTATCCTTTTTCTTGCGATTCACTACTTGAGATATTTGGGCTGCGCAGTGCTTAGGCAAAAGCTTATCTGACATTGTACACTGCTCGTCACAAATTATGGTTATTATATTTTTAGCCTCTTTAGCCATTTCATCCAAAAACATGTTAACAACAGACAGACTTCTTTCTCTGATATGATGACGTTCTTCCGGGCAAAGTTCATGCGTGCAGCTTTGGAAATGGCTACACATCAATGGAAATGCAACAATGTATCGATTCTGGGCGGGAAATTCTAAACACATGTGAAATTGATCTTCGAATATCTTGCTGTAAAAGCAAAATATCGAGAGATCGGAAGTTTCCACCAACATTTCGTCCAAATTGTCAACCATTTTTGTGTGGAAAATAATGCCGTCCATAAACGAAGCCAATTCCCTGTTATCCGCGAGATTCATATTGCACTTTGCAACCGACATATAAGCCTGCAATCTAAACCAGTCAAGTCTGAATGCACGAAAATCAAACAACTCGTTATCCTCGACCTGTTTTACTGTTAAACTTGCAATCGAAGTGCACATGTCGCTCAGAATGGCTCCTTCGTCCACTGGAGATAAAGGTAAATTTTGTATCATTTGATGTAGAGCGGGTGCGTCAAATCCGGACAAAAATTGAACGTAATATCGTTGTAGGACTTGGGAATACTTTCTAACTAGAGCGCGTAATTCCTCGCAGTGAAACAGCAGTTCAGGCAGCTGTCTGTCAACGAGGTCATCGCCTCCGCGACCCTTTCCTTTCCCTTGGATAGGCGGATTGTCGCCATGCCTCAAGAGCCACAGCACTTCGTCTCGAGCGTGAGATAATCCCATGAAGACTAGCAGCGCTTTTGGCCCTAAGAGCCCTGGATGATCGGACAATATCAGCCCCAACTCCTTCAGGGCTGTTCTTAAAAATTTTCGTCTCTCTCGATGCCTGTGTCCAGCTTTCTGAATGGCTTGACTGTAGCAGTCCTTTACTTCAGATACTCTCTTGCTGTATCCTTTCATGCTCTCAAAGAACGACTGAATGTATTGGTGGATGTAAATGACTTCGTCCCTAAACAGAGCTAAAACCCATCCTGATTCGAGAGCGGTGGTCCATAGCTTACTGGGTTGCTCCTGGTTAAGGACCGTGTGACACAGAGTGAAACCAAGGACAACCCATCTCTCTAATCTATCCAAGCTCAACGTTTCACAGGACATCGTGTCCGTAATGGCAGCTTTAAGCAGCTGTCCTGGACTTCCGACGAGGCTGAGTTTCTTGTCAGCTCTCCATGTGTCTGCCGATAAATTTCTTCCAGGGTAAATTGGCCACAGCGACATCAGCGCATTTATCAGTAATTTACCATGCGGTACAAACTCCTCGGATAATTTCTTAAGAGGCGCATCATAGTCCATGATCATCTGGCCTAGTCTCGGAAAGCTGGGATCTGACTGACTGTGGACCATCTCATGGGCCGCGTTGAATAGGCCTAAAACAGCTTTTCGATCCTCGACTCTGGACAGAAGTATCATCAGACTTACATAGGTGATGACCAGGTCCAGGTAGCCCTTTGTCACGTCAAAATTTATCGTTATATCCATATGAACTCCGCAGGCATCCATCGTAGTCAGCAATTCACAGACGTTGTCTTTGAAGTCGAGGAGGTCAACGAAGGTGTAGTAGTAGAGGGACAGAGACTTGATAATCTCGTTGCGGAGGTTCGTTATCGCAGCCAGACCCTTGATGTCGATGTTGGGAAATCTTCGGATGATGTATTTAATCGCAGACTCCAATGTTTTGTCGGACAGAAACCCAGGCTTGGATTTGGCATCGCCGCATGCTTTTTTAATGTTGTAAATACGAGTGAGCATTCCAGTGCCTCGGTCGTTCAATATCGCCAGCTTTTCAGCCAGTTTCTGCTGGCTTGGTATAATTGGTCGCGCCATTTTCGTGGCCTGGTTGTCGAAGAACAGCGACGAATCAGTAGAATCTCCTCATAATTTATTGGACCAAGTGTCAACTCTGTTTCCGGATGACAGGAGACCCCACCCAGGGGTAGCCTCTAGGCTTGACAGGATTTCCAACGTAATTTCGGCGCACAGCGATATCTGAAATATAACTTATCGATTATACTGACTCGAGCGAGTTTCTCTAACCGTGGTATAACGAGGTGAAATGTTTTCTTACCAAATTTATCATTTCATTGTAACAGTTTTACAAAATTATCAACACCCACTACACATCGATGTGTAAACTTACTCACCACTTGAAGTTATCGCTCTTGCACTCAGCTGCGGCGCTCTCTGGTTCACTGCATCCAACTGCTGTCTGGGGAAATATTCCTCACTAGGTCTCTCAATCCCGCGGAAGCGGTCGGTATGAATCGCCTTTACCGACGGAGCTAACTAGCAGACCATATATCCATATCGAATACGGTGATGCAAACATTTTGAAAATAAAACCTTCACGCCTCAAAAGTGCACTATGCAATTCCATAATATAAACTTTCATATGTATTGTTATCTTATCGTGGATATACTAAATTTTTACGTATTTTCCACCTTACCAACCTACAGTGGAATAGTATACGCCTGAGCATAGGCAATTGACATTACTTCCACATTTTCGTAATCAGAAGTTTGTCTTGTAACTCGACGCGAGTCTATGCGTCATGAGCAGAGCTTGTAATTATTAATTGTTTACTTTCGTGAAGAATTATTGAGTGGGTTTTAATTACTAACGTACATATGGCACTACTGCCGTTGACTCTTTCGTTTCTAACTGGTCTTTAAAGACTCGTGGCGTGTAGCAGTTCCCTGTTATACAGAAGGATCTTCTATCCAGTTGTTCCGCCACGCCGCGCGTCGAAATTCTCGCCAAAAATCCAAAGGGGTAAGCTTCAATTTTTTAATCATTTTCGGAGCCGAAAATTTGCCGTCTTGGAATCGATTCGTATAACCATCTCTAGAGTAATTCGACCCCCAGAAACTCAGAAAACACATGAAAAATAGCGTCAGACCAACAGCAGAAAAATGATGATGAAATGTTGTTTTTAAAAACATTACATTTGCTTTTCACTATTCAGATGTGTCTTGATCTGACTGTGACTTTCTGTGTGTATTTTGATGAGACATGGAAAAGTTGTTGAAGTAAAACCGTTCTGGGAACTTACAGTTCCACCATATGTATTGTCATGGTGCTGGGAGAATACTGGCTGCAGAAATAAATGCTATTATTTATCAGCAGCGAGACCGATTCCCAAGCCTACTACAACAAATCTGAATACAGTTTCAAAGCAAGTTCTGCATTATAGGAATGGGTCCTCAGCTACCGGGCCTTGGCGTGCTAAAGTTGCAAGCCACAGCTGCATGCACCTTACGCTACAGTATTACCGTACATTCAGAACCTATACAGAAACTACGTACGTACATCGTATACAGGCACTGGCTTCCCTATGGCCTCGTTCATCGAATATCGACGTGCCAGAAACCTATTAAAACCCACGGAAATATATTACAATCCGTTCACTACTCCCTAACCAACCCGCAACTGGGAGACGCCTGAGTACAGTAACATGAACGCTACCGCACGTTTGAATCGTTGAAACTATATCGCCTGTTCTACACTTGAATTTCCCCGCACGTGCGTGTGTGTGTGTGAGTTGACATATGAAATTGCAAGACATATTGCACTTACTGACTTCGATTTTATTGCCAGAAGTACGATTTATAGAAACGATTGAACGAGATGGATGTGCTGCGGAGTTTAAAAATTATTATATCAATTTTGTTTTCTCTTTAATCCTTTTTTCTTTCCCGAAGGTATTTCAATTACTCTAAATCACTTTGTACTACTCATTTTTTTTCCATACGTACACATTCCATCGTACATGTATATTAAATTAGTGAAAATTTTTTCACGATTCTAGTTTGCTGTTTAATACACGGTGACGTAACTCGGACAGGTAGACTTTCATTCGGAGCAATCACAAAATTCACGGAGCGTTAACCTCGGCTAGGGAGGAAGATAGGGGAATGAGGAGAAAGGGTGAGGGATGTTAAGGGTTCGTAGTTGCCGGGCTGGAGGAGGGGAAGAGTGGAGGATAGGAGGATAGGAGGATAGGAGGATAGGAGGAGAGGTTGCACTATCTGCAGATCCATGCTATTTGCGCAAAGTGGCCTCCACCCTGAAACCACCTACGTTTAGGTGGTTGGGAGGGTAATACATTGTTTGCTCTTCGTTCACTAAACTAAACCGCATTCGGAATTAATTGCACGTTAGGAGGCCGCGGGATAATTAAACCCGTTTGCTCACCCGTTTTCCGGTTGCATCCTATCTGGTTTGTTACATTTTTCAACCGGACATCTTGTCCCGAAAAATCTTATCCAGCGCGTTTTACTTCTAATTAGAGGTAATGGCCAGATGCTGTTGTATGCAGCGGAGGATTTCCATAAGTTCAAACGTGTAAACCAGAATTTTATTCTTCATATCATGCGACATATCGAAGAATTATTTTCCGCATCGATAATTACGACAATGAGCGTTGTGAGCGTCTGTGAAGAAAAAATATACCACATCGTTCAGGTACATTTATAAAATGTAGAGATTTTCACCCTTGCAATTCACTGGATGCTGGATCTTGTATACGGTACAGAAAACGGCTGAACGGTATTCGTGTTATAGCATCGATGACATCGTAGTCAGATAATCTTCGCCCAGAGAAAAGTTGCAGTCTGAAGGGTTGGCTTTCCGACAGCAACGATCGGGGGATTATTACAGAAACTGGTGTAGGAAGCTGCGACACAGATTTCGATTTCATGACGTTCCGTCTGGTTGTTAGGGCAGCGGACACAGTCAAAGAGTCGGATATCGACGCATCGATCTTGAACGGTGCGGCCTCGGGATGGCTGGTGCGGACTATGCAAGAGAGGATCCAAGAGGGTGATGGGGATCAGGAAGGGGTGGTCTCGACGCGTCAGCACTTTAGTCTCGTTAATGACGTCATTTACCAGTCTCGGGGCGCCGACCGGCGAGCGTAAAGGAGAAGTCCAGTGTCGGCTATCTCTTCGTATAAGGTATACGTATATAGTTATCCTCTGTTTTTTTCAACCCCCGTTCGCAGCTCCTCCTCTTCTTCTTTCTCTTCGCAGGAGCGAATCACCCTTTGGCCATTTCGGCCGTTTCGTTCCACGGCATATACGCATTTGTAAAAGCTTCATCCCCCCTCCACCCCTTCTTTATGCAGACAGTCTATGGCCCATACTCGGCTATAGTCCATAGGATACTGTCAGTATATACGCTGCCCGTAGATGGGTGTCATGGTAGTTCGGCTCCGCGACGGACGCCCTTGCATCAGCTACCCGACCATTTCCCATTTGGCAGGCACACCAGACCCAGCACTTTTGGTGCCAACCGATAATTGGACGAATCGTAGACACTCGGCTTGCGCCCGATTACGAGCGAAGGTTTCAACCCCAAAGGCAGATCAGGGTCCTGCTGCGGGTCCCGAGTTGAGGCCGAAGGGTTGTACCTACATCGGCCGATATAACGACGTCCGGATTAAAGGCTCTCCAGAGTCCCTCATTCCGCCCAAAGGTTACCACCAAATATCCTACCTCGCTATCTCGACGCTACTTACTTCTCGCGGTTATCTGCGAGGCAAGAGATAGCTATAGGCGTCGTAGCCAAGGCATTATCCCCTCGCCGACGAGCAGGACTGACCAACAATTCTGTTTAATTATAATCGTTAATTTACTTTCGACTAATTACACAAGTCTGCGCTTTTTTATTGAAAGTTTTTTTACAGAAGTGTTAATATTCGTGAAAGTAGTGCCGAATGTATATAAAATGACATTCGAATGACATACACCACGTCACATTCAGCAGATTTAGATGAAATCGTTCTTGATGGAAAGTAGGTGCACACTACAGGTTGAATGAAATAAAACTAACTAATCTAAAGTTTTGATTATGTAATTAAAGTTTGGAAAGAACACAAACAAATACAAATTGTGAGGAATCAATCAGTCGCTTTTTTTTTTAAAGAAAAGCTTCGTTTCATTGGTTTCCGTTTATGAACTTTATCTGCTTCATACCAACAAAGTGAACATGAATTTACTAGATTACTCATTCGAAACTGATAAAAGTATTTACTTCAATAGAGGTATTCGGAATAAGAGAAAAAAATTTGGTTTATAAATGTATGAAAAACAAAAAATCATAATGTAATACGTAAAAACGGAGTTGACATTTTGAATCAGCAGTCCAAAATCCATATGTATGGTGTACAAGGATACGGAAAACTTTTTCATTGCAAACCTGTGTTATTGACGGTTCAGAAGAGACATAATCATAGACTTTGCAAATGATGCACAATCTTAAACTCAAATGCTCAAATGAATTTTAATCACGTTTAACGGTCTTGATTATCAATTTTTGGAACACAGATCAATTGTTCAGCGAATTGAAGAAAAACTGTGAAATGATAATTTATATGTAGAATGTTAAGGACTCGTTATTAATGTACAGTAAAAATATAATCCGACACTAATACGAAATCGCATTCCACTGACTCTTGAATCCACAAAATTACGGCATTGGTTACAAAGAATGTGACAAATAGCTTAACGATAGTATGAATGTATCAATATGGCTGTAAATAATATAGCCGATTACTCATCTACCGATTTCCTTCCATTTTCTGATTGGTAAAACAAAATTAAAAAATTTTCCTAACCGTAACGAGACAAGAGTGTATAATTTTTCCACTCGTGTTTTTCAATCTCGAATTTAAATCGCGTAATTCTCCGACTGTACGATCGTTTGATATTTTTGACCACCGAATCTGATTCCAGATGTCGGGAAATTGATAATCGTGCAATTGCCGTTAATACCTCGTCGAGCCAAGTCCACGGCAGGGAGAGAACTGCTGGCCACATCGCTGGGCAGTCTGTAACGCGTTTGGTTCGTACTCAATAATTCTCTCAGAACATGGAGCATCAAATCCTCGGGAACACAGTCGCCAACAAGCACGAGAAGCTATATTAGCTCGTAAGCGAGGCTTCATACCTACGTGGATAGTTCCGGGTATGAGTATCTGCATACCATCCTACCAATTACGTCCCATGTGGTCCACGGTTGTCTATAGGGCTGCCGAACATTTCATGGAGCTATGATCACAGGCCTTCTGCATGCACGTAGGTACTGCAGCGATCATTGTTCCGGACAATCGTCATCGCTCCGACCTTATACAAAGCTATACATATATATATATATATACATATATGTATGCATATACGTACCTATATGAATAAAATCCATCTACCTATAGCTTCGAGTATCGCGTTTGATCGTCCAGACTCCTCTTTCTTTGATGTTGTTAACCGTTGCTTTTAGCTTCAACTCGCGGAGTCCCTCCATCTCTCACTGTTGGTTGCAGGGAAAAACTTGAACCAGCCCAGAAGGTAAAGGTGTACGTCCACAGGTACCTGGATGCTGCAACCAATTACCGCTGAATTCTACCTCGGTTTATTTATTTTTTATTCCTTTCCCCAATTTTGTTCCATATTTAACTAGCTCGGACTTTTGACGTCGGATATCTCCATTGCGAGGCTGGTTAATTGGCAAAATTCGTCTGGGGCCACCAGCCAACGAACCGTGCTTTACTAGTTTGATAACGTTGTGAAAAAATGCGGGGGAATAAATGAAAAAAATGTCAGTGCTGCAGGTAAAAAGTCCGAACTGTAATAAGAATTACATTCATTGTTACATCGACTTCCACTAGTCCGGATTATGCTTGTTCGACGTTTGAACAGTAAATATTTCAAACGATTCTGATCGATTAGACAAAATTTGATCAAACCTTTATGACTAGGACTCGCCCTGAAGATTATCTAAAATTACAACGATTGCAAATTCTGAATTTCCAGGTATTCTAATATTCAAAATTTGAAACAATTCACTGGATTACCCGAACATAGATCTTCCAAAATACCGACCCTCATAGACTCGAAACTTTTGTCCACTTTGGACGTGCATGATCGGACCAAGAAAAGGTCGTTTGACTTCCCTCGAAATTTCCACCCCCACCAGCCAGCTACCGTTGCACCCCTGACTCACCCATAAATACGACAAGACGGTGTGTGCTTTTCTTACCGATGAACGGTCACCGAGCAGAAAGTCGGAAGCGAGGGGGGTGGGTGGCGTATATGGGAACGGTTTTAGGGCAGAACTCCGCACGCCATACCTACTGCGACACACGGTTCCGATAACGTAGCCGTCGCCGTACTATACGTACGATATATACGTATATCCGTGGGTGTTTTACGATTCTCCATCGCAATCCGTCTTTTATATCAATTTCATTTCCTTAAAAGTATTTTTATCGGTCGGTGAAGCTGCCGCGTTGGAGACGTATAGCGAACGGGTCCAGTAATCGCACGTGCAATTCGTAAAGCCCGTTGACTTCGAGCGATATGGCTTATGTGGAGGTCCTAAATATGTCAGGAGGGGCGCCTCTATGATTAACCGAATGGCACGTAAATCAGTTGGCCACTCGTCCCCGATAACTAACCTCTTGGCCGTATCTTTGGAAAGGGATTTTTATCGCCATTCGTGGCGCAGCTGCGAGCTTTGAATTTCTTGTTATTTCGCGACCTGTGTAAAGACGCGTGCACTTGCCTTGCGAAAATAATACCGCGATAGGGTGGGTCGAACCGCGTCTATATCTACGGGAACACGTACACACACTCCTCTGCAACATCGAAGGAAATTACGTTCGCTGTTTACCGCGAGTCGTTACCCTGCACGACGGTAAGCTATACGTCTTCGGAAGGTAGAAAAGGCGATGTATATATAGGCATTCAGGGCAGGGTGATAGAATCCTGGTCGAGTTTCTGCTCCTAGTTCTCCCTGGGGGGTGAAAAGGCTGCGTTGTTTCAGGCAGACGAAGCGAAGCAGTCCGACCTTTTGAATGAAAATTCAACTTTTTGTTTCACAGTAGCTGAGTGTAAAGTGATTTGCGATCGACAAATCGAAGGGTTGTTGCACAGCTTTTTTTTCTTCTTCTTCTTCTTCTTTTTCTAAAAAAAACTAGGTGACTAGAGATGCTTTGGGCTTAATTTCGTCTCTCGACCTGAGTCCATGTATGCACAGATGACTAATTTTTCACATCCCAATTGAAAATCCCCAGGAAATGAATCACAATTGTACAAAACCCTTGGAATTGAGCAATTTACGAGACTGGTGCGAATACCGTTGCAGAATCGTCGGTGATCAAGCCACCAAGCTTGAGAGCCGAGACCGGAGCGCTTAGTGTTTGTGTTTTTAATTTTCCCGAGCCGTTTTGTATGCAGATATCAAGCGTAATTTATCCGGACGGGTCGAGGAAGGAGAAAAGAGGGTGAAAGTAGGGGATGAAGCTATACCGTATACGTGTGGCGGGCAGCCAGCTCGAGTCGTGTTTCTTTCTCTGCGCGTTGTGACGACGGCGCCTTTGCACCACCCATCGCTCTACCTACGCACACTTTCAATTTTAGACGAACAGAGGAACAGAAGGAGCGGGATGAGGAAGCGAAGCGGAAGGAAAATAAAACGAAGAATAAGAAGAGGGAAGAGGGAGAACGCGAATTACCAATTCTATTACCACGGCTGCAGAGCTTGTTTCGCACAAAAATCGCGATCTCCTTGACTATTTTCCAGCCCGTTTTACTCTGCAGGTTCTTATCAAGGTACAGTGTTGAAAAGCCTTAGGTGGATATCAGATGTCGATCAATGATTTCTCCAGACTTCCGTGATAGTTTTTCGCTATTAGTAACTATCTTAAATTAGTTAAATCTTAAATTATTGTCATCCGCATCAGGTGGATGAAATTTTCTTCAAGAAGAATTCTTGTCAAAGTCTGTATTGTATATACAGAAGCCCATAAATACCTTCGAATATCGCTGAAACTATTCACCGAAGCTATGTAGAAGCTTTGCAAAAATAAACGGAATCGGAGATCTTGTCGAAAGAAAGTAAAAAAAAAAATTAAAAACCTCTTTAATGATCACATTTAGTTCGTGGATTCTATCCTAATCATACCCGTCTTTGGATTCGATTTCAAGCGGATCAGAGAGGAAGGTATAATATTCTGGTTTAATTGATTCAGAATTATGGATTTTGAACAATAATAATTCGTACTCAATAAAATAACCAGAGGGATAAAAAAGCTAAGATCTTTCGCCATAGACATGACCGGATTATCACGTTTCGAGTTCTCAATAGCTCACTTTAGTTCTCAAGATGACGAATTCTCATTGACGAAGGAATTCGAAGTGGTAAACGATACGGGAAGAAAAACGGATCTTATGGATTCTTTTGAAGTTTGGACCGCCATCATTTTGTAACGGGAAGTCGGTAGATCTTGAAAAAAATAGTGTCTTATTTCCATTGAATTATTGATTTCTTTCCAAATTTTCGATGGAAAATATATATAAATATATATTCAGGATACACGTCGCTGGAAGTAGTAGAAGTTTCAAGATTTTCGTGCAGCAACTCTACCGAATACTTGATGTATTGTAAAAATTTCGCTTACATCAGTATACATTTTCTGCGTACACACGCGCGCAGTCTATAGATATACAGAACAGACGTGTTTGAAAATATCAAGAGAAAAAAAAACAAAAAAAAAAAAAACGGTTGGGCGAGTGATGAAACGTGTTTCCAAGTGGAAGAGAATTTTCTTTTCAAGGCGACATTTTTCGCGCTGACAAATATGGTAGGTACTCCGTTTTACGACCATGCCCTTTGGCAATATGACGTCCTTATTCTGTGTTGGTGTTGGGTCGGATGAATAATTCTTGATTGTGATCGGTGCGAATATTTGCGGCGGTTCGAATATTTGTGCAAAAGATTCACGCAAGTATTACGTGTGGTATCTTTCCTCATACGAGAGTTTAGTATGATATTCTTTTTCTCTTTTTTTTCTACTCACATGTTTATTGAAAAATACAAGTTTGAACAAAATCATCCAGCTGTTTTGTCACGAGTCGAAAATTTCCGCTCAAGTATACAAATCGACTAGGACTTATGGGTACTTGAGTCGCTTAGGACCCGAAAATCACGTCAAACGGTGCTTACTTGGCGTGAAAAACGCAGTCAGTTACGGAATGCAAAAATTTCGAATTTATTACAGCCGTGGAGCAATTGTACAGGCATGAGAATTGAGTCGAAAAACGAGTTTTTTTATTTCCTCCATTAAGATCGATCGTAGGATGTGCTCTGGGGATACGATTAACCAGACTGCAGCAGTTCCGTATACCATCTACGGCTAGTACAGAGAGACGGAGAGATATACGGGCGAAATTTTTCTACTTTTATTGGTGGTAAAGAAAGCCAGGGGGAGGGACAAGGCAACCAGACTCTTCGCCCTTTTTCGTTCGTCTCTTTCGAATGGAGGAAGAGCGGAGAATGGAGTCGCGGAAGGGAAAACTGCCTAGCCGAGATTCGACTGAAAGTTGTTTACCACCGCGAAGGAGGTACTTCCGTGGTACAGCTTCCTCACCCTCAGCCCTCCGCTATTCCCGAGGTTCTTGGTTCTGCCCCGCCAGGCCGTGAAATCGCAGCGCATCGAGTCGAGTGCGATGCAAATGAAATTGTGAAATTGGTTCGGGAGATTTATCCATTTATCCATTTAGACTTCAGGGCGGTGCAGGTTCGCTGCTGGATGCTGTTTAAAGAGCAAAAGGCAACTTTCAACAAATAAAAAAGCGCAAGCTAAAAAGCACCAAGTATAGAAGTTCGAGCTGGAGTGAGAAGTGCTTACTGCTTCTGCACAGGCTTCTCGTGCTCCAGGCCATACATATACATATACCATATACATATAATACATTATACATAGCCAGCTTTCATAGGAAAATATGATAATACCCTGGCGACGGTAAGATTAATTGCCTATCCGCAATTCTAGCCGCTGGTTACACTCGCGGTTTAGCTGCGGATTAATGATTTCCTCATCACGTTCCCCTCCGCTGTACAACTTATACTGTTTTATTATTTTTCTCTCAGTTTTTTTTACCGTCATATATTCTTCTTATACTCGTATTTTAGTCTGCAAATCCACGGACAGAAGCTGATCAAAGTTGTTTCACTTATACGCGCTCAAACGACCGAACAATTTCTTCTCTCTCAACGTATAATCGTCGAATTTTCATCAACATCGCTTCCGGATGAAAGAAATGAAGAAAAAAAGGCAATTTCTGACGAACGGTTCGGAATATCCTCGTACGGTACCTGGCTGACCCGTTTTAAAAGGTTTACGGGGTAATCGCCTAACTTAATTTCGTTCATCTGGTATTAGGGTCAATGAAAATATAGCCACACAGGTATACAAGCCTATTTCAGCTACATATCCTCGCAGGGTTTTCTCATACTCTCTCTATATTCAAGATTATTACAGTTTGGTCCGAGTCATACCCGTGCACAGGACTTTACATTGCGATTCGATATATACTCTGTAAAAATGAATATTATGAACCGTTGAGTTCCAAGGCGGGGAAAAGTCACCGGAAAGTTTTCAGTAACCATACAGAAGGTTTGGGGAAACGAGGGTGGCCGAGGGGGAGGGTGGAGGTACAGGGCCATGCTAGTGCACGAAGCTCAGTCGTACGGAAACCGAATTGCTGACCCGACAGCGTCGTCGCGGGGTTTCAATTAGTCTCCCCCTCATCCCCGCCTGACCCAGCCCCCCTTCTTCCTTCGCTCGACTCCCGCCCTCCGTACCCCTCGAGCCCCCTTATTCACTCATTGCTTTCCCGGCACCGCGCTTACAACCCCTTCATCCAGATTGCCTAAGCTTATAGCGGGGCTCCTCGTCGCCGGATCCAATTATATCGCTGTTAATGACTTTTCCATTTTACCGTTGGACTGTTGGACGGCTTTAGAGGTGGCAGACTTCAAAATAATATTTGACAAATTTCTACCTCCGAAGCAACTCCTTATAAACGATGCGGAGAGTGAGGGACGTTGTTGTGACGCTTCCAGTCGAACTGCGCATGCAACTTTTTGTTATACAAGAATTAAAGATAACGAGAATTGCAGAAATTACAGCCGAGTTGTGGCAGTTTGTATTCGAGAAGAAGAAATTTATGCCGACGAAATTAGTTGGGATCGAATTAAAAATAAGGAATAACCGATTCGATTCAAAAGTCTGGAGCTTTTTGTCATGCCTGTAATTGTTGTGTAGAAAATTTTTATTCTTGTATGTAATTTAGGAACGACAGGGCCGATGTGAAGCAATTTTACGTGCAATAACAATTTGGAAAGGATCCCATCAATTGAGATGAAAATCATAGAAACCCAGTCATTTTATCGATATCGTCAAGAAAAAAATTCATCACATTTTCTCATGGTAATATCGTTTTCGAATAGTATAAAATAAATCATGGTTTTTTATCTACGTGAAGAATCTTACTGGACTCCAGAAAACCTAAATGCATTTCATTTGCACCATAGATATATCCGACCGATTTCGGCCTGCGCTTCTGACCATCTGATAAAAACAGCTCCAACTTTGATTTCTGCCCATTTTCCGACAACTGGTGGTTTATGTTTTCAACATTGAAAAAATGAGAATGCATGAAAAGAATACCCAGATAAGTGTTAACGCAGGACTTGTGAACGAAAATTTCCACATCGATGCCCACGCATGTTCCGATTTGTCTACTGATATTATGCAAATCCTGCACTACAATGTACTTGCACGTATAAAACGAATACGCATATATTGGGCTGTACATGTGTAATACACCCACACGTACGCATATAACATACACGATTCCGTGAACTAGCCAATAAACGGTGAACGTTGACGAAAAACAGGGCGTCGCGGCAGTCCAGAGCTCGTCATTATCCTCGCGTCATGTAATCGATAGTCGCGTTGAACCGATAGACGAACTACGATTGAATTAGTCAATCCAGCCGTGCAGAAAGAGCTTGAAAATATCTTATGGATCAGTTATATGTGGTTCGTTAAATCAAATGTGAAAATTATTTGGACACCGATATGTTGACACAATTATTACTAGAGCACAGTAGAACCGTTTGTTAAGAGAATTCAATATTTTCTAACATTGTTCGGTTTTAAGCTATTGAGTTACATTAATTAATAAAATCTAGCGCGAATTGATTTGCATAATTTTTTGAAATACAGTTCTATTGGAATTGATTCGTTTTCAAAATTCATATCAAATTCTACTTGACGTGTAGATTATGACAATTCGTACGAAAAGAATTCGGCTGAGACCGTTTGTTTGTCTATGCTGATAGTTTATCACCCAGATGGTTGAGTAATAATTTCACTTTTATGGATCGAAGTGAATGAGTTATGCTTTCTCAATGGGAAAAGTAATAAAGTGGTTAACCACGCGAAGAAAAAATGAAGTAAAAATGTCATAATGTACCTATGATTCGTTGAAATGTAATAAATATTCAACCATCGTTCGTTATAACTGAAAATATGGATACTGATAACTGTTTTCGATTCAGAGATCATTATACGGCCAATTCTATACGATTCTATAGATGTTCAGCATTCAGTAGCATTTAGAAGCAAGAACATTCATCCAGAAAACCAGCAAATAGTTTCACAAAGGTCTGTGAATTGCTGTAGACAAAGATAGGTTCGCATGCAAGCTAGAGGCAGTAGAAGGAGACGTTATTATTATACTCATCAGGGCTCATCCGGCCAGATAAAAGTTGCTCGACGCAAAAGAGTTTGAGGTTATTAATGATCCCGGATAATATCCCCTTTTCCTTGTCTATTTCTACGCCTCCCCCTATCTTCATGCTCACTTTCACTACCATTCTACGCGTAGGTGTGTATATACACGTAAGTAATCACGCTCGTATTTTGGCTTGGCCCGAAATATGTTTTACCATGGTAAATCAACCTGATATCGCGCACGATTATCCTTCACGATCCTGACGTGATGTATACATGCTAGTTTTAACTAAACTGAATAATTTTTCTCGGAATGCACTTTGTCTGATTGATTTGCGTAAGATGAATGAAATAATGCATCGTTGAAAAAAAAAATACCATTATAAAACACTCTCTTTCAGGTACCATAGAATCAAACCGTTTTGCACATCCCTCATAAGTATCAATTCATCGCGTAAATTAGTTCACCGTGAAGGGTGAGCTATGCTTGACGTCAGGTGTAACTCTAAGGTAATTTAAACTTACTTGAAATCGTGGAAACATTGGAGGTCTTCCTTCTCTCTTGTTGCTCCTGTATTGCTGGTGGACGTTTCGACAAAGCTGAGGTGTGAGTGAGAAATGTGGAAGGTGTAAGCGACGACCGAGGGAAGAATGAGGAAAAGTAGGAAAAGTGAGGAAAGGAAAACGAAGGATCTGGTCGGTGGAGGGATGACCTTTCTCGCTCAGGCGTCACCCCTCCTCCCCCACAGCCGCTCAGTCCTTCTTTTTGAGTTCCACGAGCAACGTTGTTAAACTCTTTACGACAGCCATTCGTCGCGACAATGGCTGCCCATATAGGCTCCACTCGGTGTGGTGGGTGGTATTCCATTTCCACAGCCTGCAAACTGGGGACTCCAATGCAATCACGCGGACTTTCGGGAGCTAGACCCGATATTGCGAGGAATTCACATTTTCATTTCTCTGGGGGGGGGGGGGGGGGGGGGGGGGGGGATCCGTTGCGTAAAAACAGACCTGTGTGGGCCCCATAAGGAAACCGTGCTGAACTACACTTTGCTTTTCTCGCACCAACTTTCTTCGCTATTTACCAGTCCTACACTTTCTTACTACTTTCATATATCTAACCCCCGTTTTCCAACTTTGGCCTTGCAGCACAAGAACATTCGAGAAAAATACATCAATTTTCATTTGAATCAAAAAGCAAGGTGAAAAATTCTATTCACAAGAATAGAAGCGCATCAAGTTACGGAGAGACAGTCGCTATTTCGGATTAGGGTCGTTGCGTAATCCGTAAGAAGCAATCATTTTTAAACATCACTAAGTCTGAAGCTTTTTACCGAGTAAAAATGATACCCTCGAATAATTATAACTAAGAGCGTTTCAGTACTTGGTTAAAACGCTAAATATCATCTCCGTAGTTAGTCCTGATAATGGGAGGACGTGAGTTTCTCTCTTCTGTCGCATGCCGGTGACTTTAACTGATCTATTCGATGTAACCGACTTTTTGAAAAAGGAGCTGACAGTGAATGGGTATTAATTGTTAAGATCTCGTATATACCGTAGAGTAACTGGAAATGAAAATTTATCTGGCTTGGCGGGCCGTACGTGCAGGTTCGTTTGCCAACCCCCTCCACCCCCAGTGACCCGCCGCTTCGGCGTGTACCTGTACCAACGGTAAAGCTGTCCCCGTAAGATAACTCTCGAGCCGAGCATGGCACCCCGCAGCACTCGGGAACACAGACACATTCGTATTACTTAACCCGACGATAAACTCCCCTTGTCCTCTTCCCGCGGGGTTCCCGCCCCACGCGCGTACACACTCTGCACTCTTTCCGGAAAGTTTGCTCAATTTTTGCCGGTGTTAAACTTGATTTGTCGCACATACCACTCGTCGCATATGCGGACGTTTATCGCCATCTACCCATCACGCGTCACGACCCTGAGACGCTCGTTATCCGTCCAAACGCAAAGATTCGACCAAAGTGCAGAAGGGTGCGAATGGCTGGTGTATAGTTATACTTGTTTATTTTCGGAGGGATCAGTGCCCTGTGTGTAGCTCGTGGTTGATCGATATTCCGAGCGAATTGTGGATGGTAACTATATTTCAGTGTAAAGGGTACTTAAACGAGGATTCGAACCTGCATTTTGTCAATTGACGGGTAAAAAACCGATTCGCGGTATGATGGCGGCCTCTCGCGTGACGAGCTTTGCCCAACAAGCTCGTCGAATAACCACTTTTATAGCTGGGCTCGGCTATCGAAGCTGCAGGGCCGCTGATGCTCGACTGATGTTTCGGTACACTGCCATTACCGGGTTTCAACCTTTTGTACCGATTCTCGATCGACTGGGCAAACTGCGCACTTCGGTTATCTTTAAGCATTTACGAAACGTCTGTGTTCGTTCCCGACTAGCTTAAGGAGGGTTGGGTGGGTACAGTTTGGATGGTCTAAAATCATGCCTATTTTTAGGAGTTTTTTTTTTTTAAAGAAAACGAAAATACTTAGAGCGATTAGAGTTCGAGTGCTTTATTATTCATAGTTTCAAGAACACTTCAGAATTTATGTAGCGGACGACCACACGTTCAATCCGGTGAGGCCGATTCTTCGGTCAATTTTTATCCGATCGACTTGAAATTTTGACACAATCTTTAAAATTTGTTTACCGATTCGGTCTCGTAGCTAGATTTTTGAGTTTTAATCCCAAAAGTCTTTTGGTCATAATCGTATATATTTGAATTTTTTTTTTTCACTATTTGGGTTGCGAGGTTGAACCCGAAAGAGTATTTTTAACTTAAAAAGTTTTTTTCTATCTGTTTCAAGTTGGACAGTGATGTCAGGAGATGAGCCACCGCAGAAGCCCTGGACTTCGAAATCATTCGATATATAATATATGCGCCATCCCACTATTTTGTAATGAATTTTGATGAAAAAATTCCAAAATGTTCTTCAAACTATAACTAATAAAGCCCTCGAATGGAAATTGCTCCGACTATTTTTATTTTCCTAAAATAAAATTCCTAAAATCAGGTATGATTTTAGACCGTCCAAGCTGTTCTCGCACCCCCCACAAGGGTAAAATAGGAATATCTTAACCCCGTGGGATGAATATTTTGGCCAGGATATTGTCTAGCTACAACAATCATTCACGATAGCTGATTATCACGCTGATTATTAGAATATTTTTATAAATAACCCAATTTCAGTTGAATCATTATGAAACTGATCGTCAAGAAAGTTGGAAGGGTTCCTGAAGGCATGACAGTTCTCTCAAAAATCCCTTGATACTGCTTTTTGGGTCGGGTGTTTTGAAAAGGGTTGTCTACGGATAACCACCTCTTCACACTCGGTGCATTGAATTTGCCGTATATTCTGAGTGCATGGGAGAAGGCCACCAACGCCTCTCTTCGAAGGTCTTGACTCAGGCCACTTTCTCTGTTTTATGGCTCGTAGCTGAGCGCTGAGCGAGCTTGACCTTTGAACCCTGGTTACATTATTTTAAAACTACTTGACAATTGCCCTAACACGCTGAGACGGAGGGAGGGTTTTACCCGGCGAAGGCGTCTGTAAGACGCAACAGTCTGCGGTATAGTTTTGAGCATTCTCGTTACGTGCTTTCCGATACACCAGACACATTTATCGTTGGCTATCAGCCCCACATAATACTCAACAACTTTATCCGAAATGTACGTGCATACAACCGTTCCCTCGTGACGGGGTGAATTGCCCTGTTGATGATTGGTGTGTGTCATATGTTTGGATGAAGCAAATATTTCTGGCTCGTGAACGTCGAGCTTAGCGATCCTGTGACGAATGGCTTCGTAGGATAAGTGGATTTTTCATGCTACTTTAACACGAACTATGGAATTTTCAACCTCTCTTCGATGATCGGACGCGGATTAATTCTACTTTACGACTTTGTTTTTACGCCTGTCATTTATCTTCTTAATAAGATATTTTTCGGAGAGCGGAAATATTTCACTGGAATTTCATATCATTTCAATACATAATAATTCCATCGGGTACGATCAGTGGGCAGTTTTCATCGGTGATATATTCCCCATCATATTTTGGTACAATCATCCTAAAAGCAGAAGCAGCTGTGAATTTAGATTTACAAAGAATCGCCAATAAAGATGAGCTGAAACCATAATGTCAGGAAAAAAAATTGACACTCTTCGATTCGTTCGTGATCGAGAATCCACCCTTTCAAGGTGTTCGCACCCCCGAAAAACGCGGGTATCAAAAGCGGCGCTCATTGGTGCCGAATTCCCTAATGCTCCAGTTCATTAGATACTATCGCATGTAGATGCCCGATGCTAATGCGACATCAATTATGCACCTATAACATAACAATACCTAACACCGTTGCATTGCTTGCATAACAATGGAAGGTAATATCCTTCCATTAGGTGCGTGGTCGACGTCGTGTATATAACTAAGTGTAAACCGTAATGCGGGGTGTAATTTCATTTCATGATGAAAGAAACCGAGTCCCCCAACCACCTTCCAACCTTTCTATGTCGTTTGTTGCAGTTTCGTACGTCTATATATAGTTATTGCACGCTCTCTCCGCTTCTCACAAATCGATACGGCAATTCAATTAGGTCTTGGTAATTGGACGTTTTCCTTTCGGAACGGTTTACTCTTCGCTTACTCAACCTGTGGACCATTGCCGTGTCTTGGTCAGCTGGGTAAAGGCTTCAAGCTTCTACGATATATACTCAGGTACAAGTGCAGGGAAAATAAGATCCTCTTTACCGGGTATCCAGTGTATCTAAGTCACTGCCTAATTGGCGTTGCGCCTTTGGCCCGCATTTTCAACTCCAGTATTGCATAATTCACCAATTATCTGCTCGTTAATCACCGTTTTTAATGTAAGCGGAAACGCGGTGTGAGGTTCTTTGAAAATAAGAAAAAAATAAAATAAAAAAATATCAATCGGGTCAGCAACGCGTACTTGAATGCTCGAGGAAATATTCATCTGCATGAAAATTTAATTGTCCGAACAGAAGATGCGGTAATATCACAATCGTAAATTGCTGGCTGCAAGAATCGATTTTAATCTGAGGTGGTGCAATTAGTAATGAGAGGTGATCATAGCTACCCCTTATACTCCAAAGGGGCTCCGATAATTGCGGAGAATTTTTCATGCCGATTTCGAATTATCGAAGTGCCAGGATAGCTCGTTGAACGTATCGGAATATGGTTATTACCTACTTGAATTCGAATTGCCGTAAGTAGCGTCGGAAAAATTTTTACCCCGACACATATAGAATATTCCTAGAAATATTTTAATATTCCCTCGATGCCATATTTTTCAAAGTAAAAGTACGTAATTGAAAATCGGGTGCTGTTACATACGTAGGTAGTAAAATATCGTCTGTTATTGTAAATGCATAACGATTTTATTTCCGATGAATTATGCGTATTGACGTATGCTAAGGTGAAAGTTTTGGTCGTTTGAATCAAATTTCGGTAGAACTAACATGATTTTAGGGCTGAGATTGTATATATGGATGACGAACAGAGTTTTCTGCTGAAACAGCGAAAAACTTTTCCTTCTTGATTTTCTTCCTAAGACAAACAAACCACGTAGGTCGCGTTGCCATGATCGAAATTGTTAGAATCAATTCACTTTTCAGCAAACAAAGAGACAGGATGAGTTTGCGAAGGATAAAGGTGTTGATCTTGAGTTGATATTGAATAAATGAAAAAAAGAGGCTGTAATCTACTTTCCAAGACGCTGATTAGTTTTTGTGATCACTGAGCATTGCTTTTGAAACGAATTATCAGCTCGAAGTTTGTTGAAGCAATTATCCAAGTGATTATTTTGATATTCTTATGAATCGGAAATATTTTGTTTGCTTGATGTAAGCCACTGATACCATAATTCAAGCAAAGATGGAAAGTGATCTTAACTCAGAGGAACTTGACTGAACTTTTCAAAATGAAGTGTTGAAAGCGTGATGCCAGCAACTGGGTGTATCTGTGGATCAGACACATGATCCATAAATTTTATAAAAGCTTTTTCAGGACCTCAGAATTTTCATCTGAATCACATCGTTTCCATGATGTCTTCAACGCGCATAATCTCGAGAGGAAGAATAATATTAAAAAAATACCCGATGTTGCGAGTGGCGTAATCTGCGTGAATCCCTAACTGGTATTCCGTGTTGGGCCATATCACTTCGCAACTCTACTGTAGAAGATAACCCTCTTGGCCCCGTACTCATCCTAGTTTATAAAACTTGCGCGTTCATTCGTCTGGCGGGTGGTAACTTCTTCGCAACTCTCGCCGCTGTGAAATCGTGTAACTTCTTTGGGTTGTTGGGAATGGCAGGGGCTGTAGGTCTGTGGGGTAGGTATAAGGTGAGGCTGGAGGCGGTCGGACGGGTGGTTAGTTGATAAGAAGAAGGGTCGGAGGAAATTTTTCGTTTGTTTTAAATTAGCTCGGTTGTCTTCGCCGCGAGGGGTGACTTGACGTACAGTAAAGTCCGGGGCAAAAGAAGAAAAAGAAGAAGAAGAAGAAGTAGAAGAAGAAGAAGGAGAAACGGAGAGAGAGCGCGAACACAGAGCTAAAAGAGATGAAAAAGTGAAAATATTGAAAATACGAATATTACTTTTGCCGGGGGATGGTGTGACGTGTTTTCGTATTGGATAAGGGTGCAGTGCTCCCCGTCTCCTCTCCCTCCCCTCCTCCCCCCCGTCGTACCTACCCCTCTGCGTCTATCGATATCTCTCCGAGTAATTCGCCTTTCTGTCGAATTCTATCGTGTGCCTGGCAAAACGAGATAACGGCTGTAACAAAGTAGGTACATATCTACGTTATATATACATACCTATACGTATAAGGTATAAGGTGCCCAGAAACGTGTAGATATATATTTGTTTCACGAGGTTCCATTCATTTACTCGCGGAGTATTTCACACGGCTGGGAATTTCATACAGAGGAATCTCTTCCTTTCAAATATGCACTGTGAACTACTGAATACCTTCCCCATCACTTTGGACACATCAAATTACGTCAGTTCTTACCGTTTCTCGGTCCTTGAGGCTGTTTTGTGGGGTCAGGTGATTTGACTATCGGGTACCATAGCGCGTGTAAGCAATCGCGGTGTTCAATGACTCTCTCTCTCTCTTTCTCTGTGCTAGGAGGTAGCACCGCCCTCGTAAACTACCGCAAATCGGTAAAATATTCTAGCGATCTCTCAGAGGATAATCTGGCTTAGGCGTGGCCCACGTATAACCCATCGGAGCAGCTAGGGCTGCGGATTTCAGGGGAGAAACTGAGTAGTATAGAGTGCAGAGGTGACGCTGGCGGCGGTGGTTGCTGGTTCGTGGTGGTTCTTCGTGGTCGGTGGTGGTTGCCGGTGGTGACGCTGCATGCGAGCCGCTGAACTCTGCCTAATGATTATTTGTCGTCGCGGTAAGTGCCGCGCTTAAAATAACATTACTGAGCCGCAGGCCACGCTGGACCATCCTCTCCTCATCCCAGCATCTCCCATATTTTAAAGGGCAAGATTCTTTTTCATTTATCTCTCGCCGTCTACGCCGCGCGCGTTAACCCTCGACATTATTCTTCGCAGGCGTACGATAAAACAAGTTTTTTGACTAAATTTTTGAAGATGTACGAGCGATTCTTAATCCGCTTGATTTTCTATATCCTTAAACTGACGAAATGGTCTCAGCATCTTCGGCGAGAGATATTTTGTCGAGGTTGAAAGACGGGTCACAGAACGTCGTTAAAACTATTCATGTGTTTTCCACGTCTTGCAGTTTAGACCTGTGCCAATGGGTACGAGTTAAATCTTACCGTATCATCTCACGTTTCTGACCGTTGCTTTACCTCAATGCGTTGATTAATGACAGATTGTGATCTATAAAAAAAGTCGATTGCTTCTTACGATCCTCACTACTCATACAACAGCGTGAAAAACTTGCAACGCTTCATTCGCGATCCCAATGGTCAATCCCATAAAATATATCAATATTATTGCGTCAACGAGCTGTAGTTTTGACGACGGTAGATGATGATGGACGTAATCTGATTTGAAAATTGGTCGAGTAAATCGAAATTCAACAGCGGGGTGTGTAGCAGGCTGCTGCTTCCCTGGATATCATTTCACCGTCGTCGTAACGCCGCGTGTCCTGTGACCGCAATATAACCGAATTCATAGCGCGGCGCAGTCTGTAATCGGGTATACGAATACCTACCTACCTATCCGCGTACGGCGAGGCTCCCCTTGGAGCATTCTATCCGGCCCTATTCACTGTTTACGGCTCGGAGCATTAACAGAGAGAATCGTATTATTGTCTCTGCTCCAGCCCCCGCGGCCCATTTCGCCCCTGTTCACCCGCCGTAGCAATATAGGCCATTATTTTTCTCTCGCTTAATCCGGGTATTGCACTCAGCCGCCCCGATTCACCCTGCAGGCTAACCTATCCCGACCATCCCGAAACCTGCAGGACTCGCTGCATCTACCTTCCTACCTACCGTCCTAGGTACCACCTACCCACCTACAATGTCTGCACTGATATACGTACGTGCAGCGCCGAGCTGCAGTAGGTAGAATACCGGAGTTAATACAGTGTTAATAGTCGACGATAATATATCGGGGAGGAATATTAAGGGATTATTGTCTAGCTTGCGCAAGATACAAAACGGCTCCAATGGATACCTACCCGCACTATTCCCACAATACCTTTACATAATGTATACAGTATACACACCGTAAAGGTACTCGTGAAGGTACGGTCTTTCGGTAATCTAATTGTAAGCGTCGGTCTTCGCATTACTTGTTCGGAATCCTGTCTCTATGGATCAGAAGCGATTACACGGTTTTGGAAGTGAACGCTGCTTCCGAAAGGCTCGTCTGAATTAAGCTGTCAACGAGAGAAGAAAGCGCGGCTTGTACTTCGCAGCACGAGTTCCGAGGTATAGAATTAATAATCTCTAGGGTAAGATCAAAAAATAAATAAACAAATAAATAAATACATGTTTCGATTGTAACTGTACCTACGACTCTGACGCAAAACCCAAGAACGTAACCCTGATGACATTGATAGTAATATTTTCAATTTTACCGCGACAATATCGAGCTTTTTTATAGTATATTTCTTCGCCATGTTACTCGTGAAGCCTCCGCATGTGAGTGTAAATTTCGTACGAAGTGAAACCCGTTGGATAACCTGTAAGTCATGGATTTGCCGTTGAATTGGCGGCACGAAATTGAAGCTATACACCAATTACCAGAAGCTCTCACCGAACGTCGTGTTCCCATTAGTTATTCGATTAATTACAGATGCGTGTGTTTTATATTACGTTTACCGGTCAGCGCTTATACGGCGCAGCAGCGGTTGCAGGATTCAATAATCCTATGTGCTCCGCTCCATAGGTTTAGTTCCCGGTGTTCTGAACTCGGTTTTAATGCTACTCGAGTGTTGTTTGTCACGAAATACAAGCCAAATCCAACGGCGGTTTGTTTAGTCTATTAAACAAAACGTAACGACGTCAGCTGGTGTTCATTAACGAGCGCTGCACGGACGCTTCATGGCGACTCATTTAACACCCGATCGCATCGTTAGCCAGTAATCGTCCGGCAGCATTTTATGCACTTTCGATACCTATAAGCCGAGTGCAAGCTCGACGCGTTTACTTCACAGTTACTTGCCAGATTTATTCGCAATAAAAAATGTTCAGGGAAGCGTCACACATTCAAGTGAATATTGTAATTACTGTCAACAGATCGCCGATTAGATCCATCGAAATAAATTTTTCAATCAACTTGACTGTTTTGCCTCCATGGTGGTTTGTTTGATGTTGATCGACCAGCCTCTTCTCGAATGAAGGAGTTGCTTTGAATGCTGTTTTTTGATTAATATGGAAAACGAATCAACAGAGTCAATATAATATAAATCACACGCATCCGCTGATGATTGTCAGTTTTTAATGCATAATTGAAAAAAAAATTATACACGCTTTATTAAAAACTTGTCAATTATATTTTAAGTTACACTCTCACTGGAGTTATCAAACTGGTGCCATTTATACCAGATATTTATTTCAAGTCAGGTCAGATCCCGAGAAAACCAATCCTAATGACTGATTAAAAACTAGTTCGAACGGATTTTGATCTTCTGACAATGAGTTTGATATTCTGTAATGAACGAATGGGACGAGGCTTGAAAAATTCATCCAACCCTTAACCGTGAGGAGTATTCAGATAAAATCGCAATAGCAGAATCCGCGTATCCTCACGGGGATACAGACAAAATGTATGTAACTGAAAACAAGGATGTATCCAGTATCATTCCGCATTGCATATAGTATATCGCACCCATTCGCTGAATGGTTTAATTCGTCATTGATAAATTGGCATCACCGACTGTCGGTCTCATTCCAATGTGAATAATATTTGCGTATTTTCAACGCTCATCGTCAGGTTATTCCTGAAAAAGATTCTCGACATAGTGTTTGAATTGATATTTTAGAGCAAATGCTGCAGCTCGATGAGAGCCTCTCGAGGTGCCCATGCAGCCGGGCCTTTCAAAAAGCCGATGCACGTGCCATATACCTACATATATACATATCTCTTGAACAATCTGCGGAAATAAAGTCCGGCTCGATAGACAAATTAATGAAAGCGTATAGATTTTTGTTATTGAGGGCCTCCGCCCACCTTTCCCATGGTGCACCCCAATGTTCGGATGCAGGCTGCTGGCCGCACTCGTCGCTCGTTCCAGGTCGGATGGGATGCTGCACACCGATGTGGAGAGAGTACCTGCCTACTCCACCCCCCACGCAATCTGCAATAACAAGCCTCTCTCCGCACACTCGCTCCTTCTATCTTTTTCCCTCTTTTTAACCTCTCGCTTTTGATGCCCGTCCTCCACCCCCTCACCCCTCACCCCTCACCTCTCACCGTTCACCTCTCGCCACTCATCCCTCGACCACTGACCACCGGTCTATGCAGATTCCACGCCTGTTCGCATTAAATGTTGCAGACCCACCAACACTGCAACAATATACAACTACGTTGCAGTCTCTTCGTCCTGGGCACCGGTGTCGTTCTATTCCGCATATTTAAATGATGATTATTTATGTATCTACTCGTTCGGCCGTGGTCCCACAACGGCACCGAAACCTCGAATGAACTGCGACGGAGGGGCTTACAGGCACTCCCTGTATTCATCTCTGAAATTGTCTCTGCTATTGATTATCGACGACTGTGCAATGAAAATCATCACGACTGTGAGGCTTGCAGGCTTCGAAAGTTGATCCTATCGCGTAGGGTTTGAATGATGCAGTTGCCAAGGAGAAAAAAATTTTCAGTCACTTATTATTTTCAATTTTCTTTGCGTGACATTTATGACAATTTCGAAGGAAGACACATGTTTCTACTCATCATTTTATAATTTCGTTCAACGACGAAAGCCAAGTGGAATGTCGGAGAAAATCACCCGTTGATATTTGGAAAAATCCATAATTTGTCGATGATGTTTATTTTCAAGTGTAAATGGTTCCGGCGTATTGAAAATTCGAAACTGGCTGAGACTGTTGGTTCTATTTATACAGTATAAAGTGAAATCAATGTTAGCATGGCAAATAAAACGTGCGATGTATGGCGTACCTGCAGCATGTTTGAAAAATACCGGCTCATATTTCGGAAGAATAAAAGCGAATAGGAATGAAAGTCGAACCGCAAAAAGCGTTCACCTCGTTCAACGGTCAACTGCATTGATTGTAATATATATATATACCTGTGTATGACCACACCGAAAGCTGCAGTATCCGGTGAAGAGTTGGTCTTTTCAGTTCGCGGGGAACTGCACCAGCAGCAGCATCGGTAACACCAGCAGGCGGATGCTTGGGTTATTTCCAAAGCAAACCAAAACCGGGCGACTAAATGCCGAATCAATCACAATCCCAGCTTCGGATGTTCGAAATGCTGACCGCAGGTGCAGGGCAGAAATGTAAACGTATAGAGACTGGGCCGAGAGCACCGTTGCGGTTACTGGCATTTCACGATTCATGCATAATAAAGGACTTTGTTGCACGGAACAGAGAACCAAGCGACATCAAATTTCAGATGATCCAGCATCAATTTTCCGTTCCACCAGCTATAGCTGTTCCTATATGACTCGAGTACAATGATGATGATGATTTTTTTATCTGTAGGTAGCGTGGAAGCGATGGTATGGAACGAAATATTTCCCGACGACCGTTTATTGGCGTGGTTGACAAAATATTGATGTCATTTTTACTCGCTAGCAATAAAAGCACGCCTATAACGCATCGTTGATAAGACTTCAGATCGGATTTAGCAATTCCGATGGTAAAATCAGGAAAATGTAATCGTGCATGTTACGGGGCTCTTCTCACGATCAGCTATCGCCATTAAATGACCGATACATTCAATACCGAGAAATTTGATTGCGCTTGATAACATCCACGGGTAAAAATACGCACGCGGTTGGAAATTATGTCGTTGAATACTCGTAAAATTTTATCATTTGGTTGAAACGAAGCGAGGTGATGAAGAAAATAATGTAGAGAAAGGGGAAAATTGTCGTCCTGATAAAATACGTTTGCTTTAATTAAATTTGTACATTAAGCCGTAATTGAATTCCGTATGTACACAACGTGTGTCAGCCATCTGAAACCCATATCACGTGATGGCAAAGACCGAACTTGGGTCACCTAAGTAAACCAAAAGTGGCCTAAACTAATAACCCAACCGTCCGAAGCAAGTGGCGGCGAGTATTAAGTTTGAAATAGAGCCGTGCTCCTATTACGTTACTTCACTGCCGGTTCATGACCAGCCGAATGAAACCTCAAAGAAGCATCTTCGTTTATCTCTTGTTTGTTCTCACGACTTTTTAGAGAATTCGATAAAACTTACAAGTAACCTCGGGTCCTCCATTCGTATGAAAGGGTCAGGTTTGCTGTTTGGATCTAGAAGAATATGGCAACCAACTAGATTACCCAAAATTTTTTAGGTAGTAAAAAATGATCTAACTTTGCTTTGTCATTTGTTTCGAATTTCACGAAAGAATGGTCATCTTTTGATGGATCATTTGGAGAAAAGGTGTTTCATGGATAGGTTAACCACTAAAGCCTTATTCGTAATTGCTGTTGTCTCGTTTTGTAAGGTTGGTTCCCTCGAATGGGCGTGCACTAGTCGGTGGGTACGGTATGCAGCAAACAGTGGAGCGGTTGAAAGCTTTTGTGTGGTTGCATTTAGCCGTTAATTGCGCGGTGGCTGCAAGCCTTCGCGTGGCATTTCGTGAACCATTTGTGCATTTTTAACTACTTGCATATGGATGACGTCTCGACTTCACGTCTCACTGATATCATTGTGGTTCGATAGACACGTATGTCAATCCGTCCGAGAGAACGGTGCGAGTGGTCTCGTTTACCTCAAAGTTCTAGATCCACCCCTGAAGTAGAAAAGTTACAATTATACAACTGCCGCGTATACATTTCTGTGAATACTGCACTACGCATGAGAGGGACTTTATCCATTCGAAAGTAAGAATTTTTCTTCAACCGATACGACGACGTATTGTATAAGTTGGGAAAACTGAAAGGCACTGGCCGAGGGAGTCTTTCCCTCAGCTCTCATTTGCATCGCTTATACCTACCTACTGCGAGTGAGAGGGAGGGAGCACGTTCAAGTTTCTTCTTGGTAAAATTAACCACCAGGGGGTTCGCGTCGAATTCCAGATAAAAGAAAAAGTCATGGGGTGGGGTTGGGAAGGGGGGGGGGGGCTATTATAAAAGAGAAAAACAACTCCTCGGGAGATAGTTGCGTTACGAGCGACCAGGGACGCGTAACAATCCCTATATACCCTATATCCCTATAAAACTGACTTCGCTAGAGTGTGTCTTCCATGTCGCTTTTTCATTAGCGGTTTGAACGCAGGGTTGTTACTCCCTGAATCCGAATCCAAATTTACAGATCCGGAGTTATATAATAGTTGATAAGAAGCGTGCGCAGAGGTTCATTTTTAACACCCTTCAGGTTCTAATTCAGGACTATAATTATTGATGGCGTTCTTTTTACGAAATTGAAAATTTTCATGGAATAAATGAGATTGATTTTTTCACCTAAATGCATCGTTCCAGAAAATTCCGCATGATTTCGAAATGCCTGGAATTCAGCAATAAATCTAAGGATTCGTGTCATGTAATATACTTTTTCATTAGCTAAGTCAAATCACTTACCGAATAGCTCTTTAAAGAATTGAATTAGTCATTGAGAAATGAAAAAGGTATTTGCCTTTTCTTGAGTCTTCTTCAGTCATATTTCTACATGAAATAATTTCACGTTTTTAATAACTTGCTGTGATATATATCACAAACGTATATCGTATGCATAGTACGGCGAATGAAAAAGAAGAGTGAAAAAGGAAATTCACCGCTCTGCTCCTGCTGTCTCGACGTTATGACGTCACGACGTCGCGTCAGGGCGTCATGGCTGGTGGTGCGGATATTGTTGGACATTCCTCGGGCCACACGAATGCGGTCATCTGAATGCCAAGCGCGTAAGCTACGCCGAATGGTCCCTCCGCCCTTTCACCCCTTTGCAACCGCCCCCGCCGTTGGGGTGGTTGCGCTATCCTAGGCCTAAGCGTGAGTGTTCGTGTCACGGGAGCCGTTCCTCTGGCTCACCCGAGTTGCGTAGCTATGCTACTAAATCACGTTTAAGTTATTTTAATTAATCGACGTGGGGGGGATGCATAAATACTTAAATACATACTTTTAGGGGAAGGTTGGCGTAATTGTTTACCCGACGCACAGGGGTAAAAAGACGGTCGAATCGGTCCGCCTCCACTATGGTATAAACCGTAGTAAAAGGGTTGCCACGCCGCGAGCCCGGGCAAACCTGGAAATACTGAAAATTTTTAGGAATTCGGAATCTGTTGGTGCAAACGGGAAAATTTCGGGGAATCTTTGTATACCGGAATCTTGTGGTTTCAGCTATCCTGGCTAGTTATTCCACGTATGAACGTCCTACAACCAACTTTGTTTTACAGTTTACGGTTTCCGGGTCGATTAAATCCACGTTGCACCGCCTGCGGTGAGCAAATATTTTTCTCATCGATAGCGAGATGCCACGAGTATACAGGATTATTCGATAAAGCGAGTTATCAACGATTCTCAAACATTGATAGATACGTTGCAACGATATATCGTACGATATGTTATTTCGCGTCTTCAACGCACACAATAAACTCATTCCGGAAAGATTCGACGTTTTTTGATGCGATATGTCTAAACCCGGTTTCCGCGATATTGGCGGAATATCTGTTATCAATGTGCCAAGAGGGTGTAACTTTTTTTCCAACGCTCCGATCCAGATCTTGTTTTTTTGGTGAAAAGTCACCAAGCGTGTCAAGTAGCATGAGATAAAATTGGAAGAAAAAAAGTGAATAGAAACCAATTGATCCACGAAAAATAGACCAGGCGATAAAATAGCGCTCCTCTGATTCTCTGGTATACCTCTGTGAAAATAAAATAGTATTTCATTCGAGTGTGAAGAATGAGTCTCGTGAGTCACCTATTTGAATCACCCGATGTGAAGAGTTCTTTCTATTCAATTTGAGCTTTCATGCTGTCTCTTGATTAATCGTGTCTCACAGATTTCACTGCATTCTTTAACGATAGGATAACGTAGAAGACATAACATTTTCAAACACCTAATTTGCAGTTCTCCAGCTTCAGTAAAAGCGAACCAAAAGCATTTAAAGTCTATCGATTAATCCCACGAGGCCCGAAACGAGCGGCAAAGAGGCAGAGGAAGAGGATCTGCAGGCTGTATCGCACTGCGGAGCTGTTAACTCGACTATCGTCAGCGCGCGGAAAAGCCAAGGGTGAAGGGCATGGGTGGGGGTGGGGATGGGGGAGGGGGGGGGTGCATGTAATAGTGGTTGCCGCGGGTATGACAGGGTACGTTTCGCCAGCGTCAATTGAAAAATACGCGAGGATAAAACACGCGTGCGGGAGCAGTTTGCGGGACGTAAAAAATCCACAGGGGAAATAGCACGCGGTGGTGGGACGCAGTAAACTCGGAGTTTGCGCGATACCGGGGGCCACACGTCGAAATACGTGCCCGGACCATCAACCTTCGCAGGCTTCAATCATGGGATTCAACCCCGGTGGCTGTTTACTTCATTCGACAGAGTCGATGCGTAGGTCGCAGGTTTATTCTCGTTTAATCGCACGTTTGTACATATTTTTCATTACCGAGAACCGCAGCTTTCACGACGGGGACACGGTAAGGGGTAAACGAGAAACCGGAAGTCGAGTCTGATGATTCGGGCTATTTTTTCAACCTTGTTGAAAAATTCTTACTCCCTGAGACTATCGGAAGTTATCTCTGTTTCCGGACGAATGGAAGACTCTGTCATTTTCCTTCCACAGAAATTTGTCTCGTATTCCGTTCCGCGAACAACCACCACCACCATTGCGAGTCAAAACCCTGTAGAACCGAGCGACAGGGAAATGTAGACCCACAGATCTCTCCCTATAAGCTTTGCGTCGCTCTACACTGTTCTACAGGGTCGGTATGCGTGCGTGAGCCTATGACGCAGGACTGGGGTGGCGGGATTCGCGAGGCCCTGCCTCTGGCGGGTCGAAACAACCCTGCAAGTCGTAAACAACGCTGGAGCCGTCTCGCGGTGCAGATATATGACGTAATATTTTTGTGCGTGACAGATCCTGCCGGTCTGCGTACGTTCCCCTCATTGATCGGACACGCATCGCCACATACGCGCTACGTCTAGCCCGGCATTCCGCCCCGGAACGCTTCATGATTGGCTCCGATTTCACGCGACTTGGGAGCTTTTTTCTTTTCTCCTTTTTTGCTGAATTTCGTAAAACTTATCGGATCTTTTTTCGGATACGTTTTTGTTAGGTACGGCGGAAGGGAGTGGAGAGACGGTGACATCGGCTATTAAGAGTTCGTCCCGAAATGTCCCTGCAAGCGTAATGATGACTGTGCGAGAATATACGAACGTGTGAAAATCAGCGGACGGAGATTTCGGATGACGGAAACAAAGTTTTGAGGGAGTGCCTGATCCTCAATCAAGTAAAAAAGAAAGAGACTCCGCTTTGTCTTGCTCGGAGTTAGATATACCCTCTTAATACGATCCATGTCGAACTTTTTTGCGTCAGCCTTTTCCCTTCATTTTGACCTTCTCCGGTGGACTTTGAGTAACACGGTTAGTTTCATTCTTCTTCACTTTTTTGGGACATCGAGTCGAACCTGCCGCTGGCCAAACGAGAGCCTCGACGTATGAAAAACTTCCGGGAAATAGGGACATTCGATCAACGCATTAATTCCGTCGGCAGACTCTTGCTGAACTTTGATTTTTCCCTGCAAAATAAAATTACTCAATGACCAAGCCTTCGTTGTGACAACATTTTACTTTACGATGTAAATGTGGAAAAATTACGACCATTTCCAAGCTAGCGTGACAATATGACACGTACGTTAGACCAATCCTGATTGGATAATAGTTCAATTCTGTATCGGGAGCAATTTATCTTCGTTGTGGAACGAGCGTCATGCACTGTAGGTGCAGGCAAGCAATAGAGAAAGAATGAAACGCGGGGAAGGAAAGGGTGCGCAACGGTTCCGAGAGAGTAAATAGGAGATGGCCGGCGCCACGACGGTATATACGTCGGTAACAAGATATTGACACTGGCCGATAATGGTTCTTGGCCTGCGTCTGGCCACCGATGCCCGAAAAAAGCGACAGCTTGGGAAAATAGAGGTGAAATCGTTGGTCGAGGATCGCTCGCGGTGGGGTGAAATTGCGGTGGTAGCCAGCCAAGGCACCCTGCACCGCCATATCCGCCGACGGTTTTAACAGTCCGAAAAATGTTTTCTTCTATTATTTCACCGCCGCGCGACCTCTGGGACTGCAAGCTCAGTTCTTATTACTGCAGACGTTCAAAGTTGATTCGGTTATCGATATAAACCGCCTTGTGAATATCATGGCTTCGAGGATCACCGACGGTCGGAATGCAACTGTTACCAAGGATCGATATTCGTCTTAGTCTCTGCGGTGCATGATTTATACTCGGCGATATTGGCTCGAAGATGGGGTGAAGTAGGTGATGGATCGAAGCATCGAGCCTACGTCGAGTCGTCCGTATTCATATGGTGTGGAATCGCTTGGTGACCGTCGGTTCTCTCCTTATATTATTACAGGTATATGTTGGGTATCGAAAATTGAGAGAATGCCAAGATCGAACTGTAACTCGGATAGATGATGCATCGGGCAGCTTTGTATATCGGCGGCAAAAACGCAGCTGACATGACTCGAGGATCTTGAACGAGAAGAAAGACTTAATAATACGCGTGTAGCATTTCGAAACAAATTACAGCGGGGAGGTCGTTTGTTATCTTTATCACTACGATTCTTCAGCCGATGATCAAACACCGCTGAGGTGAAGTTTTTATCAGCCTCCTTCCCCTCCCCAGTAGCGTGGATACATCCATAACAGAATCATTCCAGATTTATAGTTGTGCAAAAAGTTGCAATTTATCCTCTGAAATTGGTCTAAGTGATGCAATATAAAAGTTCTGGAAACTTGGTACTAGAAAATAATGATTCCTCGTTTCTTTCGGGGATTTGTCAGTGCTCCACGAATCGGTGGCCCGAATCTTTATTTACCTCGAAGTATCTCTGACTTGGGAATTAATGCTGTCACTGCAGTTACAGTTTCAGGTTCTTTTGCTCGACTGAAAAATATCCTTGCATCAGACTATTCCCGTATACTCCGGCGCTAATCATTTTTCATGCCGGCAAAAAATTCTGGGGCTGGTATTTTTGGGTTGTTGGGAAAACTCATTTTATATATCGGCATGCCGAGGCTGCTCATTAATATTTGTATATCCCACGTGATGCTCTTTCGTTTATTACTACCTTCGTCAGGGTTTTCGTGCACGGGATAATATCTGCTGCCAACTTATAGCAAGACAAAATCATTAGAATCGCGTCAAGTACGTCAAATACCAGTTCCTCAGGAATTCACTTACATCTAGGGAGACGGACCGACTTAATATTCTTCACTTTATTTTCCACTTTATTCTGCGTTTGACGGAGACATAAAACATTTTAATGCTCCATCACGTTGGTCAGTTTTTGTTCACTGACCCAGTTCAACCGCAACGATGGAAGCATAAATTTAATCCCAGTTTCCACGAAAGTACGAAGATCCGTTTATGTGAATTCCAATGATATAGAAGGACGATATGGCATGATCGTTTCTATTGAAAAAGATATACTAATGCTAATACGAGAATATGAAGTAAAGATAATTCAGCCATGCTTATAGTTATCGACCATCTAACGCAAATAGTCATGTAAGCACAAGGGTGAAAAGTACGGTGAATCAAAGTAGAAATGCCGCACCATGCAGCGCACCGGCTGCATCAGTTTAATGCAACCAAGGCATTAGCATTAATTCGGGTTAATTTGAGTCGCTGTTTATTTATAATACGTTGATATTAATTTACGGATAGACTAGCGCTAGAGCTGGCCTGGCTAAAAGCATTGTTCCGGTCGGTGCTTTGTCGTTGAATTTGCATTTTGGCGTGAATACATTATAGCTGGTTATTATTAATACCCCAAGTCTCGTGCGTTTCGGAAGCACGAGAGTAGAATACAAATAAAGACCAAAAATAATTTCCGGAAATAAAATTCCTGCTATCAACAGAATTTGACATACATTGGACAAAATTGATCCTGAAGACGTCATATGATTCCAACACTCTTTTCTGCGGAAAAAAAATAAACGTTAGCACTTGTAAGATGGTTTTTTTTTTCTCTCAAAATGAATAAAAAAATTACTCCGAAATACGTGTGACGTATGAATATGTTCGGCCACGTCATGCATTAAATATATTCCGTGATGTCGATTCGTACGCTAACGTATGAACGTACCTACACATGTTTTGTAAGAAAGGAAATTTCTTTCCACTCCGATTCACCCGGTTATTTTTCTTCTTTCCATGCATAAAATGAGACGGGCTCAAGTTTTTTGGGAGGAAAATCTCGTCTCTCTAAATCATGTTAATTTTTTTACTCCTTTATTTTGTTGTATACAGCCAAACAGGCTGAACATGATCTATGGGAATCGTATTTCCCGCATCTCAAGCTACCATGCTAAGTATAATATTCAAACGAGAATATGTGACGTCGCTACAGTATCCAGGTTGAAGCTCGGGACGCATCGGTGTCATATGTATAAACTTAGTAGGTATATTTTACTCGACACGAAATGTAGATCCGAGGCACGGAACACGTTCGTCGAATGCAAAGCAGACACGTAACAACGGTAGTGCAATCAATGTATCGAGTATAGATGCGCGGAAATCAAACGGGTCATATATCGCGTATCTGCAAATACTATTTCAGCATCACGATTGAAATGAATACCAATTTCACGGGGATTTGGTTTAATAAGACTTTTAAACAACGAGTTTTCACTTACGTTGGACAAAGCTTAACTCTGAAGCACCGTTGAGCAGAATTTTTCTCGGACATTCAGTGTTGCAAAGCATATTCCCCTGCCATTTTTCGCTTCGAATATTTTGAGAGCCCCGCGGCATAACGTGAAATAGTACCAGTGTTTTCTGCGTATATTTGCGTGGTCACGGGTCCGTTGAACAACTACGCGGAGCAAGTGCATACATTGAATAAATTAGCACAGGATAAACAAGGGGCTGGGTTCTCTTGCGTTCTCCAAGCAGTCCGGAATTGCAACGGGTTTGCTCGATTGCAAGACCTGGCTTTTGTTTCACGGTGTTGTGCTGCTACCGAAATCATGGTATTCCTGTTTGTTCTACTCCGCGTTAAAAGTAGCTTATTTTCAGAGTTTTTTTCAGTGCGAATCACTGTCTCGGTCAATTTATTTTAGGCATCCATGATCGCTGATCACTTGTCCATGTATTCATGGGCCTTAATCAATTCCAACATCTTAAAACTGGAGCAATAACTATAGGCACTATAACTCGAAAATCGCAGGGGTAGTTTCTTGTTCATAACTGGTATCATTTGAACGAACCATTGAAAACTATGTATTCGAAACAATCATACCTTATACCTTAAGCAAGAGCTATGTTCAGAGATTAATAATGATCTTAAAATCATTTCGCAACTCTATACCAACCATCCAAGTGAGGACCTTCATGGATAAGGGTAGGTCATGACAGTAGTTAAAATCGTCGGTTTAATGAATAGGTGTATGTTGACTGGGGTCCGTGATGTTTGGAGTGCGCACTAACCTGTTTCAGTTTCGCGGGGGCTCGTGGAGCAGGGCAAGAAGGGGAGCAATGTAATTAATAGGGAACACAATGGCTGTCTTGCGGGGGCAAAAGGGGCTGCCGGCGTTGCGGCCGGGTCTGGGGATAAAAGCGGGGATGAAAGCGGAGGGAAATCTGCCGGAGGCCATGACTAGAGGCAGCCGAGAGTATCGCGAGAGGGAGGTAATGTGCCTTGACGGATGCCGACTGAGAGAGGCAGTGCCATCGTCTCCGAGATATTCGTCTCCGTACCTCGACTTCTAAGTCACACAATAGCTCCGCTTGTCCTTTTGCCTTGGCAGGGGTGCATCTTCACTGTTTTCAAATTTTCACTCCTACTACGCAGTTCTTGACCCTAGCCATCGTGCAACGGTGATCAAACCTTCGGACACAACAATGTCGTTGCATTCCTGCAAACAACACAGTGCAGGAATACGAAAAGATTGTTTAGTTCTGGTATCCGACGACGAGTGGATTGCCGTACAGTACAACCTCGTTGTAAGAGTTGATTATAAGAGGTACACTCGAACGAACGATTGTCTTAAATCACACGTGTTTAGGCACCGAATTCGTATACCTACATAGCTGTGATTCTCTTATAAAGAGGTGATGATCATCGAAACACTGAAACACCCTACAGCCCCAACACTCTCTTATAACGAGGTAGTAATATATAATGTAACGTATCTATACGACAGGTATGACTGGCACATGGTTTTCTCTTTCTAGAATCGTATTCGAAACCATTGCTAACTATGAAATGTTTCAAGTGTCAGGTTTATATTGACATTGGAAAAAGCTGACAAACTTGTGTGTACAGCGCTAAGATAACGCAGCGTAATAGAATATGTCATCCAAAATTTTTGGTACTAATATTCCGATCGATTTCCAACATTGAAGCTATGATTTTAACCGTATCCCGAAACGTGCGGTAACAGTTGTTCGAGGACCCCACAAATTAGGGAAGAAGCTAGCAGTCCGGGGGAGTACGGGAAATGGAACCGCGAGGTTTTCGTACAACCGGAGGTGTAATTCGGATGCTGTCAGTGATTATCATCTGCATTAGTGATGCGAGGAGTTAGCAATACGGTACTCCTCGAAATGCTCTCCGCATCCCTGGGGATCAGCTCTGGCACGGGTAGCTCGTGGGATGTTGGAGAACTTGAAGTTGGGTGGCGAACGACCGACCATCTCACTTTTCGTCTCGACGCTGCTTTTCTACACCGCGGCCTGGGCTTGGCCCTGGCAAAACATGCATGGCTGAGCATGGATAAATGGTTCAGAGTTTTGGAAATATGGAAAGTGAAGTAGTATATGCCTATCGAGAAGGGAGAGCCGGAGCTGAGAGGAGGGAGAATGGAAGTAGGGATGATGGAAGGATCTACACGATTTCAAGAGGGTTCTTCAGGCTTCAAGATACCTTGAGACGACTGTCGTGAATCCGCCCCAAATATATTCGTATGGCATACATATATTGAAAGAAAGACAGTGGTGATCAAACTGGATAGAGATACACAATGCTGATATTTTTTGTTTCAAGGATTGGTGCGTGAGGAAATTTTTACCAGACTTTTTCACCGTTATTCACTTTTCATTAGTAAAGTCTTAAGATGATGTGATTAAGTAATGTCCACAATAATGTAATTTATTGAATCAGGTTGTCAGACGGTTAGTTGTGAAGAGAATGGGATTGGCAACAAGGAAAATTCGTAATCAGGTGTTTCAGATTTTTTACCATATATTTTAATTTGTAGTTAACATCTTGCCGATTGAATTTGGTAATAGTGATTTGAACGCTGTTTAAAGAACCGAGCGTAGAACATGCGTCGGTGCGAAAATATTTCTCAATTCATTTACGTTGAAAATTTTTTCAGCGATATGCTTTTCTGCGGTACACCTACCAACGTGTATAAGCTTACCAACACTTCGCAACAAATGCCGTTGGAATACTTTACCCGTTAAGACGCCAGAGGCAACCGGGAGCGGCAAGGCGCACCCTGATCGTAAGGGATGGTGTGGGTTATACGCTTGCATCCCTATATCGGTTATACGAGTGGATATGCGATGCAGGAATTGCCCGAGCGCACGAGACTTTGGGATTACAACCAATCAATTACCCCGTTTGGCTGCTGTATTTTTCGCAACGGCGGAAATTATTGTGTGCTGGGAGTAATGAGTATGTTTCTCCCGGCGCCGCCGACGGGAGATAAACATCGCCGAAACACGCACGCTCACTTTTCACCCTGTAACCTGTACGTGTGTATATACCAAGGGGTTCTAGGTGTTTACGCCAGTACATAGGATTCTGGTGTTTCCGTATTCAGATGATGAGGTGGTCTCGAAATTCAACGAACACTTCATAAATATCTGGGTAGGTACTTGCTATCTACCTACCTGAGCTGTAAGCCACGTCAAATCTCCATGGATCTTACTCTTTATTAAATGTCCACGGTACGAGAAGAATTTTGTTACCATTGCCTACAAAAAATATTTTTCCTGGTACACGGCAGAATGTAATTCCGGGTTCAGACGATATTTCAAATCTAATCCACAAGCTGTTTTGTCCAGATTTAACAAGTGATGTTGGTAAATTGAACAGAGAAGTGACGGTTCTTTCTAAATTGGTCGGGAGGCTTTGAATTCACCAGAGAAATTATTTTGTAGTTTTTCTAGTATGTTTAACAAGAATTTCGAGTTCTGTTACAAGCATGAGGCTTCAACAACCGTATTGTTTTGTTTTGAAATGTCGAAATCCAGACGAAAGCGCAAAACAGATCTCGCAAAATCATCCAAACCTATATATTGCGCATCTGTACGCTATTTTATGCTCTCTGTTCTCTGGTGCAGGGGTTGACGCGTAATTAACCCTGTAGTACCTGCAGCCTATTGTCAACGTCACTTACAACGCTGTTTGACTGTGCAAATCCGACCGGTTCGACCAAATTTTGTCGAGCTATACCGTGCTTATTATACTTTCATTACCGGCTGTTGGTGGGTGACCAATGGGCAGCCCGTTGCTCCTCTGAATAATATTTAACAGGGTTGATATTGGCTTGGGTAATTGATCATGTGTCAATTATCATTGTCAGACCGGTAAACCGTAAAACGACACCTCTCTGTACTCGACGTTCAGCTTATCGTAAAATGCTGCATCTAATATGCATAGCAGAAAAACATCTGTAAAAGTAAAACCGTAAACGAGTTTCCTCAAAAATGAAAATTACAGATGAAATATCTCCTCGCCATGATGCGCGGAACGTACGATTTGCAAAAATTCTATCCATGAGCCTTCATTATTTCACCTGGACTTATCATGTTCGCGTTAACGCTCGCCGTTGTTGGCAACGAAACATCATTAATCGTGCAGCTACATTTGTATGCGTGTACGTGTTTCTGGGAAGAGAGGGAGCCAACGCTATGGGTCAAATGTGTGTACGGCGGATCCATTTCTGCGCTCGGAAATGCAGTTTTTGATCTACGACAACATTTTTCTCTGACCTGTCCGCCCAGGGTGTTCGGCTGGTGCAGAACTCGCGTTGCCACGTGACTTTACCGAGTTATATTTAAAAGCCGCAGTCTTATCTCACGTGGAACAAACGAAAGCTCTCGCTTTCTCTCGCAGAGTTGCGTGACTAATTTCATTGTTTTTGGCCAATCTCTTGAATTTTTTTTCTACCCTGGCTACGTTTATACGATACGCGTTTTTGACAGGTTGAAAGTCGTTCCAGCGATTGTTGAAGTGGTCCGGTTATTCACTCGTCAAGTTTTTAGGGCTGGTAATTGACGAGTTTGAGAAAAAATTCAGGGCTTTGGACTAGGTAGTAGGTATTCAAGTTATTCATTGTTCGTAAACGGGGATACTCGATTGGTATACTCATTGCGTATTAGGTTCGGATGGTCTTTTGAATCTAAATTTTAATCTCAAATGCAGGTAACCGTGATGACTCGTCAGTATATAATATCTGCAAAAAGTTAAAAAATCCATGGCAAAAAGTGTAACGTGTAACGGAACAAAAAGAAACGACGTCCCAGCCGGTGTAATAATTTGGAGTAATAGTGGAGTAGGTATGCCGTGGAAGAGCGGGTACCGTTGCGACATAAGGTGGAAGGGAGCGGTGGAAAGGATCCGAGGACGTTTCGAGAGAACGCAAATTTCCCTCCATGAGCTCGCGACGGGCGACGTCGGCGGGTAGGATAAGTAACAAATAATTTTGGGTAGGTAGAAGCGTTGAAACGGCGAGCATCTTGCAGCGCTCTGCTAATTCTCGTCGCTAATCCGGGAAATCCCAAGTCGACGAACGTTAAAGTAGTCATTGCCTAACAAGGTAACGCTTGGCGACGCTCTCGCTAATATGCACGCGCGCTTCCCTTGGCCAAAGTTCAACGGCGTTATATTAAGTTGCGCGTTGTCTACCCCTTGAAGGCTATAGGTGGTGAGTAGCTGGTGTGTGCAGGGTGCGGCTATGGGTCTATACCGTGTCCCAGGCATCCGTGTACGATGCACATGTATAGGTGGAGGTAACGGTAAAGGGGTAACACATGCTTAATAATTTACGTCGCGCAAGTGGCCTGGAACTTACGATGAGTTATATCGTGCTTCCACACACTTGCGGGACGATACATTCATTCATACGGGGAAGAGGAATCGCTAAGGTAAAAGCATCCTCCCCCATCCCCTCGGTTGAATTATTGCCGGCAACATTTCTGGGGTTGTGTGCAAGATATGGAGTCGCTTTTTTGCCAACGGGGATGGGGGAAGCTCCGGGAAATGAACCAACGTGAAATCAAGCCTTTCGCCCTCCGAGTATTACGGCACAAGTTTCGAGGGAAAGTTATCCTACCCTTACGGGACAAGACGGGGGAACTATATATATATATATATACACACACACACACGTACATAAGGACCGGGGGCTACCCAAGAAGCGGAATTACAGCAACCCCGTTAAAGGATTTCATAATCACTGTGCTTTGTTATAAGTATGTATACTTTTCGTCGATGTAAGAGGTCAACCCTGAATCAGGATCTATTATAGGAACATGGATTCAATGTAACATACTGTTAAAATGACAGGGAAAAATATAACGAGAAACGATGCAGTGGGTGATCACCTTTAGTCTCACAGGTTATTTTAGTGTTACACATCAGCATGGCAAAAGCGGATTCATGCATCAGTCCGACTGTGGGCAAATGTTATCACTCATTCCCCTAATCCTCCCTCTCCAATTAGAGTAAACGTGTCGGTTAATTAAAAATGTAATTGCGAGCCATCGGCCTATAATGGTGAAAAATGAAAATCTCTCAGTGTCAATTATTAACACGCGTTTGAATCCAAGTGTACGCGCGTGTGTGTGTTTTTGTGTTTGTACTTCGTGCGCGTTGTTCCAAATTCACACGAATGATTTTATCACCACTGAGTGCTGAAATTTGCGAATATCTCAGCGGCTTCGTTAAACTTTTCGTTCCACACATGTTCACTGACTTTTTCCTGTGCGTCAACGATCACCAACTAGCGTCGTTAGACGTGAGTATCAAGTTTCACGAAACGAAGGGTCTCAGAGGTGTCGGAATGGGCAATCACGCGGTGTTTAATGACGTGCGCAGGGCTTTAATCTTGAATTCTCAAGGGACAAGCAAGGGTTGGATGGTCGGTCACACCCTTCGTGACAGGGTCAACCGTGACGAGTCCCGCAGTAATTCCAAGTTCCGAACGATTATTCGTACGGCTGTGCCAGATCGAAGGTTCTAAGCTGCAACGTAGGCTCGTAAAATATTAACTTCCGAGATGGGTTAAATCCTGTTATGAATAATTTATTTAGATATATTCCCTCCATCCTGAAGCTTATTTCGTTCAGTTTCTTAGTTAAGCTATAGTTGGTCGGGCTTACGAGGATGATGAATTGCAGGCTGTCCATAGACTTGATAATCAAGATTAATTTCTCGGTTTTAATCACAGTTCAGAAAAGCAACGTGTCGGAATTGAAACAACAGCGAAGATACTCAATAATATGTACAAGAAATAAAACGAGAGATATGGTAAAATGTTCTTAATGGAGCCGAAAAGTTATTCATGAGAAAATGCCGAACACGAGTTATTTACGCAAGGATGTCAGTGTCGTATGATCGACGGGAGCGATTCTCGCTCGGACTGGTTTTACAGAAAAAAGAGAGCACAAGAAATTGACGGTAAGCGATTCCACCGGGAAAGAAAAGAAAATGGAAAATTTTAAGCAAAACACATTCGGAGACATACCAATAAAAATGGAACAACAGCGATGATCGTAAAAGCTGTAATATCAATAAAACGGAATGAGGAGATTAATTTCTTTTCACGCGGGAAGACGTGGAGAGAAAGAAACGCAGACACACACTCAGACAGGGTTTCAGACTCTTTAAAGGTGGTTAACGGCTTTTGGCTGAGCGTCGCGGATCTTATCTACAGACGTCGAAGACTCTGCGCGAGGAACTCGGGGTTACCTTTTCTTTTGTAAGTTGGGGCGTGAGAGACGTCACGTGTGCGTGTGAATCACGAAAGAATTTGTACGACCATATCGACCGAAGCCAATCACCTCGCTAACATCGAGATTGAACGATTTATTCGAGAGAATTGCAGTGTCTCGGAAATCCATTGGAAGCGAAACCTATTATTTGTGATTAAGAAATAAAAAAATTAAAAGGCGAAGGAAATTTACACTCAAGGCAATTTTGAGGGACTAGATAACGTTATTTTGGTAGAAGCTAGGTATGCGCGTGGTTGATTAAATTAAAGACATTGTTTCAGTTCTGCCCTTAGAAAAAATTTTGGTCGTAATGACGAAATTTCAGGGTTAATATCCGACTAAATATTATTTTCATACCACCAAAAACTTTGGTTGATTTTATATTGCGCAGAAAACAGAATATTTAAATTGTATCTGAAAAAAGGTTTAGCACCATAATCCCATGGATTCTGTTACGATTGCGAAATCAGATCTACATAGTAAAATCATGAATGATTTAGTTCTGCTGATTATACTAGACAGATGCTTGAACACCTTCTAATGACTGCTCACCTTACTTCTCTTGCCAGAAAGGAGGTTTAACGTGTTACAGAAAATATTTTTGCTATTTTCACACAAAATTTTATAGATTCACGACGTAACACATTATTTGATAGCGGTAATCAATTTGTGGCTCTTATGATTTCGTAAATTATAATAATATTTATCCGCCGACGATTTAAAGGGCTGTATGAAGCAATTTCGTTGGCGATTTTTGAACAATTATTTGATTAATTTTGGTATTTACAACAAAACATTGCGTTCCAAAAATTTTCTGAAAAATGTCTCTACTAATTAATTTGTTTAAAAAAGAAAAAGGTTTTCTCTGAGTTTACTATTCAGTTTCTGTCTAATTAATCAACTGCAAGAATTAAACTCGTCTTCTTTCATGAAATTATCATTGTAAAAATTCGATCACCAATGTCAATGCAACAGTCACGTCTTACCCGAAAGCAAAATGTAACGATACTGTTAGTTTCACGGAATTGCCAATACCGAATCACCAAATATTCAGTGATATCTGTTATTTGAGCCTAATGTCCTAATGGTTCGAACAGATTAAAGCCTAGGCTTTGGATGCAATGAACAACTCAACCCTTCCTGATTAAACCTGGAATTATGAACATTGGACGTGGAAATAAAAATCGAGACAAAGGACGAAAAAACATTTTTTATCATTGTATATCACGTTTGATTAGATTTTGTATAGGATCACCTCGAAGCTGTGAATTAACAAAGCTATATCTTGTAACTAGCATAGCATCGTCTAGCAATAAAAATGTGAAAAATAAAATAACATGCAAGTGAAACAACATTATTAAAGCAGAAGTATATGCCATGTGCTCGCACCCTAAGTTACCGTTGCTTTTTCCACCCTTACCTATATCAACGTAGGCCTGCAGGCAGGGAGGCACGAGAAGCTCGTAAGAAGTTGACTGCCGATCGATAGGCATGGAGCCAGACCATATGTTGAAACAAAATTACGGGCTAAATTGCTACATGCCGCGTGTGCATAAGGGGGCGATTAATAATAAACTCTCCAACGTACTACAGCGTTTTTGCACGTAATACCTGCAGGAGTATGCGTGGTGGTTGCAGTTGCTTGTTGCCGGTCTTACCCTCGAGATTAACCAAGTTTCTGATTCGTAAGGTACGTGTCAGGATATCCACGGGTTATTCCGTATTCCATGCTACGCTGTAACCCTCGCTCGGGAAACTAAATAATTTCTACGACTCTCCAAAGTTTTTCCATCAATCGACTTATCGTCGGGAAAGATTCTGTATCATCTCGGTCTCTGGACACACGTTGGAATTATACGTAAAAATTGATTACGGCTATGGAAAAGCCGAGTTAATCTGCATGAGTATGTTTGGTTTCCATAAAATTTTAATCGGTATAATTTAAATTTGTAATTAAACCTTGATTCAGTCATCGGTAATAACGTTGCGAGGGTTTTTCATAAGTTTTCAAATGGTTGTCGAAATTTCACCGACGGATCTTAAAAATTTACCACGATATCACAAAACTTCTAATCGATTTTTAGCCTGTTTTTGAAAAAAACGCTTTAGCGACCTGCAGATGATTATGCTTGGATTATCGATATCTCTTTTCCAAAATCCCTCTGTTTTTTTACTGGAGAAAACACACAAAGTGTGTGTATGTGTGTGTGAATTGTTAATTACCGTATCCCATAGAACTGTAGGCCACTGGATGTGTCCCGCAGAACTGTAGAACAAAATGTTATTGTCATTGCGATTGTATCCCTTAGAACTGTGGGTCATTGGGCCAACCCGTTCTCTCACACATTCAGGAACTTGGTATGCCAGACGTTTAAAATAAGATCTTTTTACATTTAGAACTTTACTTTTAATCTATATAACAGCTATTAGTTTTCGAATTACTGTTTTTGAAAAAAAAAAAAAATCCAATGATTTGTTGAATTTTATTTCAAATTAAGCTGTCACAAAACAAGGCAAAAAAAAAAAAAAAATAATAACAGATGTTGACTATTCGTTTCAGATTCCAGGTTACGAACAAAATTCAACCACATAGAGCAGTTCTCCTATAGAATCCTATAGAAGCTAGCTTCGAGCCTCGTTTGAAATTTCCAGCATCCCACCTTTCCCATCGTCAAAGACTGTCAACAAATGTTGGAAATAGATTCTTCTACGAAATAAAATTGCATTTGTTATAAAACTAGACATTTTTGTTCGCGCGCTAATTGCAGCCAGATTTGGATGGTGCCTCAGAAAATACAGCCACCAGTACTCATTCCCAACGATTTTCATTAATCGACCCGCAGTCTGTCGTCGAGTAAGTTGTCGCTAAACGTGATGCATTTCGGTTAAATCGGAGTACTTGAAACTACTGTGTTGCGTCGGTGGGTGCAGTGGTCGTGGTGCTGACATCGGATAACACTTGCCCTCCTAAAAGGGCTCCGAACTAACACATAATGATCCCTCATCCGGTAGGTAGCCCGAGCTCTATACGCATCGGGCTGTAGGCTACAGGCTTTACCTACTGCTTGCATGCAGGCTGGCTGAGTCATCGTGTCGTGTGATACTCGATAGCGTCATACCTACCGCACACATGCGCTCTCCTCCTCGAAGTCCCCGTCATCCCCTCGGACCCTTCTTCTCCATTCAGCACCCCTTACGTTCAGAACTCTCTTCACCCTCTTGCAGCCCGTCTAAGCCCCCCACCGTCGAGGCATGAACGTGAGAGCCCTTCAATCTGCAATGCCACCCCCTCCCTCCCCCCCACCCCCCCAGCCCCACCACATCCCCACAGCGCAGCGTAGATCCATTCGCGCACTGCGCACGCTACGTCAGAAGTAATTCTCATTGTTAGGGTAGGTATCAAGTTGTTTCCTTTCGGCTACGGGGAACATCTTTTAGCTTTTGTTGGTGTTTGAGTTTTTGTTTTTTACTTTTTTCAATCTGTCCCCCAGAGTAAATCCCGTGGTAATGGGACAGAGGCGCGGGGTGGGCTGCTTTCCGGGTATTACTCACAATCGTCCTTCAATCTTACAGTTGGTTTCGAGCTTTAATTTTTTCCTTTCGCATTGAATTACGCCCTCGCAATAGCCGCCGGCTTTGCGGTCTTTTCTTTGTTTCGAGAATGATTAAACACCGAGACGGGACAAACGTATCCCTATCTCTTTTCCCACTTGCTCCTAACTCGAAATCTGTTTCAGTTTCTTGTCCCCCCCCCCCCTTTCTTTCCTTAAAACTCTTACCTCTTTACTTTACCCGCAAGCTAATAACTTCTATACCTCAGTTTTTGCGTACATACACCCCGTCTCGCTTGAAATAATTTCACAAATCCGTCGTTCCGATCTGCGAAAATTAAGCCGCACCTATTATCAGGTCCAATACGGTCACTTCGTAAATCGATACCTATCCTCTTCACCCTTCCTGTTAATCCGATCCGAACAGTTGGCTAATGAATCCGTCGCGGATGCTGATCAGTCATGAACCGAATTATAAGCGCCCCAAGACTCCCTGGAGGTGGTTTTTGTAGCTGGAATTAGGAGCCCTGGTGGATCTAAGGAGCCAATGGATACTGGGATAAAAGAAAGACACCCCGTGCCCTCGTGTTCGGCCCAGCAGGAGTGCCTGTATATTGAGATGGGGCGACGCTGTGACGGGGTCAGGGAGAGGGTGTAATTTCCCGGTGGGCGGCGGCGTCAGGGCGCGTGGTGCGGATCGGGGCGAGGGTTGATCAACCAGTGTCGTCTCGTCCTCGTGATCGTGAACGTGAACGTGAACGTGTGCTGTATTTGTGGTCGTTAGATTAGTTTTTAACTCGCTCCAGCGCCAAGCCAGAGTCACTTTTCTTTACGTCAACCTAGTCAATTTTAATTTAAACATTAAGAGCAGTCCCGCCAAGCTACAGAGCTACACGGAGACCAGTAACAAAGAATAGTCAAGCTTGTAAACAGGATAGCCTGCATCTCGTTTCTCAGCATCGCTATTAAAAGTGTTCCACTTACTATAATCGTAATAATTTTTATTCATCGTTACGTCAAATATTGGTGTTCTTCCTGTAGTGAAGTGCGTCTTAGGATTATCTGTTCAGGAAATAAAAGCACGTGTTTTGTGAGTCTTGAGTGCACCAGAAATTTGCACATTTTGTTCAAAGTGAATCGGCAGTACTTAGATGACAGTGCGTAGTGTGTTTTACGGTGCTGTTTTTTTTTTTTTTGTAAGAGACAGTTGAGTGAAAGTTAGAAATAAACAGAGTGCGATCACTGCCTGAGTATAATTTTGAAGTGGGCTTCGTATTGTTTACACCTGCGTAAAACTGACGATTTTGGGAAAAGCCGCGCATCTCAGCAACTGGTGTTCATATCATTGTACCTGAGCGTTGGTTTGTTTTTTAAAGAGAAATATTTATGTTTTGAGACTATTGGATGTGCAATATTTTGTGTCGAGTGAAAAATTGCAGGTTGGTTTAATCACTTGTTTTCGATCAAGGACCACAACCAGGAAAATACCAAGAAAATTATAAGACTGACAAATACTGTGATAGCTAGAATAATGCAAATCTAATGATAGTCAACGTAGCGGATCGAAGCGTGAATTCTAGATTTTATTTCTTAAGAGGTTTTAAACACGAGCAGAAAAGTAAGGTTTCTGAATTTAAGTACTGACGTAGAAATACAGTTTGAAGGAACTCGTCTGGCAATCGACTCACGGTTAAACGGACGTTAATTCGGTGCCGAAATCGTTATCAGACTTTATATACATCGGTATCGAAATATGCTGATTCCCACTTCCGTGTCACCGACCTCGAGCAACGAGGATGGGGTGGTAAAGCTTTTCGTCGGACAAATACCGCGGCATTTGGAGGAGGAAGCGCTGCGTCCTATGTTCGAAGAATTTGGCAAAATCTACGAGTTCACCGTGCTAAAGGATAAGTACACCGGCATGCACAAGGGTGAGTCGAAAAAATGATTCCCGGAAAACTTTCACTTTTGCTACTGAATCTCGATAATTCCTTAGTCGCTGCTGCGCTGACTAATAAATAGCGAGATAAAAATGGGCCAGAGGGTGAAGAACCAAGCGGAAAAAGGGTGGTTGGAGGGGATCATGGGGGGCCGTGGCTGATCGCAGTGGTCTATGGGGGGCGGAAGGGGAGTCGAGGGTGCGCGCGCACCACGTGCGACGAAACCACGCCGGCAATACAACGTGGCTGCCTCCCTCGGACTGATCGGCGGGCTAAGAGATTAGTCAGGATTTATTCTTTTGTACTCGGTTAAGCTCGTGAAACAATAAATTTAGCCGGCATTCACGTCCATCGGAGTCGGATGACCCGATACAGAGCCATGCAGCCATTATCCCCATAGCACGCCCTTATCCGGGTTCTTTCTTTTTGGCAACTGCGGAGCGTTGATCGAAAACTGGTTAAAACCATACGCCACCGCGACTTTTTCTAATTTACTGATAATCTAATCGCTAATCCGAATATACTCAGTTCAATTATTCGCGGTTTTATCGCGTCGCGAAATCCCGGAGCTAACGTGAGTCAGTCGATTCTGCGAGTAGCGAAGAAAAATGTTGAACAATCAATTATGAACATGGGAAAAGATCGCGGGCTCGCTAAGATTGAATTAAGTTGATGGATTTATCTCACTTTCGCGATCTTACGATGCTGTCGATAAGTTATGCTTCATTTCCGGCGCGTTGACTTGTACGAATGAACTTTTATTGACGTTTGCATTCGTTTCGTCCTAACCCAGCTCGCCTGACTTTACCGAGATAATCTGCGATCTGCAGGGTGGGCGGATGCAGATATTCTACAATAAATATCCGGCCGATAAGCCGCACGATTTTCATTCGGGGCGACTTGCTGCCTGCCTGATTTTTATTCTGCAGATCCGAAATATTTATCACTGACAAGTCTCCGTTACTCGTTTTCCTGTGTGTGGGCCGAGTTACGTGCATTAATTTGACCTCCGGAAATAGAAAAAGATGTAATGAGCAAAATGTAAGCTGTGACTCATTATATTTGATGTTATTGATAAATAACGAAGAAAAAAACACAGTAATTATATCACTTTATTCATGCAGGTTGGTTACAGAAAATCTGCGGCTAATTCTCAATCCTACGTTTGTGATTTTCGTACATTTGAACTCAGCGTTGATGGATCGTGTTTTTTGATGATATACGAAGCAATTAAAGGGTATAATTTCGAGGTCACATGAATAAAATATTGTCAATAGGAGGACGGCATAACGAAGCTGAATATTCGTTTCATCGGGACACTTTAAGATTGTTTAAAATTCCGATTCGTTTTGTAATGTAGATCATCCAACGAGGCTCCCGTTTTAGGATAACTTCATAAATCGTGAGGACGATGATCTTGCTAATGAGTTTGTATGAATATTAATACATCGCGAAAGTAAAGGATCGACTCAAATTCGTGAGGCATAATACGTATTCGGATTTTCGCAAATTAATGTCGTGGTACAGACTAACTTTTGTCGCTTGAAATATGCGATGGCGGTACAAGGTATAAAGAACAGGCAAAGCGAGATTGGTGGGGCATGGCGAGAGAGAGACGTGAAGGAGTTACTACTAGCACAGAAATCTCGTAGTTTCGAAACAGCTCTTCAATTTTAATGAGACACGGTCTATTCCGCAACTCCGTCTTCGCGTCACAGCCTTTGTGTAATTATATTTTGACTCGACGTGCTGCCTCCGCATTTGCACTTGCACATAATATAATCTAGGATCTGAAATCTTCAATCTAGACTCGCACAGGCATCGAGACAGACAGAGTAGATGTATCATACACGTGCATGCCGCGTTTATACTTATACCAGACTATAACCACCCCCTCACCCTCCGCCCCGACATCTTTGTCTCTTTATCTCGCCCTGGTTCTCTATATCTACGATGGCGGATGCTTGTTGCGAATGCTAATACCTCCACCCCCCGCCACCCCCTGGCTCTCCAGCACCCCTTGCAGAAGCGCCGAACGCTCCCGGGAACTCGGCTCTCATCCCAACGGTTCTTGCAGATTGAGTTACAATCCAACACAAATAGAAAACTACCTCAACCGTCTTACTTTGCATTTACATTATTTCAATTTCACCCCATTGACCCCTCTCTTACCTATCTCACTCCCCTCTGCCCCGCCCCCTCACCTTCTACCCGACAATAATTACCAAGTACCGTTGGTTTGCGTGCTTTCACCAAAGTGGCAGACGGGCTTGAGGTACGGAAACGGTTCGGGGTACGCCGCTCGCCTTGAATAAAAGCGGCGAAACTCGGTCATTACCATTGCATTGCCTCGGAGGTGATAAGTGTCTAATAAGGCGGGCTATGCAGACACTCGCAGGTTTTATCGCGAGCGTGAGATTCGCTGATTTCGTTCCGTACCTGTTCGTTTCAACAATGAAAGTATCGGGGTAGTCGAGACGAGTGTTCCAGGCTATTTTTCATCCCGACTTCTTTCGCGTCTCTTGATTCTTCTTGTTCTTGCTCTCTAATTGCGTTTTTCCGTTCCACGTGACCCTGCGGGTTCGATTATAAGCTCGTGATACTTTCAACGTCACAGTATATAATACCGCTGTTTTGTTATACCGGTTAAAAGAGTGACGGATCGCGTTTATTCCTTCAGGCAGCCCAGGCCATTCGGGTTCACGCGAGAAAGAACGTTTGCCGCGCATGTTTAGATTCTGCTTTCAGGAAACGATTACTTGTTGCACTCAAATCCGTGTACATGCCACACGTTACCGCGAACCGCACTCTCCATTAATTATGTCTGATATCTCGGTCACGATCCACCGTTTTCTAACCGTTATCGCGTTTAACGCGACGAAACGGTCAAATGTTTTGTTTTTCTTTCAATCCGTCAAAGTGCAGAACTGACGTGGATGCAGAATTTGGCGCATAATCGCAGCGTTTCCTGTTTACTTGATTTTTTTCTGCAAGATATGTCTCTAGGGAATCGAAAACGAAGGATAGATGATGATTTGTTTCAAACTTCTCAATGATTTTCGACTAAATAGCAAGATCTTTTATGCTCTAGATTGTTTCATCGTTCCTCAATGAATTTAGGTTAGCATGCTTGGTGTTTTTCTTAGCGGTATTCGGCCGGCAGTTGGCTCTAAAAAATTCCCCCGACAAGCGGCGAGATAATAACATCTCCTTGCAACACGTTCGTATATACGGCTGAACGTCCGTCGGTCGTTTTGTTGAACATCTTCCCCACGGAGGATCAATCTATCAAAAACGCCTGGTTGCCGAGTGGCCCATTTTTCAGATCGTCGCAAAATAAGGGAGGAACTCGCTCGACTCGGCATAACCGTAGCTTCCGTTTTTTTCTCATCCTTTTCTCCATTTCTTCTTTAGTTTTTTTCCCTTTCCTTCTTTTTTTTTCACTTTTCAGTCGTAAAAAATGGCGGCTGGTGGATCCGTCACGTTCGTATATACCTGTAGCGATGGGTTCGTAGCTTTTGCTGTAATTTGGCGCAGCTATGTGCCGGCTAAAGGAGGTAGGTATACCGTTGCTAATGGCAGTAGTTGAGTGCTCGTACATTGTCCGCGATAAAGTCTGCGTTTTTGTTAATATAACGCTATATTGTCTAGGTAACTGTTGTTATTTTTTTTTTCTTTACTTTTTTTTCTCGATATTTTCACTAACAATTGTTCCGTGACCAAGTGCAATCCCTCCACGCTACGCGCCGCGCTAGTGAATTCTATCTTGTACATCAGCAATGTTTCGCTCAAGCGTAACGTGATTCCGTACAGCAGCGGCAGCTGATTACCCGGCATTAGGAAGGGAATAATTTTTCCCTGTTGTCATTACTCAGGTTATTTCCCCCTTTTTTGGCATTTAATTTACGGTGCAAACACGTTGGGTCTCTGAGGGCATATTCTTGTCCATTTTGTTACACGTGCAGGTGGTACACTTACCTCGAAATACACGCATTACCTCCGCTTCTGCAGCGGGTTGTGTTGCATTTGCTTGAATTGATGCACGTATATAAACGCCATATATGCACCCTATGTGCACACATCGTATGTACCGGCCAGCTAGCTACTCGCCTGCACCCGTCTCCTCAAATAACTCGAATGAAAATTTAATTAAACATGAAAATATAGAGACTATTTGTAGGCGAGCTATCGCTGCACGACTCGCTCATGATCGCTTCACTGTGAAGACTGCAGGAGAGCTTGATGAAAGTGAAAAGCAGAAATTATTCTGATGCTATTAAACTACGTTGCTATCAAACGTTGGTGTCCCACTTGCAGAACAGCCACTAACCGATAAAACACAACGTCACATTTCGTTGACAAAAGTTTTTTCAAACAGTAAAATCACCTTATCGAAGCTGTTTTGTTCGAATCCCAAATCGACGCTTTGTCCAAAAACTGCTTGAACAAGCAATGGTTTCTACATTACAGACCCAATAAAGTAGTCGCAACACTTTGTTTTGTGAACAGCGTATATCTGCTGTGGGACTACACGATGTATTCAGAGCCGATGTACCAGCCTCTGCAGTAACTCTGCTGCGGTATGCATGGGAAAAGTATATTTTCCGTCGAGATGAAAACGGAAGAAAAGAAGCCGAGCATGAGGCAGAAGTATACACGTAGCGGAAGTCACTTGGGAAATATGATAGAAACGAAGAGCTTTGTTTCAGCGTTGAAGAGACCAGAAAATGCTATGGGAAAACGGTATCGTTCTCATTATGCCGTGCTTGAAATAGATTTTCCTCGGGTTGCTTCTAGTACCTGAAGCAGAGCTTCCTCAATCCCATGTTTTGAGTCCCGCCATGCCTCCAGCCTGTCGCTGTGATATTCGCCCCGCAGAGTTTCCGCGATTCTTTGCATCCATACAGCGAAACGAGTCGCCTTTGAACGCTGACTTCACCTGCATGGTGGTTCGTTCGTTATCCTGGATATTGGATATTAAGGATATTACCCGGCGTCCGGGTGCTGCCTACAAAATCGCTCGGTATCTGGCGCACGGAATACGTTAGCATGTTCACCCTCACCCTCTCTTCACCCTCATCCTCGACGCTTCATCGTCGTCCCGGCGCGGCGGCGTTCCGTTTCGTCGATGGATGAAGGCTCGTTCTTTGGCCTAATGTCTCAATCCACCGAGTGATAAGAGGCAGTTTTGCCCAGGGTTGAGCTGAGTCGTTTGCCTCGGACACAGGAACTGTTATTAACTAGCTATTAATATTCCAAGGTTTTTTCACCTCCGAAGACTAACTCACAAGTGTTTGGCCCACCCTTCGGTCGAAGCGAGTCACTGCAGTTAAAGAGATAACGGATATTAGGGTGATTAGGCGAAGTGATTAAAACTGCTATGCGGATTATGTGGACGTTTCCAAGGCATTCTTAGTTGGTACAATGCTCTTCGAGTGGGTGTGTGCAGAACTGCTACGCTCATCAGTGGGCTGCAGGTCGGCCGAGCAATTTCTACAACGGCAATATTAATTATCATAATAATGGAAGAGTAGAATTCTCTTGGCGGATTCATTGAACGATGAATAGCCCGTGAACTCAGGTCGACTCGAATAACTTTTCGCTTCTTTTTCCATCATTTTTCTTTTGCTCGCTCTTTCCCTTTCAAAACTGTCGTTTCAAATGGCTACTCTTGTAATAATTTCATTGCACGCATTTCATAAAGTCTCTTTTGGGTGATAATTTCTTAATGATTTTACAGCCTTTCCCGGTAATTTCTTCTCTTTTATCTTTGTAACTTGAACTTGTTTTCTGTTTTTTCATCTGACTCGGAGATTTCCTGCGAATATCTAGGTGCTGATCAGAAGATTTCAACGTGTTGGGTTCGCAAGTATTAATCAAGGGTGCAGGTTTAAGTATTTTCTTTCTCATACGACATCTAGCTTGAAAAATGCGCTAATAATCTCAGAATATTTGAAACAGAATCAAACAGTTGTTAGGTCATATGCAACATTCAGGCAAAAAAATTACAGGTAAAAGAAACATAAAAGATGCTGGACCTGCAAGATAGTTTACTAATCTTTGAATTTCAAAAATTAGCAACCTACTCGTGTGAAAACAAAATCTCCGATAAGGCTCGTTGGAAAAAGTCTAGACTGCGTCACGGATCAGAAAAAAATCCAAAATTTGCAATACAACGTAAGCAATTTTTGAATAATTTTGATTGCCTCATGCTTAGTGTTCGTTGAATTCTTCACGACAAAACGGGGGAGGGGGTGGAGGGGGGGGGGGGGCTATTTGATTATAGTGAATAATGACTGAGAATGCCTCTGAGGATTCTTAACACGTGAGATGGTCCATAAACCGTTCTGCCAATTAAGTATACGATCTTCGAGAGGTTGAAGTTCAGCGCAGTCAGGTGGAAGGAGTGTCTAAGGCCATGCATAATACAGGTGTACGTGTCGGAGTGAACCTGTCTACGTAACACGGATCGCTTTGGCCAGGTCAGGAAGTTCGGGGGTTTCAAGAGGTTCAGAAGCGGCATCGCCGATAAGGCCCTGCTAGATTATCATCGTTAACGAGTATGGAAATTGACGGGTCTATTTATTCATGGCGCAGGTAGCCATCGCGACTAGGCTATGAAGACATCGGCCCGATTAAGGTACGATTTATGAATGAATTAAAGGAAATTGCACCGACGAGCTAATCGCAAACTGGCAGGAAGAGCGGCAGCGTCACGGAGAGTCTCTGCAAATCACTGGAACGTCGTGACTCGATGGGTCGGAGCTGAGCCTTCGGCTGGTGCTGCTGCTCTGCTATCCTCGCGACACATTAACAAATGGCTGGGACCTATATCGGGGTGGCGAAATCACCGGTTGCACGATTGAACGCTCGTCAGCGTTAGGCTGACGTTAACAATTGACAGCTCGACGCGATCGATCAGCGCCCCCATTCAACCCCTGGAGACGTAGTATGTCCGGATGACGTAAGCGAGCGTGAAGACCAGAAATGCATGACTGCAGCATGACGAGGTGAACGAAATCGATGATCCGATTCACCGACGAAAAAAAGTCACGGTGATACTTTCATGTCCAAGTCGTTCCCCGCCTGTTATAGCTGGATTGGGTTCGAGGGGGTCCCACGATTTTCAAGTTAGCGATTGAGGGCGGCAGTAGGACCGGGCGAACGACACAAACACCTCCTTTCACCGACGCGAAGGGCGGAGGTGAAGGTGCGGGGGCGACGGCGTCAGCGGCGGGGGTGGGCTGGGGAGTCGTTCTCGCTTGGGAATGAGAGGATGCACGAGAGACTGCTCCAGACCGTGGAGGAGAGTGGCGAGGGGGATACGCGGGGGAGGTGCTGCCTTGGGGTTCATTATTCAGGGCTATTGATTTCCATCCGACTCCTACCACGCCACTAGCACCGGCACCAGCAACCGGAGAGAGATTGACGGCGGCGAGGTCTCTCCCCGCTTCCTCTCTTCTTCTCCCTTTCGTCATCCACCGCATCAAGCCGCATACCACCGGACCCCGGGGTACGCGCACTTATCCGGGGCATGCATGTACCTATCCTCGTTTACAGCCCCGTGATTTGAGCCCATGGTCGTCGTACTCATTCGCACATTCCATCCCTCTGATCGGAGGGAGCTGGAGGAAATGCAACGGAGGTTGAAGAGGATTTCTCGGCACAAGAAAAGCCTCGGGGGTGGAGATTAGCCGGCTCCGAGGGGGCCAAGATTTGACCGTAGAAAACACGCTCTACCTTGCTTCAGCTCGATAATTCCAAACGAGCCGAAATGCGCCACACGACGCGTTGTTCGACGGGACGAAATTCAATTTCGTCGGGGCAACGACGGGAGGGAAAAGGGCGACGGGAAAGAGATAAGGGGTCCGAAAGGGACGATGGAAGCCTCGAGTCAAGGAAGACGGAGGCCGTGGCTGACAAATTCGTGACTTTCGAATACCCACACTGTGAAAAAATTCAGTGTTGACTTCTACAACTACAATCCGGCGTCAGCTTAACACTATCTGATATTGAATTTCGGAAGCAACTACAAAAATTAGTCTATTGTCATCTACGCCGGCTGAGGTTGGTCAATTTTGACACGAAAATTTATACACACACTGCAACCTGAGATACGAACAATGCGGGTCCATCTGGACCAGCTCAACAGGAGAAAAAGGACGAGGATGTCTGTGAAGAAAAGCGATTTTCCATGGGTTTTCTGGACTCGGCAAGTGGAGAGGTGCACGCGTGTGACACTAAGAGGAAAGGGCCCTCCATCCAAGGTGTTGTATGCAGACCGTCAATGCCGAAGTGTAGGTACTACCTTAGGTCTATAGGTACCGCGCGCGGACGACGGTTCGGCGGTTCGTTGGTTCCGAGGGCGCGTATCGAAGTGAGGACGATAAGCGCCGGCGCGAACCGCCGCGTGGTGGGCTCGTGACGTCAGCTATCCTCAGTGTGCGGAGAACGACCGCAGTGTTCACCAATCTCCGTGTCGTCCGACCTTGCAGTTGTTCTCAGGTGTTCTCGGGTATTTTTCGAACCTGGGGGAGTTCACCCTTCCGGTAAAAAATTATCCCGATCCACGGCCAATCGGTGTGTGAGCAAGACTGACGTGAGGAATTAAAAGGATCAAATTCGAGTATAACCAGCTGCAGCTTTAGGGGGTGATTGTGTTTTAGCGAGATCGAGGAACGTCACCAGTGAGAAGCCACGCGGTCGACAGACCCGAATCGGTTTCGGACTCGCACCGACCCCTGATACTGAAAGTAGCGTTATAAGTGACCGAGCGACGATATCACCAAGAAGAGGACAATCTTTTCTTGTGGTAGTTCTCTAATCTCTGCTCGGAGGATCGACGCTGAATAACTGAAAAACCGAAAGCTCAGACTGCGAGAAGCATACCGATTGAATTGTACCCGTTTTGTCGACACATAATGGAGAGATTAACGCCAGGTATCAAGTTGACAACGGAATTGTTAGTGTGTAAAAAGTATAAGTTGTAGTTGCCTTAAACAATAAATAAAAAAATAAAAAAATAAATAAATAAAAACAAACTCTGTATACACAGTTAGTATTAAATAGAAGCAGTACGAAACTTTTTCTTCTAAAAAAATAATCTCGACGGGTTCAATTTTTTACGAAAATAATTATTCAAGTAAAACGGTGTATGACGTGGGCGAGGAATTGTTAATCGGTTAATAATTTTTCATCTTCGAAGTTATAAACGACGGATAACGATTGTCGAAAGTCGGTTTAAATTTGGTAACAAGAAATTTTGAATTAACGTGGTAACCTTACGTGTAATTAATAACGTCGTGATACCTGCGTGCCAAGTAATTAGGATTATAAATTATACGACCATCGACACAGACGCCTAACCGTAAAGGGAAAAGAAATATGAGAATAGTAGAGTCTCGACGACGAAGCAATATCGTCCGAAAGTGAGAGTGAGATTAGCGTCCGTCCACCGATAGAGCTCCAAAGGGATTCTTCGAGGGTTCAAAAGATCCGCAGACACGCGGACTAACTCAGGCAGCGTGGAGCGCTCAGGGAGTGCGTGGCCGCGCGCCGCGGAACTTTGCTTCTATCAGCCAGGTTTGCCCCTACCCTTCATCATCTACCGTTTACCATTACCATCGACCATTAACGATCCCATGCCCGACCTTCGACGTTGCTTGCCTCAAATTATATTTCGAGCCAGTCGATGGTGCAGCTCGAGTCCCAGAGGACGTTGCTTGGTACGGTCAAATTGGGGTGGTGCGATGAACGGATGCCAAACTCACGTTACACCAGCTGAAACTTCTTCCAAATATCTTCATTCCTGAATAATTCCGTTTTCATTCGCGATTCCCGGCGAGTGCGGAGTTTTCTCGAATCGAGTATGTCTCTCACTGCCACGTTACTTTCAAATATGTAGGTTACAAGTGCCAAGGTGAAAGTGTTCGCCGAGAGCTGCGTGAGCCACACTTACCCCTCCCTCCGACGCTTTGAAGCGTACTTACAAATCGCACTGCGTATATTATACGTGCGTGTAAGGGTTACACTCTGGTTTGTTAGTGGGTTTAGGCACGTACCAACACGCGTTCACCACTTTTTGCACCAAAGCGTTTGCTACCAATTTCATTCACGTTGGTTTTCAACCCGCGCGCAGATCTTCCATCGTCACGCACACGTCGTTCGAGACGAGGGCGTCACGAGGAAACGTTAGGTATATACGTAGTTTCACGTCGTTCTATCTATAAACGCTCGGTGAGGTCAAAGTTTCGTGATTGCTTGAGGGGACGAGTTTTTACGGGAATTGAAACGCTTAAGGTCCTGCGGCATTCGACCGAGAGAAGGAGGATCGCCGCTCCGCGCCAGAACGAGGGTGCCGGAGGATCATTCTCCGGAGTGACTCGAGGTTTGCTTTTGGCAGACCTTCTAAGAGTTGTGTTTCTCCGTATTTGTAATCGAAGCAGGGAGCAGTCTGACCCGAATCCTCAAGCACGTTGTCGGCCCAGCACGGCACGTATAGTGACCGCCCCTCCGACGCAACGCCAGGCGGTGCCAGGACCATCCCCGAGTTTCCATTCACCCTCGATTGACGCGTCGCACCGTTGTCCTTTCGGCATTGTTCCTTTCTCAAGCTCCTCGTCGACCAGCTTGCGGTGATAATTCCTACCGCGGGAAATCGGAAGACAAAAGGAACAGAAGCTTGATAAGTCGTTACAGTCTGATCGTTCAGTTCCCGCAACGGCCTGCGAGCTGGTCGATCATGCGCGTACGCCTCATGGTTATGTATGGTAAAGCGATTAGCGGATGGTTGAATTGGCTTGAAAGAAATTTATGCCAAAAGTTGGATAGCGAAGATCGCATCGTTCGATATCGGCCGCACGCTGATTCTGGACCGTCGGACTGGAGGAAGCGGCTGCTCGACTCACCGGGGAATAAAACCTGATTTAGGACTGCGGTCCTGGAATTCTCCGGAGGATTGGCCACTGCACACTCTCACTTGCCGTCGTGGCGTCCGAGGGAAGTCATCCTCTTCCTCCCGTTGTCCAGGTCCCCCGACGCCAACAAGTGCGACTCTTTACCAACAGCGTGTTGGAAATGCGAGTAGAATACTAATGCCAAAGCTGGCATGACACCGATGCTTGTGGCCGACGGTTAACCGTGTTCCTATTCGTTTTCGGTATCAGCAATCGTCCCGCTAACGCAACCCTTACATGTCGTCGGAAAACTTCTTTCGACGACCTTTGCGTAATTGAATTATTCTTTTCTCCTCCTCTCAAAATCACCTCACGTCTTGTATTAAAGCGCAGTGTTAATGGTAGGACCACAGATATGACTTTTGATATCAACTATCATGTATACTTCTTACGAGTTATATGTATAAAACGATTTTTGTTCTCGATGCACTTGAAGATTACGAATTTACAGTACATTGTAATGAGTTTTAGTTACCAAACATTGATGAACCATGATTCTAACAGACTTCCGTAATAGTGGGATTTCAACGAAGCAGGCCTTTCTACGACGCACAAGGTATTTCCAACAAGTGCCCAAGATCTGTTGGCTCCACTGCCGTTAACACTATCTCAAGCATTACGCGAAGAAATGCACGCAACGATTTGATATCGCCACGCCCATAAACGTAGATCAAGACCAACAATGGTCCGCCGGTAAACGTATTGAGATTTTATACTTCAATTGGTGACTAGCTGCTTGCGGAAAAGCGTTACTCAAACTGTAACAGTCACGGAGCTGGAAGCATCGAAGTGGACAAAAAGTAAAAACGGAAAAAGAGGGGCGCGCAGATATACACGGATACATGAAGTCCTGTGCTTGGCATCGAGTCGTGGTCCACTTATCATGCATATACCAGTTTTGTACTTGATACGAAACCACCATATCCCAGATGGAACAGTACGGATATTCGTGAAAAGAGCACGAGGAGAGTGCTTGTGCACATCTACAGAATACGTAGATGCGTATACAACAAAGGCAGGAAGAGAGGCTGGGAAGTGATGACAATGGAAAATAAACGTAGCGATGATGCCACGAGTTTGAAACAATTAACATAACAAAGCGAGGGGTTGGGGAAGTAAGAGAAAGAGAAGTACAGTGGGAAGCTGCACGCGATACGGGGAAGGGCAGGGACTGCGGCAGCCAAGAGAACGATGAAGGGTACGTCGGTAAGAGAACGAGAGATACGGATAACGGGGTTGGATTAGAGGGAGAAACCCGTTCCTCGGGAGATCTTGGCGTCGTAGCTACGTTTCACCTATTCTTCCGACTTGCGGGATTTCTAAACATTTTGTCTCGCTACATAAGTCATATAGAAAAGTCATAAGACCGTAGAAACTTTCGGCGGTATGTACACATGCGACAAATCGCCATTCCATTGCTTGCTTTACCCCACCTCGATCTCTTCCTTCTCTCGTCCCGCTTCGCATCTCGCCTCGTTACCCTTTCCACCCTTTTCACTTGCGCTGCCTTTTTTAATCTCCAGACCGCCCGAGGGCGAGCTTCAACTACCGCAAGTACCTGTACCTACTGCAGAAATTTTCCAAAAATACTTTCACTCCGCGTTCAAGCGGTCTCTATAAGAGGATCGCATTCATTCGTAAATAGTCAGTTTCGGCGGTTTTATCTCCGGGTGAAATTACGTTCGATCCGATCGACTGAGCCGATCGAGTTTACCGAGGATAAGTAAAAGGAGAGAAAGATAGGGTCAGAGATAATGGATCGTCGTATTTCGGGGTAATTTATACACCATAGAACGTGGGCCTATCATTAGTAGAACTCCAACACGGACAAAGGGCGAAAAGTCTAAATTAAAGGCTGAAAGTGTTGGGGGTAAGAAATTTTTCGTAGGGGTAGATTTTGAGCGCCCTTTCCGCGCACGGTCAAAGGTAACGATTATGGGGCAGGAATTAACGCGCCCCGGGGAGCACGTGAAGAGTGATGAGGTACCGAGTTTCTGCGTAATTTCCGTTGCCAAGGCTGCGCTACACTCCGCGCATAACGTGATTTGCTTCGGGACGCAAGGCTCTGCACTACTGAAACAGGGTTTGATTGGTGACAGGCGAATGCACTTATTTGAAACAGGTTTTTAAAGACATTAGGACGATACAGCGATTCATTGGGTTAATTTTCTCGATTGCAATGTATAGAAACGGAGCAGCCATGTTTAATGGACATTTTCAGGATATGCCAACAGTGTTCACGCAGTGAATTATGAAACGAGAGAAAAGTTTGAAAAATATGGAATGCGCAATTGAGGCTATAACTTTTTTTCTTTGCTTGTATAGTTAGAATTGGAGATTCCTCTTTTAAACTTCGTACGGAGGTACAGAAAATATATTTCTTTTTAGTGGTAACTGCCATGAAGTTCGATGCACATCTTTTCTCTAGTTCAAGCAGAAAACTTTGTTGCCAGTACTTTCGATGTACCTTAATATTTTCTAGTCTATTGGAGACATTTCTCACAGCGGTGGTAGTACGTTTTTAAAATCAAGCAGGAAACTCCCCCGATTCAAGTGCTCAATCCACGTTCAAATCTCCGCCCGCGGTTTCGAAGCTACGTAGGTGCGCGCGATATACGCATTGAATAAAGTAGCCAATTTGTGTGCGCTGCACCGTGAAAGTATTTTCCTACCACGTTTGCTTTTTAAACTTTTACAATACATCATTCGCCTTGAAACTCGAGGCCACATCCAACTCTACCCATTTATGAACGCGTCAAATTGTTTATCCACTCGTTTATTCATCCATTGTTTTTTCCTGTATATAAAAATCCCGTGATTAATAAATGGGAGTTTGTCTTTCAACTGTTCCCACGTATTCAAAATAAAATGTACATATCATGCTAGTTGCGGTAGACCGTTATCTTATCTTCCGTTCATCGGATACGTCATTTATTTGTCGCATGGGATGCAGAAATCGAATTATGAATCCCGATATATCATGCTGAGTGATTGATTACTGCACAAGAACTTTGAACAAGCTGCGCTCATACTCGTGACCACGCGATGAATAATTCTTTGAGATCTTAACTGATTGTGAAGGTCACTTTTTTTGGCTGATCAACGAACTGTGAGAGAAGTCACGTATTCTTCTAACTCTGAATTGAGACTTACCGCTTATTTTATATTCTCGATGTCTCATCTGGTTCATTTGTTGAAAATTTAAAAGACATTTTCGGGTAGAAACGTGCTTGAGATAAAGTATTTACACACTACTCCATACACCTTCCTCTCGTTCGTTCATGTATATACGAATATAGTAATAACGTGACAGAGAAGGGTGAAAAATCAATCGGCCCATGAATACCGTATCGAGGCACCGCCTGAATTTTTTAGAAACAGCCATCTTTCGGAGCAAGATGAACAGCGGGTGTTTTTTTTTTTTTTTTATTTAAACTGTCACCACACTTTTCCAATTTTCTCTGCTTCATTTATATGGATCATTGTACAGTAGCTGATGTTCTCATATCAGCAAAAATATCCCCCGTTGTCGAGAAAAAGCAGTGATAAACCGTCTCAGTGAAAGTATCAGTCACATAATCGAAAAAAGAAAGGGTAAATAGTTGCAGCTAGCATTCCGAGTTGGAGGTTCAAAGTTGGTTGGAGCTTGCGTGTTTCGGGAGCCACTTTCATTGCCAGCACGCTGCAAAAATTAACAGTTAAACAATGGAATCCCGTTACATAGCCATTACTCGCAAACCGAGGTAGAAATAATTAGGAAGTGAGGCCCTGTGCCACTTTTTCCAGCCTCTTCGCCCTCCACTTCTGCCTTGCCCTCGTCCCAGCCCAGTAAACATGAAAGGAACGGTTGTGCTTTCCCAGACACTCTATATACTCATACTTCCTCACACTTTGCGCATGGTAACATGGAGGAAGGCTTTCCACTGTTACGGCCAGCCTCTGCTAGCTGCTAGGTGCTACTGGTTTCGCGTTGGTTCTGCCAGAGCAGGGACCTATGCTGTCAGAGACTGACTCTTTATGGTCTTTTAATTAGAACCACTTTGTCGAGTGAGGACAGAAAGCGAGAGAGGATAGGAAAGGTTAGCGAAGAACTGGTTCAAAAAGTTTTTTAACTCGTTGGTACGGGTATATTCACTTAGATCTGTCAAACACTCGAGAAAAGGAACCAACTTCGCGAGTCCCTGTGTTCATTGTTTCGTTTGAAAAATCATACTAAGTTATCTTGCGTGTCTTATTGTGGCCGCATTTTCATTTTTGAATACGTAAATGTGGGTTTGATAGCGTGATACGTAGTTTTTTGCGGTCCTTAAACTTTGAAAGAACTATTTTCGCATGCAGCACTTTGCAGTTGATATTAATTTTAAGTGGAATCTGGTTATAGGAATTAGTGTTGGCAAAAAACTTGCGCTCTGTGCCTCTTTACCGTGTGAATATAAAAAAACCGTCTCTCTACTGATTAGAAATGAAGTTGCTTCGCTGAAAATGTAATTTGTTATAAGCAGCACGACCAGCTATGGAAAATCTAGTTTTATCAGTGTTTGAGTACACGTTCCGAGCAAGGTGAGAGGGTGGGGTGAAAATCAATAATCACCACTGACAGTTGACAGATGTGCCCATTAGTATCCACCGTCGCGATACGAGGACCAAATTTTTGTTGGGCTTAACTCAAAATAATACGCGGACAGCTTGGTCCTCGTGTTTGGCTAATCAGCGGCTGATTACACGTGTACCATGCCACTATGGTGGTGGGGTGGAGAGGGTAGCAGACGATGCGTAGGGACCAAGGGGGGATGATGATAAAGCCCATGGATCGCCGAGCCAGAATACTAGGGTGGCCTCATGGCCACAGCCTGACTAGCGTCCCTAATCCGGTGGTCGGTGGTGGCTAGCCAGCCACTCTTCAGCTATTCAAAATCAATAGATAATTCAGCCGCCCTCCGCATATTTATAGACTGCACTCGTGAAACATTTCACAAGCAAGTAGTTAAGCCGCGCTTGAGACGTTCGTCGCAGGATCGCGCTTCGAAGTGTTTTTAGTAGGCCCTTCATAATCAGAGGTTAGAGAGTTTGATACCAGCGACCTTCGACTTGGTTACTTCATCCGTGTTGTCAATTTAAGATAGAATGAATTTAGAACGAGGTGTTTTCTCCTCGTGTCCCAGGAAGCCTTGCCAATCTAGCTGCAAGCACCCGTTCACAGATCCTTGGGAAATACAATTATAACTCTATACATGCTTTAACGTCAGGAACTTGGATCCTTGAGTGAATTTGGGCAGGTCTTCAGGCAGATCGTTGATTCTGTAATGAACGTAATCCTGCTACTTTGCGTTTCATCAAGTTGTTCTAGATTCAACCAATCACTTGTGGTTTACCAACGAAAATAGTTTCCATCGGACGCTTCGAAATTCGAACGTTTGATCTTCCGCATCCTCATCATCAATTAGACTTTTGCATTACCTATCTAGGAGGTTCACCATTGCAATTGTACAACCAGTCCAGTACTGTTCGAAGATTAATAATGGATGATGATTTTCTTTGTCACGATTTCCTGGGCTTCTATATAGTGTGCTTGAAGTTAAAGTCATGTCAGAAACTCTTCCACTTCAGATCAGTAACTAAGGGTGAGATGGTTTTATCAACTTATCTGAAGTTGACTCTAATTTTAGTCGGACCGAAATTTTTATTCATCTCACACTTCTCTATTCAATTATAAAATCAATTTGCAGTCTCTTTCCATCACGTGTCTTATAAAAAATTGCAGTAAATGTGCGACGTTACATCCAATTACCTTCACGCCTTTCCTCTAGCATTTTATGACAGAATGTGCACATACTGTCGATGATACAGTCTCATGAGGAGAGTAAATAAAAGAGTCTTCGGGTCAGGGGCTCCCGCTCGTTTTATTAAAACTATCAAAAATTATGCTGCTGAAAAAAAAAGCTTTGCGTTTCTCGGTCAACGCGCTTGGTGTAAATTACATATTGTTAGGCTTACAAAACCGATGTAACAGGCTTTTTTTTAGCACGGTAATAAAACCGAACCTGCACCTAAAAATGAATCCGCTGTATTTTGGATGGCAGAAAAGCATTAATTTGTAATTCCAACTCTTTTTTTTTTTAAATCTGTTCGTGGCGTTTGGTTAGGTTGATGAAGAAAGACCGATAATGACCGTTGCGTGTAGTAATAACACCGCTGATGTTGGTCTGCGTCGACAAAAGACTGAGGAGAGTCAATGGCCTGCGCAATCCAGCGGCGACTGACCAGGGATCGATGGTCAGTCCAAAACTCCGCAGCCTTGTGCCATCGGCACTTATCTTCAACGACAACGACCATCGTCGCGATATGGCTGAGATAGAGTTTTTACGTATACCTCAGTATTTTGATGGCATGTCATAAAATTGTTGGGTCATCTCTGCGGCTTGAGAAGTAAGGAATAGAGGGAAAGAAATCGCTGACAGTAATCTGGTGATATTCATTTAGTCCAGCCGAAGGATGAGTCCAGATACTTTGTTTATATTTTTTCGTCAATGGAGTTCAAATTGCAATTCAAAAATTCGTGAAAGTTAGTCAAGGTGTATTCGAAATTTAGAATATGTCAGCTGCAGCTATCGTTTAGTGATACTTCGATGTCATTGGAAGTATTCTATGGTTTAGAAATATACGAAAACTCCCCTCGGCCACTTTTTCTCTTCCAAGATTTATGCGTAACAAAATATTCCGTATATTGTTCGCGAGACGTGGCAAGAAGTTTCAGATTCAGCAACGTAAGAAGCAGCTGGCATATAGGGTCGAAAAGAGAAAAAGGGAGAAAAAACACACATAAATAACAACAAAACATAAATAAGAATAAATGTGGGTTATATAAAAGTTAACCGCCTCTTTTCACATCACGTGTATAACATTGTATACGTTATATATCCTCGTGGTGTTCTATTGATTTTGAAACAACGTTGAAAGAGGCTATTTTGCAAATCTGACAGTCCAACATCGCATCGAACGGATAAGAAAACCATCCTCATTCAACTCTAAATAGAAATTGTCATCCGTGGCATCATCTCGATAACTTTCAAAGGATCGAAGGTGTATTCTGAAATTTGATTCCTCTCAAGAATAAAAAAAAGGGATCTGATAAGGATTCCGTTTTTCCAATTTGAGGTACGGAACTCTAAAAAAACAAATGATTATTCTAGTGCTTTTGTGACACACACATTTCCAAATAACTTACTGGCAGATATTGTTTGCATTGGAAGGACCGCAACGGTGGCTGGTCAACGATAATTCGTAAAATCGTTAATCAGTCGTTGGCGATTTCCTGCATCTGACGTTTCATTCCCCGGTTATTTTCTTATATATATATATATATATATATATATATATATATATATATATATATATATATATATATATATATATATATATACATAGGTATATTATACATAAGACTCATAATTCCCTTTTTGTCTTATAAATAAAAGTTCTCTCTCTCCTAAGCTTTATTTTATTTCCTCTATTGTTTCCACTGTTCTCGCCCTCAGAGCCTAGTAGGCCTCCAAAGAGCCCCGCTTTTCCCGGCTCTCCTTTTCACCCCTTCTCTATCTCATTTTCCAGAAACGCGTCTACACCGACACGCGACTACTCCATTCCTGAGCTTACGTCGTCCGCACCAACACAGAACCACGGGGGGCGGATGCTCGCATATACTGTACTCTCCGGTCCATTCGCTTCCGTATTATTTTGCCCAGTGGTCCCTTTGTTCCGGTTATTCTTTTTTTTTGTTTCTTTCCTTTTCTCTGCGGTCTTTTTTTTATACTCTACCCCCGTCTATTGAACTGCAAGCGAGATAATACGCCCTATAAACTCTTGTCGGCGCGACACCTTTGCCACGAATCCCTCTTTGTCTTAGTCAGATTATTTATTTCTCATCTCTAGTGGAGCAGCCACATATGATTGCACTGTTCTTCGGAATTACTCACGACTAGAGAAGGTTTAACACCAGATAAATGACCAGCCACTATACCAACTTCCATATTTCACGCCGGGAGATTATCTCTCGAGGTTCGTATGAATTGTCTCGTTCAGGTATCCACCGATAATTTAAAACACCCCGTCCAACTCGACGAGAATTCTGACTGATCGCGAGGTGGAAGCGGGTGGATAGGATAATATTGTGCCGAGCTGACATCTTCGGTGTTATCCTACCCCCCCGTTACCCCATACCGCTACCAGCTTCTGCACTCCGCCGGTCGAGGGTAAGCAACGTCGATAGTCAGCCGAGATCCTGCGGTCACCCTTCGCAGCAAAGCCCAAAGGCTTTTCCACCCCTTGCCTCCCGGTCCTCTTTACGCTACCGATCCGTGAGCTGACCCACCCTCGTCCTCACCCTCGACCCACCCCTTCTATGCCCTTTCCTAGTTTAACCGTACCATTCCCAGGCGTTCTATTAGACTTTGCACTTTACCACTGCGATAGGTCAGCTACTACGCGCTACGAGAGCTCTCGAACGAATGTGCAACCCGGTTGTTAGGGTAGAAATGTTTCATTCACTTCCATTGTCCGAGGTGTGATCGAGCCGCAATTCCGTCTCTCGATTTAGCGGTTTTTCAAGCGGGGTCGAAGGCCTTGGGCTAGTTGAAGAAATATTTTTGGATCGAAATGTTAGATTTTGGAGTGGTGAAGTGTGCGATATTGACGAGTTGCATTGTTTTCTTCGTCGAGTAATGCTATAAATTTGTTTGCGGTATAAAATTCATTCATATTTTGACTCCGTTAATTTATCATTCTAATTCTTTCATCTTGTCGTAACACTTATTCTTGTTGTATCGAAAATTGACATCAAAATTTTGCTCACCTTTTACCTTGCAGTATTTGACTGTCACTACGTATCAATTTTCCACGTCATTTCTGGTCTACGTAACGCGAGACGTCGTGAGCGAAAACTCAATCCTTCATATTTGATTCGTTTCATACCGTAGCTCGAAAGCTTCTTAGGTCTGTGACGCTTTACCACGAGTCTTCAGACCTTCACTTATTCTTCGTAAAATTAATGTACAGCAAAAAATCGTGCACAGCATCGACATAGAATTGAAAATGGCCTTAGAAAAATGATATTACTGAAAAATAATTAATACCACCATTTTTATGCGGTAAGTCACGAATCAAGAATTTGAGTATTTTATCACAAGAATGAAATGTACCCAGGCTAAGAGAAGATCAACAAAGCGTTTTGCAGCATTCGTAGTACTTGATGCAGAATTGACTATACCCAAGCACTCGCAAACGTCGTGTGTCACAACACAGTATGTTATCCGCATCGTGCATCTCTGGGTAATTCCTTAAGCTCACGAAACGTCATCTCCAGACTGGTAGACAGGCTTCCTTGACACAAATTTACTAGACTCGTCGTTATTTCCGGTATAATGTTCGTTCCTTGGCGAGGCGATGCAGCAAATGTTGTCTCTCGGAAAATGTTCAATTCAATTAATTACCACTGATCGTTGGAAGTCCGAGATCATCAAGGAGTCAAGCACCGCATTAATCCTTGAAGACTTTCTCCAAAGATTTCAAATATGATTAGAGGTCCACTCTGGGTTTCCGTCTTCCTTTCGCCTTTCTTTGTCCCCGCTACAGGCCATCAGGCTAACTTTTCACCGACCAAGGCTCGCCTTCCCTTCTCGGTTCCCGGTTTTTTCTCCTCTCCTCAATTCCCGCCGCCCCTTCTCCTCCTTTTGCTCGCTATCTCGTATATATTTTAATGCTACTTCCTACCTACCTCGGAGAATGTAGTCAAAACTGTTATTACAGTTTTAATTAAACGAAAATTATATCATTTCTCATACATCCTTGATACGGACAGGCGAAAAGCCTGGCGTTGCTCCATGGCTGCAGGGTATAAGTATACGTATAGGAGAAATATTGCGGGTACCACAATTGCACTGTAGCGTTCCGCATTGAAGACAGTTGAAACGACGTAAGCCCTTGGTGCTTCCGCTGGTTACATTTTGATAATAGTGAGCTTTTCTGCAGGCCTTTTTCCCGATACTCTACTCGTTTCCATTTATCTATACACGCGAGAAACTATCGTCGTGTAAAAATTTTTCAGTTTAGTTATTTGGCTAAACTTTAGCCTGAAGCAACCATGATTTCGAGACGGTGGTCATTCACATTTTTCAACGCGCTGCCATATTTCATGAAAAGGTACATCGAGGAGTGAGTGACACGTTCCCTCGTGCCGGATTTTAGTTTCTAAAGCCTTCTTGAATGTGTGGAGCAATATCTGAGCTACCTGATGACGGCGCCTTGAACGCTCAGGGCTTCTGGTGGGCTCTTTAGCCGCTTCACCCCTTTCAGTAAAGCCAAGGCTATGAGCAGGGTGCGCACATCAAAAGCAATTTATACAATTATATGCATCGCACGCTTTCAATGCACCTTAATCAAATAAGCCAGGCGTTGAATGCCGACAGACAGTCGCGTTGATGCTACCCGATGTGTTCCAAAGATGCAACAGTCCATTGAGACAGGACAAGGAGAACACAGTGGGTGGGGCGTAGAGAAAGGATATTCTTCCTTGGAGGAAAATAACGATCTCCAGCACTTATTGTATAAGGGATCCTGTTTAGTGGCAATAATACGAAGGAGATACTCACACTTTATACGGACAAGATACCCAGGAGGGGAATTCGGCATTCAGAGGGAACCTTCATCCTTGTACAATATTGATTTATTTATTTTCTCATCTTCTCCGATCATTCAAAGTCCCTCGATTCGAGGTGTATCGTCTATTCAACCAGCTATTTTCGCTTATACGTGCTCGAAATCGCGTTACCGGCGCAGTAGGCTCGCTACTGAATTACCAAGTTGAAGATTGGCATTCTGGAAACGTTCGATTCCCGTGTACTCAGTACGTCTACTAGAAAAGTCTGAGCCGTTCGACATGGAAGGCGCAGGGTACATCGAGGATCCCTGCCTCACTTTGAGCCAGAGAAACTTTACAATTTTCGAGGCGTGCTTCGTCGTCACAGTTCCCTATACGCGGCCGTTGGCGACCAGGTCTTTTTTCTGAGAGGGAGGATCCCTCCTTTGCCTTACCTGAAAGTGCTGCTTCTCTACGTAACAAACAGCCTCGACGTTCAATCGATTAATTCCCTCTGAAGGCTTCTCGTCATTGAGGTTTCAGGAATCTGGAGAGGGTTTTATTTCATCCCTCTCCTTCCTCTTCTGGATTATTTCGACGAACGGCAACAAACCCAGCCGCTGCATTTGTAGCTTCCGCTTCGATGAAGAATCACTCGCGCGTTTTTTTCGCAATGTGCGGTGTTTCTCGGTCTATGTACTCTAATTCTGGAAGAAAACGGAGGGATATGTAAAGCAGATAGAGACGAGGCCAGGATCGTATGCGGATTGGTTCGAATCAGAGACGGATCAGTAGAGTGAGCTGGGAACGAATGGGAATGGGAAGAAAAGGAGAGGACGGGAAGAGAGGCAAGGAAAGGAAAGGATCATGTTGCGCGAAAGATTGGGAGAGTGCTGCTGCTGCTGCTGCGGCTGCTGGTGCTGCTGCTGTTCCTGCTCCTGCCACTGCTATAGCTAGGGTAGAGTAGGCCGTTCCTGTATTGATCAAGATGCGGGATGGAGTCTCCATCCGCTTGTATTTTCTCTTTCCAAAAGAGAGAGCTCAGGAGTTCCTAACCTTCAGTCTTAGCGCAGCCACCCGGAGAGTGGAAGTCGTGCGATTCTTCGGACGGCAACTTTTCATGATTTTAGTCATTTTCAGCTTTGTTTCGATGTACAACGAACAGCGTGCGTCATACGTACACGCAAGATCGTTACAAGTTCGTCATCAAACGCCGTTAAGCACTTGAAATATGGTAAAGATGAAATTGATAGATGTCAGGATCTTCCATGCTTTACATTTTACTGATAATGAAAGTGAGAGAGAATACTCTCGACATACGAGGTGAGCATCGATACAGGCTTTATTGTCTCGTCTTGGTTTCGCTTGTTCCAAACCTAAAGCGCAATTCATTCGAATTTTCGGTATTGTTTTATGTTCGTAAGGCCAATACTCAATTCAACTCGTTTAACGTACATCTGCGACCAGACTAGCTAATTAGGGAACATTAATCCGCGAACTGTGTCTGAAATAGTCAATTCGAGAGAGCGCAACGAACGAAATAAAAGGTACTATGTTCTTGTTCAAACGTGATTATATATATATTTTATACCACGCTGTTCGGTGGGTCCGTTTCACGAGGCAGACCATTAACTTGAAGCCCGTTTAATTGCCGACTCACTATTAAATTCTGACAAGCGAACTTCCTCACATCTTCTCATATTCACGTCCGTATAATTGTAAAATATGCGCTCTGGGTTACGAACATATATATATATACATATATACAAATATATGTATATATGTATATATTTCGTAGAGCAGATTTGCAGGGGAGAAACGAGAGGTGGAGCAGGATATATAGTCAAAGATTCAAAGAGGGTGGTTTGCGCGGTATAAGGAGGAGGAGGAGCAAAAGATGGTGGAAAAGAGGCTGGGTACAGGGAGAGGATCACCTACCGAGGCTGGAGACCATTTTACGCTCAGCTGCTCTGTCGTATCTCATTTTTCCATGAGCTTCGTCGCTCCTTCGTCGCTTTCCTCGTTTCACGTCCGCTCCTTTAGCCGAGAAATTCCGTGTACCTACCCTCTATATTCGCTTTGCAAGCATCAAGAACCACCCTGTAGGTGCAACGCAGTTACTTGAATTCCTATACCGGTGAAGATTCCCACCGCATGATCGTTATTTGACTTTTACTTCCGCGAAGGATTTGCCATGAATAAATCTGTGATTAGAGATGTAAAGAGCGTGGAAAATTTGGCTGCCAAATTCGGATAATGTCTGAACAGTAAGTAGAGTCTTAAGTTCCTGCGGGATTATTAGAAACGAAATCACTGCTGTGTGACAATGACTACTTCAAAAATGGTCTCCTTGTAAAAATATTGCAAAAAAGCTTACCTGCGGGTTCGATGAAATAGCTGCAATGGTGGGAATACAGTCATTCGGATTCATCAACTTGTTCATGAGTTGGTCGTTGAAGAGGGTGCGTAGTGGGTGGTACATTTATTCGATGCATTACGTATCCGGGTAAATGACACGTGACTTGATTTACTTCGTCTGTCAGCGGAACGAAATGGGAATGGACAGATATATCTGCGCTGTCTGTACGAGCGATTCCCAAATTCTGGAAATTTGAATTGCTCCCAGAATTCAGCTGCTATGTTATTTTACGTGGAAATGTCTTTCTATGTTCGCAAAATCGTGTGCTCGCTGCTGTCCCAAGAAAAAACTGATTCATTCAAACTTGTTTCACTCCAACGCGGTCGCGGCTGATGTATTTAAGAACGTGTAGGCTCGGAAGGAAGACAGAGACGTGCGAGAATTGAATATATTTCGAATATCAATTTTCGGAAACTGGTGACAAGGATACGTGCACATCCAATTGACAGATAGCGTAAAAATTCAACTCCCTGACAGGTTAATCCTTTCGTTATGACACCAGAGAAATTCCAATCGGTAGAAATCTTGTTTGTGATAATCAATGCCTGCAATGGACAGCACCTAATTGAATGCCAAATCGACTTTCAATTATCACTAAAATGCTAATTAGAGCAATGAATTGGATCAATTAACTATGGCCAATACTACGACACTAACTCCACAGCTATTTTCCATGTAATTATGCAAATTTCAAATGCTTTTAATTGATATGCATTGACTCGTTCATGTCCAGGACTTCGACTTTCCCTCAGCTTCGTTTCACCCTCTTCATCCCCTCGCACTCTTTTGAAGATCACCTCGGTATTCCTCGCCCTCTTTCCCATAGCCTGCACGTTTGACTTTTCGCCACCCTAGCGTTTAATTGATGCGCTATTTATCGAACTACGCACGCCTCGAGTCTTGGCTGCCTCGTTATTCATTCAAGCACTTTTCTGTACGTAGGCCTTGAAAGAAACCACATCATTTAAACGAGCCCACCACCATTCACACATACACACACGTGCACCCTCGCTCCTACCGGGTAACGTGGTATACGCAGGTCGGGACACCAGGCCACCCTGCATACTTAAAGGAATCAATACTGCGTACTAAAGTGGCCGAGTTTAGTGTGAAATATATCGCTTACCTCGTGTGAATACCACAATTCACTTTTGTTTCACCGAAATGATACAGGAAAAGGGTGTGTTTAAAAAAAAAAGACAAGGATGAAAGAAAAAACAGCCAACTCCTCGGGACAAAGAAAAGTTCAACGACTTATTACAGCCACACTTGATGTTAATTGAAATCCGTTTTCGGGTGTACTCAGAAAATAGAGCTTTGATGGTGTGTTTAATTTTTGTTTTAAACTACAATTTTGATTACTGTAGAATTCAGAATACAAGTACTCATACGTTTTCCGGTTGAGAAACAAACTTGTGTTTGAACAGCCAATCAATATTGAGGCGAGAAATGTGCCAGTACAACTGTACAATGTGCATTCTCTGTATTCTCAAGTGTTTCGTCATTGTTCGGCACATAGTGTACCGTATATCTATACGATATTTGGGGCGATGATAGCGAGGCAGATCGAAATCGTCGATACGATGGAGGTGAAATACACAGAGTGAAGCGGAGAGAGAGAAAGAGGAAGGAGAAGGAGCAAGGGCGAAATGAAGATAGAGGTGAGCTGGGCGACTGTTGCTCGCCAAGACCAAACCAGAGGCCAAAGATAGTAAGATATAAGCTCCTTGAGTGGAGTGCCAAGCTCCTCGCGGCCTAAGTAAATGCACTCCAGCTGTTTCTCCGGCTTAGTTTAGTCTTTGTACGATCCGGTTGGAAAAGTACGAGCCGCTCTAGATTCCGAAATTTAAAATCATCGCGAATACTAAACTGAGTATGCGGAAAGAGGGCAGTTTCCATTTTCGTATGTTACGGGTTCTAGATATTCAGCTAGTTGAATATTGCATTGGATCTGAAAAGTTCCGATTGGAAAACTCGCAGCAGTGCGAGGTTAGAGACAATTGAAACAATCTCCCGATTCGTGGCACAGACTGCCAGATTATTTTAATAAATATCATCTCAGTGTAATTTTCAAAATGACCGGAATTACCCTGTGTTATCGTTAATACTGTACAATATGTTTCCGTTCCATTTTCCATCGAATCGATGCACTCTGCTCACCGTGCATTGTGAAAGATAGAATAAGAAGTATATAGAAAAGAAAAAGCACTTCAAGCAGTGACGTTTATTTCACTTATTCGGTGTGGCCTGGTCAATCGTCGTTTGACGTTCAATATCTTCTTCGTTAATAACAGGTGGTCAATACCTCAAAGTGAATTGCATAGTTAACAGCGTAAATCCTGTTATTCCATACTATAAATTTTCTCCAAATTACAACTCGATTATTTCTCGTATGGAAAATTGATAATTTTATCAATCGTTATTAAAATCATTACATATATATATATACCTTTACTTTCTTCAGGTTTTGAAATTTCATACCTACCATAAATCAAGTATGAGTTACTCCATACTGACCACATCGAAGTCGCCGGCGATGCTAACTTGCGCAACAGCAGTTCGCCACAGAAATGACGATGGAGTTGTCCCAGCGATCCAAAGACCTTGTCTCCATAGTCGAAGCACAGCTGCCATAGTTTTAATATTGTTCCGCCAGAGTTAAAATATGAGGTTGCGCCTCCTCCTAGGTTCGGCCAGCCTCGCCGGTTAGTTTTATGGTTGAACCTTCTTCTTATATAAAGTCGAAAGCTGGCTGTGCCGAAGTTCATAATAGCTCGGAACCACTTTAAAATGCCAGTGGTGGCTTGAATTACAAGCAGGGCAGAAACGTATTCATCATCCAGCCGGGCTGAGCGTTGTTCTTCGGGGTGCTGCGCATGTGATCGCTCAACGGGTCGAAGGACCCGCCACGTCTCCTCCCACTCCCGGCGTCCATCTTTCAACGAGTTTGACGGATTTCCCTAGCGACGTGGACGGAGTGCCAGCCGAACAGTTAGTGGTCCAGAGAAAGGCCCGCATCCTCTCTCAGGCGAATATTCCGACCGCTAGAGGGAGATATTTATCTCCTTTGTATTTATCGACAATAATAATTTTTAAAGGGAGACGAGAGGTAGCGCAGCTACTTCTTCCGTAGCCAATTTCCTCCTCGCTGACAACGAACGTTGGCTACAAAATGTTCCATTTCAGTGCCGCGGGCTTTACGTGCAATACAATTCACCGATTGCTGCGACACTCACACCCAGCTACCCTTGCAGTCGACATCAAGAGCTCCGGGTGTCGATGCGGCTCGATGAATTTGTCCCGAAGCACGTGTTACTTTTGCGCGATACTGAATTTCCCACCGCGGGATGAGAAATATCACCCTGTGTAACACTGTGAATCATTCTACAGAGACAAGGGAAGCTCTCCGGCATTGCGGAGCACGCCACCCTCTCGCTCTGACCAACGGAGGCTCACTGTTGCCCTGTAAACAGTCGGCTCACGAACGCCCCTCGTTTGTTTCCATACGTCACTGTCGCCATCCTGCACGGGATATCGATATGTTATTTATCCAAATTGCGCCGTTGGACGAGCGCGCCGGGTACTCGGTCACCGCCAACACCAACACCATCGCCAACGCCAACACCAACACCAACACCAACACCAACACCAACACCAACACCGTCGCCGTGCCTCCCTCGACTTTTCTGCAAGCTACATCACACACAGAGAGACACCCTGACTACTCGTCGGATTTCCGTTTCGGATTTGTTTGGCTGGAAAGTTTTGTGTACCTTCCACCACTACGTCAACTAGGCTAGAGCAACCGTTGCGTTTTAGTTATTGCCCACCTATCTCTCCTACCTTCCCAAGTTTTTAAACATGCAGTTCTCCAAACAACACCCGAGTATTTGCGCCGACAGGATCCGACGCGCGTCCATTAACGTCTACGTTGCTTCGCCTTCCACTGCTGAGAGTCATCCGCAATGCAGAATGAAGAAATTCCTTTAACGCTGAATTTTACTCCGCGAGTGACAATCGCATCGGCCGTGAACGTTTGCACGTTTACTTCCCTCACGGCGAATGATTTTTTTTTTTTCTAAACGTTGCGAGCAATCTCAGTCGTTTTAAAAACCCATCAATCACCCGGAACGCAATTATTCTGTCAGCAACGGTGAACATTCTTCTTCACAAATCGCACGAGCTGAACGAAGCACGGTTTTTCAAACAGTTTGTCGAGTCAGTCAACGCGTTTTGTGGACTTTGCGATAAACGTGTATACAGAGACGATATGCAGATTTGAGAACAGCAAAACAGCATCCACTTGCACGCTTTACCCCCTCTTTCTCTCTCTCTCTCTTTCCCCCTCTCATCCTCATCATTTCTGGCTTTGGTTAGCGCACGACACCTCTTGATATACGCCGAAAAGTTGGTGCGATAATTTCAAACTTTAGCCAGAAAATGGGTAGCCGGAGTCTAGTCAGGTCTAGCCCCGCATATCTGGCTCCCGGGAGACCGAGAGTAATATTCAGCAATTTGTTAGTGATATTTTATCCGCTATTGTGGAAATAATCGCGGCAAGACATCAGGACGGATTGACCGGCGTCAACGTCAAAATTCAATGAGGCTGTCTGCTCGCGGCGTCATCGGCGTAGCCCGTGTAATGCTCGTGGATCAAATAACGCGTGGATGCTCGCAGGTATGCACTGCAGTGATGTAGCGCAGGAATTACTGCAGGACGTCGGGGAGGAGAGGACGGCCGCAATAAAATGCGCTATGCAAAATATTTCGCATTTCGTTGACGTACAAACGAAATGCAAATCGGGGCTCGCGCTATGCGCCACAGACGTTTGGCAACACTGTTTGGGTTTCACTCCAGGATTGTGTGGACGGGGTTTCAGCCAGGCAGCAGCCCCGGTGGTGTTGGGTCGTTGGCCCTCCACCCCACCCCCGCCGTCAGTCTATCCGTCCGTCCGTCAACACCTCTTCGCCCTCGGACGGCCGAAACTATAAAACACACGTGACACCCTCGAGTCCCCTGACTCGCCCCTTCGTTTCTCGGTGCATCGCCCTGCCTCCAAGCTAGATCTTGGAGTCCAGAGTTTCAACCTTCGCCAAAGCACAATCCGGAATGCCTGGCGGGATCGCAAGCTGGACCCCTGATCGGATCAGCCTCTAACGTGTTCTCCTTCCTCCCTTTATTTGATTTCTGCAAAGTTTAACAACGGCGAGGTTCGAGCAAATTGGGGTAACTTTGGGCTGCTCCTTTTATTTTTCTGTTTTTTTTTTTCGCCCACTCTACGGATACCGACAATTACCCAAGGATTCTTAGTCACTTTCAGAACGACGTGTGCGGGAAGACTGAACTGTTCTTATGCTCAGGGGATGCATGTTTGTGCGTGTTGGCAGAATCGAGTATTGGAGAGACGGGGTGGTGAAGTCAGGAGGGTGTCGCGAATTCCAGAGGGTCTAAGGGAGGAGAGCGTACGACCTTATAAATGATGGGTTTATGGTAATGTGAACGACGCGCGCGGACGAGAGTCCTGGGACAGCGAGAGGAGAAAATGGAGAGAGTGCAGAGCGTGTGTTTTGCGCACTGTGTAAATCCCCGTGTCTCCGCGTATTTGTCGTTTAATTTAGACATTTGCTATACCTTCTTCCACCAACGGCAACGACTTCCTACTCTGCCCTATCACCCTACCCATTATAACGTTCTGCGTTCATCTGCACCCTGGAGAGTTTTACTTTCTACCTTAAATTTGGTAAACCGAGTTTTGCAGTCGCTGTCTTACGCGTCGTGTTGTAACCTCGGCGCCAATTCTTTCGATTTCAATGTGCAATAAAGCTAATGCAGGTACAACCGAATGTAAAGCGACCCTCCGCCTGTGTGTCAGAGGTAGAGGAGGTATAGAGACGAATGGTTTTAGCCACGCACGTACGTGACGATGTAGTAGGTATACAGAGGTTATAGAACGGTGGCACAATCAGGCTTGATGCCAAACAGTCCTCGCCCTTCCCCGTTGGGATTGGTTGGCAATTACAAGATGCGCGATAATCCGCAGACTTGGCACCCGCCGCTACTTGCGTTAACCCACCAAGATTAACACTCGACTATACGTAACTCTTGGCCTGGCTTCGGCATCCCCAAAACTTATATCACCTCGATATTATTAAAGTTACCAACTATACCCGCAGCGAACAAGAAAATAAGAAAACAAGCTCCCACTTGATCGGTGACAGCAAAATTCATTCCTTCGCAACTTTATCGTAAAGTTGTTTGCAAAACTGAGGGAAACTAAAAAAAAAGACGGAACATCTCAAGGAATATGAAAGTAGCGTAGAGAATTGTGAACTTCGTTTAAATTTTCTTTTAGATGACGTTTTTCCTGTTTCTTCGAGTATTTTTCTTCTTCGACTTTACCGACAACCTTCCTACTTCGGCATCATCGCACGGTATATCTCGCTCAATAGAGTTTTAGTTGAACGTAATGGTCTTGAGAAAATGGCTAAACTACGAGACGGAGAGTGGTTAAAGGACATGAATAATGCAGCTGACTACCGTACCGAAACACATTAAAAATACGATTAAGAGAAAATCGAAACTGGCCGCGAAAGAAAGACTGTGAGCTTTCACTTTCCGTAGCTTGTCCTCAAAACCTCACCTCGAGAAAATCAGCATTTCTCCAGAAAAAGGTGAATAACGAAATCGACGGCTTGTAATCTCTTTATCTTGTTTGAACTGCTGTACTTGCGGCAAAGAACAGTCGACATTCAAATTCCAGTCCATAGAGATTACGACTTTTAAATAGGAAATTCCGTTACGTGCATCCCTCTAGAAGATCAGCGCGGATCCTGCTGCGGACGCAAGTTGGCGGATAACTTTTCTCATGCTTGTATACCACAATCGGTTATTTTTCGCCGCTTCGCCCCGTCCTTCTTGGCATCCTTTACGGCACGAAAGGTGATAGAAACGTAAAAACCGCTTTATCACGGCTGGTAATCAATCGGTTTAGTTAACCAGGGGTGGTAGAAAGGGGCCGCCCGTTGCTTGTTGCATGACTCGTGCTTCGTCACGGCTCCCATGCTTAATCATAATCCATTTCGTATTTTCTCTATTTTCCTTCTATCTCGCTCGTTCTGCACACGGCTGAATGCGTCGAATCCGTTCGTTTTTTTCCTCACTACCCTCGCCGTGGTCTCGCATATTTTTTGCACCGCAAAACAGAAAGTAATTCAGTCAATTCGGTTAATTAATCAACACTGCGGGAGAGTCGCGAGTAAAACATTACTCTGTTCATGTACCCACATATGAATCCGATATTAATGCACGTAGATTGCAAAACTGATTCGGTACGGGATTCTGACGTAAATGTTTAACTATTCACACCTCGCCTTTAACGTATGATGACTATAAACTATAAGGTGGAGCAAACTCGTGTCTAGGACATAAGGATATCATTTTTTACGATAAATGTAGCCGAAATAATACGAATTGGCCAATTTTGCCGTCATCTAATAGTGTCCTTAAAATTTCATAAGATCCTAACAACTACCTTACATTACGAACAATTACCACTAAATGATAAATCTTCCAGCTGTTAGTCTCACGTTTCCTGCCAACAAGGTGACTACTCATCATGCAATCGTTACCAGAATGGTTTCTTACTTGCTTTTATTCTTGAGATATTTATATGTCTGATGTTAAATATTTAAAGTAAATTCTCTGCGGAAATAGATAGAGTTATACACAAAGATGACAGTCGAGAGTCAAATAGTAGAATGCAGGGAAATATTATTCTACCGTAGGGTTCGTCAACCCATTTGTCAAATGATGTGCAGCCAAATAAAGTCTCATTACAAATCCTCTGATTTCAATTTCTCTACCAAATTGATCGTATTACAAGTAAAAATACATGGTTGAAATCGTCTTTTCCAGAGCAAAAATGGACCATCTACGTGTGTTCTCACCAATTTTTGATTAGCGAATAGACAACTGGAGACAGTTGAAGAAAATACCGTAGGAATAAAAAGCTCGAATCCCTTTCGTGCAACCTTTTCATGAGATGCGCGATAGGTCGTTCACCTCATCATATGCAAGGAATGTATAAGCGCTCGTGCTAAATACTTGCGTCCCTCTTTTAAAACCCCGTCACGTTTCGCGCACCACGCAGGTAGCTACGTACCGATCAATTACGTCAGCCCTGTTAACATTGCTAATGCGATAAGAGCCTTATCTTATCCTGCACCATCGCATATCTTGACACGAACTATTTACCGGGTGAGGTTTTATTCCAAGTTATTCTGTATTGCAAAACAGGGTTTAACCATTCTATCGAAGTGTTCATCGCAATATGATGCATCAGGCTATTTTGTGAAGTTCGAGTCAAGTTTCGTACTGATGGTCAAACATCTTTCTTACCGCATGTATAAAATATTGGAACAATTCCATGTCACTGATGACATCACTTCGATTTTGGTGCCAAATCAGAGTATTTTTAGTATTTGAAGTGGACCTGATACTTCGAAATATTTTTGATTTTATAAAAAATTGACATTCGTCGAAGTGGCTCGCTACTCGAAAGCTTTCCACTTTCACCTTCGACCATGTCTTCCGACGGTATAAGAGAACCAACTGACCGAATGCAGCTGCCACAGGTGTGATTTGTAGAACAGCAAAGGCGGAATCTACAGAGAGAGTATGATTGATCAACGATTGCCCCTGCAAATATTAACGAGCTCATGATCACTTACGCGATTGCTTCAACCCATGGTGCGTATACGACGCACGTGCCATCGTAAGACAGCCATGGCCAGTGCAGGATAATTCCTGATTTAAAGCTGGCCTCCATCGTTCGCCCGATTAAGCTCGTTGACCCTCGAGTCACGTCCGATGCGTACAACTGCGACGGTCCGAAGATCGATACTAGTTCGGAGAAGACACCGTTTCGAGGGATGTGAAATCGATAACCGCGCCGAGATGGAAAATTTTTGCCTTATATACACTTATCCGAGAACGCAATCTTCTCGCTGAGGATTATCTGTGCCGAAGCTTTATGCGCGGAGAGCTATTACGGGCCTGAAGTACCGTTTAACTGGGCAGACGGGGCCGTGTTCTATCGCGTAAAAGTCTATTGAATTCTTTTTTCATTTTTTCATTTTTTCCCCATACTCTTCAATTTCTTATTTTATTTTCAGCCCACAGCGTCACCCATGTATCATCTCGAGTCTCGACCGTAAAGTAAATAAGTTTGATAGCTGTATCTCGTCACCGCGTCGCGTCGCCCGTGCTTTATCTTTCGTCTGGCTTATCCACACCTGCCGCAGGGGTGTCTGTCACATCCTTTGCAGATCGAACGAGGGAGTAATTGTTTTGATTATTAATTTATCGCAGGTACAACGATTAAAATGTTTGAAACAAGGTTACGGCGTATACCCGTTTCGATATGCTTCTGTTCATGTATTTATATATATACTTACATGAAAGTGCTGTCATCGTGGGGTGTAGCTTAGAGATACGCCGCACAGACACACCCTCCCAACGTGTAAATGTATGCAGGTATTAATTGAGGAGGCGTACGCGGCTTCTGCGAAATTCAGTCGATTGCCATGAGCCGCTTTCACGCAAGTCACTCGGTTGAAATTTGCACCATTCGCCTGCGGCCTTTTGGACTCTTAGCCCCCCGCGATGACAGCCTGACGCTTACGGTTATTAAACTTTCCTCGAGATCCAGCAACGTGAGCCTCAACCAAGTCGCCCCCCCACCCCCCACCCCCCCCCCCCCCCACGTCTGCCTAACGTAGGGAGTTTCGTGTCACTGCGAAATTACCACCGTGGTAAGACTCTGACGAGAAGGACCGGCGAAGTATCATATTCTATTAAAATGCCATTTTATTAATAATCGAGGAGCCTCCGGGGGATGCGGCACGGTGACAAGTGCCGCAGTAACGTTAGCGCCCGGAGAATCGTTCTATGCAGGCACAACGTGCGTGAGGAATGCCAGTTATAGCGGGTGCCGGGTTTTTTGACGCAGTAAATTTATGTATATAGGTATAATGTGCAGGCACGTTGAGTCTCGTCGAGCTCCGAAATTCAGAATAACGTATTCAAGTCGTTCACGAGCTTTGATATCGATCAAGTTGGGCAAAGTTTATCCCTCTGATACATATATATATATGTGTCGGTATACACGTAGTGATAAAATTATCGCTTATCGTAAACATGCGAAACTTTGAATCTGAAGTAATTACAGTTGTACATCAGGTGCGGTGTGCAGACGGGTGTCGTTACCGTTTGATAAATAACTCGAGGAAAATTTTCAACCGTTTTGAAATCACTTCCGGTCGACGTAGGAGACTTTTGGTCTTTTCATTTCATGACGTCAAAGCTCAAAAGTATCGCGGTCTTAATGCGATGCTGTGACACAAAATTCAGGGGGATTGAGTTACGCCTCTAATCACGTTGACTCGGTACGACTGTGATTGATGTGTTTGGCTTGCGAGATTTAAGAGATCGAATCACGATTGAGAAATCGGTAAATTTGAAGAACCTGATTTGGCTACTTAAAGAAACGACTGCCTGGAATATAAGAGTAGATACGTAACTTGTTGCTGTTCCTCGTACTCCACCGCTGCACAGTACCAGCGGAATTCGATGGTTTATTGGCTTTTCTTGGACGTGGTAGCATAAGGGAACTGCCGGCTCGCGGAGAAGCGAGGAGGAGGCCTCTCCCGCGATATAGACCACGGCACCGGCTTGTTTATGGCGGTACGACGATGCGCCATGTGCTGAAAAAGGCTCCTTTTAAATTTCGACGGCCACGACGAGGACTGCGACAATATCCTGTGCCAGTGGGTACCTCGCGCATCCTCTCATCGTCAGCGAATCGCCTCAACCTGATCTCCGGGTTTCAGGGGATGTCAAATTCCCCAAAGAAATATCATCAATATTGAATTGTGCCTTTTGACGAAAATTTTTCGTTGAACAAACTCATTGTCAGTAGTGAAGTGAGTAGTGTTCACACAAGTAAACTCAGCTTGTGCACTGTACAGAACAAGTACCTCATACAGGTAAAAACTGAGCTGAAGCAATTAAGCGCGGTAACTCGGCGTCGTCACAATGTTGTGCCTCTCAACTTCTTCGGCGCAGCTGGTCTCCTCAAAGGAACTTAACTACACCCAAGAAACTACGGGGCAAGGAGAGCAACTGAAGTGCCACGCGCCCCGAGTCACACGGAAACAAAGATGTCGCCGGTCACACCAGCCCCACAAACACACGGACGGCTCGTGCGGAAGGGCCGCGAGGTGCGACTACGGCCTGGCTGCACAATGCTGCAGTTAGGCTTACAAGTCGCTCTTGTCGAGCTGCCAACTCTCTCTCTTTCTCTCTCTCTTCGTCTCTCTTGCCTTGCCTCCCGCTCTTTCCTAGTCGCTTTGCTTTGTCCACCGTGTGACAAACGCTGTGACTGACTACAAAGCCCTTGACGAGTCGCGAACGGTTATGTTTTACCCTGGGCTTGCCCCTTTGCCCGTTGACATCCGCTTGTGATTGTAGCTGCGTGCGTACCCTTGCCAAGAAATTGGTAGGGTTCTTTGAATTTTCTCATCAACCTAGAATCATTACTCATCTCTTACATCTTATATTTACAGTCATAGCTAGGCTGTTCGATGACGTTCACTTCTGCTGATGAAAATTTCCAGGATTAATCGAACACCACCTAACACTCGGATTTCCTTGGCTCTTCCGTCGGCGGATTACAAGGAAAACCAACCGGTAGATCGAATTTTCGCCAAGCGATAGGTGCCACCTACGCTACGTGACCTCTGATACCTCGAGGAGTCGATACAACGTTTCGAGATATTTCTTTGCATCGGTGGGTCTATTAGAGTCCGGTTGGGTCGAGTTGCACAATGTAGGTGGATGCATATCGGTATACCTGTGTGTGTGTACGGTCGAGACGGTTAACTCGGATTACACTTGCAGGGAATACGAGTTTTCAGAAAGCAGGGCACGTACGGCAAGGGAATCGAGGCTCTAGGCAGGTTGGCAATGATCGCCAGCCGGTGACTCTGCTGGCCATTAACGAACACATGTCTCTATCTGGACTGTATCCTGGAGAGTGGTGGAAGAGGTCCGGTCGACCCGAGACGCGGGACTTTCGACCCTGTTCGAAGACGAAAAGATTAATCGGTCTTCCCTTCAATATCGCGCGTTCATCCGTCCTCGAAGCGAATATCGATTCGAAACTTCACCAGCGAATTATCAAGCACGAGCTTGGAATTGGAATTGCACCAGGAAGACGTGACGCCTGGCAGTATGACGTTTGCTCGGTATAATATATTCAGGTTACGCATAAATCGTGAAACTCATCTGCAAATCTATTTCGGTGGTCAGGATCAACGAAATACTCGCTCCGCGAGCAGAAGAATCTTAGCGAAATATTTTAGCTGCGAATATATACCGAATACGAATAACATCGGTCTCTCAGGAATGGAGCAAATTTATGAGTGTTTTATGTAGTTACTGTCACCGCTATAAATTGCTTATCAAAATACCTGTGGCGTTTGCAATTTTTTTTTTAGAAATTCTGAGGAAACTGGTCTGATGTATACACGTGTATTATGCTTTCGACGAAATCATCGTCTAGTCGACTAAACGTATTCTGAAAGCAGCACATCTTTGGTCGTATAAACAAGCTGCTCATATCCATCAGTCTTTTGATGGATTATCATTCTGCATATTTTGGCATTAAAATGATTGACAATTGGATGATGGATTCTCAAAGTTTTCTTGTAAAATAAGACACAAAATCACGTGATCGGTTTTAACGTATACCTTCTTATTTTCAAAACTTGTCGAGCTTGTCAACTTTTCTCGGTGCCTTGCCTTTTTTAAACATTTCATGGCAAAATGTTCTCAACACCAGAAAGTTAATAAAAGTATGTCGTAGTGGGTGGGACTTCGTTCGGTTCGTCACTTGGTAAACCGTCCATCGCTTGTCCGGAATTTTACGTATTCACAATCCACGGGATCAGAACCGATCTCTCTGGCTGCTCGGCTCAGACTGCCGCTCGTCTCCGCCCCCTTAATCGGTACCCCTCTTGTTTATCAACACCCCCCTAATCCCGTGACTGTGACCACGTTTGGTGTTCATTCCAGAACACCCAATTCCGGGCATAGGCCAACTCACAATAAATCAACTCTCAACGGATAACTTAAACTAGTTTGTTGAAAAAATCACAAAAATAATACAGCGTAACGCTAAAGAAATAAACCCTTTTATTCCGACAATTAAAAATTAGTTTCGAAAAGTTAAAATTCTTGTTCCAAAATAAGGAAACATGATTTTTTGATTTTTTCGCACCTTAGCAAGTCTCTTAGAATTGGATGAGTTCATCATCCAGCCATTAGTTGAGATCCTTACTGCTAGATCGAAGATGTCGTATGCCAGTCGGATCAACATCTGGATAGAAGTTGATATGGTAAGCCGATTAAAGGTACGAAACGGTAACTACACGCGGGGGGAAAACATCTCGGATGGATTTACCCCTGCAGCACACACACTCGGTCGGGTTGATTAATAATGTAATGTTAGCGGTAAGGTAATCCCGTAATGGTTCATTCATGTTTGTCGGTAAATAATATATCCATGTACAACGCGTGTACCTCGGCCTCTGCACCCTTTGCACACGTATGTTCGAAATGATTACCGCGACAACGTGTTCGAATATTATTCATACTACAAATATGGCCGGGGGTGCCGGTCGACTTTATATATTGGCAAATAATATCACCGTTCGTTTTAACGTGTACTCGGGATGTGTTACGGTTTGTCGATAGTTTGATAGCGCGCCGTCGAATTCACCGCGTCTGATGTTTCGGTCATTAAAACGCGATCGTTTGAAATCCGGAAACGTGTTATTTGACGGTGAATAAACAACCTACGACTTCTACTTGATGGCTGAATAACCGTTATTATCTTGATTTCCAACGCACCGCCGATAATTATTATCAGGCCTTCGAAAACTGATGCTTCAGTTTTTCTGCACGTCCAACATGTCTGTCTCACAATCCTGCAGGACATGCTTTCACCTATGAACGTGAATTAAAGCTTTCCGGCAATATATTTCGTATTGTTATGTAAAAGTTAAAGCTTGCATCCGTCGTCGAGCAATTCGGCACTCGGTTAAACACAATGGGCTTCGGACAGTCGACAATACAAAATATGTAAATGGGATGAACGCCGGTCGTCCGACGAAAACAATGAATCGGACCAGTGCGCACTACGTGTCAGAGTTTTCCAGTTTTCATACGATTATGAATCTATGAAAATCCCTGGCGGACACTGGGATAAATAGAAAAACGATGTCCCATTATTCTACTAGGCTAGTACTCGACTTAACTTTCTCCGTGTTTTTTTTTTTTTTTTTTTTTTTTTCTACCATCTAATAAATTTCTTTGTCAGATAGGGGAGGGTGGTGCAAAGTGGGCCCTCTGAAATTTTTCACATAACAAGGAATACAATTAATCACCTGAAATTTTTATTAAATATGAATTATTCGGAAACCATAATTACTCTAAACATTTTATTCTAATTTTAGGCATTATTTTCTCAAGGGGCACACTTTGCCCCACCTTCCCCTATGCGTACACACGAATGTATCCGGAGCTTTTAACAACTTTGCATCCTACCATGACCTAGCGGGAAATACGCATTATATCCATATCCATTTTCTAGTGACTGATTTATTCGTACATTGATTAGTGATTTATTGGGTAGCATGGTGATTTTGCTGAATTGTTATCATATTAATCGCAATTGTGTACGTCTGCATTTTGAATACAATGTTCATCAACTCCTGTTGCATTGATTTTCGGTTTAGCTAATTTCAATTCCATTGTCAATCAATCAGGCCCTACAGGGGTATCATATCTATCTTATCAAACAGTTCCTGCAACAGTTTGGAGTGAGTTTGAATTGAAATCACATAAAAGTTTGAATTGATTTGGATGGCCAACTGTCTATCGAGAAGATTTAGGAATAGGGATCCGCAATGGGGTTATATACCTTCGTAATTTATAACGTATAATTAACAGTCTGTAGAAATTATTTCCCATGGCCGAGGGCCCGATTCTATACTCTTATATCCGAGGAAACAAGCGTGGAAAATAGCCCTGCGTCGTTAACCCATTCCAGTGGTAGAAAACTTTTTCTTAAATACACGTACATATATTATGAGGTTTCACGCACGCACTGAAGCCGCGACAAGGACTCCCGATCATTGTTGGAATCGCGCACCCTGAGTGACACGATTCCCCAAGTGTCTTCACCTGTTTTCCAGTTAGTTGTAAATATGAGCGGTCCGTCATCCAGACAGTGACGTATAGCTCCCGTAACTACTTTCCCTCGGATGCCCGTCCACCATCTGGTTCTTACGGCACGGCACAGTTCCCTGGAGGAGCTTCCATTCCCGTCCAGAGACCCGGAACGTCCCTTCAGCAATCAACATCCGCGGTGTCGAGACGTTGGATCTGCCACTTTTACGCAATGTCATAAAGGGCTCGTCTTACGCGCAACAATGGATGTAAAACGCCGTAACTTTTCTCCCTCTGCATATTTTCCACACCGTACTCCCGCTATTCATCGGCATGGTATATATATGTATATAGATATATATACATACATTGCGTATTCTTTCGCTCCTTTTTTGGCAAAAATCAGGGGCTCGACTTCTTCGAGGTACCGCGTCGCAAAGTTATCTCTGTAAGAGACAAAGAAAGAGAAACAAAAACGTCAGAAGGCACTACGTACCGCATGGAAACTACTTTTCACCTTTTATTACGTCGACTCAGATTTTTTCTTTTTATGCTCTCGTAAAATTTCCCCAGTAGTTGTGCATTGCTGAAAAAAAAAAGTTTTCCATTATACTTCAAATTACTTTGTTACTTGCTCGTATACAAAGATATTCTGCGCTGCAGCGATATATTTTCCAATTCTGCCTTCTTAAATTTGAAATAACGAACCAAGTTTACCCCTGAAAAGTATAAACCTACGGTTTAAAATTTGACAAGAAGTTTATTTTTGTAATAAAAAATGCGGTCAACTAGAATTGAGACGAAACAGAGGATAAAACTAGCTTCCATACGATCAGAAATTCTGGAAAAACCTTCCTAACCTTATATCCAACGCGTACGGAGAAATGCGAATTGAATTTTCCGCGTATTCTCCTGATGAGGTACGAGTGGATAGAATCCGATCAATAACCCGATGAAAGCGGAATCACAAAACCTTAAACGGAATTATTGAAAAAAAATTGACGTGTTTCTTCACTGGAACGTTCAGATATACGTTTGGTAAAAGGTCGAGCTTTTTGTGTTAGTAGGGTATTAATGGATTCGAAGTGGCCACTTCTGTTGTCCACTCATCTTCTTTCCGGCATAGGTATGTGACACTTCCGTCAACCGTCACAGACATGCCTCCGTATTTAACAAATAATGTAGGAAGGTCTTTCGTGGGTCGCACAATAATTTTGTGGTTGGCGACAGTTCGTATATTCACAGGGCCGGGTTTGTCCCGTGGGGAGCTTCCTGACGCTCTTTGCCGCTCTCCGACGCTCGCTTCCTCCAAAAGGGTTCGCATCAATTCACTCCTGGGCACCCTTCCACTTGCCAAGGTTGGGCGCAAATTTGGCGCACTCTCTCCAATTTGCATCCATATGAATACCAACGTGTGAATTATGGGATCGGAATAAATTCAGTCAGTCAAGTTGAGCCTCCGTCGGTATGACGACAAGCCACCCAACCCGGCAATCATCGCATTCTAAGCTCTACCTCAGATGTTAGGAAATTGACTTCGTTTGACTCTGAAATTCAACTTGGCTAACCCGAAGAGCCTTGGGTGCGTTTCTCTTACATGATTAAAAGATGAACCAAATTTATTGTGAGAGCCGTTTCTGGTATGAGGTACCATTAGGCACGTCAAAAATTCTGCTGATCACAAGGCTCCAGTCGCAATAGTCACCACAGACAAGTCCAACTCTATTTCGAGAACTAAAAGGACTCAACTCGCGTAAATGACGTTAAAGAAATCGACGAAAGGTAATTGGCGAGTTCAGGAGACTCGCAGGATCTCAGGGCAAGTGTTGCCGCTTTGATACTCTGAGTCTCTAGTCATGTCCCGCCCAGCAGACAGAAGAAACAGATTTCCACCAATTAGAGGCTTAAATTTCTGGTTCTCAATTTGCCTAAATTAAATACCGGAAAATTAACTCGGCAGCTAATTTCACTGGTGGGAGTAAAAGCCAGTCTGTAGTGCTTATAGAGAAGACCTTTGGGTTGGGGCTATACCTAGATAGGTAGACGAGAAACGGCAGTGAGACGGAGAGACGAAAACGTCTGGGGAAATGAACCCGACCCGCTCCCCCGCGTCCACAGCGCCCATACTGCTCCATTGCGTTTCATCTCCGCGCAAATAATTTAATCTAGACTAAGTACATATTTGGGTACAGTTACGTAGTCAGTTGTCGGATTTGGCTTCGCGAAGTACCGGTATGATGAAAATTTCGTGTCTCCACCGTTACATCGGACCGGAAAGTGTAGACGGCTGTTGAGAAAAAAAATTAAGCCACGTTAAATAGGCAGTTGCAAAAACGATAAGTCGCAAAAGTTTGCCGTATCTTTCAAATTTGTTTTAAGATATACACAAATAATTTAAATGGTGCGTTTCAAAGGAGCAGATTTTCAGCGTTTAAATTTTGCATGTTTTAACAGATCTCATCGTTAGTTAATTTTTATCTTCACTCCTCGGTATGATTCAAGTCCGAGTTACATGCTGGACTGATTTGACGGTGGCTTCATGTACGCCATTTTTATTCGACACCACGCTTGACCAGCTGATATGGAGAAGACATACACAAATAAAGGTCATGAAACGTTCTTAAACCTTACAATCGTTACTCGTCATTAAATGTGAATCGCAAAGTGAGAATCCACACCCGATCTTGTCATCGTGTGGGTATATTCGAATATTGCAATCATTCCCTCCGCAGGATGAAAACTTATTCCGATCGATCACACCCGAGGTTCTTCTCAATACAATATTTGACGTTCGGTCGAAGCCTCGGGCACCTGCATCCGGACTAGGATTTGGAGAAAAATACCATGACGTGACCCTTCCTTCGAGGAAAAGTTGGAAAAGTTATTCCCCTCGGTGAAGGGACCCGGGCTCGCGAAGAGCTGAGAATGATGAAAACGGACAGGCTTGCAGAGAAGCCGAGGGAGGAGGCGCTGGATATCGCGGCCTTTGCTCCGGTTCACTCAAAGCGTCGAGCTTACGGAAAAGCAGCGCTATATTTATGAAAGCAGATTAGAGCTAGACGAAGCGCCTCGTGGGATCGGGACTAAGATACAAGATACGAGCGAGATACAAGGGTGAATTTACGAGAACGCCGTGTCACGCGCGCGTCCCGTGACCTCACTGGTCTTCCGTGAGTCAAGACCCGTCCGTTAAAAGGCAACTTGGCTTCTTGCAGTCGTTGTCACGGCCCAAAGTTCCCGTCGACAATACAGCTGGGCCGGAAATTCACGGTAATAATAAAAATCCGGTCACCAGTTTCCACGAGAAGTGAAAACTTGAGACTCTGTATCTGTAAACTTACCCCCGGTTTGTAATTGGTCGACAACAAATCGTCGGAACGATCCCAGTCAGAATGTTCGCTGCATTATAATCTCTCATTTTCTGAAACAAAAACAGAAACAAAGAAAAATAAAACCGATAAATGTTTGCCGCGGCGATTTCCGATTGAATCGTGGCGGAAGCGACTGTGACCCGTTCTAATTGACCCCGTTACTGCTATTAATATACCCACCTCATCCCCTGACTCACTCCCCACACCCACATTTTACCTCCTTTCGCAAAGCTCCGGTACTAAACTAAAGCGCGCCATTGAGGGTGATTTTTATTCAAGAGACACGGCCCAGCTCGTGCACTCTTGGGGACTTTAAGGGGTAGCCAGCCTCGGCTTTAACTTAGATGTATGTCGAAAGTTTAGCCCGGAATTTTTAATGTCCCCAGGAAGAAATATATAAAAATACTCTTTCCGAACTTTTCCTGTTGACATTCAACTCCGAATTGATGAAGCGTCGCTCCACCATTCTTTTGAAGCCTTGGATCTGTAATCTCAAGAAAAACTGCTGGTAGCTTGTTGAACAATGCGTGAGGGTTCAGTTACCAACCGAAGGTGATGGATCCCAGTGATTCAATTCTGTCGAACCTGATTGGACCCGATTAATATCTTCGTGAACATGGGCAGAAATTTCGTGGCATGACTTACCGTCAAATCGCATCTTCGGAATTTCACACACCATGGTAGAGTATGCAAGCCTCCCTTTCGGGTCATGACGTCCGTGTCACTCTTCGTAGCGGCTCCAGCCCCGTTCAGAAATACCAATATACGCTGCAGCCACAATCCTCCGCTTCAAAGTGTCGAGTAACGTGATGTAATTTCAGCTGAATAAGATTCCGACGCAGGGACACCAAGACGTTGTATTAATGCCTGATGGACTGATGTTGATCGTTGAAAACGAGAAAACATTCACGGTGTACAGGGGTGGATACTTTTTTTTTGCGATTGAACGAGTGATGGAGGATACTCGTATTGCGTGCAGTCACCCGACTCAACGTGTCTGTTTAATTTCCGGAGGATGAGAATTTTTTCCCCGGGTAAAATATAGCCGGCAGTGCATTAGCGAATTGCAACGGTGAAGCAAAAGTTGAGCTATGCGGCATACATCTTTCCGTACAAGAATGCAGTCGCGAAAATATATAATAAAAAGCGTCCGGAGCACATCGCCACCTTTGGCCACAGAATAGAAAATTTGCATTTCTGTAAGAGCCCGAGTGCCTGCGTCAGTGGAACTCGGAGTACAATGGACGCCAAAAAGTGTCCGCGAAATGGAATTCATAATACGAAGATGGCTTCTCACCGCTCTTCTCCACAAAAGGATACTACGAACGTTGCTAGGCATAAAGGCATACTATAGCTTGAGAACGATATGACGGCATCGCACGACCGCTACTCAGTCTACGTATATGCACCTACGTGGATATGGGACCACGGAATTTGTCGTGGCAATGGCCTGCAACTCGACTGTGGTAGCTAGTGCGAATAAGGCGATTCTACTTCCTGTGCAAACGTACGCGTCATTGATGTATGCCTACGTAACCAGGGTGTGAGTGTATGTTATACGGCGCAGTGTTGCGCGGGGGAAATTGAAATATGCAAACAACACTGCAGTCGCGGCGCCACCTCGCTAGTGTCTCGTTCTGGATATATTCCTTCGCTGAATTTTTCCGCAACTCAAACTACCAAGGGTGACTGTGGTTGGAAACGGAGGTGAATTTTTCAGAGGACTTACCGGAACCATGATGTGCTACGTTGGACTCGAGAGTTGGGACCTTTGGGACGATTTTGCAGACTCATTTTTGCTTAACAGCACCCTGATAGAATCACTTACGTAGTGGGAAATAGTAGAGAACGCACGAAAGCGTCTATTTTTCATGCCAAGCAAGCATTACTCTGATAACAGTACCTGTTCTTTGCATGTCGTAAAGTCCAGTCTCCAATGGCAGGTTTCACAGTGCTCAAGCGAAGTAATTTTATGGGAAATAGGGGAAAGTTTTGTAAGAATACGGGGGTATGAGGGTTCCAATATTTTTTTATTGTACTGACCAAATAGAGCGAAATTAGATACATACTAGGGTGTCCGTTATTTTGGTCGTTTTGGAATTTTTTCGACTGCACCACAAAAATATGATTGTATCAGAGAAAAAAAAACCTGCGATTAGAAAAATTTTCGGATAATATAAAGACGTGCCGGGCGGTGATTGAAATTTTGAATTAAAAATAGATTATAATTTTTAATATTCTTTAATTTTTTTTCAGAAGCTAAAAGGAAAAATTAATTTAATGCTTGAGAACAATGATTATATTTCCAATTGAACGTAGGAACAAAATAATTTTGGCTGAGCGCACGTATTCCGTGAATGACAACACTCAATTAAGCCGTAAAAATTATGGTTCTGTAAAATATAAGAGAGTTTTGAAATTCGACATGTAGTTTTTTCGTTCCTCAGTTAAGTTGGAAGTATAAATATTGATCTGAAGCATCAAATTGATTCTTCCAGTCCATTTTAATTTATGAAAGAAAAGTGAGTTACTGATAAAAATATGGGGAGTTTTACGGGGAAATTGACTGCTTTAGAGTACAATTAAGGAAAACCTTCAGTTTGAGAGTGTTTGTAGAAGAAGGAAAAAAATAGTTTACTTTTACGGAAGACGAGGAATCACTGTGCAGCCTGCAACGGCACGGAATAACTTATTTAAAAACAAATCTGATCTGAACGTTGTAATGTTTAAAAAAACGTGTCCTAGCCCAGATATTAAATCCCTTGTAGCATCCCGACTCAAGGTATATTGCAGTGAGGTTAGGCGTCGGCTGGATGTTTCCATCAATACAGCAGCGTCGATAATCAAATGACAAACGTGTGACGCTCTGCAGCCGTGGACTCGTCGGCGTATAGGAGTAAATCGGAGCGAGGTAGGTTAAGCCGACGGAAAAGCGACGGAGGAGAACGGGAAGGACAACGACCAGCGACGTTGAAAAGAGGGAGAGATCTCGTTGTATCGATCGCCATCGTAAAATCCGTTTTATGACTTGGACGCTGTCCAGTGACTGGTGTATTAGCCGTCGCATTGCCTCGCAAATAAAACGGTCTCCCCCTCCCCTTCTCAACCCCCTCAACGCAGCATCACTTCGATGCTCCGTTCGTTTGTCCATCCGTCTGTACGTACCTCCGTGCCGCCCGCATCAACTCTCTCTCGTCGGCGACGGGAAGTTTATAGGCAAAAACCCTTACGAGCCTCCCGTCCCATCGGGCACCCCTCACTACCAAGTATTCTTATACGTCCTCCATCCTCCACTTTATACCCATCGCCGTCCTCTTCGTCCCTCCACCCTCCACCCTCCACCTTCCACCCCTATCTTCGCCCCGCCAACTGCACGGAGAAGAATTACTTTTATAATAGGATTCGAGCCAACCAAGAGTTACGACGATACGACACTGCAATATCGCGTGCAATATCTATTGTTTCGACAGATACGTACGTGGGCACACCGTTTCCCTCAGTTCATCCTTCTCCAGCTCTGGATCTGGCAAGCTTTGGTTATCCCCCGCAGGGATATCGCGTCCTGCGTGTTTCTCTCGCTATTTTTGAAAATTACCGTTTCTTTAGCCCAGAAAATTATCCGTGCCCGTCTTCTCGGCTCGCCGAAACTACACCGTGTTCGGGCCGATCGCGTGCACGGAGAGATTGGGCCTCCGCCTTCGACCGAGCGGGTCCGACTCCTCCTCGGGTGTCCCGGGGGCAGCTATCGTCGGCGGGATCGCCTTATCAATCACCGGCCACCGTCGAGGCCCACGGGCTCGCTACTCCCGCGTTAATGTTCTCTCGTTTAGTTTCACCGCTTATCTTCCTCAGGGACTGTTTCGAAAATTTATAATATTCTCCCGGACTTATCTAGTGTCGGGCGCGCCGAGGTTTCGGGGGCAAAATTGCGGGGGTTCAAGAAAGGGGACTTTTAAGTCTGGAGTAAGCGGCGGCGGCGGCGGATGCAAGCGTGCTGTGCCGTGCTTCGCTATCTCGCGGGACGGTCACGCTTCCTTCTTATCACTGAAGGTTGAAGGGCGAGCCCCTAACTTCTCTGGAGCGTCTCGAAGCTGTGGGAGAAACAGGGGGGAAAAAAGAAAAAAAGAATACCACCGTGTATCGACTTATACTTTCAACGACCCAAACGACCTGTAAACACGTACAGCCGACGATGAGACTGGATGCAAACTCATCAGAGATTAGCATCGGTCTTATACCTCACTCGTTTTCTCATCTTCTTTCCCGTTTTATCAAGATCGAAAACCGATACTTTTTAGACATTTTTCTTTGCTTTCGTTGCTTCTTATTCAGGACTCGACTGCAGGTTGGTCTTTGATTCCGATATACTCACTCGCGAAATTCGGAAATCACACACCCCTTTGAACGTATTTGCCATTGTTCACGCCGACAATACGAAAATTTTTAGGTACGGTGAGTGTACCTTGGTTTAGCCTGATGTTGCGGATATCGCGTGAAGGAAGAGCGGGAAATTTATAGCCGAATCAAAGTATGAGCCCGAAATAAACGGGGCATTGAGTGTCGATAAAAGTGACAAGGAATTGATCGAGTTCTACAGGTAGACAAAATGGGGTAAAACTATACCTGCATTTGTCATAGTTCGTGCAAATCACTACCCAATCCACTAGTTATTAACTTATTATTTATAGTAGGTATGATAAAAATGTCGCTGGTACCTACCTAGCAGTGATCGATTCGGCTTTCCTTTAGACACGTCGCAGGGTGAAACCGAAGGTCAGATTGAATTGGTTTCGTGGATTTTTTTATATTGCAAGGAAAAGAAGAAAAAGAACAACCGACGTCAACAAATTTGTCACGTTATCGTGTATTTGACCCACGCCATTCGTGTCGCGTGAGATCCTGGATAGGATTTTCCTCCTCCCTGATCTACACGCATTGCATTCAGGCTCAGGTGAGTCGATCGCACGCTTCGCAGGAGGTCGCTGTACGTGTATCAAAATTTATAAAAGACTTTCAGGGCTCGCCGAATGCGGTCGTCGCGTCAGATAATATTAAACACCTACCTGCCAGGCGGCAGGGACCTCGAGTTAATTCGGCACCGCAAGTGTCGCACGCAAATCTACTCTTGTCACGCCTTGAATAAAAAATATATCCAAGTCAGTCCCTGTTTGGACAGGTTGGATTTACCGGGAGATTTGGACAGGAAAGTTTCGAGCCGTCCTTTTAAAAGTTTAATTCCGCTTTATAGTAGAGTGAAACTGCACCTGCAGATAAGGGGAGAACTCTTCGTGTAATTTATTGTCCCTGGGTTACACGGGTAGGTAAATTCACTTCAAACTCGTTGCCGTTATCACTTTATATCAATATTCTCGTCCTGGGTTGAAAAAACTTTTTCACCCCAATCCAAACGTGCCATAAACCTTAAATACGTTTACAATGGCCTTCGATTCGCGAAATATTGATATTCGACGACTGTATTTTTGTGGAACCGATACTCTAAGGATCCCCTAAAGTTCGCACAGCCGCCTATCCCTTCGCTATATGGATTCACTAAGCTAGAAATAAATGTTGGATGTCGAGTTGTTACGAAACTGTGTCAGGATCGATGAAACGAACCATCTGTTTGGTATTCGTAACTCTTCAACAGCATATTTGCAGTGCTTTTTCACCCCAGTTGTCATATTTTATTCCCTCCCCCTCCTCTCGCCGCTCTGTTTTTCTTTACTCGGACTTCACACTGAAAATTTTTGTGTGGTACTATTTTTCTCCACAAAATCTACGCCAAAATTTGCGAGTACTAAATTCATGTGGTTGCAGAAATTCGCATCATGCTCACAGTCTACGACGCATGCAATACTATGTCACGAAAATTTATCATGCAGGCACTGTTGCCAGAGGTTTCCGGTCGATTTCAATCGGTACCTGCACGTCTGAACCGACCAGAAACCTTATGACGTCGTTAAGGTTAGAGCAATGATAATTAACCTCTGAATCTAAGCGGGAGCCAGAGTCTGACCATTATCGGCTGTATTCACTGCGGTCGTTCGAACGCTTCATCCTTGTTCCACTTACGCGCAGCCTCGTCGTCTTCAAGATTTATTTAAAGGGCTCACCTATATCTGATCGCCATTTGGTTATCTTGCCGCAACAAGACGAATGATCCTTGGCACGCGCGCATCTCTTTCACGTGGCTTCGCAGTCGGAGTTGAACTTGGAAAACGATCCTGTCGTTAGCGGTTGATCACATGCACTTTGAAGACTTCATTCCGCTTACACTTCCCTTTTATTTGGGAGTAAATTTTACTTGGCATTGAACCCAATTTTTTCCTCCATACAACACAAGTAATTTTCAGTTCTGTAATTTCGGATGCCTTGACTTTTCGCTGCTCCCCGATGTGATTTGAACAGTATAATTAGTTAAGCTGTTTATCGAATTTCCGGCGAGTTTCATAATTAAAATAGAGAAAAGAGTAAAAATGTTCGTGTCTTCTCTTTGCTTCCACACAGTTCAGCGTAGAATCTTTACACTGATGAGCTTGAATTTATTTTTCCAACGAGTTTCCAGACAAAAGTGTACTTCCCGCATGTATGTTCCTGCATGCAGAGTTTCTATTAGTTTTTTTTTTTTTTTTCTTAGTTTCTTCTTCAAGATTCCCAGACGGCACTTGGGCGACTTTTAACAACAGCCAATTCACCGTGTAGTTATCGATGAAATTACCGAGGGTTTCAAAAATGTGTCGTTGTAATCGTGCAGAAGCGCGTCCTGTGCGCGATGCAACTCTGGTGCTTGTGCGAGCAATTAAAGCTTCATGCATAATAATGTCAAAACCACAGCAGCTATTACTATTTATTTTTCGAAATTCAAGTCAAAAATATTGTTATGTATTTGTTGCACAGAAATGGCGTACGTGCCATATGACGCGAGTTAAACACCGAGGAATGATTTGAAGCGTGATATTAATTTTGTAGGAATAAGGCTCGTCTATAAAAATATCTGGAGGTCAAGTAGTAGGCTTCTGATAAAAGAGTAGCCACACTAATCAAAATTCAATACAGATCCAATTAAGTTAGAAAATAGAATTTCAGTCCTCAGCTGTTTGCAATCCTATAAGTGCAGAAACTCTGATACTTTGCGATAATAGCACATGTGACGAATTTGTTTATTTAGCTTACTTTTCACACATGTCTATAGTTCTTGGTACTGCCAATCCATTGTACAGATTGACCGAAGTGGAAGGACGTACTTTTCATGTAGTAAATTGCAAAAGTGGTCAGCTAACTATTTAAATATAAAAATAATGCAGCGGATTTTACTTATCATCTTTCCGTTGAATCTATGTTTTATCCGTCATTGTGGATCATTGACAGCACTTCTTTTGTAATATTTAAATAAATGTGATTTATTGAATGGATGAATCATATATTCACAGCGGTTCTTGTGTGTTATTACAGGGTGCGCTTTCCTGACCTACTACAGCCGAGACAGCGCGATCAGCGCCCAGGACGCTCTACATGAAAAGCGGACTTTACCAGGGGTGAGTTTTTTATTTCTCAATTTGCTTCATTCTGTGGTCCAAAGTGACCCAATTGAAGGCATTATACCGAGTAGCTTTACTGCAGTTCAAAGTACCCATCGGCAGTATCAATGAAAGTTACAACACAATTATTGGAAAAACAACATTTTTCCAATCATAAGAAGGAACGCTGGTCTATATTTACAAAGTCACTAGCGCGTATACTGATTCTGTGGTTATTATTTTACAACAATAACAAAAATGATGGCACAAGCTTGACGATTGTTTGAAGTGTAAAGTCAGGGCAAAACATACATTCTTGGCATTTTTTTTACATCTGGGTAATAAGCCTCACGTGGTATTTTGAACACTGTTTGATCTATTCTTGTATAAAAATTCGGTCGAAATACAATGTTATAACTTTTTTCCGTGTCTTAAACTTCAACAGTCATTAAAAAAGCTGACATATTAGGGATTCCTTAAAACAATATTTCGAATCGCCATTCAAAAACTCGCAAGATATGCTTAGTCCGATAACATTCAGCAGCTCGTATAACTTTAGTTGAAAATGGGTAGCTACTCACACAATGCGATGCTTCCGCAATACGTAAATACAACGGCAGTGTAGACAAAGTCCAGAAGCTTAGCACAGCATCATTCCTCGTCTGAAGCTATAAGCGTCTAATTTTATTGAATCTCGCCGCTGCAATTTTGCACGTAAACCGAGGCAGTGTACACGTCTAGTGTGCTAATCTCTTGCTTAATATTTACTAGAAACGCGACGAGCCCCACGTAGTCGGTGTTTAGCCCCAACAGGATGCAATGCATCATTGGATAACTACCGCTGGAACTGCCGTGTCTCTCTTCCCACTTTTAGTGTTAAGGGTTGACGATACAATCGGAATGTATTTCTTTTTACTGACACAATACCGCGGACTTTGATTCTATCGAGGAATGTCATCGACCATGACTTACGTTATGGCGAATGAAATAAAACACAATCATAAAACAAGAGGTTTATCACACCTTGCGATATTACTGTGAATTCTGAAAGATCCGTATATCCTGTCAACTTTATGTATTCCTTGGATATAGTATAGATATCAGAAACCTGTCGCTGAGCAGAAGTCTGCTCATTTCTCTATGAAGAAGAAAGTTCATTCTAGTTTAGTGAAGCTCGTATGTCTTTATTCTTTATTGAACATCTAAGGCTGTTTTTCATCCAAAGAAATTGAAATCCCGATAGCCAGTAACAAATTTTTATAGAATTTTCATCGGGCTAAAAATATTCACTCAGCACTCTGACATCGTTCCCAATTTGCATGCCAGGTTGCGGCATACGTTGGCGTGCCATTCGCATCATGGTCCTGGCACTTCCAGCCCTGCACTTCCAGGACTTTCCGTAGGCAGGAACGGGAGTTGCAGTTACGTTTCGTTAATCTATTCCCGAAACAACAGCGAAGCGGTCTTGGCACTGTTGCCAGAGGAAATCGTTTTAAATGTTATGTTGAGAGACGGGGTGGAGGCCTCGCTTAGAGTTATGACTTTATGAAGATAGATACACGCACGAGCCTCAGGCGTCGACCTGGGAAGGAAATAAATTACTCTGGAAAAATTAACAAATTAATTGTGAACTGTCTCGAGATTTTGTCTCGTGAATTTTTCAACACTTTTCAGTTATTTGCTCGTTCAGATTTGTTCAACTTTCGCGAACTGGTTAGCGTTTTTCAGTTTTTGCAGCCGCGCTATATTTTTTTTTATTTTTCATTCGTGATACAATACGCCTCGTTTAACGAACGTGAAATACTGAATGCCGCATTGTTCTGCTCCGTTGATTGAAAGTTTGTTAAAACAAGAAAAGCTGTTCGGCAACACAATTTACAATGCGCGTGATTCGAAAGTATTTTATGCGAAAAATTCCCCAACGCGAACCACATGGTATAGAAAATGGAGAATATAACTTTCAGTCGATGTTGGCCTGCGAAGCGCAGCGCGGGAGCAACGGGTACGTTATGTAAAAATGCACTCTGCGAGCAATTGAATCAAATGGATAGTTACGGCGTCGGTGAAAAACATCTGGAAGCTCTTTTGGTCCGAAAAGCAGACGCCTCTGGTTAGAACCAAGTCTGCATAATTCAACGTAGCACCGATTATTCAGAAGCGCATAAAGCTATTGCATAGCTCAGGTGGTGCCAATTTTTCCGACAAAATTTGGTTAAACAACTTGAATTCGCGCAAGCAATGCTTTTTACAAATGTAATTTTTTGCATCAGGTTTATGCCAGCAATAATTCAGCCATAATATATTCATATTCAGGTAAAATTCAACGGATGATTACGTTTTATATTTGAAATTACAATTTCTGCTGAGCTGGCTTTCCAATCACCGCTTATTAGTCGCAGAAAATGGATACATAATTGAACGACGTCACAGTTTCTCTTTGCAGTGGAATGCTTCGAAAAACGCTTTGTCTCTTAAGTAGGAGCCGAGTTGAGTACCGCCGTTAATCTGATTCAGTTCTAAAGTTCTTGTCCAATCTGTCAAGCTCTGCTAAACGTTTGTGAGCATGTTTCGATATCGTGATTTTGGAATAACCTAACTCACCTGGTTTGTGATTTAACGAAGCATAAACGGGCCTGTGATTTACTTGGGCGCTTGACTAACGAACGCTAAACCTCCTTTGAAACTGAGCGATAGAACCTGGTCTAAAAGCATCGTGCAGGCAGAGCTTCTATACTTAGCTTTCGATTGTTATAAGTTTTTGGTTACGTCAGTGTGCATGACCCCGGTGAAAGAAAGAGTGTTGAGCGTGAAGAATGGCAAAACAGTGCTGAAGCCTGAGAGCAACGAATTGCTTCCGCTTCCGGTTGGCGAAAGTCGTTCTGAAAAATCGATCTTGCCACTCAGTTTTTAAGCTCAACTACAATACATCATTTCTGCAGCAATGACAACGCTTAGACATCGATTTTCACCCTCCTTTATATCGTTCCCAGTTCAAAATCGATGCGGATTGTTTACACTGTCAAAAATAATTTTTCCAACAATAAATGGTAATTTTTTCTGATATTGGAATCAGAGTTGTTTTTCTGTTTCGGATTCAACAATATGTCGATTCTCTTGAAATACTGTGTGAATTTGCAATTGAATTAGTGTCTCACAGATATCGAAATATTCAAAGATTTTCAATTCAATGTCTTTAGTACCCTATCCAAGTGAAAAAAAAATTTCCTAGGTTTTCCATAACAATGAAGACAGCGTGATGACAACTATTGCAGCGTATTACTCGATACAAGGTGACCATAAATTTTTGACGAAAGGGACTCGCGGATTTTCAGATTATGCAGTGTGCAGTTGTTGGAAGGAAAAAGCTGCGATCATTATTTCAAACATGTCTGAGAGATTCTTTCGCAGATTAAAACCCCGCATTCCCGTTTGTCGCCAGAGTGAGGGATTGCACAGGTTGGAAATGCATACACGTCTCACGTAACCGCGGTAAATATGTATCTTTGAATCTGACAGTTGAAACGGTGATATAGGACGTGTTTCGGTAAAGAAACGAACGGCGAGACGTATTTCACCGGCGTTAATCCATGCATGAGGGAATAATTCCTGCAAGTGTAAAATGCGGCCGATAGCCGCCCCGAGAAATGCGAAAAGAAACGGACGCGCGGAGATCTCCCCTTCAGGTTGATATCGTCGAGTACAGGGCTTCGATCCGTCGCCGCCATCTCGAATTCTCGGCATTCTTTACTAACGAATTTTTTGCACCTTCTTCGTGCACCTGCGACTCACCTTCGTCACGTCGTTCGCGACCCCGTCGGATGTTTTGACGTTCATTTTGCAGCTGCTCAATTTTCCCGGGTTTCATGATTTACCGATGACGTACCCTGAATACACGCGTTACGTGAACGAGTATTTCTGGATTTATTATATACGTACAATGCCAAGTTTCCTGGAAAATTTTCCCCTGATTAAATTCGGTTTTGCCCTATTTGTTTCCTGAAGACACTCAAATTGTTCTATTTCAGTCACTAAATTAAAGACGAATCATTATTGAAATTCAATCTTGAATTTATGATACAGGGATGGAAATTTTAGTGTAAGAGAAAGATTTTGTTCGGGACTACAGTAGCATATACTCAGCTTGTGCGTAAGTTAAATACAGCGTCATGACTATTATATAATTACTAATTTCGATGAGGTATGCAATAGATTTGTATCCTATAAATTTTCGACTCTGACGAAATTTGAAACAGCTCTTTCACATACAGAATTTCAACTCATCTATTCACGATGGCTTACTCAAGATTCTCTGAGGGACTAATTGTTCTTGAATTAAATTCTTCTGCCTAGTTTTACATTTTTTTTTTTCAAGAACTGAACTACAATACAGATGAAACAAGAAAAGTTCAAGGCATTTTTTGAATCGTCTGTCAGCATCTCAGGTGCCGTTTCTCAAAATTTAAGGATATTAACAAAACATAATTCTCGACTGCAGGTAATATCAGTCTAGTTTGCTTACGCAGCAAAACTCAGCGCGATGATTTACAACATCTGCGGTACACACACATATACATATATACACGCCCAGTGTAGCTAATCAAACCTAATTATGTAAATAGCCATAAATTTAGTTCGCTTATATACATGTATACAGGAGCGAGCAGTAAACAGGGGCGTTTTTCAATTTTGGTTACGAAATGAGCATTGAGTAACGCCGACTCCTGAATAAATTTAAACATCACCAAATCGCAGTAGCCTGGTATAAAGTCTCTTCCTCTTCCATTCCAAACTTATTCCCCGATTGAGGAAGAGGATCGTAGAGTGGAAGATTCGAGAGCAGTCGATTTTTCGACGTCCATCCACCTCTTCGAGGGCGGCAGCTCCCCTCCCTCCACCTTTTTACCGCAGACTTGGGATATTTTCACGTTGATAAACTGTCTACTTTGATCTTGCCTTTTTACCCTTTTTTTCTTAATTATCCACTCTTCAAGTACTCTGCTAATCAATTTTTTCTCCAGTATCCGCAATTACACCGGCGTCGTCTTTCATCAGAAGAGTTGACGAGGGATCAAGTTGCGATTCATTATCAAGAGTTCGATAATATGCTTTTTCAACCGGATCAACATCCACAACATATATATATATATAAGTGATTTTTTAATCGACCAGAAAATATCCTTCCATAAAAGTTCTGTCGTTTTACCTGAACATAGTTTAGTGATGCGAATGAATGTGAGTTTGCTATTATAAAGGTTGGAGAAGGAGTGAGGGGGGGGGGGGGGAGGGTCATAATTTAACCGTATGTAAATATATAAATCAATCGTCGATGCAAAAGAGAAAAGAAAAAAAAAAGAAATTGTAACCATCTCTCCTCGCAAACGTGGTAATTCGATCGGATCAGCTTATGGGTGAAGGGGGAGTGTGAAAAAATTGATCCATTTTCTCCACCACACGTGAAATTCTGATAAACCGCAGGAACATCTGGCGATCTGTTAATGTTAGGCTTCAGTCGGCTACGCTAGACTAACACCAGCGACCAACACAGGAACGATATCTCCGGGCGGAGGCTTGGCAGACGCGGCAAGGTAAATAAACAGGAATTAAATATGGAAAGCTCTATACGCGAAGTAACGGCTTAAGCCGCGGTCGAAACCTCCGAAATTTTGAACCGGACCTCGCGACCTACACGGAATCATTTTAGAACCGAATTTCCACAGTAACGCAACTGAGCGATGCGAAAGCAATTCAATTTTCTGGAGATTGAAGCCGCTCTTGGGATTAGGTTATAAAAATCATTCACCGTGTAACAAAAGGCCGTGAGATTTTCACGGCTAATTTTAGACTTTAGATACATACAACGTGGGAGGATAACGCGAGGCGGTCATCCCCGAAATTCATCACATCCGATGTGAGTAAACTACTTAATCGCGTGATCGCTCGTCGGTTCTTATCGCGATGTCGGATCCACCTAAGATCCACGCTGGTCTGATACAGCATTCACCTGGTTAATGATATGCAGCGGCGTGGAAGCCAAAAATTCTTACGTGCCGCATAGAATACTCGGACAGACCAAGAATTCAAGACCCAGGCTGACTCGAGTTGGTGAATTGGGGGACGCCGAGTGGCTTAAAGGTTTGGATAAATTACTCAATCGCGTGGGTGTCTCCGTGGGACTAAAAAATCCAGTTGTTCGTGACAAGGGTATCTGTATCTGCCCATCTCCACCGCCCTCTTATTCGTTCACGTGTACCTTCCTTTCCCCCCTCCCGGCTGATATTAAGGGAATTTATGGGTGTTGTCCAAATTTCAATTGCGGTTTGGGACGTGAGGCCGCTGGGTCGCGTGAATTTGACGATTACAGGAGGAACCTGCCCCTCAGTTATTAATTAAGGCTCGACTTCTTAGCCACCCCACAGCAGCTCGATTCGACGAGGCGTTACGTTCTATTCCGAAGAATATTAACGACGCTGCATAGCCTTAACGGTTCAACGCTAGAACTATAAATAATCCAAGAGAATGCGGCCGCTGCTTCGCAGTCTTTCTGCGTAAGTATAATCAATATCCTTTGTCGCAACAGATACGAGCGGAGCGTTGAGACGATTTCTTTCTATCTTTACTTTTTTTTTTTATCACGATGACACGACGAGGTTGGGATGTGGTGATTGTCGCACTTTTTTTATGCCCGCTTTTCGCTGACGATGAGTATACTCATTTTGTATTCGCATTTTATGCCCTTGCTTTAAACTAGGCTCTTCAGACTTTCATCTTTTTTTTTCTTACCTACGTATATTCACAATGTCAAAATACAGTATACACTTGAGACGTCCGTAGTTGAGAGGACTGTATAATCGGCACAAATTTATGCGGCGAAGTAAAGAAATGACTTATTTATAAATTGATGTATATATACAGACAATCTTAGCTCTGTGCTCCAGGCGAAATACGTCACAGTGTACATCGCCTACGAGTATCTAGCCTGAATACTGAATTTACGTAACATATCTATTTGTGTAAGCTGGAACGCTGGTTTTTTTCTTCTCTTTGCTATCCCTCACACAGTAATCGTTCAATGGGATGTTTGATAATTTACTAGAAGCCTAGGAATAGCGTTTAGTGGGAGAATAAGATATTCAGGGAAGGTCGACGAAGGGAGGGTTGAAATTCCGAATTTGAAAAATTCTGAAACCGCCAAGTTCCGAATTTTTTGTGGCGAAACTCGAAGCAAAGAAATCAAACTTTGACGAGACATCAAAGTTTCGAAGTGCAAAGTTCAGAAAAGACGAAATTCCAAAAGGTTAAAATGCCGAATTATTTCCATTTCCAGAATTTTACTCTATCGAAACTTTATTTTTCGGAATTTTGGGCTTTACCTTCAGGAAGTTAGCTCTACAATAACTTGCATTTTCGGTATCTTGCATTTCGAAACTTTGTTGTTTCGTAAAAGTTTGATTTCTTTACTTCAAGTTTCATCATCAAATAATTCGGAATTAGGGATTTTCTGAACTTTTCAAATTCGGAACTTCATCCTCCCCCATTTATGATTACAGTCAGCTGACGATGAAATGACCTAATCTGCCTAATTGTGCGAGTTTCAAATTTTCGGTTTCCATTAACCTGGTTTGATCGAATATTATTTTCATACGGTATAAACTAGTAACGACCACTGGTGAAAGGTGATAAAATTCGATTCTCACTATCAACGTTCCACTCACCATCTCTAAGAAATTTGTCACAATTTTTCATAACAACCTTTTTCCTGATACCGGATACATTTTCCCGATCCGCGAAACATTTCCTTCCCCCGAATTGTCAAGCATTGCTTTCGCCTCTGCAATTCACTATACAAAAACTAAAAAAAACCAGGATTCGCGAAAACACTCTGCTCCTCAGTATATAACAACATTCATAACCGTGCGGAGGATCAGCGGATTGATTTCGCGCAGAAATAGAACGGACCGAATATGTTCTATCGGTACCTAGGTGAGGTAGGCAGGGAACGACGGGGTTGGGGGATCCTTATCGCCTCGCGTCCGGGTGGCATTATACAGACGTGGCTCTGCTTGGATAATAACGTACGCAGTGCGGGGCGAGGGGTGGAGGCGGCGGGCGTCGCGGCGCGGCCAGAGGCGTGCAGGCGGCGACGCCTGAGTGACCGAGCTCGCTCTCCTCCTGTTCTCCGCTTTCCTCCCTCAGCTCCCTCCCGCAGCCTCGCCGTGCTTTCGCCCGTCGCCGATAGACGCAGTCAGAGGGCTCCGTGTCCGCTCGCACCCCTCGCGACGCCCCGCGTCGCGGCGCCGCACCGATCAGCCCCGAGCCCCGACGAGTATCTCCGAACAAGTGCCTCCACCCTCGTGCGCGCCTCGTGGACTCGCGGGCGGCAGCTTCCTTCCACCGTTTCCAACGCTTCCAACGCTTTCCACCGGCTCTCCTCCTCCGCCGCCGCCGCCGCCGCCACCGCCGTGGAGAAAATCCTGGCTTGACTCTGGGCTGCGTCGCAGTTTCGCGCCGCCCTTTCTGCCCTTACGCGGCGTTGTCCTTTCGTCGTTAAATCACGAGCTTGCGCGCCCCGCGACTCGCATACTGTGGCATCGCATCTCGCCGCATCCTCCGACGACTGCATATCACTTTCCATTCGCGGCGGCTTTCCTCTACGATACCGCCGGCTTTCACCTACGTACAACTCTTTCTATGTGACAAGAATTTGGCGTCGAGAGGAATTTTGCGCGGGAAAAATTAACCGCCTATGACAACGTGCTGGGTGTCGTACTTGAGCTGATTTTACAAGACAAGGAAGAATTTGGAACAGTATTTTTCTTCTTCTGTTCTACCTAATTCGTGACCTTTCGTCGTTGTTTTGGAAAGTTGTCGGACTGCGGTATTTGTATTTTGCTGAACAGCTCGTCACGTGTCGCGTGTGTCGTAGTGCGGGTGTGTGTTTTTCTCCGTGTTCCTTGTGCTGTGCGAATCAAAAGGGGTCAAATTTCTTGGCATGTAAATACGTCCGTGTACTTGAGAGTGGCTAAAAAAAGGTTTCACGCTCGTGAATGCTTACTTTGTAAATATAGCCTAAAAAATCATTTTCCACATCTTTCTCTTCTCTTTCCTCTTTTTTTTCACCCAAAAAATGAGTATTATGTGAATGAAATCACTCGCTGCAACCACGGTAGGCGTACGTCAATATTAAATTGGTAGTGCTATAGGGTGCCGCCAGCTGTTGACCACTCGCGATAAAAATTTCATCAACAGTGATCGTCAAAGTAGTGAGATGAAAGTGTCGAAACAGTCACCGGTGGTTCGATCGCTTCAGAGTTAACAATATCTCAATCGGTGCGGAGAAGTCTAGTCGGGAGGAAACGCGTGTTTCTAACAATTTTCAACCTTACGAGCGCGAGGTGAACTTGCGCAGAAGCGTACAGCTGATAGCTGCGCAATAAAAGCCACGCTCAATTCAAAGCGCAGTGAGAAAGTGTAACGAGGAACGTGCAGCACGTGGCGTCGCGTTAAATTCAGTACATACACGTACCTGAATTATAGAGTCTCGAGCTCTAATTAACGTTGATCAAATGTTCCTAGTCGATCCGTATTCGTGATACATCGTCAAGTCGTTGCGCTAAATTAATTTTGACTAAAGAAAAAGCTATTATTGATTGTCATTGAGAAGTCGTGCCTTGTGTTTACGAAGCTGTTTTAACTACACGTGAAGCTATAAGAGAGCAGAGTGGAATTTATTAAGTGAATTGTCAATATTGTGATCAAGAAATAATAACATACGCCAGGAGGGGAAAAGGTCATCATGGTTGACTTCATTACTTATCCGGAAATCTCGTACCTTTACGGCGATCTTATGGTAAGAGCAGATTACACCTGCTGATTTTACATCTATTGTTCTTTTGGATTAAGTTTTTCTCTCGAAAACTACAGAATTTATTCAACGGTGTTTTATTAGTTATTAGAAATAGTATCGACGCTTGCCAAACTAGGCAAGGGTGCAACTGAACGATTTTGTATAGATTCGGAAAGAATTTCTCGTTTAATTAAAATTCAGTGTAACTTGGTTTCACGAGTTGCGTGATTGAATATAACGCCATCGCCGTTTGTGCCCTGTTTTCGATCCATGTCGGAGATGCTGAATATCGAATCTAAATAAAATTTAAAAATAGATGGTTTTTACTCACTTCGTTTGTGAGGGTTAACGTCGATTACTTCACAGCCAGCTGTTACTTTTTCTTTTCTACATTTAGCCTCGATGTCGAATTCTACTTGATTAACTTACTTTGATTTTGATAGCATGCTTAGCTCGGAGTGTCAAAGTCAAATTTATTTCAAGATTTTGACTAAGGAAATTACGTTTCTCAGTTCCTGTCCAGCATACCGAGTTGCCCATTATTACTTTAAATAAAAAAATCGTTCTAGCAATAATTTTCATTAAGTAATTTCGATGGTTTTTAGAATAACTAAAATCATCGTTAAATCATCAAATCGATGTGACATAAATATGTAATAAATCATTGGCATAAATGTATCGAGATTCGTGAAATATTTGAGCCCGGTTCGATACAGTAATCTAGCACAATTAGAAGATTTCAATTTCAAACTTTGCGAATTTCATTAGTAATTGTTCTTAAAGTGAATCTGATAGCTGGAAGTTTGTGCAACGCTGCGTAAATTTACCTGAAGGTAATTATTTGATCCATTCTTGAGATGCGAATTTGAATCATCGTTGAACGAGTGATAACATCTGTAAGGATGTCGCAGTGGTTGATTTACGCGTGATAAATTTCGATTTAAAGAAAGGATGGAAAAAAGAAAAGCGAAGATTCGACTTCGAACAGAGTCTTTTAAACTTTTCAATCACCCCCGTGCTTCCTAATTCCCGTTTCGAAGCGTTTCCACGTCCATTCACGAGTTAATATCGCAGCTTCATTGGGTTGGCTTTAGTTGTGATTTGCATGACAATCATCTCGTCGTTCGAAGATTCGGGACGTTCTGCCGTTCGTCGTCCACTCTATACGCACTTGAGACGAGATTTCTGTTACGAGGGGTAAATTTAAGAGAACTAATTAAAATCGGACTAGATATCCCGACAGACCGCGAGTTCACCTTTCGCTGAGCGCTGGATCAAAGCGATGCTCGCCCAAAGCGCCCCTTTTGCTGTAACTTCCACAAAACTAACCCTCTCGGTATACCATCAGCCCTACAACCTAGCACGAACTATCAAAGCTCTGCAAGCTAATGCTGTTATCACCACCATTTGCAGAGCTACTGATCCAAAAGTGAAGTTTTGTTTTTCAGCAAAAATCATACGGTGAGATTGAACACGGAACTTTTGAACACAGAATTACTAAGCAAAAAGATAACCGAGAAACTTCATTTCAATTTCATATCTTACTGCATTTATGCCGATGACCACTCAAACGAATCAGATTTTAGGACAGTGCCGTTTCTTCATGCTCCGACCGAGAAGACGACGCGAAGAAAGCTTGTACGTATTTTCACGTTATTACCACGCTTTCGAGCACGACTCGTCGATGGCGAAGGGGAAATTGGAGAACCGAGAACCGTACCGTGTTTGCGAGTTGGAGAAAAGCACCGTGAAGGTAGAAAACAGAAATGCTAGAAGAAAATGTAACGGCTGCCAGTCAGAAGAACGGGGAACGGCGAACGGGCTGCGCCCCCAGTGGCTAGTCTAGCCAGAAACTTATTTCCTCTGTGCGAATGGCGGTGGGTTGGGCTGGCAGGCCAGAGCCTTAGTGGGTTGTAAAACGTTTTCGAGAAACAGGGGTGGAGTGAAAAAAGGAGGACATGAATTGCAGGCCAGGTGGTTTCGCCTTCGCAAGATTTAGACAACCTTCGCGGTTCGCAGCCGGTCTGCAGCTGCGGGCGAAGGTAATTTCTGGGTGTAATTCTCGGTGCCGATTGACCCGGAGTTTTGTCACTATTTCTGCAAACTGCAGCCTCGTCGATCCGGATGGACGCGCAAACAATCCCCCGCACAAATCACGCCCGTGTCAAGAAAGAGATAGGCCGGGTCTAAACTTCGCAATTAATTTCCGTGCAATTAGCGGAGGGGTTTTTCGAGGCGAAAATTAATCCTAGGGTCAGAGCTGGAGGGTGTGGCTCTGGACCAGGCAAAGAAGCACATTCGGGCGTCGCGACGCGTCGGGAGAAACGCGGCATGTACGAAAATCCATCCCTCACGCCTTCATCCTGCGCCTTTTATCTCCCCGCTTCTTTCAACGAATTAACCAGCTGCTCTCACCTTTTTTTTCCTTCCTATTCGGAATACATTTTTTGCCAACTTTGGCACGGACCCCGCGTTTGCTCTCGCTTCCTTCCTGCCTAGATATAGTTATAAAGACACGGCGATTAAAGCTGAGGGTGAAGCAATGAGCATTGCCTGAAATGGGGGAAAAATCACGTAGAAACACGTTCAGAAATGTCATTCTGAAGTAGTATAAAGGCTCTTCAAAAGGCACGCGAATGTAAGGAAAATTCGGCTGCTTTGGCTGCAACTATTTTTTCGAAAATCATGTATGGTATGGTGAGTAATAAAATGGCACGGCTATCTCAAATCTCTGAGATGCGATGAATCAGTAGCACGAAGCACCAGCTGGCGTACAAAATATGATGATACTCAAACTGTAGACGAAAAATTTTCGTTAGTTTTTGAAAGGCGGTAAGGAAAGAGGTGCCCCGTCGAGTCAGTGACCTCGATCGTCTTTCACGCCAGTGCCGGGCGCGTAAATATTTAGATTAGGAATATACAAAGAGGGCTCGGAAAGAAATAATTTAAATAAACGTCCCCCGCTCCCGCTGTCAGAATTCTCTGCATCTTCGTATTTCAAACTCCGCCAAACCGAGAGAGCGCAGAAACTGCCTCGTGACTGGCTCAACCAAGATTACACGTCCACCGTGTCTGAACTTTCGAGTGGTAATAGCCGATGATGGTTTATCATGCTTGCGGTGCTCGCTTGAAAAAACAGTGCAACATATGCGGTTGAAGCGTGGTTGTCGAATTTTCGAGTGTCGGCAGCAGCAACCAGCCAGCTCACCAGTCGAGATAGCCTCTCGCGTATTTTTGGTGGCGCACTTGAGATCGGGAATTTAACCATTACACACATTCCAACGAGTATTTTTAATCACTCATGTACCCGTGGCTATGAGAGGCTGTTTCGGATGGAAAAATAAAACTTGGAGGGAACATGTCGAAGTATCCATACGCTGCACTATTTCAGGAAATAGACACCGATTGACGACCGGGTTGTGGATCGATAGATTCGGTTCGTTGGAAAAATATATCTTCGTGATCTGTGAAACTTCTGGATAACAGAGTTGTAAACCATTTATCAGGCATCACGACCATCCTGCATCGGCATAACCATTCGCCGTATTTTAAATAAGAAAGCAAACACGAGGAGAAATCACGGACTGTATTTCATTTTATACTTTAATATCCTCGATACATTTCCTCCGCCTGTATATGGGTCATAATTTTAATTTCTCGCCAAACCCACGCGTATGGTTGGACAAATTAACACTCAACACACAGTTTAATGTCGGTCGAGATATTATCGCGAAGCTTTACACTCGCCGAATTCACCACCCGACAACTCTACCGGACTGAACAAAGCTTGTACGATCAGAATAATATCTCCCGGGTATACGAAAGTAGAAAAATACCAGGATAACGATGCCCCGATATATATTTTCCGATTGTAATGTAGTTGTTGAAATCGAACGATCGATTGTGTAAAATCAGAAATATACTTCCACTGAGCTGACGAAAGAATCGTAGTTTTCATTTTATTCACTTTATTGAAAGCTTTACTTGACTAAAAATACGAACGGTAAAATTGTATTTGCTGAACATCCGTTTGTCTTCGGTAGAAAATAAATTTAGTAAATGATTGTTATTGTATTCGAAAAATATTTTTTTCACTCTGACACTAGTGTACCCAATATTAACGTGTAAATTTCAAAATATTTCGAACGTTCTCCACAAAATATTTACTGTCCCATATTATTTCATGCTTACCCTTCTTCTGCATTTTACTCGAGGAGTCTGCGTTTCGATCTTCTATTGTCATTGATCACGAGAATAAGATCAGTTATTCAAGATTGAAACAACGACGTATAGTACAATAACTGAAACTTATAATTCGTTCGCTAAAATAAAATTGGTGCGAAAACATTTTTTAGAGTCACGGTAAAAGACTCGGTATTTTTCAGTTTCGCAGTATTGTTACATTGATTTTGTTGTTTTTGAAAAAACTTACGTCAACATTAGCCGGAGCTTCTCCTCGATGAGTGATGGGTATTCGTCTAAGGTGTGTCCATACAACCTCAGCTGTAACAAACACGCAGGAATACGTGAAGAGAAATACACCCGACGAGTGCGAGGTCTGGTGTGTGCGCCGCGTGACAGTGACAGACAATCCCACTGAAAATCCTTTCTGATTCGAGAGCATCTAGCGCTTCGATTGTTGCCCTTCCCTCCCTCCCTCCTGAATCCCCGGCACTTTAGCACCCCTGGCACACCCACCTGCCCACCACGCCGACCTACTTCAGCTTGACTGGATGGCTGCAGTAACTTTGAGCCTAAATCTCGTGAAATATTAATGTCCACTGGGTCTGAAGGGTGGTGTGGCAAAAATTCAGGCTCAACGACGTACGTGTGTTGAGCCCGGGGCCGCGGGCTCGCCGGGTCTTCTTCGCGGTTTTACCCGGCCGAGGTTCAGGGTGCCTGTAGAACTACGTACATGCGGGTATTTTTAACCCACGTTACGTTATAACAGAAGGTGTATTGTATCGCGGCGCCCTTTGCAAAAGTGGGCAGTCGACTGGCTCGGAACCCGTATACGCCGTGCGTTAACTGGAGCAGAAGCACAAAGCTTGTTTCGGCTTGATCCAGAGGGGTGGGGGGATCCAGGGGCCCAGGGGCCCTGTTTGGGGCGAGAAGATGGGATTACGGAAACTATCGCGTTTTCCCTCGTCGCTAGTTTCGGCTGCTTTGGGAGGACGCAGGTTGTGGTCGGGGGCAGAGTCTCCTTGTTGATTAAGCCCGCAATTTGCCTTCTTGACAACTGCACACCTTGCCCTGGTGGTACTTTCTTGGATGATACTCTGCGGGGATGAATTTGAACCCGGCCGTTCAGAGTTAACAGTCGGGTTGGAATAGTTCGTGCGAAGGTATATCCTGTAATGGCTGGAGTGCTGAAAACAAAAATGGGACCCGTCCAAAGTTGCTGCAGGCACTGCAGGTGAAATTATATAATTCTAAGGTGAGAGGGTTGAGCCGCGCGTGATTGCGAGGCTGAAATTATTTGATGCAGTAGTGTTATAACTTGATAAATTTGCAAAATGGAAAACTAGGGCAGAAACTTGAAAGTTTACGCTCGGCAAAGCCTCGCCGAGATAGTGGCAGCGGCATAATTTTAACAGAGGGGCTCTGATGAGCCAAGCTGGCCAACTCCGCTGCAGCACGAGCCTCGGCTGGAGCACGAGACACACCCTCAAAGACACTCTTGCTAATTTAACGATCCTCCGGCACTTTCCGCTCCCAGACTCGCGCTGATTCTCTTCGGTCTACGCTCGCGAGTGGATAATATCCCCAGAAGACGTAATACTCGTTTTTACAGACTCCGACGGCAGGCAGCCTAGCTGGGTACGGCAAAAACAACCCACGTTGACTCTGGGGAGTGACGAATCCACCCCCGTTTTGATGACGAAGATACTTTCCAGCAGTCCGGCCAGAGGCGACACTTTCTTCTTATTACACTCTGCACCCCAGCCGTGATCTGCAATTTATCATTGACTCAAGCTATCCAGATAATTACTGTAAAACCAAAAGTCTTGTTTACCGCAAATAGACATTCGGTCTCTATTTCAAATCCGGTAAAGTTACGTGAGTATTAAAACTTCAGCGCTATTCACCTTCGGACGTCAGCTTACTTATACGACGTTCAGGGTGCCCACACAACTGTGCAAAGATCCGCGTATGGTTGATCGCTATACCCACCGGCGTCAAACTCGGTGCACGCACCCTATACCTATGCGGACCTCGTTCCAACGTCGGTTTAATTTAGGACGCCATTCGTTTTGGGTTCGTACGTGGGGATTACAGGAACGGTGATGAGTTTCTCGAGGGTCACCGGCCAGCGGAAGAGTTGGAACTGGAAGCCTTTAGTGGGATGAAGTTAGCGGACGTCGAGAATTCGGACCGGAGCTGGGTCAGCGTCACCGGAGTGTATAATTGCCTTGATTGCCCGAGTCTAATCTGGTCCTCGTGTTCCCGTCGTGCCGTTCCAACGTGCGCCACGTACGCTCACCCCATCCGCCGAAGAGGACAACCCTTGACGAAGCGAACGAATCTACGGGCGAAGTAGCAAAGATCCGTGAAGAGCGAAGACAGAAGGAAAGAACCCACTTACCCATCGACATGGGGAGTTGCCTTTTGCTTCTCTTAACTAGGCTAATGCGGGACCCCGTATAACGAGACCATTCCCACTTTCCTTCCTCAAAGTCTTCAAACTCTTCATCATGGAAGTACTTTCACTTAGCCGAGGCATTCTCCGGGATTCTGGAATATCTTAACACCTATATAGTATCACAACATTTACGGTATAAAGCAAGTAAATTTTCATGAAAATTTTGCACAGTGAATTGTCGTGCCTAGCTAATGGAGTTCATTCAAAGTCTTGAATGTCTGATGAATGTGGGCGCAAATTAATTGCTCTTTTATAGGATCTATATATTCTTGGGGTAACTAAAAGTTATGTTACTAAATACAACCTGCTATGGTATGTGTATGATTTTCCAACTCGAAAAATCATTTTCCAAACATATTAACGTTGGCAATTATGTAATTACAGATAATCTTTATGAAAAAAATTTTCCCTCAGTTTTGAGAACAGTGTTATTCGTGTCAACATCCATGTTCGTTATTCATTATACATACAATCTTATGCAGCTGATTCTCACGCGTTATTTCGTAAAATTTTTACGCGATGGCACAACATTTCACGCCGCACGTTCAGAATATTCTCGAGTCCGTAAAACATTCTGCTTTTTGCTTTTTACGAGGGAACGTATAAGAGATGGCCTGTAAAAAAGCAACGTGCTTTTTGACAAGCTGTATACTAGGTGCCTGACCGCAAAAAGGGAAAAAAAAGTTCGTTTTTCAAACCACCAGGGATTTTTAATGGAAATTGCACATTCGCGGATAAAATGACGTGCACTCGTCTGACCACGATTAGTTCTCTGAAATCAACTACATTCGTAAGTCATCAAGTGTACGAAGTATCATTTCTATGTATGCGATGTTTTCGTTCAAAATACGGCTGATCTAATTAACCATTTCCTTTACTAATATACTCCTAGTAAACATCCTTCATAGTCATGAAATCCGCTTTGTGTCTCTTGAAATTTTTACCGAACACAAAAAAATACAATACATATTTATAATAAAATATATGCAGTGTACGTTGTATTTTATCTGTACACGTTCGGCTGATTTTTCTCACCGAATATCAATCATACGTATTCACGTTTATTCAAAGTTCAATGAACAGTGGTAACGGCAGATTTTTCTTTGTCGAATTGGTTTTTCGAGATGTAGTTGTGGATTCGTGCTAACGCGAGAGGATTGTGTATCTCAAGAAGAAGCCGGGGTTTCATCATCGCGCCCCATCGACGATAAATGGTCGCAATAAAAGCACGAGCTGTGCGGACAACGGGGGTTGGTAGTCGGCAGTATAACCTGCGGCTGATATAAATGCTTCGTTGTTATGTTGACGGTGGTATAGATTTTGCGGAGAGGGGTGCGGGATAACTGGCTCTGGCTAAATTACGTGACGTTGAATGTTCAGAGCGTCAGTGCAACGACGTGTTTGCGAACAGTTTTCGGTACAATGTAGGATGCATCTCGAAACGAGAACACCGGCGCAACGGAAAACGTGTCACGAAAACCGGTAATCTGAAAATACGGACTCGCGTAAAAAGAATTGGCAAAATTCCTCCTGACTAAAATTAAACACTGAATCCCAGAAAAATTTACTGGAAGCTTTTTACTTTAATAGAAGGAAAAAGTACCTACGGATAAGTGAATTGTAATTGTACGGAGGGAAGCATCAGGAGAAGGAAAAAAGAAAGTCAAACAGCTAGACAGAGAAGGGAAGAACCGGACTTGCACGGAAAACAACGGGGGTCGATTAGACTTGCAAAACGTGGATCTCGTTTTTGACTTTGAGATTGAATTATTTTTTGATTTTCTGTACAATTAACACTCTGAACGCTGCAACAAGCTCAAGTCGTTATCTTTGACGTTCATCCACTAGCGGAGGAATCGAATAATCTCCGTACCTTATAACTTCTACTCACAGCTTGAGTTTTCGTTTGAACCGAGCGACGAGGCTTGAGCACAGACATTTCTTTTTTCATTTGCGGAGATCCTTTCTTTCGTTTCTTCTCTCACAATCAGCTCCGTAAGGTTCCAACAACGTAGCTTGGCCTTTGTGTAAACAGAGTCGTCAACATCGCAGCCATTAATTACATTGAAATCGGAAAATAAATTGAAGACTTAATTGGCCCTCGTAAAGCAGTATGGATATTCAAATCGAGGCGTACAATACAGGTATACACCTGGAACGGAGAAATCTTTCTCGCAGACGTTTTTCCTCAAATGCAGTTCAGGCGTTGCGCTACTCTGAAGCGATGGCGGGTTTATCGCGTTACATGTGGCTGGTGGTAATTGTAGCGTCGGAAAACTTTCCAACATCGAAGATTTCCGTGATTCTATATAAATAGAAATAAGGATTGGAGGATGAAATATGAAACGAAATAAATTTGTCTAAATACTCAATTGAGCCAAGAGAAATTGTTGCAATTTATTGGCTCACAGGGGAAAAGCCGCTGAGGCATAAAAACCCCTTATTATTACGATAGTAAAGTTGTGTCAAGAGCGTATGAGGTGTTAGCGTACGACAATGGTTGTGTCTCGCAAGTGGAAAGCTGCCGTGAGATTCAGAGGCCGAAGGCGTGAATCTACGGAGGTTCGATCGGCTGGCGAGAACCTACTGTTTAAATTGGAGAGGAGAGGAAGAGAACAAGAGAGTTCCGAGCGCGACTGCAACGGCCGGAAACTCGAATTAGACTGACTAACCGAGCGTCGATTCCCGGTCAGTTATTTATTCTTCCACCGATCAGCGCCATCTTGCGGTTAACGACGATCCACCCGATCGCACCTAAACTTACCGCGGCTTGTTGGTAGCGGTACGAGCGGTAGAGATTTCGGGTATCGGATGGGGTAGAAAGTACGCGCGGACATGGGAAAGGTAAAGATTGGTACGGTCTGAACAGTAATGGCTAATCCATACGCGTCTTTATACGCACGTCAAAATATGCCGAAGATTAATGCGAGTCATTTAGCATTTGAAACGCACAAAAAGTTTCGGCCAAATGACGACGCGCATCGAGGGGCTCAGCAGCTCCGTGAGGTGGCGGCTCATCAATTACATTGTAGTTAGAGCACGAAGGCTACATCGACCTGCACACCTAGCCTAGTATAGCTACGGATCTGAGGCGAATTAATTTCTATCGCCACTAACGAATCCGCCCCTCACTCCGCGCCCCAAGTTGCCGCCAAGTTTCGTCCCGACGGTCGACGGCTTCAAGAGGCGAATCTCGAGTTTGCCAGGCAGATGTCTATCACCTCGCGAAGAATAATTTTCCTTTCTCTTTCCCTAATACCCTCCAGGTGAAATCTAATTACCGTCCAAACTCCACAAGTGCATTTGTTTCTATCCTAGGTTCCGCTTCCGGAGTAATTATAGTTTTTCGGGGAGGATTAGTGTCGAGACAACGAGCGCTTCGTTTGTTATGGGGATTCTTCTTCAACTGGATTAGCAACCCTCCCAGCTTGAACCGTGTGAAAATGAATTCACTCTCGCAAGAGGATAAGAAAATTAACACCGTTTCATGTCTCGTTAATTTCAATTAAAACTATTCAATGCAGTTCTCGATCTTCGTACGAAGAAGGAAATTCGATTTACCGTATAAACTTAAAATTATATCCATTTCTGTCTACTGATTTAACAATGGTCTTCGACTTAATTGGAAATTCATGATGCTGCAGAATTCATTCAACTTGTAGTTGGGGAGGCGTCGAGCATGCTCGTTTTAAAGAATACTGATCTTCGGTAGAACGTCTTTTCACTCCACGTGTCATGGCTGAATCCACCACATTATAAAAATTGGAGGGTCCAATGGCCATGGATCTTTGGTTAAAGCTGAGGTTCCTGATTGCCCTCACGAGAAAATCTTTAAAAACCGTTCAACGATTTTGACGCATCACCGAGGGAAGGCTTTGAAAATATAGTCTGAGATAATCGTCGGCATGTGGAGGGGGTCCAACGTTTATCGCGACCGAGCCACGCTTGTCACCATCAACGCCTCGACGATTAAGCATGCCGTAGCTATACGCGGTTTCTTAGATCAATAACGGTGTCTCGGCTATTCTCGTTATCTCAGAGCGCGTTAGAGGCCCAGTAGCTTACTACACCGAGTAAAAACAGGGAACGTTTCGTTGGCCTTTGCACCGGGCGTGCAACATGGTCGAAATGGAAACGTAGCACCGTGCAGGCCGAACGAACGAAGCGCAGGAGTGCGAGGGTGGCAGATAGAAACGCGGTAGAGCATGGATCGCGGAGCGAGGAGGACCGACGGGAGGGAAATAGAGGGAAGAAGGGGGGGGGGGGGGGAGAGATCGAGAGAGAGTGAGAGGAATGGCGCGGGCGAGATGAGCGATGCAGAGAGAGGCATAATGTTCGCGGTACACCGCGCCACTTCCGAATTACTCCGGTAGAATCTCATCCTCTCTTCCTCTTTCCCCCACATCCCACTATCCCTTCCGTATTTGCAGCCTCCATTGGCGAAGACGGACAGAAATTAATTGTGTACTTGCTCCTCGTGCAGCAAACAACTGCAATGAACTGCGATCGTCCCTCTTATCTGCTCAGTTTAATGTCGTCTTGTCCTCGAAAAGATCTTTTCTGTACCGATAATTTACTTACCAGATAAGCCACTCCGTGACAAAGCTTTGCTCCCGGTTTTTTTCTCTTTCTTTTCTAGCTACTGTTACAAATAATTTTGCCAGTAAAATATCTTTTGCACAATAAAAACGATCGTTAGGCAAACGACTGATGTGTATTTTAAAACATCGCTAACTGTGCAGGCATTGCGAGTAAGAAACTGTTCGACTGGTTCCGGAAGAGTGCGTTGCACCGACATATCGTATGGTTGTATGTACATGCCTATTTATTGTAGTACGGAAGAAGCCAGACGCCGTGAATCGTTAACACCGGATAACATGTGCAAGTCTTTATGGTTCGTTGTTACTCACTGGCACTGTTAAAAGGAGAAAATAGCCGATATGTTCAAGTTATTACTCGCCTGCGTTTGTGTCATACCTGCATCTTACATGTATTTTCCACTTGTAGCTACAATGTTTTAACAGGATTTGAAGAGAATGTTCTTTTTTCCAAGATTGAACCGGTTAAGTATTTTTTATTCTATATCGCTAATCAAAGCTAATCGCTAATTGCAACACACTATAAAAGAAAGAAGGAACAAAAATCAATATCGGTATCAAAGGTAGTGGATAAATTTTCGGAGAGTGAGACATTTTTTCAACGATTGTTTTTGTGCCAAAGAATTTCACTTGAATACGAAGCAATCCAATTTCTCTTTTGCGAATAAGTTTTTTACTCGCTATTCCTATTCGGCGCAATTGTTTTTCTTGAAACTGCATTTAGGGGCCTCGGCGTCTGGACTACCACAGTCTGAATACCAGAATACTGGAGTGTAGCAGCCAAAGCCAAATATCACAGGCAGTAACACCGCCGTTTCCATCTGCCGCACCTTGTTCTCCGGCGTGGTAAGAGATATCCTGAATGCATCGTAACGCTGTGGGTAGCAAGTCTAATGGTACCCGCAAAAAGTACGTGTGGCATTGCGACGCTCGACGTCCTTCGGAGTGGCGAGCTTGCAGGGGGGCGCACGTTTCCGGTCTTGCGGCGTCTACTTCCGCCGGCGCGAGCGTGTTTCTGGCGCACGTGTGTACCCGGTACTCTGGGTTTCGAAGAACCGCTGTTCTCCCCGTCATTGGCTTTTGTTCACGGATAGAGTCGTGACTAGATAGGGCTATGAATAAAGCATCCTAATTTTTACAATGGTATTAAACTTTGGCAGACGAAGGGAAACGATCATCGTGAACGTGGATGAACGTGGAGGGGGATTCGGGAAAAATTTATCGTACTCACGTCGCCTACGATGCGACGGTTATAAAACACCGGTGAAACGTATAACCGTTAATATCATAAATAAATTTTATCTTCCACGATAAAATGACAAATTGAGTTGGTTTTTTTTTTTTTTTCTGTTTTTGTTGCTCATCTCTGTATACTATACGTAGTATCGCGATAGCGTAGCGAAGCGGCCTGACGATAGGCTTGGGAACAAACTCCCTCAATGTATTAAACATGCCTCTCTCTCTTCTCCTCCATTCCCCATTTTATCCCCTTATCCCCCCTCCTCGGTATGGTTGGCCGGCAGCACAGGCAGCGTCGTCCTCCTGCTGGAGAACTCCTTCAACTTTACTAATGGGGAATATGGAAATTCACCTCTTTCGAAAGGATTTCATCTTCTACGTAATTATTTAATTAATGGAGATGACGGACTCATTTTGCAGACTACGATGACGGAGAAATGCACAAACCGTCGCTACTTGTTACGCGTCCACGTAGATTTCTCGTTCTGATCTCTCCATTGATCTATGAATGTAAGTGCAATGCTTCATTGTAGTAACGTATCATCATACTTACTGACTCACATAATAAGACTGCACTCGCTTAAACATTTCAACGACTTGTTCAAACTTGGCGTCACTTTGGAGACAGCTGGACATTTTCCGAAAAGTCTAACGCATTCTAGCACACATGGTGCTGCATCTAGAAAGATAGTATGCTAGTCGTAACATAAATTCAACAAAGGTAGAACACATAACGTCACACCGAATCGAGGTGTCTGCCACTCTTCGGTTTTGGCTTGGCTCTATCATCCTGTACAGAAAAGCCCTCGGAACGCAGTGTCACGTGTTTTTTTTTCTCTCCGTTTTTACCAGCATATTATTGTGTATGTGAATTATTGGCGAAGAGGTGAAAGAATCACGTTTTAGCCATACGAATGACTGTGATCCAGAAGTTGGGACGGGGTGAGTGGTGAAAAGGTACATTCGACACGGAGTTGTGTTGTTTTTACGTAATTAAATCCGGGGGCCGGACGGATGCCAAGAGTCTGATAAATGAACGAGGATGGCAGTTCTGGGATTGAGAGAGAACATCGGATCCCGGGACATATTCAAATATTAAAGCCTGCACCCTCGCTTCTGTCGTCCTTCCCTGTTTGACCACGTCGTCAGGCTACGGCTCAACATTTCTGCCACCGTAAATTCCGATTCCTGTACCCCTTTGACACCTCGACTGTTTATTCGAACTTCGTTGCTGGAAGCCAACGTGTGTTAAGGAGCTAAAAAGTTTAGAAAAATTCCTGCTAATATACCTGCTCGTTCAAAAACTCGGATGATATCGGGAACTTAGAGCCAGTCCGATACAATGTGGCTATCAGATCTCGTGGATTTGTTAGATTGCAGTGGATTCGGTGCAGGGTATTGGATAGTACGGTAGCATTCGAAGCCCAGGGACACATGGTGTAGACACGTGTTTAACAGATCCTTTGGGATTAAAGGACGACCGAGCGAGAGAATCGATGTTGAAATAGGTGAATCGCGATACAGGCATGAGGCGCTCGGGACCTATTGGCAAAGATGAAAGGTTACACAGGGGGTTGTATACCGAAATTAGTATTGCCGATTGCATATGAATTGACGAAAAAATTAATGAATTTACATCATTATTCACACCGTCTGCTACAGCAAGAGTCGAAACAAGTCTCTACTCGTCGATATATACTCGCTGTATCTTATACTTACCGTAGATTATTTACTTCAAGTTGATGTCATCTACCGTCGACAGTCTCTATCTAATTAGTAGTCAGTTTTCCCCGGTGATTAATTGGATTCCCTTCAGTTCATTCCCACTCCTCGTTCTAACACAAACTAAAGTGTGAGTAGGTATGATGTCGTGCCGACGTTGAAGGTTCTTGCAGGTCTTGCAGTGTGAGGGGTGGTTCTCATGATTATTTATTGTTGTTATCTTCACATACTCGCGAGACGTAAAATATTAATTTACAGTCCGATAAATATACCCTATAGTGCAGTGTACATTTAAAATCTCGAGAGTTGATTAATTTCATTGAAACTTGTCACGTGATGGCTACATGTACTCGGTTCGTTAGCGCGGTCTAAAAAAGGTAAGCTTTAGTCGTTTCTTTTTCTGCTTTATACACTGTACTTAGACCCACTTATGCCCTACTGATTCGCAATAATTATTCACTCAATTTACCGCGATTATAATGTTACACAGCGTCGTAGTTTTCTTCTCAAAATTGCATTGTTCAATTAGGGGCGGTGTTTGTATCAATATTTTCTTTTCTCCTTGATTGCACGTGTATATATGCATGGGCATATCGAACGGCATAGCAAGAAGCAATATATTCTCGCCTTGGCGAAGATTTTGCAGTCTGGCAGGGAGCAATCTTTGCAATTGTGTGTGGCGAAAGCAGTAATAACAGCTCAGCTCTCGCCACATGTCCATACATCATCTGTTCCTCCATCCTCAAGCAGAGCGCGAGTCTGTCATTCCTATCGAATCAGCTGCTCCGCTCTGTATTTAGCGCCGATATTTGGCTTGACGAAACGGAATCGCCTTGCTTCGCTTCGACTCGACTCGAGTCAACTCAACTCGCCTCGCCTCGCCTCGCCCCGCTTCGTCAGGGTGACGGTGGAGCTTCGTGTTTGAACTATAGTAATTTGAGGCAAGCTAATGAAAGTGCTGCGCAAACAGCGTCGCGACGCCCGACGTCAAAGCCGAAACCCCCGCCCACTTGCGCTATGTTACGGACCGAACCCGAGACCACCGCCGTCGACCGAAACTCTTTTGCGGTATTGGATATTTAGGATCAGTTCACTAAACAGATATAGGTTACTGTGCTCTTCAGCCGTGGAGATTCAGTCACCAGTATCATTTTCATCTGCCTCTACGAATCACGAATAAAATTCAACTCGAGGTATTCGAAAATCTTCAAATTGCCAGTGATTTACATGTTTCCTTGAGTCTATTCACTTTGAGTAATCACGCTGTTCCTTGGTACTATTTATTACTCATCGCTGAAATTAGACCATTGTTAATTTTCATTCAATCAAGTTATATTCCATCAGATTTATCTTCAGCTTTAAAATTTGGTCCCGTCAGGATGAAATGATCCATAGTCCAATTTTCATTGTGTATAAAGTGCTCAACAGAACCTCACGCAACTGTGAGGTCAACGTCCGTTTTCAGACCGCACAAGGGTGCTGTGAGCGCAAGAAAATGGTGAATTTATTTTGACGTGCAGAGTACACAACACAACACAACAGGATGCCGTACACCGGGTAAAATTCAGAGAGTTCGATTTATTATCGTACGTATAGTGAGATAAATTTAGACTTTGGAGGGGAGGCTACAGCGGGTTATTTGTGCCTCAGGCAGGTTCAATTGGAACAATCTAAACTTCAGAAACACCAACATTATCCGCACTCAACTGCTCACATACCCAATGGCAAACCGCTAAACCAACTTAATCAAAACATAGGTACACCGATATACCAATACGCGCCACGATTGCAATCTATTTCCAGCTTTTACGAGTCAGTTCCCAGTTCCGATCTCGCCTTCTCGGAAAGCTGATTTCAATGGCAACGTACCTCTTCTACTCTACGTGAAGTTACAGCTCCATCTTCGCGGTGCACACATCGTCGGTACTAATTATTATACTTATTATCAGCTCTGTAACAAAATTATAAGTTTCCGGATGATCCGAGCTTCGAGTATAAAGATCCGGTTCAGTTTTACTTCGGGTCACTTACTTTCAGGATGTTACGTATTGCTTGGAAATTCAATTCTCCCACTCCAGTTACAGGGCCATTATTAATTTAACGTGCAGTCAACTTCAATGATAGCTGGACTAATTCAAAGTACACATATAATGCTTTGGCGTACGTTACTTCTACGCATCAAGGAATTAGTTTATGTAATATCCAGCATCGGTTCTTGATAAAAACTTTGGCGTTCACAACGAATTGTTCCAAATTTGCGATAATTTGATACTGTGAGTATATTTTTGTTGAAGGGTAATGAAAGGAATGATCGATACAAAATCGATAAAATTTAATGAAAAACCGTCACGTACTTTGAAAGAGAAGAGAATCTTATTTGTGTCGATTCAGTATATGTATCCTTACACTTTCGCATTGTCTGACAAAAGTGAATATGGTTGTGAATTGGAGTTTTTCGGTCTCACATGTCAAGTCGCATTAACCGTGTCGCCATTTCCTGAAGTGTCAAACATGCAATTGAAATGTAACTTTTTCACATGCTTTTTCTACCTTAAAACACGAATCATATATTTACTCATATCTCCGTACCGTATGTGGAATGGAGTTCCGGTATCAAACCCGTGTGAATTTTAGGTGGATTTTAAGGTACTCGAGGTGAATCGGTGAATAAATCGAGGAGAAGCTATTTTTCAGACGAGTGAACGTGGTATACGGTAGAGCGACGGTGTTGGTGGTGGTGGAAGAGCCTGAATTTTCCACCCTTCGGCAGCGGCGTTGGTATCTGATGTATGAAGAGCTTGGATAATCCGTGGATAGTGTGCTAATGCAAGTTTTGGCAGGAACGCAAATACTTCTTCATTTTTCCCGAGGCGTATACATATAGGCGCCGCCTAGCTCCTTCACCGTATACCGACTTATCGCGGGGACGAGAGAATCCGCGAGGCGGGGGCGTTAATCTTGAGAAATATTTTGCCGGATAACTGTAATCTAATAAGAGGGCCTTCTCTGCTTTCCTAGCCTTGCTCCGTCGCCTCGCTCTCGCCATCCTAAGGGTGTACACCCTTCCTTATGCCGTGCCTCTTGCGCTAGTTGCTCGAGTTTGCCAAGTAATAATTTGCAGCTAATGTCGGCAGAGTGTTGAGTATTTTTATTAAATATTGTATCTATATATATCTGATGAATGCCTATTTCTTTTTAAAAATTTTATTTCTGTATACGTATATTATATATACGTAACACACATATATCTCGGCTCGTGCGGAATTTATACATCGCCCTGGTAACAGCAGCTAGCGTGCGAGGGTGGACTAAACTCTGGCTAAAAGCTTAAAATAATTACGTTATACGAATATTTGCTCCGAGATTTTAACACCGCGCACCGGTACTTCACTTACTTTTCCTACCCGTGATGTGATACGATGCGATGCGATGCGATGCGATGAGATGAGATGAGATGAGATGTGATGCGATGCGATGTTATCCCCAACGCTTTCAAACACTCGAGTCTCGATATAGACTCGGTAAACTTGACTCGTCGACGATGCGCTTCATCGCTCGGTCTTCGTTTATCTAACGTTTTTAATGTCCCGGGTGTCTATGTCGACGGATGAAAGGATGTAGGCCAACGAAAGGCACCTCATATCGTAGCATTATCGAGCAGATAAGCCAGACAGAAGCCTGGCATTCGCCACATGGCCGCATATGCTCGCTTTCACTTCACCTCATCGCCACAGGATTGACCTCGTGTGGTGGAAGACCCTGCTACAGAGTATCAGAAGACTCGGTTAAAGTGGTAGATGGCAGTTGGAATTTTACTTTATTTTCTCATCCCACTTTCAGCGTTATTGGTGTACACGTTTTAGAAAATAATTAACTCTGTGAATAGGTTCAAAATAGTACACGTGAATTTTCTTCCTTAAATCGCGGAATACAACATTCGTTCTGTATGAGTGAATAGCAGCGAATTGCCGAAGAAGTTTGAGCTGACGTTGATGTGTTTTAGACGACACAGTATCAGGGTGGAAAATTCCACAGCAAAACGGATAATTTAAAGACATAATCTTTTTTTCATGTGGTGAGAAACCACGTGTTATATTTACAGATACAATTTGCAGTTTGACATTTTGTCGAGTACTTACACAGGTCAATTACGAAAACTAAGATTTGTGATGGCTGAATCTGATAATTTTTAAAGACACTTTAAACTGCAGTACTATAATATACGCGAGTCAAGTGAGAAACAAAGGCAGCGTCTCACCCCTGAGACTGAGTAAGAGTGCAGCAAGACCACTCACGAACGAGCGATATCTCACAAAGAAGTTGAGATAATTAAAGAACCAGTCGCGTGCGAGAATAACATTTAGCTAAAAGATAAGAAAAATTGAAACACCCCCCAAGGAGTAGTAAGTGTATATTCCGGTACTCAAGGCCTTGCACCAAATCTCGACTTCTTCCTTTTTTCTGGTTTTCTTCTTTTTCAATTTTCTGTCCTGTTGTCCCTCTATCTCTGCCTCGATCGATCCGCGAGAAGTAATTTGATAGATCTCTTGCCGACCGCGGCTGCACTATTACTATACCTGCGGTGTATACCAGAGGCTACAATTATAATTTCACGCGATTTCATCGCGGTTTACTCCAGCTTATCTCTTCACTCTTATCTGCGCTGATCCTCAGCTGGGTTTTACCGCTAATACGAACACTGTGAAACACCCTCTGCACGAAATTCCGATGCGTCACTCGGCTGAGCGAATCCACGTATCAGCGTGTTTTTGTTGATTCTTTTTCTATTTTTGTTCCGCACGTCTCGAAATTTATTGCCCGTAATCACAATATTAAACTTTCAGTTTCCCGGAGTAATTGCTGACTCGGGCTGTACACATGAAATAGCACCGATTGCGCCATGAGTGTATTGCGTGACACACGATCCACTGGAACCCGACAAGTTCCATTATACATTCGCCGTTTAACGTCCCGGAGATAGATAGATACACCCTCCATACGGTACGTCACTATAGCGTGAATACAAGTGCGCTCAAATGTACACGTGGACACCCTCAACCGAAAGCATTTTCCATCTGGGAAACAAGCTTCGATCTACTCGTTGTCGTCACGTTTATTTCACTGTTGGTAGCAGTGCGTCTGAATGTTTTTGAGCAAGCATGAAACGAGATCAAAGTATAGACTATTGCAAATATTACAATAACGTAGAGCGGTATGAAGAAAATCCTGCCTTATTGCGAGGTCATCGTCCTGTTCCTCCTCTCTCTTGCCTAATTTCGAAGCTCACTTTCTCAAATCTGTTCCTCAGTTTGGCGAACCTGCAGCACTGCAGTCACGAGGTAATTTGCCAGCAGACCACGTAGTACTGAAACGCTCGAGGTACCAACCATTTTTAGTTGTACTACTCACCCATAAAGATTCTTTCAGCTGATAATCATGCGGGCAAAATTGTGAACCTTTGTCGGTGAGAGTTGTACCGCAGGAAACGCTGAAGGCTGTGCTCAAGTTAGTGAACCAAGCTGGTTCATTTCTTTTTCTTCGTTAACCCTGGAAAACCTGAATGCTTTTCAATCGAAGAAGCATCGACTTTCCCAAACCGCGATGATTTCTCTGAGTGCGAAGTTTCTGCGGGCCATCTCTCATCAGCTACCACATTTCACTAGTTTTCAGCTTAGGGTTGACCCTAATGATAGAGCGACGTTGAAAGAGCGAGCACACCTGCGTCATGCAGAAGAGATCCGTCAGTTTGATCTACCGGCTTCCAGTTCCAGCGTCACCGAACCTCGCAAACGCGTGTAGCTTATTTGCCACCCAAATTACATCTGCATAATAGGTGCGCTGGCTGGGCGTCCTATCGATCCGAACCGTCCCTTCGTTGGTAAGTTGTGCTCGTATCACAATTCATCAACGACCAAAGGCGCACTCGATATTAAATCTTCCGTTGTTCTTCCCAACTCTCAGGACCGAGTGAGAATGAGAGAATTCTCGGAAGCGAGAGGGACTTTTCGAGGGTCGCAAGTGGAGTGAAAAGGAAGAAGAGATGCGATGGAAGGGATTTAATTTATACAAGCCGCTGGTGGCTTCCAATAAGTTTGCGTGCGTGCTAATTTCGGCTGTAGCGAGACCCTTTACGTTTCTTAATGATTCGTGGCTCTCATCCTTACCTCCTTAGACGATGTGCAGTTATATTAGTGGCCGAAGGCGCCGAGTGGCGAACCGGAAATAAATGAGAACCGAACTGACCCAATTGCGATATAAATTCGGAACGGGCCTCCCTCGACGCATCTGGAGGCACGCAACTCCCGACTTACATTCTCCATTGAGGCTCAACTCCTCGACAGGCATTCCTTTATCCGGAATAATATTTATTCCCACGAAGCCCGTAGATTCGGTGGTTTCACCCACGAAAAAGGGGTCGTAGGGAGCCGTGGAGGGCAGGTAATACGTTAACAAGCCCTATTTATCAATACGGAGGTGTGGCAGTCTGTCTGTGCACGCAACTCGTCGACACGCATTCCCTGCTCGTGAATTAGCGTTGATATATGTGCGGTATCGTGTACGACGTGCATTTCTTGATATGGATGATATGTAACAGTCCTTCGATACGTTTCGTTATAGATTCTCCAGAATAAACTGAGACACGATCGTTGGAGCGGACGATCTAGCCAAGATTTTTCTTTTCAAAAACATGTAATACTCACAAAATTTAGAATACACTGATTCACGGTGTATCACTTGTTGTCATGGTTTCATGCGCCTTGATTAATACATCTTTTTTCACACATGTTTTTTATCAATAGTCTTCTTCCAATATCTTAGAAAGTTATATCCTATTCACTGAAGAGCCAAGAGCTTTCGTATGTTTTGAGAAGAGTATAGTTTTTCAGTGTAAGGCACAGAATGCCATTTTCATCGATTGCAGAATAGAGCTTAATGAAAAGGTGCATAAAAACGGACTCAAATCTCCAAATCTATTGTGGTACCGAAGAAGCGATAATGCCGGACGAGGCACCTGCTCGACAGATTCACGGGGCACAATCCAATAATACAGGGTCGAACAACGTTATAATTAGATCGTGTTCACCCGCGCCTGACATTGATCACGCCCAACCGTGCCTCGTCGGGCTGACTGCAGGCTATCAATATCTATCAATTCTGTGTGGCCAGGAGGAAATGTCATTCGCATGACTCACGAACAGTCCGCGCTGACCAACAAATCGACGCGCCTGGCGCAGACGCCAGCAGGAAAGCCAGTTAATATCTCGACGTCGACGAGACCCCAAACGTATATATCGTCATCTCGTCATCCCTTATCTAGGGGTGCAAACGTGTGTTCGCTTCCATTGACTCGCTGTATAGACGAAACTTTTTATCTACGCGCTGTTAATTTTTTTGGGTGATTTGAAAATTCCGCTCGTTTTTCCGGTGAAGAATCCAGTCAGACATACGAAACGGTAATTAATGAAGATAAAAGAACCTCCCCTTGCCAGGTCAGAAAGTTTCTTTTTTTTTGGCTTGATGCAAGCTCGATGTAAATAGTCTTTTTCAACTCAGAGATTGACGAGGTTTTGCATCATTTGAGAATTCAGTTGTAGGTAAGAGGTTATTTATTTACGAGATCCTAGATCCTTATCGAAAATTGCTATTGTAGATATACCCTTGGGCCAAGATTCACCCGCTTACATTAGCGTGCCAACGAAGTTCTCGATCTACATTTCCCGACCATTCGAGTCCATTGAAAAAACAGACGCCCTTGAAAATCGCACTTCAGGCTTGTCACGTTTCAAAGTTCAAACTTTACTTTTACATCGGACAAAGTTCGATGACGTTGGAGAAAGGGTGCACCGGCTGGTCGAGCAATTCTATTCGCAGATAGTAGCGTATATGCTTTCCAACTGACACCGAAAATTCAGTCACTGTGAATCAGTCGTCCAAAACAAGATAATTGTGCGTGAAAATTTTGTTACGAAATCAGAAACTGAGTTGGTCCGTTGAATTTGCGATCGGTGAAAATTATTGCGTTTCGGGAGGGCGAAGCAGCGTTGGACAGGATTCTACGACATAATCATTCATCACGTCGTGATTGTTGTATTCATTGGTGATTAGGCATGACTCGTTCCCGAAACAACCAGCGACTAACGACCCGTGTCGTACCGAATGAACCGGCCGTGTGTGGACGAGGCTCATCTCGTTTTACCCATCTCTCCCTGCTTGTTTGATATCCTATTACACGTGTCACCATCCTATTGCCAGTTTGATCATGTTATTTAAAGAATCGACGTCGAATATAGATTTCACTCCACTTTCACTGGTACCGCTGAACATTATACTGAAATGACTATCATGTAATCATTTCTCAAAATACGATATCACCTTTGAGATAACGCATTCAATTAGCTTGGACCATAACAGTCAATATCCTCTTAACATTCTTCCCTACCAATTGACAGCGTTATATAACCTCAGCTTTGCAATGCCATGATATTCCATTGATTGTGCATAAGATGATAGATTTCATAGAGAAATAAGCAGTTTTGAAATTCTTGTTGATCGGTATGCACGACTTGAAGACTTCACAGCTCTTAGCATGGTTAGATATTTTTGTCATCTTCCTTCTTTCTTCTCAAGTACTTACAAACTTTATTTTCACGGGTCTCAGGGTGTGCATACACGAATATATATTGCTACCTGCTTTTCCACGGGGAATGTCTTCAGACTTACAAGTTCCAAGTATTAGCGTAGAAGTTTCAAGTGTCTCTAGAAGGATGGGACGCAGTGGCGTTTTTTTTTTTCGATGTCCATTTGAGTCGCGGGGGAAAATTGTGTTCTTTGCATAAGGTGACAAATGGAAAGTGAACTATAAAACATACCTACTTTCCCTTCTTGGCAACTACACTCTATTTATCACCGTCCACCCTCCAACTAGATTTCAGAATCATTCCTCACCAGCTGTCACCACTCGAGTGCCTCTGCCACTGTAAGACTGCAGTTATGTTGTAATGAGAATAGGTTTGTAGCTTTTGCCCAATGCTCTTTGCCACTGCGGTGAGATAAGTAAAATACGCTCATTCGAGTTACTTTTCTTTGTTCATCATAATCAACTGGAATCAAAAAACTATAAATAAAGCTTGCGAGGGTGAAAATTAGGTGCATTTTCACGAACAATGAGTACTTGACGCAAAACTCCGCAAGTTACAAAACACCGAAAAATGTTGAGTGCCCATCAAATCGTGAAGGAACCACTCGTCAACCCTCTGTTACGTGGATTATTCAACTTTTGAGGTCTACTAGCTGATTAGCCAGAAGAGAAGTGTTATGGGCATTCGCAAAGTATAACCATGTGCTTTCTGGCTCCTCAAGTACGAATGTCAATAAGCATTATTTATCTCACCCTTTCTTCTGACTATGAGTACGAGTTGTAGTAACAGTAGTGGTATATATACGACTTCCTCATGTAATCGGAAGTGATCGGAGAGACTGTTACAAGCAACGGAAATTCTGGAAATGAGAAAGGAAACCACGTACAGTTAACGTAGTGGTCGAGCCTGAGTACCCAGTTACATGTCTTGATAAAATCTCCATAATGGTTACGTTCAGAGTAAAATTATTAACGTGCCTTCTGCTTCGCGAAAAATCAAGGAGCCAAGTGTGAGGCTGCTGGAAGGATACAAGTGTGCAAAAGAGCGGAGAGGTGGCCATTACGTAATTATGCCGAGTCCAGCTTGAGGTGAGCCAAATGCTCGTGAAAACTCTGGATGGGTACGGCTGGAAAGGGCAGGGTGTCCAAGAAACGTGCAATATGCTGCGGGGCCGGTATGAGAAATGTGCAGAAGGATCCGCGCTCCTAACGAGCAGACCGCTTCGCGAAAGAACGCAATTTGACATTATGGCTTTATATTCTCACAACGTAGGTCCGAGAATCACATGTTTGGGGTTTTGTAAGAATGTTATACTTCTATGATAGATACTTGGATTGATATCCAGTTGGTGTTGAGAAAAATAGTCCCTCCGATCTGATTGTTCAGAAGATTCCACAACCGACTGGCAGTATTTCGAGATTTGCCATTCAACAGAGTTACCTTGGTGTCATTAACGTAGCATCTAGGTATCACAGCTGATGTGTGCCTCACTGGAGGTTGAAGAATATTCCTTGGATAATTGAATTGCTATCCATCCACAGCCACTGATATAAAAGAATGGTTGAGAAGCTTTGCGTAACGCGAACCCTATACAGTCATCATCCAATACACAACCAGTTCTTTTGGTAGGATTAAACGAGCTGCGTGACCATTTGATGCATGTTAATCCTTGGTATAGATAGAGAAAGCTGACCTTGAACGCACCCTCTGGAGCCAGTCTAATGTGGCAATGTGGCATATCGATCCTTGTTCACCGGAGAGTAGGTGCAGGAGGTGGTATATTCAGAAGTCGAGACAGCAAGAGGCCTGAATCCGTGCACACAGGGTTTGGGTAACCGAGGAAAGTGTCATTCGCCCGTGCGGTCCGCCGACTGCGATCGACGCCAGGAGTCCCTGGCGTCCAGTTATGAGTTTCGGGGCTGCTGGCGTACCTTATGGCCAGAGCGGCATCGGTTAATTGCTCATTTATGTTAAGCGTAGTAAAACAACGAGCTCTGTACACTCGATGGAGACTGATAAGGAGCGACACATACCGAGATATCTTGGGTTTTGCTCGAGGCTAGAACCAAAGCTAGCTCCCCAAGGGAGAGCAGCCGGGGTTTAATAAACCAGTAGAAATGAAATGCGAACTCGATTAGATTTTTTCTCGGGGTTTCGAGACCCTTCCGAGCTATGCGAAAGCCCGTCACATACTTTTACCAGAAATTGCGAGAAGGTTACATCGATGGTTATTATTGACTTGAACCTGAAGCTGTAGGTCAAATGGTTATTGATGACCTTGGGATTAATTGAGCTCTTCGGTTGAGAACTTACGCTACATATTCCAGTCGATGTTCCTGGCGTTTGATCGGTCAGATCACCATGCCAACCTTGGTTTCGGGATTGACATAAAACAGAAATTATATTGTGTCGAGATATTGAGTCAGCTTTATTTGTAGAGAGTACCTACTTATCCCCTGTCATAAGCCCGGGAAGTCTTAACGAAAGAGGTGAACCCTCGAGCCGGCGTAAGCCAAGTAACAAGCCAGTAACTCATTCGCCAATAAATTCTCAAAGAACATCGATCACAATGTTCTATTTTGCTCATTGGTGTTTTTGCAGGCGGCGTTCGATTCAATTCGAGGATGCGGTGAGTCGATATATCTCTCTGGGTGTCATGCGCCGCCAGTAATGGATGGTGGCCGTGCCCTAGGAGAGAGCGTGCCAAGAACTGCCCCCCACCATCCCTCCTGCCGCCCCTCAGCACCCGATCCTATAGCCTGCAGCCACCGCGTTGCCGACTCCAAAATCTTGATCCTCCCCGCTTTTCCTGTCCGTTAAATCGAGCCTGCCAATGGCACGGTCACTTTTTGCAACATTAGACTGCACGTGCACGCCAGAAAAGATAATGGTGTATTGTCGTTGTACAAATGAATACACACGTCAAAGGTTCCACCTGGAGCAGGGCATCTTTTCAATTCGTAGACTTTGATATAGTATTTTGACATAGTTGAAGGTTGCATCAGGGCTTCTTTGCTAGAATAATGATGGGATGTCGAATTGACAAAAAAAAGTACTCGAGCTGCGCCTTACCGAATTTTTTCGCTTTGTGATATGCTATAACATCTGGAAATATATTAGAAACATCCTGAAAAACCATTTTTTCTCGGTAATAAGGTGGAATTTTTTGGTATACCATTTGGAAATTATTCACTATCAACACGCCATGATCTATGCAAGGTTTTTACGTTTAGGGATTGCATCCATTTTTTTTTTATCCATCATTGCATATCACAGAATGTTAAAAATCGGCAGGGTATGTCTCAGGTCGGTACTTCCGTTGTGAGTTGATTTACTATTCGTGATGAAATATGTGGCGTATATAGAAGAGCGTTTTTGGAACAATAAATCTCTATCTAAAGCACACATTTCTTATCATTATACCTACACATATTATTTAAAGAGGTATTTGTCACAATTGATTTTCAAGTTTTCATATAATTCATCTGCACGAAAAATAATACACTCAGCGATCTTAGGTCTCGTTTTGGAATGCAACGTCATTCTTTAGAACGAAAATGATGTCGTGTGAAATTGAAAACTTATGCGTAATACTTTGAAAATGATATTTTAATAAACTCACTTAATACATCAATCAGTGTTCATCAAACTTGTGAAAAATCTCTTCGAATTGATACTAAAAAATGTATAAACACTAGACGAACAGAGAAAGTCGTATCAGTAGTGACATTAGCTTGTACTTGAAAATGACAGAACTGGAGTCTCTAAGTCACATTATCTTGAATAATAATAAAAGTTAATCATTAAATTGATTAGAAGAAATAATCACCTCACGTGGTATAAAATAAAATAAAAAAAATATAAAATGACAATAATTATCCATATAATTTGGTAATTCCATGTATGGATTTGTCGAGTAAAGCAAATATGAGTGAGAAAAGTGGTTGGTTTGGTGCTACGGTAGACCACCGAGAATGTTTAGGCGTTACGGATTTCGTCGGCTGCTGCTGCTGCTGCTGCTGCTGCTGCTGCATCGCGGTTTCAGTTAATTAATTCTATACCGACGCGTGTGTGGGGACGGGAGGCAGGATGAACGCGTTTATAAATCCGGCGTTTGGAAGGGGAAAGAGGACTGGGTACGATCTGAATACAAGACAAACGCCCGTGTAGCGGATTTATACCGTGTTTGCCGCGGCACAGAGCCGCTAATACGGCTTCCCGACAACAGACGAGCCCGAACCAAACCCGCGCGGTGGCGAACCAACAGTAACGCTCATCCCAACTCGAACGTCCGCGCGAATGAAACTTCCGCTTGCAATCTAGTTCCGGATAATCCCGATATTACAACACTCACCCGCACCGTCTGCCGCGAAAGACTTCCGCCGGCGTTCAGACGTCCTTTTGAAGACGGCGATACAGATTCCCGTACCCTGAAATCCTAGTCTGGGAAAGGATTTGTATGACCGATCGCGAGCGAGTTAGCCGAACCGGAAATTGAAGCCCGTAGTACCGCCTCCGTGGATTTTAAGACCGATCGCAAGCCCCGGGTGCGGAGTGACGCAGGGTCGCGAAAAGGCGAAACCCTGACGCCTTGTTTGTCTGAAATTACGTCTTGGTAACACGCCGAGGACTCCAACTCCTCTCGCGTAATTGAAAACGAAGCAATCTTATCTCAGTTCGGTGAACGCCAGAGCGTCACCTGCAGCCCTGCTCCTCGGTTCCTCCCTTAGCAGGCAGTCTCCGCGATACCGAGGAACAACTATTTCCTCGGAGTGAATAGTTAATTTCCTAAAGTTTCAGCCCGCGTGCCTGAATGCGGCATTGATTGGTACTCCAATCAGTTTGAGGGTGAGACCTGCCGGGAGGTGACGGGTCTCGGGTCGCCGCCCTTGCTTCGGCTGGATGCACCATCCCGGCAACCAACCCTCTACGCAAATCTGGCCTACCTCCGACACCGGAGACAAAATTGAGTCGCTCGGAGGTGATTATCATTGAAGGTGGAAGCGGGGGTGGAGGCAGACGCGGGTAGGACGAGCCGAACTATTCTTTTTCTCCAACGATGCTCCGCCAAGATTGCTTTTATGAAAGCTATTTTTAATAACGCCAGGGTAATCTCGATTCGACCTCGCCGTTTTGCGAGGAAACCGTTCAACCCTTGCGATTTGTGGACGCGTGTAATGAAATTCTTAAATGTGAACTACTGATATTCCTATCAGGGGTTCCTCGGTTTGGGGAGCTTTTCTAGAGTCGTCACGTGACACGCGTGACACGCATAATAAGCTTTCGACAATATTTGAACGTCTTTTTTCTCCGACGGAATGCGAAGTGTGGTATCCCATTAGTATGCACCTGACGATTCTTGCATTTTTCACCTCTACATCGTTTGTCTTTTTACGTTCTACAGATGACAATTCCAAACTATTATTCCAATAGATATCTGGTTTAAGAAAAATCTAAGTTTACCCAATCGTACTTCGGAAAGTTCTACACTGTAAACGAAAGTGTTAAGTATTTATGTTGTACCTCATTAATTAAGTGCCGCTTCGTTAATTCCACTTCAAAGTTTTGATTATATCCGTACATAGTCAGACGACTATTAAGAAAAATCCAACCTTGAATTTTAAACGACTCACTTTTATATCCTTCAGAATTCCTACCTTCATCTTATTCTGGTCATTTTCAAATACATCACTACAGCTGTAATAACTGCAACTGTATCGTGAAAGTTCTAACGATAAATTACGTCGAATATATTACCCCCGTGATACCAGGCTGCACCCTAATTAATCTTCACAGCAGTCATTTCGAAACTTCCACCCGAAAGCGCCTGCGCTCTTAACCGGTACGAAATTAGTGATTCAGGTTTCTTTACATTAGTTTGATCTCGTGCCAAAATTTCACGTCAAACCATCCCAGCTTACGGTTATCACACGAATATGTGAATGGCGTGGCGTATTGAAACGTCACTAGTACTTCCATGAAAGAATCAGATCGGTCTTGGTCTCTCGAAGAATGTCAGCTTGGCGATAAACCGCTGTTGGCGGTTGACGCTATCTGGTGCTATCTCTTCTCGGCAGTAGGAAAAACTCCGCGGAGGAGGCTCAGGGCATTGCGCCAAACCAGTTTTAAATGCGCTCTTAAATTTCCCCTGGCTTCAACCCCTGTAAACCATCTCGGTGACTCGACCGCGCATCATCCTCCACCCGATACCGGGTAGAGATGCATCTCTATCCGACCCCCGACCGCAAGCTCGAATACTCGGCTAGCTGGTACCTAACACGCTCGAATAGAGTTCCGCTATTAGAGCACTGGTTTACTTCTTCCCTTATGCCCGGAGGTAATGGACATTATTACCTTAACGAGGCCCCAGACTCTTAGTCGGTAATTGCTTAGAGATATCCAGAAGCCGGTGTCTAGTACTGCACCCTGCAGACCAGACAACGTTACTACCGACGGGCTGGTTCCTGTTCCCGTTCCCGTTCCCGACCTGTTATTGTTATGTTTTGCGGCATTAAGATCCACCCTGGATGCTCAACCATTGCACGCATACGTGAGATGTCCATTCGCACACAACCGTGAACCGGATGAAGAGTGGACGCTGCACATCGGTGGTATTATAGGTCTGCACCATGTCGATGCCTGCGTTTCGAACCGTTTTACGATGGGTCTAACTCAAGCGGTGATTCCGTCGCTTTGTCTTATGAGGGAAAATCCGTCACCTCGTTGGCGTTCTGTAAGATAAAATCTCAGCGACGAGAATGAGTTCCAGGTCACGGATCATTGGGGCTGAATTATACGACTCTATTGTCGACGAATTGTCGTAACCGGCTCGACTCTCCGGATGCTGAACCTCTGCGCGGAGTACATGAGTCACGATCAGGGCCTGAACGATAAGAGGGAATCAGAGTTCAATGGGTTGGATGGAACGAACGCGTCGTGAAAGGAAATTAAGCCATCTGATGTAATTGTATGAAGAGTTTCGTCTGATCCGAAGTAACGCGGCCGGGCAATACGTGCTGACTTTAGTGTGGCGCATTCCTATTTATATATTTATGCATCTATGAAAGTATCGTTGCACTGTCGCTCCGGACTGCATCGACCCCTGCATCACAGGCTCTGTTTTCTGCACCGTCAAAGCAGATTGCCTGCGGTTACTAGTGATTTGCGTACAGCACACATCGGATGTGGTTGGCGTGGAGTATTCGTGGTGCACTTTACGAGGTAATCAAATAAGTGGAGTTGAATAGATTATACGAGCGTCTGGAAGTGGAGCAGAAGCCATGACGCCGCCGTGTCAGTCAGACTGCTTCACCGAAGACGAATGACGGGGGTAGTCGCCAAAACGACGAGCATTAATGCCAAATGCCATCTTCTCTGGCAATTTGACGAAATAGAAGCACCGAATCTTCCTCGATACCCGCCAGGATCATCAAGCCGCACTTTTAATCAGCGGAATGACGGTGTGGGTGCAATATCGGGGTCGTCGAAGGCAGCATCGGCGATCGAACTCCAATAGAAGGAAGGAGGGAGGTAGAAGAGAGCAAGGACTCCCCGCGAGGGCCGCTCTTGGTTGATAGCTGGTGGCTGGCGACTGGCTGTTGCTGTTGCACGACCGCGGCATTACCTCCGCGCCATTAACCCGCGAAACTTTCCGCTTGAATCTTGTTCTCGACTCGACGATCCTCCGCCTCTCTTCATACACGAGCGAGGAGATCCCCATACTTTGCAAGCGGTACCACCGTAGCCGGAGCCAGAATTGAGTACATCGAGGTCCGTTTGGAAGTTATCAGGGTCCATATACGGACACATAGGAGCTTTATAAACGGAACACTGACCGGACGTCCATGACGAGCCTTGCCAAGTCCTTTGAGGGTGCCGCTCGGCTCCATCCTACGGCATTTTTTCCGACCCACTCCTCGCCCTTGGTTAGGGTTGGTTAACTGCGGATCGATCGGGTTCGCATCCTTTGCCCTTCTCTCGACTTCCGAGAAGGTCGAAGATCGCGCTGCGGCGATTTACCGCAAAGAAAGGAGGGATTGATGTTTTTGGAGCGGGTCAATCTTTCGGGACAGAGGAACTCGAGGAAAAGTTTTACAAAGTTTCTGCATATCTGCGAGCGCAACTCTGACGCACACGTATATCTATAAGCAGTGACGGTAATGGTGCTGCAGGCGGCCGACGACGGGCTGTTGGTGAAGTCGGCGTTGCAAATAAACTGCCGTCTCATTTGGCCTGCCACGCAATCGATAGTGCCTTCGGGTCTCGATGGGGTCCCCCGAGGGCCCTGCGACTCCCTACCGGGAGCTTTTCGTCCCGGGGGTTGGACAGACATTCGGCATGCTTCGAGGCACTCCCGCTCCTTCCGTATTTTCCCTTTCTCCCTCCCCTGAGCCAGTCTCTCCGACACTCGCTTATCGAGGTGCCTCTCCACGGCCCTTCTGATCCCTCCCACCCCGCTCCCCACCTTTCCCTTCTCTCTATTTCTCTCATCCCGACCCTCCCACCCTCACCCAGGGGCTCTGTTTATATCTTATCCCGAATAGGCCTGAAGCGGGGAATGCCGAAGGAGGGCTGCAGCCCTGCCAGGGTTAATCAACCATATGGAACCCGATTGCATTAGCGGTATTTTATCGAGTTTTCTTGCTAACGGGGTTACCCACTCCATGGACGAAACTCTAGTCCTTAGACTAGTTATCTTTGCGCGCTTTTCAAATCACATATTCTGCCAACATTAATCTTGTCGCTGGCTGACGTGTTTTCGATAATTATTATTTCACATTGAACGACGATGTGTGTATAGCCAGAAAAGAGTATTACTGAAATGTAGAGCGATTTTTATACTCGAAGCACACGTTCATGAATCAGACATATTAAGTCTGATTTAGTTATAATTTCATTTTCATTACAAGATTGATAGTCCTTCAATTTAAATAAGGAAAAGTTTTTCATTAATTAGGCGCAGACGATATTCTTAAAACCACCGAGAATTAACGGTATAAAGTTCATAATCACCACGAAGAATCACAAGAAATCATTTGTTACTATAATTTATGTATGAAAATATTGTATTTGAATCTGAAATGACTTGAACTATAACGTTCTTCCAAATTTTATTCTTTATTCAAGGTAAACTTAGAAAAGAAAACACAAACTTACAATACCAATATGTAATTATACGTATACCAAATGTAAAAACCAATCTTCAAAATATACGATACGGTCGTTGGGCATCGAGAATTCCTCATATCGGTCCAAGATTCAATGATAATTGACTTCGTATCGATCGGATAATTATATAAAAAAATAATGACAGTATTTTTGTTATAATGACGTAATTTTTCTAAAAAAATTTATCGGAAAATATACGACTTGTCCGCAAAATTCAAACATCCAATTCCGGATTCAGCCGCAATATTTAAGTGAAAGTAGTGCCATGTAATTCATATTTCACAATGAGTGCAGTAGATGCAGCAAATCAGTCACAGTTACAATATTTCCCGGGTGTGCGTGACGATTTAGTGAATGAAATTCCATTTCCTGGAAGTATCGAGTGAAATAGCGCAAGCAATCCGGAATACGGTTACCCGTATCGTTCAATTCGTTTCTTCGATGTGGAAAAAGCGGAGTGAGGTGAAAAAGAGGCTGCGCTGAACGTACCTACAGCCTGCAGTCGACAAAAAGTAGAGAGAGTGAAGAGATCGTACATTATCAAGGGAACGTCCTCAGTGAAAATGGTCGTCAATCTGGTCGGGATGCTGATCGGGAGTTCGAGGCTCAGCCCCTGTAATTTCCAACTCCAATTTGGGCAAAGATTTTCCAATTCGGCAGCAACGCCTCGCCGCATGGATGTAGCGGAAAGGCTGCAGCAGGTTGGAGAATAAAAATTCGATAGAGTTAGTAGACAGACAAAGCAGCCTTTGACCACGTTTTCCGGTTCGCTTCGCTTCGATCTTTATCTCTTTATCTCTTTATCCGTCTCGGTTCGTCGAGGTATTCGAGGGGAGGAGGGTGCGGACGGGATATGCAGGAAGCTTGGACGTTTCTATACGAAGAGTGGCATCGAGTGTTATGACTTTGAGTAGGTACGGACTGACTCTCCGCCTTCTGTGATTCTGCCTCGTTCCCGTACATTTTGCGATTTCTAATTAATTTACGGACTGCAAATATTTTGCTCTCACTGCTGGCAGGCATAAAACGAGAACACCAGCCAATTAGCAATGCGAACATGATACTGGGTCGAAAACACAGGGCTAGAACCGTCGCTGTGGCGGGGCGAAAGCCTGCGGGGTATTCAAATTCCATTATTCATAATGTATGAAGGTTTTTTATTCCGAACTTTCCTCGAAATTAAACAAACGCTGGACGGTGGATTTTAATTCTCTTTTCTTTTATTCTCTCTCTCTCTTTTTTATCCTCGAGGAACGGGCTTGACTAAAATATTTCCTGCTTGTGTACAGAGAAAACGTCAAAGCTTATCACTGTCAACCCGACGAAAGCACCACGTTTTTCGTTATAAAATATTAAAATTAGCAACACCAGCTGACTTTATTATTCGTTACGGTTGAGGGTTGAATTGTTATTAGAATAACGAACCACTCGAAATTGAAATCCCACCGTCCCTCTTCTCTCGCTCCGTTAAGTGTCGAGGCTTTTTTAACGTTAATTGCACGCAATGCTGGGAAAAACTTTACTTTCAGGTAAGACAAAAACGGTCACATTTACCTCGGTATACCGCTTGATAAAAAGTATATTGAAATCAGTCGACTGACAATTTTCATTTCCAGTGTAAATGTAACTGAAAAAACATGATTAAAATTAACACTGACCTGTGTGAGCGGACCAATTCCAACATTTCAGTTTCATTAATGTATATTTAGCTTCAGCTGCGTCGAAACCTGTATTATAACACTCGAGGGACGCACAGCGATTTTATTGCTATTTGAAAATATTGTTCGATCCGGCGTGGCTATTTAGCTTTAAGAGCAGCTTGTACTTTGCAGTATTTTAACGACTTAATTAAGCGACGACGTTCTGTTCAACGGTTTATTAACATTGGCTGAAAAAACTTTCTTGCTTTATTTATTCACCGATTCGTGCAGATTCTTCTTCTGAGCTGGTCTTAGGTGAAAGTAAAAAGGAATATTGTCACATCGATTCACCATGGTTAAAGATATCGATAGTAGTCGATAGTGATATATTAAAGTCATTCGAACTTTCGAAATTATAGCATCAACGTCTCTGGCAAGCCAGCGTAATTTTTTGTTGACATAGCAACACATCACTTCTCCGAAATAGCTGTTCGATCGTTTCTTGACTTACAGTTCAGCGATTGAGAATTCGAAAAAGTACGGTGATTGTTCAAATTAATGAACAACGTAGTACAATATATTAATTATTTGGCAGCTTACGCAAATTTGAAAAAAAATATCGAGCCTTTCATACTCTGATTTAAAATTCATGAAAAATTGATCGACAAAACTGGTAATTTGGTTGAATTCTCACAAGTCGAATTTGAATCTGTTGTAAAACCAAATCACGAAATATTGGCCGTCGTGATGTTTGACTCTACTTTTATCAAATTTGAAGAGGACCAAATAATCCAACAATAAGCTTTACCATCAGCTACTGTAACAGTAAAAATTTTTATCTTGAATTAAATGCTCCCTGACATCAGAAGAAAAATGTTTACGTTATTAAAACTCGTTCAACTTTCTAAGTGACCAAAGTTATTATAATTTTTCAAACTTTTTGTTCCAGGTAAGTGATGCGGTGTACCTATGATAGTTATATGCATTGGAAATCCATTACCAGTAACACTCCTGACGTAAGTATACGCGCTTTTCAAATTTAGATGAAACCAGAGACGCTTGTGAAATTCTCTTGAAATAAAATATATGGTGTAATTGTTATTTCGGCGTCAGTAATTTCCGCATAAGAATGGCAACTCTACTGCACACTGCTGGGTTCAATTCAGAGAAAATATATGCAAATTGGTGGCCAAAATGGTTGCACCCGAAAGAAAGACGCAGGCATTATGCTGGGGGCCGATTATCGCGTCGTTATCTGAATTCTTCAGAAGCAAGTATAAACCTAAGGATCGAGATAACATCGGACCATTACGACCAATGAGAATTCGCCGCTGTTTGTGCCCGATATTATTTTGCAAATGCGAATCACTTCGCTCTCGCACCCGATATCTGCCTTTCGAATGGCATCATGTGACGTTCGAGGGGCTGGCCGTGTGAAATATTACGCAATGGCGCAAGGTTTTTTATGCAGGGTCGCTGTGATATGTCCGTAATGACCGTGAATTAAATCGCGTGAATATACGAGCCCTCGGTGTGATATCTCCTCCCCTTTAAATGCTGCACATCTGACCCCAGCATAAAAAATAATTTTTACTTCCGTAAGCCATTGGAAAGGTATATTGTTTGTTAGGGGTGAGAGGGGAAGGGTTGGTTCTTCCTGACCCTATAAATTACCGTTGTACCGCGTGAATTCGAACAAAGCGAAAACCTCGGTGCGTTATTTATTCGCGTCGATGTCCTTCACGTGGATGAAAATTCTAAACATCGTTCGTGTTTGATTTTTATTCATCTTCCTCGTCATCTTCTTTTCCATCATTTCCGCCGACTGAATAATCACGTAAATCAGGTAACTTAGTCCCGCAGGATTCACCTCGCGATCGATGCAGAGGGTAGAAAAAATGTTAAACTGATTTAGATTCATATTGGTGGGGGCCGCTAAGCAGCCGGGTAAAAGTTTTCGTGTTGCACGGACGGAAAGAAAACTTTCAAGCCAATTCAGCACGTGCACAAGTTTTGTTCTCCAATTACAAATTAATAAAGACTAATAGCTTTATTGTTCAACTACACGTATATTATGTACATATAAGATCCCCTGCGGCGGATGCAAGCCGGGAAGGAGGTAAATGGATGATACTTCCGAGAAGTTAATTAGCAAGAACTATTGAAAAATCGTATATATATATGGATAGAGACATTGCGAATGTGATCGACGTGCAGGTTGTTATCTCAGCATTTATCGTTGAACCAATATTCCCAACTAATATACGAATAACATACGAATGGTATGTATACGTAGGTGTACAAAACGCGTTGATTGAAAGCCATCCGTATAATGTAGGTACATGCACACGGATAATCGCAATTTCAATTGGACGTCCTTCCGGATAATAATACGTTAATTGCGATAGGTCATTTGCAGATCATTGTCAGTACGTAGCAATTATTTATACGACCTTAATTAAAAGGTAAAATGTCAATGAACCTTCCGAAGTAATTCTCGTAGTTTTCGATCTCGTTTTTTCGCAAGACTTAGGTATACGTATGTGATGTTTATTCCGTTCTTTGGCAAAACTTATGTATAACCGATTAAATTCTCTGAAGTATTTATTCCGCTACAAAAAGATAGGCATTCATACCGAGGCAGGGATAACGATCATCCATTGTAGAGAAAAATCAATGAATATAGGGACCCTGTGACCCGGTGTTCGGTGATTTGGTTATTCTCCCATTAAGTTAGCTTTACAGCAGCAAAACTTTTAATTGCGAATTGTGGGGGCGTCGAGGCTCATTTCCCAACGGAGATCTCGGTGAATACACAAATTCACAGTATTCTCGAAATACAGGAAATCCGTGTCCCACAGCGCAGTCTCTACGCGTAGTACGTACTCTCATATCAAACCCCTGATCATTTGCGCGGCTGTATTCTGTGTCGAGAAATTTCACCTAATCAACTTTGCTCGCCGGTATTTATACCTCAGCGGCACAATTTGACCGGGAAGCAATTTGCATCGATTTTCCGATAAAATGGAAGAACGGAACTTATCGGAATCTGGAAACAGCGGCCGTTGCACAGAGAAAAGCCGCGTCGCTTCAAATGCACTGAATTCTCGAAGGCAGCCTAGAGCGTGCATCGCGATGGCTGCGCGCCTGCAGCGAGAGGGATTACGGAACAGAACTAGGCGATATGAAACACACCGAATGGGAAAAATATCTCGACTATTTCATACCTGAAGAGCAATCGCAAAAGGTCGAAAATAAAATAAAATCTCGCAATAACTCCGTTCATGTGTATTATAGAACAGAGGAGAGACCCTCCAGCAAAATTTTCCTGCAGGTAGCTCTGCGCCCCGTGTCACCCACAATCGCAATATCACTTGATACATGGCTGCAGCACAATTGGCTAAAGGTAAATAAGACAGTGGCTCAACAAAAGGCCTGTCTGTCTGTCTGTCTGTCTGTCGTTCTGTCTGTCTGCCTGCCTGCCTGCTGGATTGCTTGCCTCTCTTACGTCTGGCCCTGGGTATAGATACGCGAATTCGCGAGCTGCCGGTATGGTGCGATGCCTCCGGCAATGTCTGTACTGTATCTCGTTCCAAGTTGAACGCACGGATAGCTTTGCAAGTATACACGTTGAATGAATATAACTACTGTGTGCACAGATATTTAGATACCAATATGATAAAAGGGATACGATTCGTAGATGGAATTTTGAAAAATTGAAGTTTTCACTAATCTTACTACTTGTTACCGAATTAAATTTAAGGTGACCGTGAAAAGGATAGTTTAGTTTGAGTTTATTCACGGATTTTCGCAATAAAATATCACATTCACTCTTGAAAGACAAGGTGATTTAGCGGTTGAAACAGAAGAGAATATCTTCTTCCTGACATCGATATTTTGCTCTTCGTTTTCTTACGATCTTAGGGTAAACAAGATTTGAGTATATTCATGCGCTACGTAATGCGGTGAGTGAAATTCCATCAGTTCTGCAAAATCACGGGGTGGGTCCTCGTCATGTGCGGTGGATTTTAAACCAAACGATATATAGAACTGTGGAGACGAAGAAGAAGGAGCTGAGAAGAAATCCTCGATGCCGGAATAATCCGGCTTTGAAAATATTGGGTTACTTGCGAGCACTCGGTAACGGGCGGGCGGAGAAAAGGAATGGAGAGGATGGAATATTGGTAAACACTGAGCACTCTGCCCCCCCCCCCCCCAACCCTACCACCATTCTCTTCGTCTCCAACCAGGATGATTCCATAATCCAAATACTATAAATACTTGGTTGGCTTCTGACTGCCTCTTGGCTGAAATACTACGTTCCCAGTTCATTCGCCGAGGTAAGAGGTTTGAATAAATGCAGATTCAAATGCGATGTGAGGGTTGGATTACTTATATTTTGTTCACCATCTCTTTCATGTAAAATATCCATTAGATGCAGTATTTTTATAATTACCTCATGTTTTGAGATTGGAAAACGATACCTAAGAAAAAATACACACTCAATTATTCATCAGACTAAAAAATTGTTCGAAAAACGAAGCTTGTCAAGTTTACTTAAAGTTTGAATCGAGGTAAGAAACGGGTTTTGTGAAGGAATTTTCAATTCGCAGATATTCTCGAGCATGATTCTACAGATGCGAAAACGAGGTGCGATTAAAAAGGCATGATTCTTGAGCACAGCCTGGCTACTATTATACTATACGGAGTAAAAACTTCCCCGTATACTGAGAATAAAATATACATGTACACCGGTAAAAGTGCGCTTTAAATAATGTCATGCCAGTGTATATAAGGGGGATGGTTGCCAAGAGCTCGGCCGAGTATATATCACGGCGTGCCTATATTACACGTTGGTTCTTGGGAAATAATGATGATAATAACAATAAAAACGATAATATTTCCGCGTGTACCATTGGACGAAACTTACGACATTGAGGAAGAGGTCGGTGGGCGGCGGAAACAAATACGAAACAAGATTGCAAATACTTGGTCCTTCAAAATACTCTTGGCTATTTGTCTAAAATATTTATTGCCAGATTTTTCCCCCTTGGGATTTCACTTCGAGAGTCCGCTCTGGAGGAAGAAATCCCAGAACAGAGAGGCTCGACCGGAATTTCAATGATTCCTGATGCTGCTTGACCAAAGAACCGCCCTATCACTACAGAGATTTACGTTGATACGGCAAATACAAAATCTCGACACTTCCCTAACGAATAAATACAATGAACCCTGAAATTGGAGAAAAACTGTGCATTCAAGTTAAACTTAAGCTGTCGACTTCAAGAAATTATCTCCTATATAACACCGACCTTCCTCCCAATATTGCTGAATAGTAAAAATATAAAGCCTCTTGTAACTCGAGTCAAAATCTCGTTTCTTGGTATGGTATTGGATCTATTTTAATCCCAGTAACTGGGTGTATCGAATGATACTGACGCTTCGATAAATTCGCCTTGTTATTGAGGCTGTCCTCGCCTCAGCAGCTGATCGGTATCTGAGTTCGCGTGTGTTACCACGAGAAGAAATACCCCAGCTTCAGTAATAGAATGCGAAAAAATGTTGGCGTTACTATTATTGTTATCATTATGTTTACTATTATTATTGTCATTGTTATCATTATTTTCCCTCGACCGGCACGGTTACGCCGAAGACTAGAAATCGATACAATAAAGAAGGGATATACGGCTGTGCGCGCAATATTCAAGATGAATCGAAGGCTAGAAAAAATACCATTTCTATTCGTACCGGTACAAAAGTCGAGTGGTGGTCGGCACATCTGTCAAACGAAAGATGAGGTAGCATTTTGTTTAAAATACTGAAATTTAGTCACCGCGATATCATTTCAGGGTGGGAGAAAATAACTACGAGCCAACGTCGAGTATGAATGCAATTTGATTTTTCTTTTTTTTTTTTTTTTATGTTTTTTTTTCCTCTTCCACGTTTCATCATGGCTCGAAAAGCCGATATTTAATGTTCGATAACATCGGGTGATGTGGCGTTGTGGTGTACGAGGAAAGGTGGTTAACGCTAACGAACGCTGCACGAAGGACGAATCTATGCGATGGATAAATGCGGGAGGTGTGACGCAGGGATTTCGAAATGCATTTATGAAATATATTTATATTCCTTCCCCATCGGTATTGCGTCCGATGCTGCTAGTAGCTTGGCACTGGAATAGTGAAACGTAATGAAATCAAGCGACGTATTAACGAGGATGCACGGAGAAAATAAAAGTCTTCTTATCGACGGGGTGGGTATGTCACGTTTAATCGTAAGTTACTGCCACTCGTATATTATTCTATGTATCGGAACCCGTAGTGAAATATTTGTTTCGCGGTTTGTCAATACCACCTGTCCCACTTTAATTACCGTGAATCATTATGATCGATGACGTACCGCTGTCATACGTTTCTGTTACCAGACCGTGACGCGGACCATTGATTCTACACCGGAGGACTCAAAACTAAACTCATCGATCGAAAGCTCCCGGACACTGCGAACCCGCCGTTCTCTTCATTTCAATGATTGGCGTGCATGCACACTGGCATACGAATCTCGTCCATTCCGCGCAAATTCTCTCTGATTGCTTTGATTATACGCTGTACTTTTGTGAAATTCGTTTGAACCAAATTCAGAGAAAGGAAGCAATCTTCTTGAACCATCGCATCGGGCGGAAAGGTCGTCCACACCGCACGTTTCGGTGTTCTAAACACGTCTGGAAGTCCCGAGGGACTAGCGCATTCATTTTACCAGTGACGCGGAAAATGCATCGATGTAAAAGATTTTTCCGGGATTTTGCAGTGACAAGTTTCGTGATTTTTGAATGGATGAAACTTGTAAAGTTTCGGAATGTTGGGAGTTGCGCGAATCCTGGAACTCGCCTAACGGATTGACCTCAAGATTCAGCTCGCTGCACTGCAGGCGGTGACGGGAATTCAGTAGGTGGTATGCTGTGCTGCAGACCGGAAATCGAATTCATTCAAATTCAAACGACAAGGTCTTATTTCAGCCCGAAGTAACTCTTTTAGCGGTCCAGCTCCGGTAGCCGCATCGCATCGCATCGCATCGCATCGCCTGCGACGAGCGTCCGATGCGGTATACCTTCCACACCTTCCGCACCATCTAACGGAATACTCTAGCTCGAGTGGAGTGCAGGCAGAGAAAATCCAATTGGCAAATTCCTGGGCGTCACTGGACCGCGAAATGGCTCGGCGAGCAGGCGGCTACTTCCATCCCTTCTCGTGGCGAAGGTGTGGGGCTGGATGAGAGTCGGGCTCGGGGTTGGGGGTGGGGGTGGAGATCGGAGCTTATAAATTGCATACGATAGCACATACTAGCCATGCGCCAGATGAAGATTGCATCCCGGCCTTCCCAATTGATTTCGTTTAATCCCTCCTCGTGGTGCAGAGTTTTTCTAATAAACTATCTGAAATGGAATTCAATCACTGCCCGAAATGAGAGGTAAGAGCTACGGGTCGTTTTATTGGCATGTGGAAGTCCGTGGAGACTCAACGACTCAACCCCCCACCAGTTACGATAAATGAGTTTACAGTACAAAGAGCGTACGCCCAGCCATGTTTGTTTCATTCAATCTTTCGAACTCCCAACAACGTTGTTGCGATGCTAGTATACACCTAATACCAGACCATGGTTGTTTGTCTTTCCCAACAATAAGCGAAACGGAACGAGGTCAGCCTTCTTCGAACAATCGACAAACTCTCCTGACAGTCCAATGAAAACACCCTTCCTCAACATTTTGTCCTCGGTACCTACGGAACACGACCAAGTACCAAACTTCGTTCAGAGACTCACTGTCGCGGGTACTATCTCTTCGCAGCGTCTGTGTCTTAGCAGCGATTACTTTTACAGGTTGAAACGAACGATTACCAAACTGTTGGCCACAAAACGATTTTTCGCATGCTCACATGGTCATTCATTTGCGAAAATGAAGTACCTACTGATATGGCTAATTGTGGCTTACAAATTTGGGTTTTTATTCGCGAATAGCCAGCAAATTTTTAGCGGCTGATGCGAAAATGGCATCTACACGAACAGGTCAGTTCGCACTGCATGCATAAACGTACACACCCAGGTGTATTACCAAGTGCGACTGTGTTTGGTGACCTGTTTGAGATTTCATGAAGTGTCTACGGCGTAGAGTACGCATGTATAATGGTCGTTACATTTTTAAACTTTTGACGTGTTTGCAATGTAGGAAAAAATTGAGGCGAATTTCTGTGGAATCTAGGAAATAAATCATTGTTTCAGGTTCAGAACGAATAATCGACTAGTCGGTATAGGAAGAGCGAGACTAAGGGGGGCGAGAAATTACTGCGAAAAGGTCGTTCGATGCCAGCAGAAGGCTTGCAGCGGCATGTTACTCGTCCTCCTTTCTTTCTCCTCGTAAAGTCCACTGGATCCGTTCATAATTTGATTCGAGCTCCACCGTAATGGGTTTATGATGTTCTATCAATTTCGCGCGAGCTCCGACCCCTTCTGCTTCAATCTCTCACCCACATACCCATTCCCAAGTCGAAGCTGCCGGTGGAGAACGACTTCAGGGCAAAGAGAAACCGGTCGAGCTTCCCTTGCGAGATATTGCGCTTTCGGTTCTCCCCTTCTCGCCCTACTCTTCTTATTACTTTATTTATGAAGCGTTATACCCAACGCTTTCCAGACCCCTGTTTGAACAGAGGATTCTTCAACATTGATATGCCCACGATAATATCGTATTAACAGCTCATCTCCAAGACCCGTTCATTCATCATTGGATATTTTGTGAAACGGTCGAATTCCTTCACTCATTAGATATCATGATTTATACAAAACTCTGTACTGACTATTGTTACCGAATATATATTTGATGACAGATGCCGTATTATATCAACTGCGCAGTACACCGAAATAGTTTTGAGCTCATCTGTCGTGCACTTTATCATTCGTAAAAGTTGATAAGTTTTCAATGTAAGTGGCGCATGGCTAGAAGTGTCGGAGAATGATAAGCTCATTTTTAATTTCAACTTTACAGATGATAATTTCAATAACCCATACGTTTAGCTTTTATACACTCGAGGCACGTGGTACATTTTTAAGCCACTGAGTAAGAGTATATTTCCTGTGGATTAACTCCACCCCAGTGAAATTAATTTTAAGGGTTACTTGTTCAATGGAAAAAATATGAATTTTAGGGCTGTACAGCTCATCGTTACGCCCGCGGAAATAAATAAAAAAATTAATCGAATTTAATTTATTCAATAAAAATCTGCGGCGAGAGAAATTGAATTGAAAAATTGTTCCGACGAGAGGGTCTCGGTGCTGCCTGAAATGAAAGCTTCATATCTCGTCACGGCAACCTCACATACCTACCTATAAACAGATATGACATGTATCATACTTTTACTTTTATGACATATTACGCCAGATGTTCCCCAAAGCGTGTATTAAATTACTGTCGATAAATCTGACGCTGCACGAAGGGTTGGAATAATATTTTTGAACGATTATGGGCATTGAACGTGCGATAATATAACTCAACATGTGAGATCCAATTCGAGTCTAATCGTTTTTCAGAAATTTTCGGTACGCCATGACCTCTAGAATACGAGCGAAGCGTCATTCTCTTCAGGGATAAAATATTCCCTTTTACCTACAGATGAAGAAAAAGCACCCAATTGGTTATTTTTTCGAAAGGGTGAGAGAGAGAGAGAGAGAGAAAAAGAAATATGACCGAAATTATTACAGACAATCGCCAGAGTGAGGGACTGAAGTGGCTCCTCAAACCTTCTGCACAAGCGCTTTATGCAGGGTCTTAGGCTTCCTTTCTAGGCTCCTCTGTTCGAGCTTCCGAATTTCAAAGGAGAGAGGCTGGTGACGAAGAGAGGAAGAATGGGTAACCAGTAATTGTAGGTTGGCAGGGATTCAATGTAGGTAAATACGCGATCCGCCGCCGCAAGGCTTGGCGACACCGGCGTGCGGCGGCCTCTTTCTCTTCTCCACGGACTCTTTCCTGCGCTGAAGAGTCTCCTCCTACCAGCCTTCGCTTCTTGATTCTTGGCTCTCGCCTCTCCTCTCAGGTTCTCTTGCTCCTTTGGTAAGAGGCCAAGAAACCCCAATCTGCGCACCGGCTTCTTTTTTTCTGTTTAGGTCTGTTTCGGATGGACCAAACTTGCGCGCAATCTTGAGGGAGATGAGATCTAAACTCAACATTTTATTGCTACGACTCGTGGCAGGCGAGGCTCCCTTTTCATGCAGGCTTCTTTCAACTTTTCATCGGCCTTTCCAAACTCTTTACCTAAACATAAGCTTTCGAGTCTGCGGTAAGTTTTCATTTATTTTACACGAAAAAGATTTCCTGTAACAAATTCATGCACTTATGTCTATGGAACGTCTTCAAAATCAAATGTCAACCAGGGTTTTGGAAACAGGCACGTTAAACGCGAAATAACCATTTACAGAATTTATATTTAGAAAGGAAATTAGCGGGATAATGATTATTATCGACTTCCAGGTAGACATCCCGAATCTGCAAATGTTTGCTACTCAAACTAACACAGCTCTGTCGACATTCATAGAAGCTTGAAAAATTCATGAAATGATTTTGATCTACTTGCCATTGGCTGCAATTTTTGCGAAGGATTATATTCGATATATCGGCACGGATTAATCCAAATGCTTATTTTTTTTCTACTTGATCTTTGAGAGGAAATATATGTAAATCTAAATTGTCGAGCAAATGTATGGATCCTAAAGCGGCCGTCACACCTCGAAAACAGATCGTTGATTCTTTATTTTTCGCACGATTTGCCGGATTGTTGGTATTTGTCACCAGCCACCGAAACGTAAAAATGCGTCAGGCACACCCCTAGTTGAAACCGGCTTTATGCTAAAAAGCTGGAACAGTTTTGCAGGCGTCTAACGCTCGACCTTCAGTCTGAAATCCCGACGTACTTCTTTGCCGCCAAGAATTTTTCTGGCAACTTTTCCACTAAATTTATCCTGTTCTTAGCAGTAATAATCTAATGCCGCTAGAAAACCGGGTTAAGAACAGAGAGAAGATGCTCGTTCGTCACGACAATTTTTAAAACTGTGAATGGAAATTTATTGTACCCAAAAATATTAAAACAAATAAGTATGATCTTTGTGATTATTCATCTTCTGACGCGAGAAAGCCTGTAACCGAAAAGCTGTCTACCCGTTCGAACAAGGCAATGTAAGAAAATGAATTCGACACGAAGATCGGGTCGTGAGAGAACTGCTGAATCAAAGATAATAAGTGTGAATTTCTTTCTCGTGAGCTTGCAGTACCCCCGTGTGATTATCGGCTCGAATAATATAGTAACTCTTTGGCGGAAGTGGTTATTCGAACAAGGCACTAAAGCGGGACCGTTAAATATATAACAATGAATACCCGACAGCGACTTTATCTGCAGACAACGGTAATTTAGTAAAGTTGTCATGCATACTCGACACGCGTGTAAGCGAAACGTGATGACAGTACGAAACTACGAAGCCGTTATCGGTCGACAAATAGCAAAGTCTATGCGTACACTTTTTCACGTAGGTATCTCGTATATACCTACCAACGAATCGGGAGGAACGATTCAATTTTCTCCGATTTACTTTTGGACATTTATTACGGTAGGTAATAACTTGAACGTCCGCTGGAGATGAAATCTGCCAGACATCCCTCGCAATCAGCTTTCAAGTTGCGCCTTGTTGGTTATTGGTACTTTCAGCCAGACGTCTGGATACATTCCGTCCCGTGACGTCGTCAAGCTATATCTCTATTTACCCACTTCTCGTCCTGTGCCCACCGATCGTTGTTCTCATTCTAAACGTGACGCATCTGAAGCAACAGTTTACAAGTACCACACGATAAGAGGAAACAGTAAACATCATCAATTGTTGATAGTTTATCCGGAGTAGGAATTTTTCTGCCATCATCCGCAGGTGGATAGAAAAGAAATCACGTTCGGTATAAAAACTGGAAGAGAATAAATTATTCATCATTTTTTACGGGGAAACGGGAAAAGTGGGAAAATATCGCGACACAGTTTGCGTTTCGCTTCAAAAACGCATATGTCGTTTTTTTCTCCACGATGCAAAAGCTATAAGCTTCCTCCGGTGTATGAAGAAGTTGACCTGGAGCGACCTACTTCGAGCTTGCAGTCTTTCATGCATGTGTAGTTTTGAGATCGAGGGTAGGATCAGAGGCCTCGTGGTAAGCAAAAGACGCGATTTATTTGGTAAAATCCAGAGCGACGTGTACAAAGCCGAGCTTCGCTTCCGGGGCTTCGCCGGAACAACAAGGCGGCCCCGCGACTTTGTGCCTGACAGACGCAAACAGACGCAAATGGAGGAGGGTGTGCTAGTCGTTGGGTGTATTTATGGGCCGTTTCCGAATTCACCTCGGTGTGTGCAAAGCTTCGCCGAGCAAAAGTGTGGATAAAATAAAATATAAATAACGAAGGAACGCCGGGAGCGCCGCTAAACCGGCTGGGCTGATACGCGGGCAATAAGGCGAAATCGAAGCCCTAAGACTTATTACGTTTTTTGCGACGAAGGGCTGCGGGTGCTAGCGGTGGGCGACGAGGGGGTCTATTAGAATGTATTATGCATGCGCAATGGCGCGGTCTCCTCCAAATCACTGAAGCCACCGTCCCCGGATGAAGGGGTTTGTGGTGACGATGTGGAAACGTGGAAGGCTGCCAACCTTCGGTTGGTGGTCTTTTGGCGGCTTACGATCCGCTCCAATAGAAGCTTAAATTCAAGAAGATAAATTGCCCTCCTGGGTTTTCACGCGTACGCCTTGTCCGGAATAAGTAAAAACCCGTGTCTCCCGTATACATACATATCTGATCGGCCCCACGACGGTTTGAGAAAAAATTTATCCCTAATTCTTCCATCATTCGTACAACGGTAAACCACCCTGATAACCCAGGCTTTACGTTTCGTCGGTTATTATTTCAGATGCTGAAGCCAGGATTTTGCTCATAAGTAACTCTAGTTCTTGATATAAGATCAGTAATTGAAGACCACCAGTTTGTTGCACTGACAAAAAAAGTCGCTCAGACAAATACTTGAGACAGATTCATGAATAGGTAAGTCATAACGTGCCCAATGGGATTGAGCGAAGTCATTCTGTGAGTACATTCTATTTCAATTAACATAATTCATGAAAGATTAAGTCTAAATCCGGAAACAATAGACCGACCGCAAGCCAGACGACGTGAGACTAATTGTAAACAGAAAGTTCTGACAAATTAAATTTCAAATTTTGCGTTGCGTTTTATTTTAATGGATTAACATGATTTTCGAAATGTCACGCTGTTTCATTGCCGAATTAATGAAGGGTATAATGAATGCGCATAATGAGAAATTGTAATTAAAATGTTATTAAAAAAGAGATTTGCTCCAATGACTACGAATTTTTTTTTACCGCTCAGAATAAGTGATTCTGCTGTAAATTGTAATGGATCCAGCAACTGTCCTTGAATGTTTCTTTCTATTTTCTTTTAATTTTCCGTAGAAGGCCAAGAGTCCAATTTTTGTGCGATCACCCTTCCAACGTTACACTCGGCCCATAAGACCGCAAAATTAGTTCCACAGTTACCTAATACAAACGAAGTATGTTCAAATATATACAGTATAGAGGTAAATGTATATGCATGTCTCTTTTCGTACGCGGACAGGGATTGTGAGAGCTCCTAGTTGCTCCCAAAGGCAGCTCCCAGCAGCATCCCAAGGTTAATAGCAGGCTTCTCTTAGGCGAATGACCCCACGTGACCCTGAGGCTTGCACCAGAGGAAGAAGTTTGCGGGTGTGGTGGTACGGTTGACTTACCCGTTGAACACGCGCGCGTCCCTCGAGGACCGACAGAAATGCGGCCGCAGGGCTGAAGCTGGAGCAGGTATCCCAGGGGAATCCTTGAAATTTAATATAGAGTCAATTGGAGAACCTAATAAAATTGCTTTTGCCAAAGGCGCAGGCGTGCGACAAATGGCCCAAAGCTCTAGCCGCTGGTTGGAATATCCTTAAACGAAACTAGAAATCGTGGATCGATGTGTACAGGATGAGAGCCAGCGAGCATTGGATTCCCGGGGCGTAAAAATATTCCCCAAACCATACCTGCCTGCAGGACTAATTTTCATTCTGTTCTTCGAACCGTAGTGCACCACTTCAAAACTGGGGTGATGAAGCCAAGGTGAAACGGCCGGGAAGGCCTAATGGAACTCACCGACCGAATAATGAAACTGCTTAGCATTTTTCACAGAGGGGATGGAGATAAAATAATTAAAAACCACCGAACATGCAGAGCCTCCCTTGGAGGGGTGGAGGAACTGTGTCAAGGGGACGAGTAATGGTCGTTTTTAACTGGTAATAGGATGGAAAATATCACGAAGGAGATTGTTCCTCATTTCGAAGACGATGGCTTCTGGCTCCCGGATCGCCTCGATTTCTTTTATTGCGTTCTCAAACTCTGTATGATTTCCGGAACAAGTTTGAAAATAGAAGAGAAACTCAGTCTCTCGTAGAAGTGCATTTCCAGATATTCATTTACTCCAACGTCCAACGAAGTTGACCACAGCGAACGTCCCGAGTTTTCTTACGAGCGAAACTTGAGTTTAATTTGTATTATTTGCGACAAGAATGATCGTCCTGGAACAAGGAGTTGGCAACCTCCTTCGTACCAAGATCTAAAAAGACACCCTGCTGCCCAAGATCCCAGTTACTATCTATGACGCACGGGTGTGTCTTCTTTACTTCACAGTTGGAGGTATTTGCGATAACTTTTCTAAGCTTCGTACACCTCTTGAGGATTATTTATTTTCCAGACTTCCGTTGAACCCTTTTTCCGGTATACTGCCGGATACAGCCCACGGTAATACACAGCACTCTTAGCAAAGAGTGGCAGGTCCGTTGGTAATAGATAAAAAATAAACATCCGAAATTTGGAGTACAATCGAGTACTTTAGACGAGAATGTCTTGTTGCATGACCTCGATTATCTATACGGCAAAGAATTAAGCATTTTCTACTTGTTTCTTCAAAAACGTGAGAGAACAATATTGGATGAAACAAATATATATCGAATGCTCAATTCATTCATTAGATCCTTTTTTTCCGAATTGTGGTTATAAATGTGATACAAATCAATTGGGTTCAGCATAAATTCAGTTGTTAAAGTTTTTTTATTATAGTCTTCCAGCAAGAAACTTTCTTCTTAATTGTCGGAAAGTTTTACGTTTTTCGACCAAAATTCAGACATCATTGCCGATAAAATTTGTGTAAAAATTGTCTCTGTTCATCTGACAAAAAAATTCTTTTTTGACGAGTTGGAAACTCCAGTCTTTGAACTCACATAAACTCGAATAAACTTAAATGAGTTTCTCCGTATAGCCTGAACATTTTCGTATGATACAAACTTTTACTATGTTGTTTAAAAAACTGAGATTTTCTCAAAATATAATTATAACCTGACTGAATCTGTATTTTAGATGGGAATCGAGAACAGGAAAGACGTTTTCAACTTTTAATATAACACGGTACCATCTGTCATCGTAAGAGAAGAAATATCTACTCTCAGATGTTACTGCATACGGTGTGAAATTTCGTATTTCTAAAAGTTTTCATCGAAGTGCGAATTGCAAGTGGGGTACTCGTATGTCTACCTATAGTTTCTTGACCGTGTGAAACGTACATACACGAAGATGAAGGCTCGACCGAGTGAACAAGTTAAATTTAGAATGTAGCACACGGTACTTTAATTGATTTCGCCTGGCCGACTTCGACGTTGTTACATAAATGTTGAATACCGACGGTATTTCTCCATCGCGTATCGTAGATTGTCCATCATTGTATGCATGCCATGATGCGTGTGTAGGTACGTGAATATCGATAATACGTATACCAATTTCCACTTAAATCGTAGATGTAAAGTCTCTCTCGACGTGTCATGAAGCATCATGAAATGGTGCTGAATATCACGTTTGCATGTACTTGCCTATCTACATCATTCCTCAGAGGAGTATAATATGCAGATCGAGTAATAAATTGCAATACTAGAGCAGCACTGTGTTTAGCTCGCAAGTGGCAATATAAATCAATGAGCTGGCCTTTAATTGCTAGCTGAATATTAATCGTGGAATCAATTTGAAATATTTCTATCGCTACATACCTGTTCGATTAAATACACCCAGAATTAGGTTATTTCATTATCCCAATAAATTGACCGTTTGTATCTAATCGGTGTCGAAATATTGAGTTCGAATGTATCAAACCAACTTGACGCGATCACTGCCATTTTCTGTTCAATCAGTCTTACACGTTGAGTGAAAAAACTTTCAGTCGAAATGCAATATTTCAACGAACGTCAAAAATCAAAGTTCAGCTGATAATATCAGGCAATGTATCGATTCTCTTGACAGTACGCCAATGTTTATGAACTCATGAATACGGCTTGGCTGGCGAGACGAGATATATTTTGCAATTAAGTCGGGGAATATTGGGGAATATCATGCAGGAGCCTGCGGTGGCGGGTGTTGCTCTATTACCAAAAAGCTATATAACAGGTTTTATATAAACCTGGATAAAACCGCGCTAACATGAATCTATGGTAACGCATTTAATGCATTTTGCCTCCAATACTGGTGCCCAGTAACATGGTCCGATTTCAAATTAGCCTCGGTATGACGTTGCTGCGTTGGCTGCAGCAAGTAAACGCAATTACACGTGCTAACTACTCCTTGCAAAGGTTCGATCTATTAGAGTAATCATGAGTCCTGCAGTAGCTCAATATACGCGGCTAATGACGGCACCATGAACAGAACGTTTAGCGGACGTAAAGTGAGTCAGAATTATTCCGCAGGTTAATGCGTAACTCCGAGAGCCATTACTACGCCTGTAAGATAAGCCCCCAACAGTTTATGCGAAGAGAATAAAAAACGTTACATACGCAGTCTCAGTCGGGGTTGTTCGTATCGGTACCACGGATGCAAGTAAAACGCGCAAGGCATGCACGAAGACAGGGGTCGACCACGAGGTTATATAGCTGCATGATAATTACGTCGATGACCGCGCGATAGGGTGTCTGTTTTGCATAATGGTTAGAAAACGGTAAATAAGCAGGGTATATGGAATCAGGAGAGTGATAAGAATAGAGTGGAAATTCGTAATCTTGGATACCCGTGGAATCGATTGACCTTTACGGTCCTTTTAATTAATCAACCGCATTAATATTCCGCCTGTGCACAGTAATTTTCTTATTTTCTAACTTTAGGGGGTGTTTCTGAGGGCTTGGCTTAGGGGCTGAAGAAAAAGAGCCAACCTAACTCAGGGAGACGCGTTGTGCACGCAATGCGTCGAGACGGAATAGACACGCGGAGACCGTTGCATACACGCACCCTGATCGATCATCGAATCTCGTAATCCGCTAAACTGTTTTCCGGGCTGCCTGGGTCATTACAATCTGGATGAACAAAAAAAGAAAAGTCTCTAGCATCTAAAAATTCTGCTGATGTATATCCATTGGTTATTTTTTCAACCATCGGTACACGCGTGTTAGGCAAATATTGAAATGTTTGCATCATCGCAATAGTTTATACCTGAAACATTGATAAAAAATTCCTGAATATCCGTCAAAATAAATTCACGTAATGCAAACGTATCTTTTATTCTCTTTATACATCAACTCTCCCACTTTCTGGGTGGATGAAAATAAATTTTCAGGTCTCGGTTGAGACCGTGCGATTACCACTTTGGGATTCCGAGTCGGGTTTCGGTGCGCGAGGAGAGCCGGTCGATAAGGGTTTCAGTTTCGGGTCCATTTATGGTCTAATCCGATGATAAGTCACCCCGGATAATAGGGATACAGCAGTGTACCAATGACGCGGGGCTCCAGGGGGCTGGTCACGCGGGGATGAAGCTAAACGAACGTACAGTGTCCAGCGGTGCTCTCTTTTTACCCGAAAGCTCCACACGTCCGTCTGATTATTTCGCCGTAATTCAGGACTCTCATAGTCTGTAAAACTTGTTGGCTGGCAATGACGAAAAGAAGCAGTAAGTCAAGTGTGTGTGGTAAAGCATGATTACTGTTTCTCTTGCACTTCGTTGATTATTGGTTGTACGTATAACCATTGGCGAATTGGCACCGGAATGACGTGGCCAAAGATCTAAGAGTAAGCTGCAGGAGGGATCCAAGGTGTGTACGTAGATGCAAGGGGTTAATCCTAGATCGTTCAATTATAATTTAAAGCAATCCAAAGAGCATACAGTGTGGTTATATTACAGGCTACATATGGCAGCTGCGGTTCATTCAAATTACGTGTCAGTATCTAGGCATAAAGAATGAATAAAACAGGCGTCGATGCGTTTGCATTGCGTGTATTCGGTTGCGTGTGTAGATGGCGTGGCGCCCAGCTGCTGGGATAATGAGTGTAATCACAATCAGCCCACAAACTATACACCTTCGGCTTTGCGCAGCAACCGGACTGTGTATGCGAGTGTGGAGGGTCTTATTTAACACTACCTGTGATTAGAAAAGCATAGACTACCATACGTTGCGGATAACTCACGTTCCACAGAGTCTATATTCAGGAGTTACTAGTACTCGCCCTCATGTCGATAAAGCATGCATACAGGAAGTGCATTAATTGCGGGGGAACTAATTGCCGGATTCATTGATTAAATCATTTCCGTTTTTATGCATTGGACTAGTGTGTACCTATTTTTTTCCAACTCTTCGAAAGCTTCTGTCATCGATTTAGATGGATTTCGATATGACGTTATTTTCTCTAGTTTTTTTTTTTTCTACTGATTATGATCGAATGGAAAGCTTGTTATTTATCTTGTTGGCAAGTGTAAGTCATTAATTACTATTTTTTTGAACTTTCTAGTATATGGAAAATTTTACTGAAGTAGTTTCATTAACGGTATACTTCAGAGACACGGACGTATTTGCATGTTGGTTATTAAAATAATTGACTTCTTGTGTAACGATTAGTTACATCAGATCCATAGCACGCAATCTCGTTACGCGGTAAAAGCTATCGAGTGAACAGTATAAACGAAACTGCCGTTTCTTCTGGTCAGTATTCGAAAAACTGCGTATTCTCATGGGTTTTCGAAAGAAATAATCACAATATCTGTCAACTTCGTACAATAGTTTCACAAGGTTCTTACATCACGGCTTGAATATATTTATACAGTTAATCGGGGAAACGTGATCAACGAGCGAGTTTTTTTCTTATTTGAATTTTATTTCTTTTCTTTGTACCGATTTCGTAAATTTCTTTTTCACGCTTAGAAGTCTTATCCTAACCCGCTCACTTTCGTACCTTTATTTCCACCTTCTCGTCCCCTTTCTTCTTACGGTCTCATCTTGACGCCCCCATTTTCCTTCAACCCTCGTTATCTCAGCCAAGTCGGGCTGATCTTCAGCGTTCAGCCCCGCCGTCATTGTAGAAAATAAAGTTTCCGGACTGGCTCCGGGTTCTGATTAAAAGTTGGCCGATATTAAGAGATGATGTAGAGACTGAGCCTGCTCACCCGTGCGAGGGAAATGTATAGCTGGGAATATATTTTAGAACATCAGTGCAGACGGCGAAGGGGGTGAGTGCTTGCTTTAAATGCATGGCGGCACCAATTCCGAATTTTTAGGATTACCTTCTCGCCGTGCAGAGACCTGAAAATTTTCTTCCTTCTCAACGCGGAGCTGCCTCGGTACCAACCATTTTTAACCATTCACCTAAGACGCGTTACAAAATATGATTACAACGAAGAAATTGCATAAATGCATAAGCAAAGCTGAAACTTTTTATCACTGTTCTTTTTCACTACACAGGTTTGTAGATTAAATTACAGATATGTCTCATCGAGAGTGAATAGCGATGGTGGTTATTGCTGTGAGACGATTTTTTTAGTCATTTTTGCGCTCTGAGGTTGATATTCTTACACTTATAGAAAATTTTTAAATTGAATTCATTAAGTAAAAAAAAAAAAAAAAACACGAGCGTAACTAATAAGTTTATTCTTATTTTGTTTCAGGTAAGCATTGAATAAAATCTGTGAGATCAAGTGAGAATACAGGCTTCTAGTTCAAAATTTCGTAAGTGACAATGAAAATTTTTCATACTTTATGCCGTATAAGATTGATACGAACTGAATGGCACATTTGTGTATGTATAATGTACATATATGTCAATCGAGAAGACTTCCGCTCGTGCATCAGTCTCTGCAATACAATTGGTATCAGACCGATAACTGAGGTGAACAAAAGTTAAGTAGGTATAACAATGCCAGCAAACAGATAAACAACTACCATAAACACACGCCGTCATCGCTGACTGGCAACGACGGTTATCAACGGCCCGTTTTTGAATTTCCCATAGCCATCTTCAGCCTGTCAACACATGGTTCATTATTGTCGTATATCTTTTTGAAAGGTGTATCCGAGAATCGAAAACAATTTAACTTCAAATTAATCGATACTGTGGCTAATACATTTTGAGAATACTCAACGAATAATCGAGCCATCATTCAGTAGACAAACGAATCAGTCAGGTTTGTGGTGCGAATCTGGGCTTACAATTAAATCCTTTCGTATCCAGCGTCCAAATGCATGTTCTAGTAGAATAGCTTGAGAACGAAACAAAGGCAAGGGTGAAGGGAAGAATGAAAAGGGTTAAAAAAAATTGGCATTTCCGCAACGCGTCCCCCGCAGATGTAACGAGATATTTCCTTTTTATACAAACACGTAACCAGTGTCGTCGTGGTCCGATACCTCGATGCATCGCGAACCGCATCTGCATACCGTCTATGTACATTACACGTGCCATCGTACATACACCTAGATACAAACGCATTCCTAGCTGTGTGCAGAAGAGCGAACGAACGGAGGCCGAGAGAACGCTATGCAGAAACTCTAATGCAGCGTCGCTCGCTGGGCAGGTGGAGCGTAAGTGCGGGCCCACCTACGTACCCGGGGAAAGTAAAGTATATTAAGCTCATCGGCATGCAGAGACCGTTCTTCGGGGCAGCTTAATACGGGGCCGGCACCCCCTATCTTGTGCGAATCGCGCTCCGGGGCTCTGCGACGGAAGGGCACGCGGCACGACGGGTGCGGCCTGGGATACAATAATTCTCCAGGGAAACCGTATCTCCTTCCGTAACACAACGCCGCGAAAAAGCGCCCGTTTCACCCCGCGAATATTAATGAACCCTGCACACTCGAGTGCAATGCGCCACTCCTCGCCGCTTTGCGCCCTTCCGCGGACTCCTTCAACTAGAGGCACCAGAAACAAGAATCTTTGACTTCATTTGGAAGGAAGACAACACGATGAGAATTCCGTTCCGAAGATTTGTATTACTTTACAATTATGGGTTACTCATCTCACTTCTTTCTGTGGCTATTCTGAGACTAAATTGTGACACTGTCTATATCTGGTATACACGATCATGTACGTGATTCGGTTCACAATTTACCCTTCACCTTTGCTTCTGTTACTCGGTGGGTGAAATGAAGAAAAAATGTATACTCGTTGGTAGTTTGCAGCTCATACTGGGCTCAATGTTTTAATAGAATTTACTTCACCACGATTTACGAGACATAAAGCAACCCTGGGCTCAAGTCTGTCCAATGGCGAGGCAGTGCACCTTAACAGCTTAGATATCATTTTACTGAGGCTCATTTTCTCCCGTAAAAAACTCTCGTGACTACCAGGGAGCTTGGAAATACGTCGTTAATGCATGGCTCCTAACGTGGTATGAAATCATTCACGACTTGACGGTTTTTTTCGTCGTTCCATAAATGATGTTCGTTTCTAATGTTCCCAATTTGCCATCCAATACCCGTTTTTAGATCGTACTCGTAAAATATTTCTAAGCTGATAGCTGTCACTGAAGGAAGAATTCTTAAAGAAATCTTTACTCCCGTCTGACGTTCTCTTTCTCGAATTAGTGCCATCACTGTATTGGATAATCAATCTCGATTAGAGCAGTAGAAAAAAGACATCGGTGTTGTGGAACGTCTTACGATGATTTATAATTGGAGAAAGCAGTTTCAGGATCGAAAAGACCAAGACTTCTCTTTTCTTGGCAAGGCTTGACGGTTCAGGGAGTCTCTGAGATCTAGTTCTAACTCTCTCATTCTCTCCCGTCCGTTGTCTCTCCTTCGTAAGCTGAGGGCCAGTCTCTGCCTTTTTTCGCGACAGCTGCCGAGTCCTCTTCATAATGTCTCCGGCGTTTCCAACGCCTGGTAGGTATAGTCCTCAAGCACGTCCTTCTGGCGGTAGACGCGTATTTTCATTTCTCTTTTTTTACTGTCCTAAATTAATTGCCACTCCATTTTTATCGCCGCTTATTTACGTTGGCAGTTGCCGCCTCGTCCATTGTCTCTCTTGCAGATATTCGCCAAGTTTATGTGCCCGACGGGGGTTAATCCGCTTCTGTTTTTTTTAGTATCTCAATATCGAGTCATTTCCCCCGCGAGTCGCAAGAGTCTCGGATTTGCGTCATGGTTCTTTCAGTCTACGGTGGAAGATATGGTGAAGAAAGAAAACGATGCAATACGGTTAAATGCCTTGTTTTCACTCCTGATGGCCTAATTCATTGTTTTTATTTTAAATTAGAATCTTCAAGACCATCTTATAGTCAACACGTTTACAAAATATCCTATCTAAAGACCCTTTATCATATTCTATGCATATAAGTCACATGCATCTTCGTATCACGAGTCGGCCGAAAAATGCAAGCACGACAAGACGATGTAACAATAAACTTTTGTCGGAATGGAATTTCGATTAAAAAATTCCTAAAATGCATCGAACTGAAACTCGATCTAGCCACAGACATCTTCAGCCCCGATAGATAACTCTTCCCTATCCATTCTCTATCTAACTTTAGCATTTCTCTTAAAACTTTCCGGGGAAGCGAAACTTTCGGTTCGCCATCTTTCATGGATTGACAGGCAACACATCACATAGGCACAGGGCTAGGTATATTTTGGCTCAGGATTCAGACTTCGCCTTTACATATATAACGGTACATTTATATAGGTACCTCGTGGATCTGTATGTGCGTTTCATGGAAGCCACGTAGATATAGCTCTGGCATCGCGTTACGTCTGCTCTGGTATAAACAGTCTGCGCCGGCGCCATTGTGAGCACCTCATACCAACATGACGCTGTTAACTCATGATGCACTGCAGGCACTGCCATAGAACTCTGAGCATTCTGGTTGCCTTCTTATTAACGACAATCATAACCCTAGCGCTAATTATGCACGCATGTAAAAAGCCCCGTGAACAGCGCATAAAATTCTGCACAAATGTTTCTAAACGGAAATACGTGCGTTGTTAATATTCCGTGCTGTGATAAGCTCTGTCGTATATTTCGAGGGAATAAGTTTGCATGAGTAAATGTATAGCAGCTGGTGGCATAGCTATTTCTCTTCATGAGAAATAAAGAGAGAAATAGACGGTGCATACTGTTCGTCGCAAATTTATGTAAAGCACAAATTAATATTTATCAAATACTGTACGTGTTATTCCGCCCGACTATTATACTTTCATCGCGTTATCACCACTTTACTTGACGTCTTGAGAGACCAACATTTCTCAGACGAAGTTATACTTTCTAGAATTGTAAATCCTACACAATTGCTGGACGAAAAATAAATGCTTAGCTTGTGAAATAGGTGTATCGTTACACTAACGTCTACTTTTTAAAGTATCACTTCGAAAGTCATTCGAACTTTGCAATGTAGATTTTGTTAACCGCAGTCTTCCATCAGTCTACATTCCAAATGTACCAACCAATTATCAAGGTGGCCAATAACTCGCATTTTATCAACTGTTATAGCACCAAGCATTACTGGAAAGTAATCGTTGTACCCGTAATCGATACAGTAAGTGAGGTAAAGTCGTTTACCCAACGACTTTCCTGCTTTGTTTTGCTTATCTCGTACCCAAGCTTTAGTGCCATTAACCACTGCAGCCAGACAGCCAGTCAGTCACTCAGCCATTCGGTGTTACGTTGCGTGTTCATTGTTCGCGCATTCATCCCCTTTCGTTTCTTTCTCGCTCCGTTTGGTTTATGCTTTCAAGGTTATACGCTCGGATAACGACTCTCGAATACTGCACTTTCGGGGTCGGTCATTTTCTCTGATTGGTGCACGCGCAGTTTCAGGTCTGCAGGAAGAGTCGTAAACAGGTGAATTTTGAAGCTACGGGAAATTGAAGTTCTCCGGAAGTCCCTCGACGTACATCGGAAGTTTCACTCCCAAGTACAAGCGCGGAGGACCCAACATAGCCGCACACTCCTATTATACCCAACGCGGAACACGTACCTGGTGAAATTTACGCAGCTACTGCAGTTACCTGGGTGCAAACAACCTTGTCCTCAGCTCTCGCCCATTGGACCACAGGATTCGCACCGCTGGTTACTGAATATCGTTCCCCGCGTGTGCAGCGCAACTTTGTGCTTTCATTGCTCCATTAAAACGGCAACTTTATGTAAGCTCGACGCGGGTGTCACGTTATGACCGCCCCTGCACCGAGCTCGTTCCCGTTTTCCGTTGGCGAGGAAAAACACAATCTTTGTCTTTTGAGAGTTGATTACACACGCGTGCACGTAGACTTTCCTCCATGCTGAGGAGCCGTGCATACTGGCTAGCCTCCGGCTGTTTTCACCGTCATTGTCAAGCACGCATGGATCTTGAGAGTGAGACTATACATGCCTGCACAGACCTGGAACGGTGAAACCGTGCAGAGGGGATACGTCTTCGGCGGATGTTTACCGGGGTTCCAGGGATTTGTTTGGAGCTGAACAAAGTGGTCGTAATGGGGCAAAAACAAGCTCTACGTACACTCTTCACAGCTCGAACTTTCGCAGAAGTTACATCGCCGCGTTGTGTCGAGGAAGAGGGTGCGGGTGCATTGCAGACATTTGTCACCTTTCTTCGAGGTGCCGTAGCTGCGACGACACACCCGAACGCCGCTTCTGCTTCCACCTTGCTTATGCAAACATATAGCCTCGACTGATGCTTACTTCTTTGCAAATCTAATTTCACTTCACGGGGATTCGGAAAAGGGATTTCTCATTTTCTCCTGTCGCTCGCGATATGGAGGCGTTGCCCGTTTTTCCTGACAAACACGTTTTGTGAGGTTGAAGGTGCGAGTTACCGGGGCGAAATAATGGGTACGATCTTAATGATCGCGTGAGTGTAGTTTTGTCGTTTATCAATAAGCCAGCAGAAACGCCGATAATGAAAAGTACACCGGCACAGCTGTGGTTCCCGTTGTTTTTCCCTTTCGCTCTAATTGCGCTTCACCTTGGCTGCTATGTTCGCCCTATGGATGCTCGAGAAACTTCACCTTCCTCTCAGTTGTATGTTGCCTAAATTATGCATATCTATATACTATACAGAAAATGCGACGCATCGCTGCGCTTCTTACCTTCTCGGTCTTGGAGTTTCATTGTTACGTGCGGGAACTCGCCTCCTCTCTATACTTTCAACTCGTCTTTATAATCCGTAAATTCCAACTGTTGGGTCCGAAAAGCACTGCCTCTTTCGTTTTACTACTCCAGGTAATGCAACCGCTGCAGTCTGCATTTTATTAGCACCGTCCACATTCATTTCACTCTTTGTTTTCGTTTTTCTTATTCCCTCCTGGCTACCCCAGACAAAAATCGATTTCTTCTCGGTTCTCGATCTTCTTGGTACCGTGTCTCGTCACTTTACAGCACCTCCTCCGCAGCCCCTTCAATTCACTAAAGTTAGTTCTTTCCTCGTTCGATGATCACGAAACGGTAACTAGTTATATTCAAGCAACGAGATAGCGGAAAATCGTATTTCAGATAATCGTATTAGTACCAACAATCAAGGCCATGACCAAATCAATCTCTAACAAGTGCTGTAGTGTTTTCTACTTCTACGTGAAAATTGTAATCAAATACTGATGTACAGAAACGCAGACATTGAATCGTCGGTAAATTGAATTCAATCTAAACTGTAGCTGCAAAGGTCAACCCTTCGTCAAATTGCAACGAGCTTGAAACAGTTGACGAGATTCAAATTTTGATAATTCAACTTCACCTGGGTCGAGGACTAGTTCATCCACCGTTCTGTTTGACCAGCATAATTTCACAAATGACCTCTGTGAGCTCCCATGATTGGTCCTCTGACGATTAACACAATTTCTGTGTCCTTTGACTGGAGCCCGAACTACCGGTGGACCCGTATTTTAACCCATTTAGCCAACCTCTTTGGCACTTACGACGTAGGAGCTTTGAGCCTGATACCCGCGGCAAGTAGCACTTCTCTCGATCGTATTGGAGAAGATTTAACTGGGTTTTAGGTGAAGAAACAAAATTGAACGCTAGATTTCAAACCACCGATCATCATCGAATAATCGAATGAACGACGAAATGGAATTGAGAATGCCATTTTGAGAAAGTTGGGCAAACATAGCGTGGATTCTCACCAGCCTATGCGGTGGAAATTTTATCTGCCCTAGCGAGCCCTCCGTGGTACGGGGTAACGTGCAGACAGAAATACTGGCCAGAGAAATTAAGCGGCGGGAGCTGGATAACCGCCTCAGAAGTTTTTAACGAATGCCACAATTATTATTCTTCCGACTCGCATCTTGGCGGTGGGTGGTTCCGCATGGCTCAGGCACTACGAGCCATGTTCGCGGTTGTTCGAGAGTTGTTTCGCGAAATCTGTACTCGCCTGAGTAACCAAGGGTAACTCGACTCCGTCGGGTATGGTAAATGCGCATGGTAAGCTGTCATTAAAACGTTCCGCAAGATCGACTCTGCAGCAGGCTGCGGTCTGCGGCGATGGTAGTGCTTCACGGATCCAAGGGCGACTGAAAGAGGACGAGGGAGGTTCGGTTGATGGACGTCGCATTGTACTCGTAATGACGCATTCTACTTTTGTAATTCGCCGGGTGGAGGCGAAGCTTGGGGTGGCGGTGGTGACGCGAGTCTCGGAGAAGCAAATGCACCTTTACATAAATAAAAACTACACGTCGACTGCATGTATTTCATTGTCATCGGGGAGAATTTCTCGCTGTGAGGGTGAGAATACAGGAGAGAAAAGACGAAGTGAAATCTCCGTCCGTGCTGGTTGACGGCCGATAGCTCGCCGCTTGACAGCCGCAATTTCCCGTCTGGTCAACGAAATAAGTAATTTTTCTTCCATTCACTCGTCCTTCTAGCGGCGCTTCCGTCTGTTCAGTTTCCGGGAGTCCCGCGGTTGATTCAACGACCGCTTATCTGTCCCGGTTATAAACTCAGACGAGGAAACTTATTTCCTTCCTCCTCCTACTATCCGAAGTAAACTTACCAACAGCAATTTACGGTGAAACAATCGTCTCGATATACACACATACACCCTCGTCAAAGAAATCCGATCGAGATATCAAGTTTTCGCGTCGAAACCACCGCTCCTTTTGCTCGCTCACGGAAAAGCCGCAGCTTGGGTTTTCACGACAGGCTTGCCCAGGGGGAAACGACCTTTCCTCGACATAAACCGCGGGGGTTGCTGTATAGTCACGGCGAGAGCGGTGCGAATGGGGCGAGGCTCGCCTGGCGAACCGCGTCAGGGGATGGACGTGGGAAAGGAGAAGTGATAAAGGTGGAAGAGCACCGACGGAAACAAGGTCTGGGCATCGGGGGTGGCAGGAGCGCCGGTCAAAGCAAGCGAGGTCGTCAAGTGGCTGCCACCACCTTCCACCCAACGGCCGTCCATTTTATTAGAGCATCTTTCTACCACGGCGAATCTTATATCGCTTGTCCACCAAAGCCATTCAGCCCGCTCGTATTCCCTTCCTCGAACCTGTGCGGTCGGTGCTTGGTTGCTTCCCTTCTCAACCCCTGTTTCTCGTCTCCTTCGTCGCGTCTTTCCGTTCTCTTCGACGAATGTCCGCTCCTCGAGAACGCCAGGAAAGTCTCGTTCTCTCAACCCTGGACGACGGTTCTCTTGATGCGGCGATTCCGCCACCGAAATGACGCCGTCTAGGTCTGCCCCCCTTCGAGGTATATACTTCAAACTTCGGTTTACCCCGGCTTGCAGCTAGTTCGTTTCTGGTGCGCAATGCACCGGTCACTGCGGAATTGCATCGCAATTTTCTGTCCCCAGAACCCTCCATTTCGTTACCAACAAATTGCGTCCGTTGCCACGGATTATCTCATTCCGAGAAGATTACATTTCAACACGCGGTGCTTCAAATTACGAGTATTGCTTCACGTTGCGAACCTAAAGACTTTGCGTTTCAACTTTGGTCAGTCACGTTTCGCGTGTCCGGAAGTCAGGCCGCAGGCCGACGCGTTGACAGACAAAAAAACTACATAGGCTGCTACCGCTAAGAAACGGCGGGTGTAAACTTGCGTACTTAACTCGGCGATTAGAGTCTACAATCTCGTCCGTACGTAAGTATAATCGGTTAGTATACGCGGTGAAAATCCGGTATAATTTGGACGTTGCTAGACCGTGGCGTTTATTGCGAATTTATGCAATGTTTAGCCGCATGACCAATTAGGGCTGGAGCTGCCTCATCCCTGGTCGGCAAGCTCTACCTATGTATACCCCATGCTTCTGGTAGAAAAATTATGCTTATGCATAACCGCACCGGGTTTATGGTAATGTTGTGGTCTGTGCTCGAATCTTGCACGCGCTTGCGGCCGGGATACACGCCTATGCGCCAACCGGTGCCTCGTTCCGCAACGCGTTTGCAAATAGGCGTTGCATAAGTGCAGCATGCCTATGACGCGTGGTACACAGGCGCATGAATAGCAGCAGCCAACTCGAAAACGAGGATAATGAAACACGTCCACCGTCCTTCGATCCGGTAAAAACTGAATTCCAGATCTTTTCAGGGCGCTGAATATCTCGTCAAAATTATATGTAATTACGTTGCGGTATGACTGAGAGTCTAGAAGTTTCTGCGATTGTAGGTTCCATGCGAAAAAAGGACCACGCGTGACCCAACTGTCGAAACTAGTGCAGAGTCGTCTAGTTCTTTCAGCCTTGCCGTCAGAGCCATGCAGAGTGATCCTGGGTACAAATGATATAAAATTGCTGCCGAATGGGTCGGTACACTTTGTCAAAAGGACTGCGCGACGGATGAACCGAGAGTTAACTAATTAAGGCACAGACGTTCAATGTTCAGGAGAGCACGAGTAGGATAAACGTCAGAAACAGAAGCGACCCACCGTTGGACGTCCGTGGACATGTTACGCACACATACGAATCGCAAGTATCATCCCTTACTCAGCGGCTGCTGGGGCGCTTTGTACGCAACGTTTTTTTCCATTCACTTGTGCGTTGCCCGTTTTGAATCGCGCAGCATTCGGAGGCTGAGTACTCGAAAATAAATGAAATTAGAATTAATTTAAATGGGACGTAAATGTCGCCGGAGGCTCGGGGACTCGAGTGCTCCTGGCGGCCCGGTCGTCCCATCGTTTTCATACCCCCGTCGGAATTACGAGTGTATCAGGTGGGCGAAACGTGACTGTATGTTTCGGACGTTGGTTTTTCCATTAGTTTTACCTACCCCTGGATTTACTTCTGCTGGGCAGCTGCAGTATGGCTTCCGCAACATTTTTACGTTCGCTTTTACGAAGTAACGAACGGTACGCTTCAAGCACAGTATTTTAATTATTCGATCACAAAAATGTCACGGGAATTTTATAACGCTGCCGGGATAGTTGCATAATCTGCCTGTATACCTATGTTTTTTTATGCAAAACGAAAAAAGATCGCGTTCGGTTAACGCGTATCGAAAATTAAATTCTTCAAATATGCCGAGACTAATTGAATTATGTTATACTGAAACTCACTTTTAATTGAGTATCGGTATTATTAAATTTCCTATAAATTTTGTAAACGTATTCGTGTCAGTTTTAGCTCAAGTTTTTCACACGTTATATCGAAATACTTTTATGGCATATGCGATATTTCTTTATCGAGCTACATAACTGTGAGAGCTCGGAATAACAGCTTACTGTGGGTTTTATGTTTCTGGAAATAAACCGACGTACGTGGCGTGGAAACATTTGAGGGAGGGATGACTGGGGAAGAGTGACTACGTGGGGCTAGGTGAACCATTTGTTCGATTTTTGAATAGAAAAAAATCTACTTCTGCTCAATTCACAGCATTCCATTTTATTTACAAGTTCAAAAATTCACCATAAAATGTGAATAGGAAATAAATTTTTCGTCGGTCGCTGCTGTGCTTTGATTTCTATCACTGCGAAACTCACATGCACATTGCAGATGTTACGTACAAATCGTTTACGTTACAATTTGCAATTCTGAAAACATAAAGTAACAATCGTAGAATAAACATATCTTGCATTTGGAATATCATGTAAAATCGTCCAACTGGTTTTCTGATTACGAAAGATATTACAGTATAAAATCAAGTTTGATAAAAAAAACAGTCTGATATATTTCGACTTGGAAAACCTGGTGCAACTTTAAGCTTCTTCAAGACCTTGAAACGCAACTTTGATTCCGAATAACTTGCTGTTTATAGATCATCCACTACTTGGGATATCCAAGTAGAATGAATTATTGATATCGAATTATGAATAGTACGGCAGTGACACGCATTCACAGCGTCACCTTTGATTAATGGCCTACCGTAGGAAACCAGTGATGGAGATTCAGTTGAATGGTCCGCCTTATACTTGGTCACGTCCATTGGTCATCGGCATTTCGCGTATTGAACTAAATTCCTTTGGTACTGAGGTCAATACGCCGTCTGTAAAGCGGTCTTTTCTGGGCGATGCGAGGCTCTCACCAGACGGCCATAGGCTTGTGCCGTACAAGTAATCTTCGATTATTGCACAAAATGAGGTTGGAAATATTTCAGTAATAGCGCGATCGTAGCCCACCGATGTAGCTACTAAAAATAATGGAATCTAGAAATTTTCTATTTTATTTTCAGGTATTCAAAGAGTACAATAACGTTTTTTGGCAAATGGATTCGAATCCTGGGTGGTAAATACCGCGCAGCGTTCAAATTTGCTTTAGCAATAGAGCATCCATTGCGATTGTTAGTTTGGCGGTACTGAAGGAATGAACTATATGAACGGGACTGGAACGGGATTTTTTCTCCGACGGGAGTGGATTTCGTTGACCGACGAGACCCACAGCGTCGAGGGATGGAGTTCGAAAATCACGGCTGGTCGAAAACACTCAATTAACAACGAATCTGCCGAGATGGGTTCAATACTCCCCGAACCGAGTGCATTGAGTTCAGTAGTGGAACAACTACGCGGCGAAATACTGCACTTGATGTAAAAGCAGCGTCCTGCAGCTGGTACGCGTCGAACATAAAAAAAATATTAACGACCGTGGTAGCGGCAGGTGTATATAACCTACAAAGAGAGAGATAGAGAGAGAGAGAGAGAGAGAGAGAGAGAGAGAGAGATCTACGTACGTTGGCGAGGTGCGGCAGAATATCGGATAGTACGCCCCGGTTCGTAACAGAGGAAATGAAATACCCCCGGACGCGACGGAATTACGCGGAACTTTGTACAGCTGTCGCGTGTATCGTACATTTTTGGGGCTGTTATATTTTTTGAATTATTGAGACTCCCCTTGCGGCTCGCGTAAATATCGCGCACAGCGAATAGTCGCTGCATCGTTAGGCGAGAATGGCAGACACGGCATGACAAATTCTGGGCACAAGATATGGGAAATGGTTTTTTGAAAAGTTTGAAAGAAAGCAATTCTTACTACTGTGACACGGTGTCTCTTGGTATTACATGGAAACACCCAAGAGAGCGGATAGTTGAGGTACCTCGTTCACGAGTTGGCGACCCTCCCTCTTGAAAAAACCCAAAGAATATGCCCCTAATTACAGTAAAACAGCACGCTTTCCAAGTGCACCCTGCATCAACGATACCCTGGAAAATGGGATGGCACTGTCACATTAATCATCCCGAAAAATAAATGTTTCGAGGTTCCGGTGTTGCTCATCGCGTACTTCGTACTGCAGGGACTATTACAGCTTGAAAATAGTTATTGTAGCTGTACACTTTCCAACTACTGAATAATTGTTAATCCATTTGAGTCGGCTCTCCTAAATCATGTTCATACTCATTCGGCGCATGCTATGAAAGCAATTTTATTTTTCTGTACGAAACATTTTACTCTGCACACTAGCACGGTATGCCCTGAAAATTTTTTCAGAATATTTGTCGCCACCTCTGCGGGGCAACAATATTGTAAAACAATTAGAACTCAATGGACACTTACTGATTAACTTCAAAGTCGCATGACTGGTAAACCACGCTGACAAATTGCTGATTCTAGTATGATTGAAATGTACACCGGGGTTTTGATTTTAAGCATTTGTACTCTTCGCTTTAATGTCATTAGAAAATTGTCTGCATAAGTGTATAGTCAACCAATTCTGTCGAAACTTAGTAATTGAACGATTCGGTTCAGGTTACATATGATTGCTCACTGAAATCGAAGAACTTTCAAATCGGCGGAAAGGCAAAGGTTCTAATGTGAACCATTATTATATGAGTTTTAATTTTTTGCCCCATTTTTTTCTACCCTCTTTTACTCTTCTCGTCCGCAAGCATTCATTAAACGGGTTTTCTTCGGCGATGTTTAACTTTTTTCTCAAGTTCATTAGGTGCTCCATTTTTCTCTACCCCTCGCCCTGTTCCTCCGTTTCATCTCCTTCCTTTTCACTCCGGCTTTCCCGGCGGTCCTTTTCGCCCCTTCGCCACGTTGCCTTACTCGCATCACCAGTGTCTGCTTTTTTCTTTACCGCCAGAGCACGTCGCCCGCATCGTGCTCCTCTGCATCTCTTCACTTCCTTTCACCCACCTCACTCCTCTATCTTTGTGTCACTCTTTTCGCAAGGGCAACCGAAAACGCGTGTTCTTACGTTCGTTCTTTTTTCGAGACTTCTTTTCTGTCGTCGATGTCTTATCTTGGGCTTGATAGATCATTCCTAATGGTCACATTGCTATATACATTATTATATGTACATATATACTAACCATCGACTCTTTTGCCGTTGGCAAATCAACTTCGTTTTCCCTCGAATTGTATCGTCTATTTCAATTATACTGAAACGTATGAAATTCTATTTTGTGCAAATTATTTCATCACTTATAGCGGCTGCGGCATCAAACCACATCTATTATTTTGAAACAGTTGCGACGAAAATGATCTGAAGAGATCTAGAAAAGAGCATGTAAAATCATCTGGGACGAGATCTGGGATTCAGGAAGCTTTCAGTGAATCAGGTTTCGCAAATTTTAAGGTCAGGTTTTCAGTAGGTTTTTAAGTAGGGAATTTTGAAGGTACCTGGGCTATCGGAAAGGGGTTGAGAACGTAGTAAATTATTTAATTTTAGCCACCGTGAAAATTACCTGTGACACTGGAAAGTTACATTTGACGGTCGGAACGTGAGACCCTACAGGCTTTAATTAACCAGACCTGAAGAAGAATTAATGTCGTTCAGGTCGTAGCGTCTAGCCTACTTGACGTTACAAATTCGCAACGACGTTTCCGGAGTTTTCTTTGATATTTCTTAAAAGGAGCCTCATTCCAGTCAGAAGTGGACGTCCTCTTGAAAATATAAAAGAACCACCCAGAACAATTATCTAATTCGTCGAGATCTTTTCGAGCTTGGCTCACTGATACTTCCATCTCATTTCATGCTCATGCTCTATCTTCTTTCCGCCTTTCAAGAAACAACCACTTAAAGCAATTAGCTAGTTGAACTAGAGTAACATATTTCTGAGTAGTTCGTAATTCGATTCGAATTGGGGGAAATCGTTTATAGCCAATTGTTAATTAGGCGGTCAGCGAATTCACTTTTCTTCTATTTTCCCAAATTACTAATTCAGTTCCAAACTGCAGTCAGGTTGAAAAAATCGAATTTTTAAGTTAACTTGAAGTAATTGCGCTATAAAGTTTTCTAGCCAGGCGGTCGTGAAACAATGGGTAGAAGTTCAAATTAAAGTGAAAGGGAAGATTATCAAAGAGGTGCTGGACGGATATAAATCATTGTGTCAGAAACGGCAATAAATACGAACTAATTGAATTCGCGTTTGCCTACCGAAACTCGCCCGGCGCCTTTGCAGGCGTTGAATTATTATTCCGCTTTGTACGTACATCCGCGAATATTAATATTCCAACTCTTGACTTAATTGCACAGAATGGATTTTAGACGCCCCGCGAGTTTCTCTGCAGGAGCTGCAGATTGGGGCCGACGCAAATTTCTTTTGTCCGCAGGGCGTCTTTCTGACAATGCCGCCGATTCGCTCCGCGTCTCTCAACCCCTTCTGTACCTCAAGCCTGAACTTTTCGAACTGTGTCAACGAATGAAGGAGGATCGAGCATTTGTACAAACGAGTGCTTCGAAAGTTTGAGCCTCATTCTGGAATTACCGCACCACTTATACATACGCTCAAGGATATAAATTTGACCTCGGTTTCAGATCTCATATACTTCAATTCGCAAACTATCATTTTGTGCTATGAGTATTAGAAGCTACGATGAAAATAAAATAAGAGCTTCTTGTAAAGTAAAGAGATGTATACCTTATGCTAGAAGATCTTTCGTCCGAAACGGAATTGGCACGTTAATACTTGCGAAGTAACTTGCCAAGATTGTCGAATAACTGATATAAAGTTTCATCTGCATAAATTTTGCTTGGTAATAAGTATCCCTGGCATGCATAATCAATCGCCAAATACGTAAGCTATCGTGAGCGAGTTACTCATACCTACCCCAATTCGTTCCATTCCTCCTCCGAGAATGTAAAGTACCTCCTGGATTCCAATTTAAATGTCCCAGGGGGCTCGCTTGAGCGTGAGGAAAGGTAGTAATATCGAGGCCCAGGATAGTGTTGTTTGTTCGTCATAATCGCCGTCTAATGTCTTTATTTCGTTCACTGCAGGTAATCATCTCTGTACTTTGAGCACGTGCTAACGGTTAGAGGGGTAATTTCGGCGCGGACGTTCTACCTACAGGTATACGCTCCAGCATAACGGAAAATGAATTCAGAATGTTCCTCAAATGGGATACTTCAGCCTCAGGCCCCTCTAACTTTCCTTGTTTGATTCTGCAGTACAAGAGAAGCGGTCTCTCGCGATCCTGAGCAAAGCGCAACATGTTAAGAGACATATTGAGTCACCAAGTGCGACTAAAATCAATCAGATTATACACTCAGTACTCCCCGAGGTGCACGGAAATTGAAGGGTATGGTAATTTCTAGTTCTCTGAACATCACTCCTCACAAGTTCTGAACATAAACACATGGTCCTGGTCAAACGAACATCCATCATTCGCCTCAACAGCCGAATGAAAACGTCCTCGAACGTAACTGGATTGCGTAATGGAATGTGAGAAGAGGGTAAAGCTTTCAGCAGGAAATGGAAAAATTGCACAGGAATTTGAACAGCCCTCGGGAGTGATGGCAAATGACCCCGTGGCCATCGAACAGTCGTTCTCGGACCGGTCGATACCCAATTTCCTCCTTCAAGGATGTCACAATTTCTCATTATACAAGTTATCCCAAGGGGCATTCGCGTTTCGAGGTCACGTCAGCAAGTCACCGGGATATACCCACTTTCTCGTATATATTAGGGCGTTAATGTTCGTAATGCCACTGCACGTATCCTCCATAGACAGTTTATTCGAGATATTTCCGGAACTTCAGCGCCTACCATAGCTCCCATTTGCTGGCAGACTTTTACTGCAGAACTAAAACGTAATGTCAAACCATCATCTGCAGCGGATCACCGTCCGATATACTTTACCGATTGCCTCGAATGGTCCGACTGCCCAGACCTGTAACGGCATTATCTTAATCTGGCAGATCGATTGACAGCCCAGCAATGACGCAACTTTCGACAAGAAGGTGAATCTGCAGAATCTCAGCTTCGATTTTACGGATTATGTTGTTGCGGAATAGCGGGACCGCTGGATTCTTGGTAAGCCCTTGTACGACCAACATATTGACTGCGGTTCTCGGCATCGGAGACATGGCAGAAATTCCGATAGCCAGTGATCCGACGTTCCAAGCATTCCATTGTAACGCCTTGTGGAAAAATCTAGAAAATGAATAACCGTTGTCATAAAATAGCGTATCCAATCTTTTAAAGAGACTTGTTCTAACTTTGAAATGCGCTGCTAAAGTTCGAAAGAAAACATTTCGCGAAAGAAATATCATCATGGAATTGCGTGATTTAAAAATATTGAAATACGAAATTACACATGAAGTGAATTTACGTGTACAGTGCTGCTTGTGATGGTGGTAGACGACATTTTTTGAACACGTTTGTTTACGAAACTGTGGAATGACTTTCGAAGCTTCGAAAGCACGAAACTCTCAACTTTCGGCAGAGTCCACTAGAAAACTCTAGTCTTCAGTCGAAGGATTCTGCAAAGTACTTGAGACTAGCCTAACATAATTAGCAGACCGCTCTCCGACGAAACGCGATACGTACCCACCATCTCTTGGCAGTTCCGTCTCCGTCATCCCTTCTCTCCTCCACTCTTCAATTAAAGTTCCGGCTCCTTTCCTCCCTTTCTTCGGTAAAGTGTTTCTTTCGAGTTCAATATCCAACGGTGGGAGCTTGTGATATTCGAAACGCCGTGGTATGGCGTTGCCATCTCACTTCATCAGTATTGAATTCGCGAGATTAGCTAACGTGCACGCTTTGAAATGGATGCATGGCAAGATGGAAAACTGAGTTAAGAAGAGTCGTACCAATTTTAAGATAGTCGAAACTAGTTAGTGAAAGTTCTGCTTATAGACCATCAACGAGTTACTCCTGCGTGTCGAGGTGTAAGCGCGTGGCACGAAAGTTCAACACGGAGAGCTTAACTTGTGGGCCGGTAGAGTGAAACCGTAACTAGCATGTGGTTGGTTTTAATAAAGTAGAAAACGTGGCAGATAACTACACCAGACTTTACCCTCTCGCAAAATATTCCTTGATATTAAAAATTTCCGTCCGCATGTTCGAATAAGCCGTACCCCTAACGAGGGAAAATCCGCTCCGGCAGGGACGAAATAAGGCTGCGTTCCATGTTCTAATATGGATTATACGACCTTATTTCAATGTTGAAAAGAAATGAGCTCCGCTTCTGTTATAAAATACCGCCTATATAGTCAAGTATAAATGTATGGAGCAGACAGAAGGTGATTCAGTTTGCTTCTACGTATATTGCGAGTATAATGTATTGTTTATCGTTTACTCATCCAACCACAGTATGTCGAACGATCAAAATCAGGGCGGCTCACAATTATTGGTTATTACGAAAGACGTGAAAGTGAATACAGTTATTACGCAATTTCGTTCTCATATCCTGCTCATTTATGCATTATTATAGACACTAATGGTATTTCAATCGTTTCGTAACGCACTTATACGCGTATCTACGTAACTCTAACTGTGAACTGAAACAGAGTAAAAACTTGAAATACCGAATCCATAATCCTTTTCTCGCGATCTAACTCTGTAGCTACATACATGCTCTAAGATTCGGAAGAAAAATGTATAAAATTGAATAGGATCAAAGATGGAGAAGTCTGGTGTAACTGAATGACGACAGTCTCATTAGGAGTTAGAGCTGATCTTGAATCTCACTGACATGAGACTTACAGAGCGAGTCTCGTTGTCCCGATTCCACCTAACGATCCACTCTTAGATATTTTGGCTAACAATGAGGAGATTTCTGAGTAAGATAAAAACTTTTTTGCGCCATTGGACGCAGCAAATCTGTGAGAATTATGCCCCGCTTAATACACCCGCGTAAAGCTCGTCAGTACAGGCCCTGAAAACAAGGCTGATTGTGACTTTTGCTAATTGACTTTACCCCCAGCTCCATTGTCAGAGTCGTATTGTTACTATTGTCCACTAGCACTCTGCATGGTCTGTGAATGTCAGCAGCGTATTCGGAGCTCATAGCTTTACCGTTGATGTATGGGACCGGGCATATACCTATAGGGTGTTGAATAAAAAGAGCAGGGATATTTTTTGCCGTTGTTTCCGTCGAGAGTGTATATAATCAGGACGCGTTATATACAGAAAGAGACTCCTTTGTTTCGGGATCTTCTCACTGTATTTATCTAATAGCACGCCCTCTCACCGCTCAGGCCGCGGCCTTATACTTCTCCCTTTTCCTCCCTGAGCCGTTGCGCGCACTTTGCGCCACCATTATACGGGCAGTTTCCTCCCCGCCCTAGCATGTCCTCGAAATAATTAAGAGTTCATTAACACAAGATTGATTGCTGTGTTTAGAGCCAGCCACCGCTGCATTCACCCAGCTCCACAAACACACAACGAGAATCCATGAATAGAGCTCGTTGTTTATCGTTCCTTGCGTATTTTTAGGCGCAAGACATACGAGAGCGGGTAATGGCTCTGAGACAATAGTCCGCGATTTATGCTTTGAAAGATAGCACCTCCTTTCCTCACCCTCCACCCCTCGCCCGCCCTTCGTAATAACGATAAGGGTTCGCGGCGTGTAAGCATCTACGTGCGACGCGAACACATGCAAACACGGGGAGCTGTATGGCTCGTGCGAATTTCAAACGGAGAAACTTTTTTCCACTTGCCAACAGACGTAACAGAAACATATTTTCTCCAAACCGTTCCTGTATCTTTTACGGTCTACTGCAGGCAGTGAATATTTTAGCCTAATCTTTCTTCGTGAATCGGAATTATTCAAGCTAAATTTAACGAATATATTATATCGGAATCGCAAAATCTTCAACGTGAAACTGGCTGAATTTCACGAACAAGATATCCAGCAAGGATCACCGAACTTTACTACGCATGGATCTGTTCCTAAATTCCAGTTAAAGAATTCATGGAGCAATATGCCCGAAGATATATATAATAGATGGGAATGGAAGTTCGGGGAATTGCTAATTTACGATGCATTTTTTACGTCACGTATATTTGAAGCTAAAATTGATCGTGCTACCAATAATTCGGATTGCCTATTTTAGAAGCTGTCGATGTTGATCAGAAAGTCTGTTACTTTCGCCCTAGCATCTATACATAGTTATTTTAATTTGTTCATCTGTTTTTAGGGGAATAGTGACGATGCAAAGTCAAGTAGGTACCATAAATTAATATTTCAAGTTACTTCAGAAAAGGAAGTTTCAAGGTGTCTCAAATATATCTTAATAATTTCGATAATTATTATATGATTAGATATTCCTTGATTTTCAAACATGCGTACTAGCCGGGTGCAGACTCGCTGGCCTTGGATTGGAGAATGTCTTGCATGCCAAAGTCGAGAACGCAGCATTGGGTATGCATTGACTTTCGCCTTCCACAAATAATTATAAATTATCGTTCCGTTGAAAATAAGTATAAAAAAATAGGTTGGACAAATTCATCTATCAATGTATAATAGATGTTATCGTCGTGTAGGCCGACTTGTGGGATAAGAAAACGGATCTTACGCGCCTTACCAAGTGTAATTGCACATGAATATTAAACTCCGCGCCTCACGTTTACGAATATGTATATATCCAGGATATCAGGCGCGGCAGTGCCGGAGAAATGGCTACCGGGTAGTAAGCAAAACTTTGCATAGCCACGCGAAACTTCGTTCCGTGAACTCGCGTAATAATGGGACATTATTCGCGTGCCTAGATCTCTAACGTAAATAGGAGAAGACGTATGCGCAACGGATATTCTAAAAGCTCCGTAAGTTTGAGAGGTCGCGTATATTTGAATAATGAGGTTTTATCTTCCCGTCTAGCGCGGAGCATACACGTATTATACAATAGTAGTAGTAGATGTATACGTCTCTGTCTATTCGAGGTTGTATAGGCAGTCTACGTGCGAGCTGATATTCCGCGGACTTACGTAAGCATACACATGTACATATTCACACTGTATGCTACGTGTGTTAGTTTTGAATGCGTGGAATATATTGAACAGCTCTGCAGTATTGCATTTTCATTTTTATTCATACAGCCATCACGGAATCCTTTTTGTTCACGCTGCGAAACTCTTGCCAGGCAAGATTGAAGGTATTGCTTTTACGTAGACGAAATCGGTGTAAACAGAAAAAAATACATCTTACTAATTGGCGTGAAATTAGAACTCACTGTTACGTTACAATTTCACTCTGTAGATCATTTCAACCCTCAGATATAATGCCAATATTGGCTCTGAAGATAACGAGGGGTCTTTTACGCTCGAAAAATTACGAATTTACGAAAACAACGGAAGAGGAAATTGTGACGATCATTATTGTTTGCATATAAAATTTTCTTCACCAGTTCCTCGAATTGATTATTCGCTGCGTGAGGAGTTAAATAAAGCTATGGTTCAACTTCTCGAGATTTTATTCGTGGTTGAATTTCCCTCATACTTTTAAGGAGGAGCTAAGCCTGGGGAAGGTGCGAGTTAATTAGGCCAATCCTCTTGAGGAAAAACTTTATCCCTTGTTGGTGTTCTCCGAAAAAGTTAGCTCATTTTCGCCGGGGCCTGCCGCAGATTTTTTTAGGTTTTTTTTTCCTGCTGCATCTCACCCTCCTCTTATTTATTATTATATTAAAGTGACTAGAAAAGAAAATCCTTGCGGTGAACTGTAAAGGGGATTTCGTCGTCCCAATATTTTTTTCACCCCCACCTTTTATCTCAAGACTCCTTCCGCTACATAGTTACTTACATTTACCATCTTCACTACATATCGGATGCACGGTGAAATGTATATTATATATATGTTTCATATGCCCACGCGTTCTTCATACATCATATGCAGACGCCTAAGAGTTTAGACTGCCTGAATCTCCCTAGAGGGATCGGGTTTTATACCGGAAGCGTGTTTGAGCGCATTTCTAAAGAGTTCCGTAAAGGTTTGATAAAGCAGGCTCGTGAAATTTTACATAATTAACGACGTGGGTAGTCCCCATTCAAATAATCATGCATATTATCGTCCGATCTTGAGGAGTATTCAAAGTGTCACGCTGGCGTTTTTGAGAGACGTATACGTAACGTCTGGCTTAATAATCGTGATCACGCGTTGACAATTAGTGCCTTCGCTGAGTATATTCTGAAACAGCGTAATGCAGGCGTAGAAGTAAGAAAAATAAATTGAAAAATTTCCCCCTGTTGGAGCAGGCGTAACGACTGTGATAAAAGGTCGCTCGCCCGAACAAACATTGCAGTAGAAGAAGAGGAGGAAGAAGAAGAAGAAGAATAAAAAGAAGGAAAAAGGGGAAGAAAGAGAAGAGCAAGAAAAGGAAAACCGAGTACGTTCGGGGGAAAATGATCCACGAAGGATCGTAGGAGCCCCTCTGTAAGCTTGATCCCATTAAGTTTATTACACGGCATCCTGGAGAGTAACAAGAACTGGTGGATTAGGCCAAATCACCGCGGTGATCCGCCTAGCAATCAAGGAAGCCTTTTTTTTCCTATCATTTCTGACGATTCCTTCTATACCCAACGCAAACCTGGGAGTCAAACACGTACACCTTACATAATCGAAGAGCTGCGACCGAGGAGACGAGGCCATTGATCCCTGTATGTAACGAACTTAAAATTGATGATTGGAATGGGGAGAATCAAGATGAAGTGACCGTCTAGACCTATATCCACGTCTTATGATCACGACGTCTCTGCTATCTCTGGACCCCCGACGATTCGTTACGCGATATAGCGGAGTGTGCACAATTCGTGAAAATCTCCGCGGGCTCGAAATTACAGTTCGACTGATGAATACGAAGCAATCTATTCTTTGAAACGTATAGAATTTCGTAGAGCGGAAATAGCATCGAATTCCAATTGCTGGAAATTAAATGCAAGCAATTTTTCCGCTAATTGTATCGGCGTAACGTGAAGACCTCGAATTGATGTCGCAACGGAACTTGGGAAAAAGATGCGTCTCCGACGGCGCTGGGAAGCTCTTAGAAATAAAGTGAGTTTGGTAAACCCGTGGTACAAGTCAAAGTTGGCTGGTAGCGGCGGGGCGACGGAGGCGCCGTAAAAGTTGGAGAAGTCAATTTTGCAGCTGGAGTTGGTAATGCGATTTGTGCGGGAATAAATAGTTCGACAGAGGAGCTCCATGCCTGACTTCTCTCTCTCTCTCCCTCTCTCTCTCTTTCCCTCTCTCTCTCTCGTCCCAGCTGATGGTTCAAAATCCTAATGCGTCGAGGATCTCGCGGCTGTTTCACGCGTAAAACGTCACCGGCACGTCGGCCGTCAGAGCTACCGGACGTGACGTCGTTTCTCTCAGATGTTTTAGGCGACTTAAGTCACGCGTCAACTGGAATATAAAGAGGAATTTCACCGTCAGAATCGCCGTCGCGTTCTTCAATTTTCAGCCAATTCTTACGCCAAGGGCGTGGAACGGAACGGTGCAAACGCCCGGCGTAGAGCCACCGAAATTGAAAATGTCTGCTCGCAAAGGGACAGATGAAGGCGGTGAAAGCGAAACAGAGACGAAGAAGCGATGGTACGAATTTTAAGTTCAAACCGCTCGAGTTTTCGATCGATCAGGTGTGAAAAAATGTTCGGAAATATGTAATCTTTTTCATTCTATGCGAGAGAACAATATTGCTACAATTGCAATTGCAGTTTTCCATTGAAAAACACCTTGCTAATTAGACTCATTTGCGACTAATTTTCACGGGTTCACTGGACAGTCCTTGAGTACGTAATAAGCATTGCATATGTGCGGATATAGCAGGGAGAATAATCTTTTGAATTAAAATTTACGTTATCTAAACCACTAATGGCAACGGCGTAGAGGTATCCTTAATTATTATTATGGTTGCCTAATCCAGGGAAAACGTTACGCGCACTTGCCTCCACTAACGACTTTCTTATTTTGCTTGCTGTTTAATACCCAGGTGTTTATACCATGCATATCCTTTTACACATTTGTGGATAATAGGCTAATAAGGACATGCGCATCGCTGGTGAAGAATTTCAGCTTTGCTAAGCAAATACCAGCTTTGTTAGAACTTATAACAAAGTCGCACTTAAAATTTGAAGTTTAGTACAGACGAATGGATGTTCATTTCCATGTGCTTATTTCCTCTTGTTTGTTAGCGACATTAATTGGATCGCATATGTCACATGGTCATCTATTTTTCAGCGTGTGAACAGTGCCTGAATATCTCGTTATCCACACAAGTGTGGAATATCTCGATTTTCAGCTTCTGGCGGAAGAACGAAAATAAAAAAATATAGATGGATGTCGGAAAACGTGAGGGAAGGGGAAAAAGAAGGGGTGAAGTGGGTGAGAGAAAAATTAATGGGGATTACGATCAACTTGGGCACATGTGCCAACGTTTCCACGATAGGATAAATCGACACAACGGCCAATTTGAGTGCGCAGTCTATAATTCATAGGTGGAGCGGAGATTCTACGTGGATCGTGAGCCTTCGGCATAGTATTTATTTTTCGATGCCGTCAGAGACAAAAGTTGAAAAGTGTGTGGAATTAGATAATCAAATGGAGTCCTAAATTATTGATCGAATCAATAAGCTTGTTCTTGTCAAAAAAGGATTTGTTTTTCGAGTATCTGAAGTCATCGGAATGAGAAAGAAGAATTTTTCAAACCGTCATCCGATCCATCCGTCTCTCGGAGCAAAAGTCCGATGCAAGTTTTCCACGAATACAAAAGAGGAAGAACACCCCTACTTTCTGGTGTATTTTTGCGTTGCGAGAAAACAAATTTGAATAATGCAATTGAATAAGTTTCGAAAGAGCATTAGAATAAGGCATCTGTGTGAGGGTGCGAACAACGCTAGGAAGAAGGAAAGAAAGAACGAAAAAGTCAGCTGCAATGCTGACAGGCTGCAGCAGGCGTGCAAAACGAGATGCAGTGGCTCTGTCAAATAACAGCCCCTCCACCCTGCAGTTTCTGCAGCGAAACTCCTTCCCGTCGTCCCTCTTTGTCGGCTAAAAGAGTGGATACGTGACCCAACAATACCGCGTTGTCCAGTCACCGAGTTTTCTCTCGATACTGGGCACTGCAACCGCTACATAAAACCTTTCTTGGTGGAGGCTGCAGTTGTAACACACCTATGCATCATGCCCTACACTGCCGCATGCAAACGCGCCTATTTTGTCACACACTTGGATGCTGCGGGTGGTCCAGAAGCGGTTCATGACTGCGCACCGTACAGCTTGTATTGAAAATCGGTATTGCCTGAGAGAGGGTGAAAGATAAAATGGTAGGATGAGAGAGAGGTGGAGGATAAAAAGTGAAATCAGCCTATTGATGCGGCTTCACCCGTTGTCCTGCACCATTAAACCGATCTTGAATACGCCGATCGTGTCCCTGCGGTTTTGCGCCATTCGCCAAATAAATTATGCTGTAACTTATATATCAGCTGTGAGAATAAGCAAACATGGCAGCTTGTCAGGGCTGTATTTATGTATTTTTTGTGACAGGTGACGAATGGTTTAATAAACAGAATTTGCCTGCCGATCGACAAGATAGACGTGTATCTATACTGCATGTGTGTTTGTTCAAGTTATATGAAGCGATTGACCTAAATACTTATCCTTTTTGGACACTCTGTAAGCCTTTTTTAATCGTAGTTGATATGGTAATTAGTTATAACCGACGAACGATTTTTCGTACACTCTTTCTCTCTCTTTTTCTCTTTTTCTCTTGTCAAGTTAAATCCTCTATGATTTATTCAACGGTTACACGACCGGGATATAAGTCGTTAATTAGAATGGTTGCATTTAAATCTGCAGTAAGCAAATAAATGAGTGCTTCTATTCCGGTAGATTTATATTCCTCTCATTGAATTCCGTAGAAAATGTAACTCGTTGGTAATGGCGGGGATTCAACTATTTGATGAACAGGTGAAAAAAGACCAAAAAATCACAATCTCCAATAGCATAGTTAACGGAAGTTTCAGAACGCTGTTTGAATTGCGGCGAGGCACGAGAAACAAAAATCTGTTCCTCAGCAAAAATTTTTGCAAGTTAAAGAAATGTTTTGCTAGCTGAGCTGGCAAGACCTCATCTATCAGAAAAGCCTCGAGGTGAAATTTCAAAATTTCTTATATTCAAAGATGACTTTAAAAAAAAAAAATGTTCTCTACGTTTAGAAAACGTGTTTTTTTTTTTTTTTGCAGGGCTTCGAATCTATTCCTTTCGTGAACAAGTAAAGTCAGGCATACCGTTTGATAGGTCTGATGGAAAATACTTATGACTGAAATAAAACCTTGCGGTCAGTGATGCAATAACAGTTCAGCGAATTTATCCGTATCTAATACCGATTGATTTTCTATCCTTGGTTGAAACTACGGCTTGCCGAATTTGGTGTCTTGACGTAACGAAAAATATAGCATAAAAGGTATTATTATCGAAATGAATAATTATCCTTGGCACTACCTTTCCACATCGCCCCGACCTACATTTTGCATTCTGCGGTGTGAGTTCGATAACTTGACTAACCTACTCGATGAGAAAGCAGTCAAGCAGGTAACGAATGCGTCCAGCCGACGCATTTTCGCTTATGACACAAACGAGAATAGAACCATAACTAGCCAACTCTTCGACGATTTTCGATGCTGTGATATTCTTTCCGATTTTGATACATAGATAAATAGATACATAGATACATAGATAGATGGATATATAGGTAGATAAATAGATAGAAAGATAGAAAGTTAGTCATACTAGAATCCACGCAACAGAGTTCTCTTCAACCATCGAGTTTAATCAAATCAACATCAGAAAAGACATTAACTATTGATTGACAATCATCTTTTTGTGCAAGAATCCAGAGAGATCTCTCGCTTTAACCTTTAGTTAGTTAAGCTTTAGTTACGTAACAGTTCATAAACACTACGTGGAAAAAATTGATTCAACACCGCTTTGTTTTTCCGAATAAAAAATTTCACGGACGGGTAGGTTCTTCTTAGAAGGTTTCATCCTTATGATAAGTCGTCACGTGTTCAACTAAATCTCAGTTGAACAATAAAAGATTCAGTGGAGCGTGTTAGAAAGATTAATTTATTTTACCTCAAATAATTACTGGTACAGGCCACACAGTAATCAAAATTTTATAAAGAGGTGAAAAGCATTAGTGAGCATGCATAGAGTATTTGCAAGAAAAAGGCCCGAAGGCAGGTAGCAGTAGAGAAATAGTACAAAAGATGCAACATAAATAGAGTGACAGTAGTAGTAGTAGTAGTAGGTACTCACATAGAGAGAGACAGAGAGATATTTGATTTGATATATATTTCATTATATATAATTATATTATTATATATTCATATATATAATTAAAGTAAAGTATATAGATCAAGATCAAGAAAAACGAAATGCAAAAAAGTAGTACTGTGTGACACGGGTCTCCAACTCATGGCAATAATCTCAAGTTCAAATAGATGCGAATAGAGCCTAGCCTTGAAAAGTTTAATCCAGAAAGCTGACACTACTGTCAGGGGAAGAGAAGGTTAGAAGTAGTCTGGTGATAGAAATAGAGAAAGAGAGACATCAATTTCAGTATACACTATCAACCGGTGGATAGATTGGAATCTTGGGGCAAGTTCTCGGCTAACAAGACTAACTGACCAAACTTTGATATTGGGATTCAGTGCGTTGTGGACCTTATAGTTGATGAATTCGCCTTCCAGGAAGACTGGCCCAATTAACTCGAAGTTTATTCATGAAATTGTTACCCTTGAGAGCCTTGTGGTGATCGTGGTTCAGCTCGACCAAACATGTAATGGTCAGTTCTGACTCGCGAATCTAATCGATTGTACAGTATAGCGCAACAGCATAGCAGGAAATTTTTCTCTAACTAATAACTGTAAAATCAATGAAACCAAATAAGTTCAAAAGGAATTGAAAATGACGGATCACTTGCTGATTCTTAGTATTAATCAACCAGTTATTCCAGACCAAGAGAGTTCGAAACATTAAATGTTGACTCAGATTTTGTTTTGAAAAAACGTTGGGACCAAGACGCACGATGGATGAATTGGGTCTCTGGATTGGATGGTAACATCTTTTGCAAGACTCGAGTTTTGTCAGTCTTTCGTACGGTTCCTTGGCGTTGGCAGTGTTTATGTTCCATTGGGTGGAAATACTTCCTGGCGTAACTTCTCTGGACATAACTTGAATCTTGGGCACTCAGAGCTTTATGACATCAGTGGACTAGTTTCTACAAAACCAAAGTAAAACAAATACGAGTGTAGATATTTTATTCAGAAATTACATGTTTCCGAACAACTGACGTCATGCCTGAAATTCATCAATTGCTATATTTTTAGGCTTTCTCCTTTGAAGTTGAATATCCTGAGATCTTATCTTCATGATTTTTATGATTCTCTGTCACTCCAAGCCCAAATTACTGCTAACTACTTAACGAACTGAGTGCCTTATATACGATTCAGTCACTTTGGACACTGGATTGTGCCACATAAAAATATAAATTCTCCTCCATGCTTGCGATTAATTTTTTATCTTCACCTACTTTTAATTAAGGTTTGTTTCTTATGCCAATAGCTTGCGAGCAAATTGAAAATTCATTTCGATACGTGTTGAGTTCATTAGAGGTAGTCTTACGATAAAATTCATGTTCAATGGCTAAGCTGATGACCAAAGTTAAACGGTGTGAGCGAATTTGAAGTAGAAATTACGGCTTACGTTGCAGTAGACGAGTTTCCAAATTGGAGGGAATTGAAGCCTCGAAGCGAATCTTGAATACTGACCGCCACACCATTTCCCCACCACCTTCGCAGGCTCGTGTCCACCTCTCACTTCATACTCGAGTATTCTATCCTGTGATTGAAATAGTTGTGCGTAAGTCTCAGTCCAGTGATACGCACAACTTGTGTGACAGTCGACGTTAATAGAACGGTAATTGTGTCTTCAATAAATGACATCAAGCTGAAGAATTGCAAGCTGATGAGCAACCGAGCAATGGATATCAGTATTTGGTTTGTCTCGGCAGCTGTACTGCTGACATCGCTGTTAGGAAACGCCGGAGGAACGGGGTTGGAAATCGTTTATCAATGGAAGTACCTGGACTGGGTACCGCCGAGTGTTCAATTGGTCGGGAATAACTTCACACTTGGAAACGCGTTTACCCAAGATGTTGACATCGATAGGAAGGGTCGTGTGTTTGTGACGAGTCCAAAGTGGCCGGAAGGTGTGCCAATAGTATTGTCAACTATCACCGACGTGAACGGACCAGGAGGTCCTCTGCTGGAACCTTATCCCGATTGGACGTGGCACAGATTCCTCGACTGTAACAGTATTGTTACGGCTTACAGAATTGCGGTAAATATTGTAGTCGAAACGTTCTTAGCGACTTGCTACTGCAGCTCGATAATTTCTACTAATAATGTACTTTTATGCTGGTCCCACGCTAGAATTACGTTAATCATAGATATGCATCTTCTAGGAGGCCGTGTGGACAAAAACTGTTCAAGGCTTTTGCAAATTATTCAAGTAGATTTACTATCAATAATGACTGGAATGCAAGTCTTGGCTGGTATTTTCTCAAACTACTTCATGTTTCGTATGGATTTCCGTATTTTAAATTAACGAGATGTGATTTGTTGGTTAATTAATTCTGAAAAAATACTTGTGCACGAAACGTCAGTACTAAAAATGATTTAGAATGGATTTGTAATTCGATGAAGTATTACGGTGCAGCATACATTTATATAATTTTATTGATAATGCGTGCGTATGTCTTTCAAACCTGTACTCATGCTCTCACGATCAGAAATGTTGTGGAAAAATATTCGATCTCACCGTGATGTAATAACCTCGTGTAGATTTCAAGGCAGTGAGAGGTAGTAAATTCACTCGTGATACTCACGATCTTGACACAGTTTTTTCTTAGAAATCACTCCCAGCAATTTATTGTCCGTTCATTATTTACTAGTTACATAATGAAAATACACTTATAATTGGCCCTCCATTATAATGTTTTTCAGCGTATTCCAACTAACATTGAATGACCATTAATATTGTTAGATTTGAATGCAGAAAAATGAAGTATTTTTTATGTTACAAAAGAGAAACAATTTATGCAAATTGCAGAATTATATTTGTTCAATCATAAACAATTTAAGATCCGAGAAGATCTAATTTATTTCTACTTTGATTCTCCCGAAAGTTTGTTCTGTTCACGCTGTTTATTTATGATTATCATTATTTTGATAAAAAGTAGTATTTCTGGAAGTTTCGAGAGTAAAATATCAATGGAAAGTGCATCAATTTTTTTTTCAATCAATGATTTTTTCCACATTAAATCTCAAGTTTGAGAATTCGTTTTCATAAAAAAACATCATCAACCTTTCAATTTGATGAAAAAAAGAACACAATCTCACCCTGACGTTGGACCAGTAAAGTCTTTACATCTCATTTGTCAAATCCCATGAAGAATTATGATTATATACCCTACAATTCAGATCGACGAGTGCAATCGACTGTGGGTGACAGACATCGGTAGAATCGGTGCTGAACGAGTATGCCCAACCAAGATTCTCGTGTTCGATCTGTTTACTGATCAGCTGATACACAAGTACGTGATCCCAGATGAACACACGTTGAATGGAGCTGCAGCTCTTGTGACGCCCATTGTTGACATCGGAGATAGTCCCATCGATACTTTTTTGTATATGGCAGATGTGGATGCAAATGGTATTGTGGTTTACGATTTCAAAAACGATTATTCCTGGAGAATCAACAACACCCAAAACAATGCATTCGGCCCGGATGATGAGGCTATGACGATAACTATCGTTGATGATACTTTCAATTTGACCGATGGCACCTTGGGTATGTCACTGTCACCTAAGGGATTTTGGAGCACCAGGTATGCCGTGTTGAATGAAGTATTTCCTACTCAGCTTCCAAGCGTCAAAAAAACTCTACAGTACTAGGCAGGTATTATTTAGGATGGGAAACAACTGAGACGTGTTTTAATATTTGTAGGTACCTTTACTTCAACTCATTGGCAAGCTACTATCAAAAGTTTACGGATACGGATTCATTGAAGCGAGCACAATACGAGGAACCTATAATTTTTCAATCGAAGAAACGGCGCCAAAGCCAAGCCGGTCCTCAGGCGACCTCGAGGAGAGGAATTTTATTCTTCCAGCTTGTACAACACACGGCACTCGCCTGCTGGAACATAGCGAAACCGTTCAAACCAGAGAACGTAGTTGTTATAGCCCAGGACGAAGTGGCCTTGCAGTATATAAGTGGCATCAAGGTTATTGTCAACCACATCGGCGAAGAGGAGGTCTGGTTCAACACGAATAGACTTCAAAAAACGATAAACAACAATCGTAACCCTGCCGAGACGAATTACAGAATAATAAAAGGAAAAGTTGACGACCTCGTCAGAGGTACGAATTGCGAACCATCCGAACCCCACACAAATTACCTGGACACATCATCTTGGCGTCGCATTTAATTCACGTCCAGTTTATGACTCATGTTTGTTCACTCCAATTCACAATATTACTATTGCCCATCGAATCCAGTAGAAAGTCTTCTCGGACGCAAACTTGGAAGGAAGAATAAGCAGCGTTAAATATTTACCTGAATTAAATGCCGAACTCCGCTAGTTATAGACATAAGCTCTGACTTCTGTATAAATATGAATGTCGTGCATCGTTTGACCAACTAAGTCACTATGTTCAATTACATATTTGTGCTACGTACTATTCTATATTTATTCAACGCAAACTCCTGTGTGCTTCGTAATCCTTAACACTCACGATCAGATTGCTCATCGATCTTAAAAGCGGTGATACGTTCCCACATCCAGTCGGTTCGCAATACAAGGTCGTCGAGAAGTAAAAAACGAAATTGGATTTTTCTCAGGAAGCCTCCTCGTATTGAGATCACTGTCAACTACTCTATTCCTTTTGGTTAGACCCTTGAATTTTCTTACCGTAAACATTTGAGTCAAGAGTTGCGAGGTATTAGGTTGATTGTGACCCAAAAGGATACTAATGTAACACAACTCGGCACAAGGATTAGCAGATCAATTTTTCCACGCTTAAAATGTACCTTCGGCCCATTGAAGGGGTGGAAAAATGTGGGTGAGAGTGCAGAAAGAGGCGGGGGAGGGATGCACGTTAAATTAGTTCTCACGAGTGTTCGTGGTCTGCATTTGAAAAAATCATTGTATTTGCAACAAAGAGAAGCGAAAGAAAATCCGAGGATAAAGCTGCCTTCACAGCAGGGTGAAGGGCTGGAGCTTGCCTGCCACTTTAACGTTCCTAAATCCTTGTCACTTATTTTTTCAGCCGTGATCAGAGGTGATGATATTTTTCACGGTTTCTCGGTAAGGGGTAAGCGCTGGCAGTGACAGGTAACATGTAGTTAGCAGTTTAGTTAACCGTTTCATTGCAGCCTTTCGAAACGTAACGATGAAGCCTGGAGTTGACAGAGGTATTATGTCGACTGGGAATGTTTCGGCTCTTCTAGATATACACATTTACAGTTACAGAAACTTTCAATTGAGAACAATTTGAGAGTTTCACGGACCTCCTTGTTACAGAGTTATTGAAGTCAGCCAGCCTCTGGAAACAGGTAGGCTGCAGTCATACGTATACATATACAAATACAATCCAGGGAAGCAGAGGTCTCGGGCATTTATTTCAGCAAAATTATATCGAGTTATTTCTTATTTCCACACAATTTCACGTCGGAATTAACGACACCAGCACATTCATATCCGACCCTCCTAAGTCCGCCTGTTAACCTTAGCCATCCTAAGGGTTTGATGAAATACTAAACCCAGCCTTAAATTTTGTCCCCCGTGTAATATCTAGGAATTGTCGTTGAAATAACGCTAGGCATAAAGTACACCCTATCACTAATTGTAAGTGATACTACTAGCTATGGGTTGCCGAGGGACGGTGACATCCGAAACCCAGAACTGCGAACTGGCATGTTACATAACGTTTTGCTCATCTTCCTCGGGTCAATCGCTTACCCTCGTCAATTCTCCCCATTCTCATTACGTTTTGCGGGACTATAATCCGTCCATGCGGACTAAGCAATGGCCTAGGCAGTGGGTATTAGCCCGAAGGTATGTTAATTACATCCGCGTGGATGAAACGGTTCAAGGGCTCGCTTTCTGTCTTACCCTTCGCCCATTTAGTCCCTTCCTCCTCTTCCTACTCGGTCCTTCGGACCGTTTTGCCGAGTTTTGCCTCGTATGTTATTATTACACTCGCTGTTTTTAATCTGAGTTAATAGAAGGAATTTCGCGGAACGGTCCGGGTGTATTTTATGGGCTGTAGAGGGCTGCCGAGGGGACGGCAAACCCGTAAAGGGTGGAGGGAACCACTCGTCTGGAATTTAGATTTTTCACTTCACCCAGACAAAAAAACTGAGCCATGATATATTAATCCCTGATGTATAATCGGTAAAATAGATTTATTCTATACCTGAGCATAAGGTGTGCTTAGAAAAATTCTTTCTTGCGATACGATGAGCAGCACAACATTGTTCTTAGGTTGTTGCTTCATTCAAGATCTGAACTGCAGCGTGCACATACTTTATACCAGTGACCATAAAGAAGAGTTCGTATATCTTTTCTCCCGGATGGCAGTGTATAACAAAATCCCTCTGTACAACCAGACCGCAGTAGTGACTCTACTACCGGCTGGGTATCAGTGCCAAACACTGGTAGTTATGTATATTAGGGGCAGTAAAACTGATGCAAATTTATTTCAAAATTCCACGCGGTTCTCGTAAAGTTGTTTTAAAACTACCCTCGTAAAACGATTTGAGATCTTTTCATGGGGGTAGCCGCGCAGGACGATACTTGAATCGCATTACCTCAATTTGTTTCCGAACCTGCACAGGAAATCTTACTGCCAAAAATTACTGGAATGCAAATATTGTCCCAAGAAACTTCTTGAATCATCTACTTCTGGTATCCAGAGGTACTGATCTGCAGTTGAATGTTTTTTCCACAGTCAAATTTGACAAGATATACTAAAACCACAAATCTACACAACTAGTGTCAGCAGCCGGTATTGTGATATACGAAATTTTCCAGCTATCACATGCTCAGAGAAGTATATTTGTCTAATTACCACCACCACAGTATCTTGATGTTAATAGATCGAATTTCACTTCAGTCTTGAAATGCCTGTGTCTACTGTTAGGACTGGAACATTCATGCTATCCATTCAATCGTTGATTCTGAGCCCAGTATTCACGGTCGTATGCGGCCTTATACGTTCCATATATATGCTCGTATAGTAAAACTAACTGGCATAATACGTCCGTTGTGGCTGGTACTCGAGGCGATTTGAGCTGACGATCAGTATAAGCTCTTGTGAGGGTAATTCGGCGGTAAAGCGTCACCCGGGTATAGCGGAAGCAGCCTTGCTAATCCAGCACAATGCTGGGAAATTGATATTCCGAGGCTGAGGTTCAAGCCCCTCCTCGAAACCGTGACAACTAACCGCTCTTGACCGCTCTCGACCATGCAGTCCCACTCGAAAGTTCTTGATAGATATCTTCCCGCGTTTGCAGTCGTTGGAATTTCACTGTTTCCTCGTCGAGTACCGGTCGGACAAACGGGCATCCGATTGGGTCCAGTCTGCAATCGATCTGCACCAGAGATCCGCCATGGATCGGCCGATGTCTGCTGGCTCGAGTTTCAGGCATACGCGTGCACGCGGCAATGATCGTCCTGGTCGCCACCCTTCCGACCGTTACCACTGCTGCTGTAACCGCACGACCAGCCCTCTCGCCTATCCGTAGCCACTACGCATAGCTAGTGAAATAGCCAGTTGGTTAGACCAGGTAGATTACCCATTGACTCGACCTGACAACTGCAGTGCGCGCTGTCCTGCAGGTGACAACATACGATTCCAGTCATGCCGTGTATGCGTGCCGTCTCTTTCTCTCATTCACTCTCTGTGACTTTGTTTTACTTCCTTATTTTAAACTAAAATCAGATGGTTATATCATGGTTTCAATGAATATCTGTGGAATGTAACCAACACTGAGACATTAAATACCAATTTTGTGCGGTTAGGTAATCGAAATTATGCTATCACTTGCAATCACGATGTGTATAGTTCACGCAAATTTTTCATGGAATCAATGTTGTTTTATACTCTGTAGCTTTCTCCGGCGACGATTTAGACGCATTGAAACCATTTTTACTTAGGCATTGATGAGTTGGAAGTAGCTTCAGCCAATACTTGAGTTACATAAAATTTAATACACCATCTTACACTGCATTTGTTACGAAACGTGTTAAAAATTGCTGTCTCATCTCTCTGTGAAATTCCAGTAAATACTTTGGGATGCAGATGTCAAAGCAATAAAAACTCGACAAGGCAATTATCGAGAGTGAAAGCAACCACCTTGTTTACTGATAAGATTCGCTTAAACGGAACCGCTGACAAACATGGCTTGCGATATAAGTTGGCGACTCTGATTCATGGAGGGATTTCGGAAGATACCAAAGACTTCGAAATCCCTGGTGAAGTATTAACGACTGGTAATATCAACTGTAATAAAGTTTCCTCGTATAGAAACTCGTGCAATCTTAAACCAAACTGAAAGTTGGATTCTCCGAAAGTCCATACACGTATAGGTATCGATATCAGCGAAAACAAATTTGATATTCATAGATACGACTTGTTAGTTGATTCACCGACCTGAATATTATGCGGACTGGTATTAGCGGTTACGTCATCGGGCACGTCTAGCATCCTAGCGATAGGTCTAGTCTAGGCTCTGGTGTTATTAAAATCATCGGTTCTGTTTCCCCGTTAGACTCGGTATAGTGAAATAAATAGTACTGAGTTGTATTACTTCAGAGACGTTGTGGGAAAATAAGGCTGGACGGGCAAGCAGTAGCTGGCAAATGCACAGAAATGAATAGGCGTAAATATTACGTGTAGGTACCCGGTACGCCGTGTATTATGAAGTTCACTTTGTATGCAGGGCTCGTCGACTGAGCGGGAAAGTTGCAACCGCCTTCCCGCCTTTTCCACCCCTGCTAACTTCCACATACGCCCACCGCTTACTTATATCCACTTTACTTTTCTTCCCGAACCGGTAAGCCAACGAAAATTCCAACAAAATTCCTATTCCCAAGTGCATTTCAAGTGTATGTAATGACTACGACTTTTGCTTTAAATGAATCTCAAATCCCCCAACTTTTGTCTTCGAAATATTTCTGTGATCGCTTAAATTTATTCCGTTTCTGGGGGGGTCTTTAAGTGCCGAAAATCTGGCAGTCAGAGAATGTTATTTCAAATCGAAAACCACTTTGGGACGAATAGGTGAGAATGCTGTAATGGCCACTTTACCAATGCTGAATGTTTTTTTTTTTCACGAAGCATAACATGCATTTACAATAAATAGTTACTATTATGCTAGAGTGTAATCGAACCCTGAGAATGATTGCGGACCTGCTTCAAACCTGCATTTTAAATTTCAATAATCAAACAGCGAGAGGAAAGTTGCATTTCAGAGATTGCATTTATTTTAAGGGCTACCCTGGTCTGGGCGGTAGACTTGTAAAAATATTTTTAAATCAGTGCCTTCTTTTCAAATATCATCTTCAAGTATTACAGTACGTAATTGGGGGTGTTGCAAGTGTTAAAAATATGTGTTTACCCCCTTTGTGTAAACCGATCTGGATCACGCGGTACGTGTGCACGGTCAGAGTCGGAGAATGGAAAGACACCTGAGTAATACTGGTTTTAATCACTCTGATTAGACTCAACCCTCTCTTTCTAAATCCAACATTAACATTCCGTTACAACGGAATTTTTCGTTACCTCGATAAAGTCTCTCACGAATGAGTCCAAATATATTCTTGACCATCACATTAGAGTAAGTTATCGTGCTGACCATATCGTAAGCTGTAAAGATGAGAAAATGTGATAGATCCGAAAGGAAAGAGTACCTAATTGAACGGTGCAGCGAAACTTTGACCAATTATCAAAACATGTGACACTTTAGAGGTAAACAGCTGTTGCCTAGCATAGAAAACAGCTGTTTATATTAGCACGAGGTGGAAAATGCTTTTAGGTTAAACAAACGTTACTTTATCTTTCGCCGGGTAGCACGTGTTGCCTTTCCCAGGCACTTGGCTTTCACGCCGTTCGGATTTCTGCAGGGGGGAATAAATCTAGCCTATGTATATGCCGAGAAGTCGAATGTCGAGTGGGTGCCGGAGGGAGAGAGGGGTCGCGGGTGAAACGGAGGGCGGTCAGGAGAGCGCGGCGAGGGGGAGGGGGAGGGGGAGGGAGACACTAATTCGCTAATTGCACGAGGGACGAAGTAGCTGCGTGCCTCTCGACCCAACGACCTATCGACCCATCGACCGAATTCACTCACTCCCCCTCTGCGCTCTGTATATCTCATGCTCTCCCCATCAACCCCCGAATCTCGCCCTGGCTCGGGGCTAACTTTCCCTCTTAGATTATTGCAGGGCGTAACTATTGGAGGGCAGCTCAAGATCCCTCTGGCGGGAATGGTGTGACGATGTTGTTTTGTTTCAGGGTGTGATGAGCGACCGGCTGGCCGGGGGCGCCGCACACCTCCTCGGTCTGTTCTTCTTCTTGCCGTGTCCGCAACGCGATATGTAACAACAACCAACTACCAACTACTACTATCTACCATTCTACTACTACCGAATACTACCTACTATCTACTGCTACCACTAAATGTGGTACGTCACTACTCTACCCTCCCTATTCGGAGTATCTGGCAATGTTCCTTGTTCACTTTTTTTCATTTACGTTTATTATATTGTTATATACTGTCACGCTGTTATTAGAGTCATCGTTGTCGATGTTATGTACACCTACAACGTCACGATTATATCTACGTATACCTGCGAATTATTTATTCAATTTTATTTTCTCACCAATTTTAAATTCTATACATCGGGCACACGGATCGAATGACGAATCAAAGTTATGTTGCTTGCTCAGGAAATATTATCTCACACGCATTTACAAGCGCTTCATTTTACAAAGGTGTTATATAGTATATGTATACTGCAGTCTAAGTATGTGAAGGAAAATTTAGACGCGGTTGTGGTCGAATTGACTGGGCAGGCATCGCGTTAAAATTGCTGAAATCCTACAATTTTTCATTCTCAAGTTTCTTATCCGATTCTGATCTTTTCTTATATGTGCTGCTCACTTTTGCGATCTCCTTCAACACTTTCTGTTTACTTTCTAGCGCCCGATAAAAATCAATATACCGTATTTCCGTGTGCTCTCGTGACACGATTACGTATCATTCACGTATGAATAATTATTTTTATATGTATACGATAATGCAATATGTACTGTATAATCGTTATTGTTATTTTTCTCACTATTATTATACTGTTTCAACTATCTACCTTAGTTTTCGATGACTAAATTCTGTTGTATATATATATAACAATGTGACGTTTGTCGTTGGTTTAGTACGTTGGTTTATCGGTGTTCGATGTTGGCTGCTGTTGTTGGTTGTTGGGTGTTGGGTGTTTAGTGGTCACTCTGTGTTGGTGCAGTTCCTACTTTTGTTTCCGTCCTCGAACCTGGCGATCCTCTCACACCTCATTCCTCAATCCTCCTCCACCTTAAGCACCTATACCAAAAGCCTCGGCAACCTCATTTGTAATTGTTGTTTATAGAAGTTGTGCGATCGAATATTGTTTCCAATTTTACGAACTCATGTGTTAAAAAATGTCAAAGAATTTCTGCAAAACTCCGTTTCCACACGCTTCACAAGATTTGAAGCGAATACGCGTATAGGTAGTTACATAATTATACATACGTGTGAGTTAACTGTGGCAATTATACTTAATACGCGGTTGAAATGCGTTGCAAAATTTCAAACTTGTTGAAATTTCATTTTTGAAACATCCCGTAATAATAAATACGCGCTTACAAACAACGTGTTGTTGTAGCGTTCAATTAATTATCAAGTTAATTGATTTCGCTGTTTACGAATCCGTACACTAAGTTCCGCCTCGCGAGACTGTATTTAATTACTGTGAAATACTCAATAAAACTTGTAATGCGAAAAGGCAAAAACAAATCCCCTACCGTTACACTCATTTAGCAGGTATGCATACACAGACAATCGGTTTTAATGAGTTTGCGTTATTGTTGTTCCGGCGATGCCAGTTTCGGCTTGAAACTTGGGTGGAAGGAAGAAAAAAAATTTATTTTCGAAGTATCGGTATTGTTATGCAGAGGTCGTTCACACCGCGGTATCTTTGCACGTTCTCTCCCCGGAGAGGCAACATCACGTTCCGGGGTTTTTGGGGCTTAGACCGCCATTTGATTAGAGGGTCGCGCGGCGAATCATTCCCTTGCCAACTTCGTTATATCCCGTCTTTGTTCCCCTCTATCTTTTTATCTTTCGTATACATATACATTATGTGTGTGTAAATGGTATATATATACTATACATACAGACCCGCTTTATACGCCGCGGAAAGCGAGTATAATTCCCGAGAGCGAATTGCCGCGAGATAAGATAGTAGCTTCCGAAATTCTATCACTCCGGATTCCGGTTCTCATTGTTTCATCACAATGAGAATTTTGAACAAAATTATATAAGGATCAGCGCAGACTGCGCAGACTCGAACTTTTTCACCCGACTGTCTCTTGCGGCGGACGGTATATGTATACGTATACATATATGTATACCCAAGGTGCAACGTAAGCTGGATATTGGAAACGCTTCTGCTCACCTGAGCTGCATTATTCGTTTCATTAGCATGGTAATGATAATTGCAACGGAAATCGATACCACTTTCCTATCCACCCCTGCAATGGCGTGTAACGACACCCACGTGGGATGTTACACTCGAGCGTCGCGACGTCGCGAGCGTCTGAAGACGCGTTCGGAACGTCCGCGTTCCAAGACTCCTGTACATATAGAATAACCAGAATAGAAAGTGGAGGAAAAAACTATCCGCGAATAAAAATTGATGCTATTACTATCCTGAACACGTACGAAGCTATTTTTCTTCCTCGAATTCCGAGCTTTCGGGATTTTCAGTTTCTTTCCTAAGCTTCGCCGGTACTTTTTCTCCCGGTGCTTTTCAAACGGCTGATCTCACCGCGGCAGTCGTAACCGCGACTTTACACATTCATTCGCTCATGTTCACGCTCGCCTCCCTTCCTCCATCACCTCCTAGAATTCGCTTCTCTCTCACCCCCGCAGTGAAGTCCTCTTACCCTTCCATCCACAGCACGGCTCACCCCTTCGCGAACATTTATACGCACAGCCACTCCGTTTCGCCTCTAAACAATATTAAAAAGTAATTGGATTTCGATCTTGTTGTTGTCGGTTCGGTAAACAGATGGCACATGGTTCGTATATTCCCTCGCAAACCGGAATAATGGAATGTCGTTAAAGTTAATTGTCACATAATTACCTGGGTGCTGTTGATAAAAAGTATCTCCGTTCCGGCCAATTGCCAATGCCTGGTATATCAATACCTATATAGAGCTCGGTTCACTTTGATAAGGTTCGATCGTCGAGATTTTGTGCAAGTAGAAAAATAATGTCACGTGTTTGTATCTATATTACCGGATACGTAGACAGCGATAATTATATACAAGAGAAATCATGAGTATAATTTGAGATTGAATCTGCCAAACTTTGTAGATAAATCATACGTCAGAATGTGAATTTGCGAATCGACGTAACCAACGAAGGATAACCGTGCAGAAGGGACGGAGGAAGGACGAATGTCATTAGGACTATCGTAATGTAAAATCGAGGGATTCACGTGCAGTCTGCGCTAGTTATCGCTATTTAGTCCGTTCCGTTCTCCATCCTTAATTAATTAACGCCGGCTGAATAATAATTATCGAAATGAAAGATGGTATCTGTAGCTTATTTATTGGATCAGTGATATCGGGTAGGTAGCCTGTTCGAGTTCGCTTCCTCGCTCGTTCGCCGGTTCGTCCGCGTGCCCGAGCAGCGATAGCATATCTAAACGCGACTCCCTAATTGATTCATAAATTAATTTGCTCTACGTTGCGAATATTTACGGGTTTTAATTACACTTTGCCATTATCTGGTTTTATGTCTCCCCCGTGGTGCAAACGCAAATGTGACCCCATGGGCGCGATGGGTGCGGTTTCAGGCCATCGCTGATGTCTTTTCCTGCTTTGTGGCCTAAGCGCATTTTCTAACCGACATCATGCGCGCCGCCATTAGCGATTGACGGCGATCCGACCCCAGGTAGATCCTAATCTCTTGCCTGGACGTCTCTTTCGACTCAGGCTCTATTACAGCGGGCAGTTACGAATTCATTCTTAGTACCTGGTCGAGTGAGCGGAAGTACAGGTGAATAAATTCATAAATCTACATGAAATAATGCTCTGAATATCAGTGACTCGAACTGTTGCTACAGAAATTTTATTTTCACACGTTTCAGTTTTCAAAGCGATCCACAATCTTCGTCAAACTGTTTAACAAAATATTCTTATATGGAAATTTTTCGCAACAAACATCAGAAACAAGAACTCGATGAATATTCGTACATTCCAAAAAAGTTGAATAAATTTTCCAAACGTTGAAATCAAGGGATCTCGAACTAACCGCGTGTCAAGATCGAAGTCGAGACCTTGAACGAAACATGAAAAATTAGATTATCGGTACGAACATCCGCTGATGCAATCTTTTTACATTCTCCGATAAATATTGAGCAGAACATACGTGGTATAAGTAACTCATACGTCAGGGTCACCGAGCCCGTGTTGTTCCGTGTTATCGTGGCGAAAATATTTTGATCTTGCGTCGTTACGGGTGAACTCTAGCTGCCTGGATGTCAGTCTGTGTTCGTACGCGGAACGGTGTACATTCTACGCGTGATTTACTATCGCAAAGTTTCTGTATAGTACGCATATTACACAGGTGTGATTCGTGTGAATGGCTTATCAGACACAGTGATGCAGTTTCGTGTGTGACAGTGACGTCGTGCTGAGATAGTTCAGCAAAATAGATATAATCATGTGCGGTATGAATTTACCATTAATTTATGAATTACCATTTTGCAAATTAGATTGTCATTTTGATCAATAATCGATTCAACGTTTGTTTATTGATATCTTCATTGAAATTTTTTTTCTCGTATCATATATTGGGCGTTCAATTCGGAAATTGAATCTTGTTACGAATTCACTTGATCGTTTCTCTAGATTGTCGCGGTATATTTTCGATAAACTTTGATTACTCAAGCCTAGTGTTGTTAGTGCAAGTGGTTCAACGTCGACTGAGTGATGGATCTCATCGTACAATACTCAACTTCTCATCACCTATACTACGGACCTTTTCGAGGTAAAATACAATTTGTAATATTTAATTGGTTATTTAGTCTTCAATAATTTAGTGGGAATAAGTTTATCACAGAAAACGATGCGTCGTTTATTGCATTGCGATGTGGTGATATTGTTTGCATTTGAAGCGAGGAGACTTTGCAAGAAAAGCGTATATTTTAGTAACTTTCAGGCCACTTTATTTCTCATTTCTCATTGTATTTATATCTGTAATCGGTTCGTCTTATGCAGTCAAAATTATTGACAGACATTTTGGATCAGCGTGAAAAATTACTGGTCGAATACATAGCTACGTAAATATTTGTAGATCAATCATTGAGATGACATATATACGAAGAAAACAGCGAACACAACATCGTTTTTTCCTCAAGGGATGATCGTTGGTTATTTTGTCTTTATTTACTAGTTAACTGCGATCTGGGGTAGGAAGTTTATCCAAAAGTTTACATGACATTTGTTATATCCGAGTTCGTGAGAGGCGTATAAAGGCCACGCATCCTGAGTAATTCGGCGCGAAGCCAAGAGAAAAAAAGTACGATAATTTATTAATTTGCCGGGTGCGTTTTTGGGTCAGAATCATATCCAGGCAGAATACTCGCTGGCAAGGTTCCCAAATGAATGGAAAAAAGAGAGGAAAAATGACGGAAGAAAAAAAGAGAATATCATGTTTCTGCAAGCTCAGCAGTTTGAGGAAGCTAGTGCCGTTTTGGGGATGATATGACGTAAACAAATAAATAAAACGAGCCAAAATTGAGTCAGACGTATAATACTTATGTATAGGTGTATATATACATGTATATCTATATGTATATGAAGCATTGAAACACCACGTGAAGGGTGAAATATTTTAAGTATATTTTGACCCGCACATGAAGCGAAGGCAAAATGATTCACCGTAACAGACATATAATCCGTGGATAAAAGCTCGCGCGTGTGGAACGTATGTGTGGAAAAACCGTTGCTCTATACACGCGCCATCACAGACTGGGAAACGAGTTTCAGTTGAAAATGCATTATGCTATTGGCAAAGCCGGCCGGCACTTTGGCAAGCCGATCTGTTTAAACATGTATTTCCTCGGATATGTGCGTATATTTTGGACAAAATATTCAGTGTCTGTGTAAACGGCTCGTCCGGAGGGATTCGATTTCGGTGTATAAAATGCTGGGCGATTTATTTGACTTCAAAGTTTCGAAACTTGAATGTTTTATCGCTAAAATCTCAAAGTTCCTTAAAGTTATTCAACGTTTACCAACTAATAAGGTAATGGTTCGCCTAATTCATTGATATCACAAAGCTGAACGTGAGCGAATGGAATTAAAACGTAGCGCGCAAACTTTCCCGTTCACGCAGCACTGTTACAGCTTCGACAATTCCGGGGAAAATAATCTTATAATCATGATTTCGATGGTCCAATTCTCAAACTTCTTCTCTACAGCGAAAATTCGCCGAGTGCCTTGAAGAAACACACGTTCATCGAAATAAACTCTTACGATTGTCGATCCGAAATGGCACTCAGTAGGGACGCGAATGCAAATCAAATATGACGAATATCTAGGCTGTAACACACGTACCGAGTTGTAGTCGGTACCTGCACAGTAGCTGATGTAAAATTTAATATATACCCTATTCAGCTTTCCAGCTATGCACATCTATGCATTCATGTGCCTTTATATATACGAGCCTTATTGGTTATTGAGTTTTCATGCTTCGCCGTCGATGTAGCTATTCCTATAGTGTATACGTACAGGTATGTAGTGTATTCGAATAGTGCATGTAGTGTGCCGGAGCGTTGGTGCGGGGTAGATATCCGAGGAGCTGGGCTATCAACGATATGTTTAAATCATGGGGACACACATCTGACTATTGTGATGCGGAATATACAATCCTCCGGTTATATCATACTAGCATACTGCGTTATAATGCTATATTTTCAAGGCATCATATCGTGCAAAATATGTATGAAAATTTGGACAAGTTTCTGTTCATTCAATTATCCGAAATCACCGAAAGCGAGAAAAGAACAACTGAAAACACGATTGGAAAATGCATTTTTTGTATTTTTTTTTTTTTTGTAGACATGGGTTAGAAGAAATTTGTACCGAAATTGGAAGGCGTGGGAGAGAATAAAAGGAAAGGGAGTGACGGAACGAAACTGAGCGTATAATATTAGGGAAAAAGTGATTCCTTAACAAATATTGATGAGGGGAAAACTGTTACGATGATTCAATTCCAGCGTGGGAGTCCTTTTCGTTTCGGGTATAAGATTAATGACTCGGGATAAAGGGAATCGAAGGAAAATTTTTCCATCGCGGCCTGTTAAATCGAGCGAAAAAATAAGAATACATTTGATAGAAATCTACCCTGGCTGCCTGCTCGAAGAGGGCGATGTATTATGTATACGGGATGAAATGGAATATAGAGAAGGAAGCAAGGCCTCCGCGTTTCGGGGTCTCGGAACCAATAGGGCGGCGTAATAGTTTCGTCGAACTCGCGCGATGCTGTCAGACAATGATCTATACCTTATAAAAAGCAAAATTTCTGAATTTCTTTCTCTAACTCCATATCATGTAACCTCATCAGAGGCTAGTGCATGTGAATATTGCCAATGGCAGGAGGAAATAATTATAAATACTTAATGATTATATCCGAAATTATTTGGAATTGCGTACCCGCACACGATGACGAATCCAAATTTAAATTGTTTTTGCCTGCGGCATCTTTCGTTTTTAGTTTCATCATACATTCGAAATTTTCAAACCTGCATGCACTTAGCCGCCAGTTTGAACCTCCCATGGGATTGGATTTCGCCGAGGGGGAATCAGGCAAAATTGTTATCCCTGCCTTCTGGCATTGATTTCGCGGTATCGCCACTTGCACAAATACCGTAAATTTTGAGTAGGTACGTGCTCACAATAAATGCCAATTCATGCGTATAATGGAAACTTATCGCTATTGCGGTGCAACCAACCTACACATATAATAATTTGAACAAGCAGAGTAACAGTGCATTGTGTGCATTATAAATTCTCACAGCCTCGGGCCTCTGTAGGCATAATTATTTCGGAAATGAAAATCACCGTTGTCTGTGTATGAGTTTGTTAAATATCGAATACTGGATACACATCTCATTTTTTAGGGAACTTGAACATTCATTTTTTACAAACAAATTTATTTGTAAAGGTCTAAATTATTGGATAGAATTAAACGCGTTAAAAATCAGTGCCTATATAAACATGTATAATGTATATATGTTTACGTTCTTATATATGTATACGGCCATGTAGCTGCTTGATATCGGATATTTAGATTGAGCGGACATGAATGTGAATGAAAATTGAGTAAATTCCTGGGGAAATTCTCGATCTCCATAAATGGAATACCGATAATGTATGCGACGGAGTATAATCCCATTGAATGCGGTGAAATGCAATGATTCTCCAATGAAATCACATGACTGCTTTTCCTCCCTGCGCACAGACACTTCGTACAAGGCTATAATTACTTTATAGGTTTATGGATATCTACGTTCCTCGGTCTGCACGTTCGCATTCATCTCTGCATTCATATCCACCACACCAATACTTCTTCGCCTACACCGCGTTACATTATACATATATTTATATCACATGAATTTGACTATGAATTGTTTAGAAATGGCGGACGTAATTGCAATATGCCGCAGCTATGAAGTTTGTTTAATTATACAGGAAACTGGTGTCGTAGAAAACTGGTTCAGTCACCAATACACTGAAATATCCATTTCTTCCCGTATTTAAAAGTATGAAAATATTTTTGTTTGAGACAAGCATTTTTCTGAAATCAGGAAACTCGACTATGAACCATTTCCCGTGTTTATTTTACTGTCACAGCTATAGACCAGTCATACGCGTGTTTTACAATTTTAAATACTTCGGTTATAGCAGCAGTTTTCCGACAGCATTGTCAACTTATCCAATATTTACTAGTTTCACGGACTAATCAAGTATGCATGGCAATTCGGAGGAACTGCTTTCACTCGGCATGTTCCTTGTCAGATCGACGTGCAAGTGGGTCAGCCGCGCAGGACTTTTTTCATGTACCCACGTGTGTGTGTGTGTGTAAGAGCTTCATCCTGGAAGTGGCCAAATGGAATGACAAACGAGCCTGCGCCGAGGGGGGATTCAGCCAATCTCGTATCCTACTTTATAACCCGATGCAATTGCGAAAATAGTGCCGCGGCGGAGATGAGGAAACGCTCGGGCAGAACCTGCGCCGTTTATCGGGATAACGACGAGAACGAGGCGCGGGTTAACGTGTCGCGAGTTTAGCCGGCAGGGCACAAAACGCCGATTCGAGTTCGGTTCGTTCGAGCAAAGCCATTGGCTCAAATCGAATTCTGGGATATACTATAGGAACTGAACTGCGATGGCGGAAAGATTCGAAGCCAAGTTACACAATAACGCCAATATTTGACACACGGAATGCGAGAGTATACCTATTGCACGGCGATGGCACAAATGCATCGCTCACGCGAGTATCACGAATTACCGGAAATACGGTTCGTGAATCGATAACGCGATAGATGGATGGCGTGGCGGCTCGGCTTCTGCATTTCAGTAAAGCTCCTTTCTCTCTAAGCTGAACAATGAAATTTAAGTACTTGCTACCGAAATTTCGTTGCGTCTATATGAGAAACGTTGCAGGATTCACCTCATTATCCTCACATTGAGATCTTTTTGCACACGAATCTGTGAAAAAAAATTATTCGCTCGAAACAAGAATTTATTTTGTTGAAATAAATTTTTATCGAATTCAAAGAAAATTTTATCGATTACACCAGCTAAATTATTCGATAGGTTTAAACCCGGTACCGATCAAACTATTCTATAACTGAGAAGATCGTCAGAGGATATGAATTAGCTGAAGGATCTATGGTTGAAAATTATTTGCGAATGAGAGATGTAGGAAAGGGTGAGAGGAGGAAACAAAAGGGGCGAAAGGAGGATCGGGGAATGCATAGGGTAGAGGGGTGCAGATGACGTCGACGAGGACATGGATAATTAATTTCCTTTGTCGGGGCAGCCGGGAGATGCGAGATGCGTGCCACTGACAGGACCGACGACCCCGTGACTACTGCACAATAATTCTGCCCGCTGGAGGCGGCGGCGTGGCAGCCGAGAGCATAAAGTGGGACCGTCGGAACCAGGAACGCGTGCTTGCGCAATGAACGAAGAATCGCGTCGCCGAATTTGCGGGGATGTTGTCGATGAGGGGAATCGCGTGATAATAGCTCCTTGAAACCCCTTTCGTTTATAAGCCATTCACCGCCGAGCCGAACTTCATCGGATATAATATAATTGTGCGAAGTTACACGGGATCTTTGGCTCAGGCACAGATTTTACTAAGGTGAAACTTTTGAATAACTTTTCTTCGAAATGGACTCTACCTTAGGCTTGGGTATGAGTTTCTGTACCTGTAAACGCGCGGGGGAAACTTTTACCTCTCGCGAAACTTTCAATTCAATGGTTCCAATTCAATGCTCAGATTTTCTTCAGTTCTTTACATCTTTGTTGATCAGGGTATATAGGTGGAGTGGTAATTTAATGCTCACTCAGCATTATGGCATATGGCTTGAGGTCTCAGGTGAATAGCGAAGAATTATAAAAACTTTGATTTCCGGAACACGGTCAAGCCACTTATCACCGAAACCTAGAATTTCTTGAGTTTGAACGTAATTTGCATGTGCGTTACACAATTTCCATTCAACATTTTAAATCAAGCAAATGTAAATTTATCCGAGATGCGGTTTTTAACTGAAAGATTGCCGGCTGGTACTTCTTCTCATAATACCGACGCGTCTGAATGGGGTGTATCGTACTTTTATTTTTCGTAATTGTCTTTTTTTTCCGTGCACCGTCTGGCAGTTTCAATTTACCTTTCGATTATTCTATGCCCTATGAAAGTTCGGTTTCGCGTAGTTTTCTCAGTAAGTTTGAATGCAACGCCGCCATAACGCCATAATGGATGAGATTCCATTATATATCCTCCACGGTGAGAATACAGCCGGATACTTGTTGTTTGCTCCGGAAAATTCTTTTATCCGTTATTGTTGAAACCGATTGAAATATGGTTCAGCTGAGAAAATTAACAAAGAAAAGGGAGACGAAAGATAGGTATATAAAGGAGCGAACAAGAAGCATCGGGGGAATTGTCGTTAACAAAAGTCATTGTGTTAAGAGACTGCTCTGCGCCACAGCAGCGTGTAGCTACTTTTCTTTTCCACTCCTGCCCGACCAATCTCTCGCTTTCTCCTCTCTCCTGTCTCGTGATAACCTCGATCCGGTTGGATGCGCGTCGCGGTCCAGGCGGGAGGGATATTCCACGGAGATGGAGATGGAGATTGGGATGAAGATGGAAGCAGAGTGTAAGACGCGGTCGAAACGGGAAAAGAATTTCGAAGATGCAGAGAGGTAGGAGGACGCGGATGGGAAACGAGCGGCCATGTAAACCGGAATGAATCTCACAGCGGCACGTGGCTTGGCCAGGATCCACACCCCCTCCTCCCCCCTCCACCCCCTCCTTGCCACCCCTCGCCTCAGTGCAACCCCAACCCCGGGTCGAACCGCCCTCCCTCGCGTTCTGCAAGCTTTTTATGTTGAGAATTTAAATTAGATACAACCACTCTCCATCCACAGCCACTGAAACCCACCGTGCCTACTGAATCAGTCCTGCAGCAGGAATACCTACCTACTTCCTTATTTTACAGAGGTTTACTTAATAGCGTTATTTTCTTTGTCTCCTACCTCGGATAAGAAATTTAATATTTATGCATTATTCAGAGCGTGCCAGCGCCCTTTGGAATATATATTTACGCAAATTTCTTGTTTGGATTGTCCGCGTTAATGACGCTGTGAGCTAGTTATTCTTATATATATATACGTAAGGCCAATGAGTTGATCCTTGGGAATAACAATTAGGTTGCTTTAAAGATCTGACTTTCTTTCTCTCAGCTGAATAATCCCGCGGGGTTCAACTTGTCGTTACATCGCAGCCTTTGTCCTATTGCCGCAAACAATATCAATCCCGCAACGGGTTCGGCGACGAGGAGGAAGTTCGTGAAAACAAGTTATTCCCTCATTGTCAGTGATTTGCAATGGCTCATTATCCAGGCAATTAGTAGTTTGTGTAATGAATTTAAGTGTTTCCGCTCGGAATTAGCATGCTAACTGCTCTGTCTCTGTCTCTCACTCTCGTTCTCTCTCTCGCACTGCCTCACCCTGTCTCCACCCCCAAACTCTGCACCCTGCACGGCGTCGGGGAAGCGTTGCAATTCACGCCACGCTAAACTAGGTTCAAGCGTAGTCCGCTTGCATTCAGAGCAGCTCTCAAATAATTGATTTCATACGAGCCTCGTCGTTAGTCAAACGAGAAATCGCGTAGCTAGGGTGGAGGAGGTTATTCGTCTTGAACAATCAAGCAGACGGCTACCCGCACTTTGAAGGACTCGAATCTTCGATTTCACGAGTCGCGAAACAGTGATTTAGCTGGAAAAAAATGGGAAATTCAGTGTCTGAAAGAAAGAAAAAATTCTTTTGATAGAACTAATCGTATCTATCTACAATCGTCCGAAAGATGATGCATGTAACAGGATCGAAAGGAGTTGGCTAAAACGGATTTGCCACCCTCTTTGAGCTTTTTTTAATACATCACAAAACCTGCGGGTGATAAAACGTTATCTAATATTTCAATTCTGCGGTCTTTATATACCCGTAAACCGATCAGTAGTAAAAGAAATAAGACAAAAAATTGTCAAGACGAGTTTTACCTCGAGTTGATATTATACAGCGAGTCGCCCAATAGCCATATAAGAGTTTTGATCTCCTCAGGGATTTATGAGCATCTATTTGAAAGGTGTTTCCAAAAACGAGACGATAGCACACGTTTTCGTGTACATAAAGGATCGAGGGAGGAAGGAGAAGAACGATAGTAAAAAAATTCTAAATAACGGTAAATTCCAGACGGTACACAATATCTCGCTGATATTCCGATATATTGGTGCCCGTATCGATGTTTGCCAAAGCGAGAGGCGGTGCGGGGCGGGGGTGAGGTGCAAACAAGAAAGGAGAATACCTCGAGCCACGCCATGATTCCATGCCCTACCATGGCATGCCATGCCCAAGAACCAGGGAGCCTCGGTTCTCGGATGGAGAGTGGAGGGTGCAGGGTGCTAAGGGTGGAGTGTGCACAGCGGAACATACACACTAGCTAGTCGATGTGATTGGCCTTGTGCCAGAGACCTCTAACGACGCTTTCCGAAGGAGGGGAATCCGACTCCGACTTCGTCGCCCGCCGTCGCCGTTAGACGTCGACGTCGAACAGCCGTGGAAGATACGTCGGGACTCCCCGGAACTTCGGGAACCTCCAAGGAGTGACGTGATGGCGCAATGTTCCCGCTATCACATTTTGGCACACCTTCCACCCTCCGCCATCCACTATCACTCCTCTCATCGACATCGCTCTCTTATCTTTGCCTTACTTTACTTGATATTACTAATGAAACGAAATAATTGCTAACAAGACTCACTTGATATGACACCGAATGAGATTATCTGGCAGCCGTGATTGCGTACTTTATACTAACCGTAATTAACGTGAAAGATATTTTCTTGAACCACTTGTGAAACATATGAATCCTCAATCCAGATACTTCTTGAGATACACATGAGAAGATGTACTGCTATGTTGTAATGGTACTCGTACAGACTAATGCATTATTTAATCTTGGAAGGTTAACAATGAATTTTGAGACGGAATGAAGATGTTTCACAATTCGAGGGTCGAAGTTGTGTGTAAAAAGTTTCCAAATTGGCTCCTCATTTCGTTGCATTAACCGAGGTGTTTTCTGTACAGCAACCGTTTAGCGTTCGTCTATATCGTTTCAATTCACAGTGTACCTAAAGCGGGAAATGCTCTTCCAACTACCAGGAGTAAGCACGTTCGTTTATCCCCGCCAACGTCGGCACCAACTCACCCCAGAGACGGAAAGGCCCTCTTTGCGATGCGTCGAGCGTTTTGGCACATAAAGCTCGTTAAATCCACCAGCCACGTAAAAGGGGGAAATTAGTATTGAGAGGAGCGGATGCTGCCGGATTCGACCGGCGAGGATTTTTGTAATTAATACGACAAAGTTTGAGGGACTTTTTGCGAGGCATGAGTCGTCCCGTTTCCTCACTTCTCACTTCCATTTCCCCCGCAAATAGTCCTCACTTCCTCCCTCTTGTTTTCTCGTATATTCTACTCTCTCTTTCTCTCGCGAGGGTAGCGCCTTGAATTCTAATGATCGAGATGTTTCTCGATACATTGCTTCGCGGTGAAAAGTTTAAAAACCAAGACATGTCACGCGAGGATATTAATCCGGAAAAGACTTTACCGTTGCACGTTAATAATACTTAAGGGGCAACTGATTGTATTGAAAGGGAGAGAAAAAAAATTATAACCTCCGTCACGTCTCGATATTCGGAGATTCCATGATACTGAAGACGATGGTGCGAATCGACGTGGCTGGGCCAGACATCTTTTATTGGAACTATAACACAGCCCCTCGCGTCTGCCTATTGTTCGAACTCTTTCACCAGCCGGTGCTTTCATTTCATATTTTTATTCTACCGCCGTAAATCATCCCCATATGATATTTGTGAGGGATAAATTAACTACCAAAAAGTTATTCAAGCATGGCCCTCTGGACGTTTGTCATCTTTTCGGAATAAATATAATCACAATTATTCGGTACCGAAGACCAATTAGTCCAGATCGCAAGTCTAGGAACCAAAATTATCAATTTTGCAACTAATTACAAAAGCAGCACTCTAACGAGTAGCAGAAAATCGAAATGCAACAGCCAATCATCTAACTGTTCTAAAATTTTTCTCTCACTTCACAAGGGCATTCCATTTTCCAATAAAATGCTAAATAAGTCTGGCAGATTTGTCTTTATTGACAATCAAACAACCGAGTGAAATATCATTAATCTATCGGAGAATAGAGTAAGCGAGAAATGGAGTCAGAGTGAGGAAGAAATACAGAGAGGATGAGAAGAGATTGGTAAATTGCTTGCAAGGGGATGGGAGGGACGACCGTTACTTTTTATGTTGATGTTATGCGAAATTTATGTATGATCCAAAAGGACTGTAAATTTTTACGAGAATGTTTTTCCACAAAGAATTATAATCGTTGTCGTTTGCAGCTTGGAGTCCTCCCACCCACTCCCACCCCTCCACCCCTTCACTATTTTTAACCTTTCTCGTCGCTACACGTGTGTTGCAGTTATGTAAATATCGAACAAGTCGCATCATGATATTCCTATTCGATCTAACTCTCTTGTGTTTTCTGCTTTCAGGTAAGTCAACCTGAGATTTAACTTGAGTTGAGTGTCTCCGAAGGTTTCGCAAGGTGTAACCATATACGTGTAAGTTTTTCACCTTCAACCACGATTAACAATTACGTTAAGAAATAGGTTTTCTGGTCTGAAAGTGAAAGTCGATAATATGTAGTCAACGAATATCTCGGAAAGGGATACGTAAACGGAGATCAAAAATCTATGAGAAAAATTTCACTGCTCAAATCCGCTTATTAATACCGAAGTGCGTGCCAACGGTTAAACTTGGGGTTTTTCCCCATAAGAAGAAACGACTCCACTGTCGACGCGTTCTAACTTGAATTCGTTTAACATCAGCGGCAGCTGTGAATCGGAACTCCAAATCTCCCCCGGTTTTATTAACTTGATTCGCGGAGCGGCCGGTTTAGCCAAACAGACGATATACGCGGAGAAATAGGCACCGGATTGCCAGAAATTGACGCCGTATCCGCCGATCCACGCTCGTCTGCAGAGGGCTAATGCCGCCCCTGGAAACCCGGTCACGTATCCCGCTGCCGTCGTTCCTTAAGCCCCGTTGGACCCCCGATGACCCCCTGACCCCAGGCCACAGTCAACGTGCATGGCTGATCGCTGCTGTCGCGAAAGTGACTCGACGCAACGGTGTGCGTGACAAAGTGCAACCCTTGTGGCCATCCGTGGCTATCGCCTTGGGCCATGGCGTATTTGGCCTCTTAGGCTCAGTTAACTATTCATCTAATGTAAGAGGCGATATCCAGGAGGACGATGCAGCTGCATCGGGTTCCAGCTGAGCGGGAGTATTGCGTTATGAATCCCTGCATCTACTTACATCTACCAAAGCTTCTTTTCCACTTTACACCTATGTACGTTTATGCAAACGGTAAATATGGATGCGCGATATTACTAGAGGAATCGAGATTATCGACCCGGAGTTTGCTCGCGTACACAAAGCCCGGAAAGCCCTTCGGTGCAAAGGCTATTGTGTCTCTTGCTGCGTCGACTGTTGGACCGGAATCGAAGATAAAAACGCCTATCAGATCACAAAATATACCTATAAATTCTACCCGATTTGATATTCCACTTTATTGCTTGGACGCTTGATGCCTCAACCTCAGAACATATCACCGTGATTTCGTGGGAACAGTTTTATGTCTTTGAACAGTTTTATATCGTGAGGTCGGTCGAGAAGCGTGATAGAAGAGGATTCTGAGAAATAGTCGAGAAATGAAATATCATTGGTTAAGACAAAGTGATCAAAAACGGTGGCACTATAGTTACGAGTGATCTCATAATACTTGGCTATCATTGTACTTACGTTATAACTTCGAAGTATCCAGTTTTTATTTTACAAGACTATGCTAAATGAACATTACGCAGCATGGGAGCAATCATATTGAAGAAAGAAAAAAAAAGATTCCTTACCGCAGCTTCATTAATACTTTGAAAAGGCATCTCAAGTTTTCGGGAATAAAACAAACGTGAATAGATACAATATGAGTTGTAACCAACAAAACCTCCGATGGTGTAAATCCAAACTCAAACTATCGAACGGTTTGCTGTAAGAATGAGATGTTAAAAATAAATGATTAAAATGTTCAGCTACTTACGAGTATTGTACTGCAGGGAAACATTTTGACGTTTGAACAACTAACACGATTTAGACTTGAAGCGTTCTTTTCTTCGTTGAACCCTAATGGCGGAAGTACATAAGAGGTGCGCCACTTCTCCACTCTGTGAACAAAGAAGAGAAAAAAAGTGCCTGGACAAGAGGAGGAGTATTTTTCGCTCGGAGAAAAGGGAATTTATACAGAGTTAGAGTATCCGTTTCCACACGCCCGTACGTACGTACATATACAACGTTACTGGGACGCGTAATGGTATAAATTGCCCTCATAAGGGTCAGACCTATTTGGCAAACCGGTTAAAACTGACGAAAAAGGAAGCGTCTACTTCTGGAATTTTACCACGGCGTCATTTCAAGATATAATTACTTGTTACGTAGGAAATCGAGCTTTCTGATAAACCCGATCATCCCTCGTATCTCTCTTGATGCAGGCTATTTTCACACGGATAGGAATTCCGGAGATGATGCTATTTACCACAAACTATTATCACTCGTAGTCTTTTCCTAGTGAGGATAGTAGCCCGAATTATTGATCAATTGATATCGTAGGGGAGACCGGGGCACGATGGACCCCTTCTGAAAATCTTCAATTTTATTTTTAATAACTCTGCATCCTTTAATTCTACCCATATAGAATAAATCTTTGATTGCCCATAAATATGTATGACAAAAAAAATTTATGTTCCGGAGCAAACGGCATTTATCTCGAATACAGTTTTAAAATATTCTTGGATAATTTTTTCTTGTCTTAAAAGAATGTTGTATACTTCAATTCAACGTATATTAAACAAACCTCTAATAATTACTCAATATTGAAAAAAAAAAATTGCATCAATTTTTTTGGAGGTCCGTCGTGCCCCGGTCTCCTCTAGATCATACTTCACCATGATGGTGCTCGTCAAATTATTTTGAAACATAATTAATAATGATAAATATGCACTATTTAGTTGCAAAATATGGATTAAACTGAACATCAATATTGTACCGAGAAATTCAATTCATCACATTTCTGTTATGACTATTGAAAAGAAAAAAAGTCAAAGAACGATAACTCTCATTTCATCACAGAAAAATTTCATGTTTGCTAAACATCTTGCGTGATTTTTACATTCACGAAACCATTTCAACTGCTCTTAAGTAATCGAGAGTTGAAGTATCCACATTATGAGCTCATTTTCAGATAAATCAATGGAAGTTGAAAGTATTATAGGTGTTGATTTTATCTCTACAGTGACTAAGTAATTGCGAGACCCCTCTAATTGTCCACCGGCATGACAACGTGTGGATACTTGAAACGGGTACCTCAGCTCGGATGTCCCAATTATGAAAGGTTGAATTAAACCGGGCTGCAGAACGGCAAGGGCCGGGGTTACTTGTTACGTTACAGTGGCCCTAACACTCCAGGGTTTCGTTGAAATCCTCAGGGTTTTATATCCGGCAGTTTTTCTACCGAAACTGTCTCGCAAGCTGCAATTTTGTAGCAAAATAGTGTTCTAAAAGCGGATTAACGGGGGCATGAATAATGCATTCCCGGCCGTCTTGCTCTTACCACTGATAATTATGTTTTACACCGGCGTTATACCGTGTTTCGTTAACCATCTACCAGGGTATGACCGAGTTACGGTCACGGTGAATATGGCCTGCAGACTGCCGCACCTTTTCTCCGCTACTTTCCGACTCATGCATTACCGCCGGCATATTCATTACATATCGTTAAGGTATGGCTTCAGTTGCAAAACTTCATTTTTCAAAGTAGCTCCCGAAATTACCTGTCGTTAAAATATTTACTCCCAAGCACCAGCTCGTTACCTTCGCTCTGCACATTTATTATTTACTCAACCCTTATAACATTAAATTTCGATCGATTCTGAATAAATAAAAAAATGATACACAAAAAAAAAAAAAACGAAAAAAAACAAAAGTAGAAGTAAGGAGACCAAGAAGAATAAGTAGAAGAAAAAAAATTCACTCGTTTCAACTTTCCAGACTTGAAAACTCCTTCGTAGTTTTATTGCTCAGGTAGGTGTATACGTATATACCTACCGGTTGAAGACTATTTATACATACCGAGTCTTTCAAACCGTTTGAATCAAACGATTGAAATAACAATTGAACATCACAAATAACATACCGTAGTTTATACCTCAGTTTTACAATGCAAACGTCAGTATTCCTAATACTCTTGAAGTGATCCGGTTCATTGATGGGCAATTAGCGTTCAACTTAAACCATTCGATAGAAGCGTGATCGTGAGTTACGTACGACAAGTGCTGCCGATAATCACAACTCGATAGCCTAAAATGCAACTGTAGTAGATCAACACTGTGACGAATATGGCTTTCCACCCCTTTTCTCTTCGTTTGAGGGAATTAATTGAGACACGAATGTGAAGGGTGTGGATGAGAGTAGAAAGGGTGAATAGACGGATGGAGGCGGGGAAAGGCGGTGAGTAAACAAGTCCGAGTATTATGCTATCCAAATCTATCAGACCCGACAGCTTAGTTCATTAGTCTACACCCAACGCTAAGACAACACGGACTTGCGTACATCCTGCATATGGATAGCAAGGATAAACCTCACTGTAATGAAATCATGTGGATGGTAGTTCGATATTCCATTCGTTTGATATCGCCGGGACTTTTAAAGATTTTCCTCTTCTCTTCGAGGCTTGAAAAAGGTTTCAGACGTGTGTTGGGTCTTTTGATTGATGAGTGAAAGATCAGAGATCAGTTGCTCCACCAGCGTCATCGTTTAAAAAAGGTGATCTAAATCTCACATAAGGTTTTTCAAAATACTGTTCGTTCGATTTTCTGTACATCCTTAAATATTTAACTGCAATATCAAACTCGAATTTAGATCTGCTGTGTCATGTTTCGAGGGAACAGTTAGGTACACGTTTCCAATGCAATCCGTTTCCAGTGACCAATGCAAATGGTGAAATATAGTACTTTGCATCACTTCTCTGATTACCAATACCGATCACTTTTGTGCCATCGCCAGACGTTTCTGCCTAAAACTGAAACGGCGAACGAATCCGTGACGTTTGATCAGCCTCCGGGAAAGTCATTCGCAATGTCTCTGGATGTGTACAAATTTTCTCTCTTTTACTCGCACGAAATTTATCGCTCGTTCAGTTACTCGTTGACGGACGGGACTCAGGCAATTTCTACACCCCTATTCTCGGAAAGAAGAGAGAAAGAGAGACACTTTTCCGGGACCATCTTCACGTAATCGCTTCACTTGGAGTGAGTGGTTTCTTCCCGGATCGCGTTGGCTAGCAGAGACACAGCAGCCGGTACATGCGCTCGTATAAACGGCAAGTACATGTGTGGATGAACGTATCCGTTCGTATGTATGTATTATACATATGTCTATATGCTATGTATGTATCGTATAAGGATAGCGAGAAGCAGCGAGGGCGCGAACGAGTTGTCGTCAAGAGCATTTTCGCATTGTCTCGTAATGAAGAGTGATGACGGAACCTTTGGAGCGGAGGAGTAGGCGTAAAGGAACTGTGACAAGAAACTCGGGGCGTTTATTAGGCGTCATTCGCGATAAGCCTCACTCTTTGTTTACGCGACAGGTTGCCGTGAATTAATGAACTAACACGCCTGAGGTGGTTTGAGATCGGTGAGAGAATGGACAGGTTAACAAAGTAGACCCGATCGTACCCGAGATACACGCGGCTGCAACACCGACGGTATGTCTAGAGCAAACCACGCTAGTTATCTCTCGAGCTAGTCACTCCCTGTCATACTATGGACTCATTAATATCTAGCCCCAACGATATCAATTAAGGGAATCTCTTTGGCACACGGCGCGCTTAGTTGGTTGAACAAAATTGTAGTCACTGCTGCGATACATCTTGTAGAATTTTGTTACTGTTGGAAATTAATGATACATACAATTTTATTAAACATGGTATCTCAAATATTCTTGCTATTAGGAATATCAGAATATGTGGAATTAATTCAATATTCAGGAATTTGAAGTATTATTTTATGACGAATCAATCACTTTTAAAACTCTACCAACAACTCTACTTCTCAGTTGATAGGTTCAACTGATATTGTAGTTAGCATTATTTAGTTGAAATTAACAAATGAAATTTCGAACGAGTTCAGCTGCAAGTGTAAAATCTTTGTAACAATAGAGATTTATACCTACGAATGGACTGATTCTCGGTTCGTCAAATCAAAAATAATTTTAACGAATCGTTCTTTTTCTGAAACGCAAAGGAGCTTTTTACCATTTCTTCTGTCGCATATTCTAGATATACCAATAATATCGATGACGACCATAAAGACGTTTCTCAGAGGGAATAGCTAATGCAGATTCTCGTCTCGTTATTTAGTACCTTGAGTCCAACCCTCCAACTTTGCATCGCATATATTTTACGTTCCATGGTATGACGAGCTGGGAGATGGGAGCTTGCAGCATGCTTGATGGCCCGCTTCGGCTGGCGTGCGCTCAGCGCGATGGAGAAAATTTATCTTCGTCTTTGGCGAAAACGTGTTTCTCGAACAATAATCCCCATTATCGCGTTCTTCAAGCTGAAGAGCTCGCTGGCTCTCCCACTCGCACAAGGAATTCACATTTTCAGCTTTGAAATAATATGGCTGCAAGAAGGGTAGGAAAGAAAACTTTTTCCCAGCTGCGTTGGATTACAAAGAAATGAGTAGCAGAAGAAAAGACTTTTATTCGATTGAAGAAACAACAACATTCCAACTTCCGTGAATGTGTACGCGTTTTTAATTTTACAAGAAAAACCCTCATCTTGAAAAGTTTGAATGGAATTACAGCGCTCCGCAGGTGGGGAAAAATCGATCGATCTTACCCTAAGAAAATTTCTTTTTCTTTCTCAGAATTTTCTTTGTCAAGAAAAAATAAACGCACGTACCTACATTTCTCTTTCTAATGCGTTCACGCGTATACAGACTTCATACGCACCGAACGTCAAGAGTGTTTTAAAAACTGTATTCGAACCAGCCGTAAACCTAGTACCTACATCTCTTTTTTCTGTTTCTTTTTTTCTTACACTATCAATTTTCCTTTTTATATATCCACTGAGATGCGTCTCGAAACTCGGAGTCTTTCTCGGCTCAGAGAACCCTAGATCGAACAGCGTCTACCTTAGCAAATAGTACACAGCTTCACTATTGGCTTTATATTTCACGCTATAAGCGGCTTTATTATGCGCTGGATGCCTGGAACGAGACAAAACCAGTATTTTCTGAAATAACAAGAAATTGTTCTTGAATTCAAATGCAAAAAATTTGCGCATAGTAAAACACTCGAGAATCTATATAGCTTAGAATTTCTACCTCGGTAGGTTTTTTGTTGTCTTATTTTACGGTTTACACCGCGCAATGGCTGAGACTTCATTAGCATAAAATTGAAACGGTAGCGAAGTTTTGCACGTAAATAGTCAGCTGCAGAGTTGCTCAAGTTTCGTCGACTTCGAACGAACCGTAGGTGGCTATGTCGAAAAGTAAAGACAAGTGTATAAAGAAGGGTATCTTCTTCGGTTGAAGCAATGAGCCATTTCGCGTGTACACGGCTGAATCTTTATCTGTACAGATCCGAGCTGCAGCACGGTACAGATAAATGGTTTCCAGAAAATTCGCATACCATCTATTTGCATACGATGCTCCCGGGTACCGGCTGCGAGTATCAAAATTCTATCCACCTAGCTTCCCGTGACAGAAACTTTGAGAAATCTGCGATTATCCTAGCACGTGATACCGTGACCATCGCATGCCTCATCGCGCTACACCCTTTTGGGTATAAAAGTCACATGTATTCTCTCGAATCGCTAGTGCAGTTTTATCTTTCACTGCATCTCTGCATTTTTTTAAGATTTGCTACTTTGATTTCCGAATTATGAATGAAATCATAACAATTTCTGCTTATGATTTTACCGCCATGCTGAGTACTTACTCCTGAATTGAATTTTTGTGATTTCTTACTATTTTCAAAATTTACCATCTACTGTATAAATTACAGTGGGAAGTTTGATGGTTGAAAACTTGTTTGCCGGGAGACAAAATATTTGAATTGTATAAATTTGAAAATATAATTACCAATACACGGTCAATTCCGAAATATATGAAAACGTCCTCAGACAAGATTGTTATAATCAGAGAAATATTCAACTCAGAATCAATATACGACGTTGCCGGGGTGTTTCGAAAGAAAAAAAAACACTTTTCTAAATACCGGTGACCGATGAACTGAAACTTACGAAAGGCTACGTCTTCTATTGATATTGTTAATTATGTTACAATTTCGTTAGTCTACGAGTAGGGCTGTACGATTAATCCGTTAATCGACTAATCGGCGATTTTGGTTAGTCTCTTTTCCGATTAATAAATTAATCGAGCGTTTAGATTAATGTGAAAAAAGAATCATCGAAACTTTATTAAAAATTACATTTTTCTGATACTTTCATTCAATATACAATTAAATATTCATTGCATAAAATTCATTGTTCCAAAAATTTCAAATATCAGAAGGATTGCTGAGCTGCTGGACCATTATTCGCGGATTGAGGCATGGTGATAGCTTCGACCTAGAGCCTTTCGCAAGGTCTATTAATTCTAGAGGGCAGAGAGTTCTTCGGGACGAAGAGAGGAAAACCGGTGATAGAGGCTTGCGAGGCTTCGCCAGTCATCGCTTGGTTATTATTTTCTCGACTCGGGGTTGCCAGCGGTCGGATCGCAGCAGGGGATGGGATGTATGCAGCCAGCTGTGCGTGGCTCGTACCCCTCTGCTAGTTCCCAACCCCCTTGCCGTTATCGCTGGCGACGATGCGACCCTGAACTTGCTCCGACGCAAGGATCGATATCAGGTTCACTGTCCTGCCTTCTTGTCTCCGTCTTGCGGACCACACGCCATCAAATTCCCCTCCCGTATCCCATAGTACCAACTATTTCGACTTGACGATGCAAAGCCATTTTTTTCTTTTAGACTTTCCTTGAAATTTCCTCAAGCATTCATCTGCCTTAAGCATAACATACGTACTTAAGATGCTTGTTTGTCGCGATGTAGTATTTGCCGTGATATTCGATGTGAATTGTGATTTTTGCAACACCATGTACGGTGAATATGCTGTATCCAGCTATTGTCAGACGTTGTTGCAATGCATACAGAGCATCTCAAAGATATTTTAGCCTTCGATTACCGAAAAAGTCAGATTTTGAGATAAATCACAGGCATTGAATCACAATTTTCTCCCATCTGAGATTGAAGACCTCAAACCTGAAACTGGTTTCCTGGAAACGAGATGTCTTAATCGTTGAGGAAATGATAAAACTTTATCAGCACCTTGGACTTCTATGTTCTTTCATGCAATTTAGGTAGCGTTTTAGGTAGATGTTAACTGGCTTAGGAGGTGTGATGGTTGAGGCGTCACGTGCCGGTAACTACCGGCGCTTCTTAATCCGGCAATAAATCGGCTTCGGTAATAGCGCCTTGTGGAATTAGCGATAACTGCGATCACGCGTTGCCCAAACTCTCAGTCACTTTTTGCCCCGGACGTGCTGGATATCTTAACCCAAAGCTGGCTCTCCCTTAGGCTTCGGTGTTCATTTCCCTGAAAGACGTTAGCAGGAGGAACGGGGAGTGGGGCGATGACAGATGTCGCTAATTGATGGTCTTTGCGAGGCCTGCCTACCGCTAACGTCATTAGATGTCATTAGCCGTCATTATATCACCCTAATGTGTCTCTAACGGAAGCATCTGCACAGATCAGGGTCGAGTCTTTGTGACATAATATTCTATGATGAGACTAAAAGCAGCTGCCCAAATTTACGTCTTTTGCGCTGATGATGAAATTGCTTTTCACTTGCACGATGTTTGTGCACAGCGGTTCACTCGAAGGGTGAATAAAAAAAAAAAAACAGATCTACACCTGGAATTGTCGGATGAGCTTGGATAATTAGGCATTTAATTACGCATTTTTCATCAGTCGTTACATGTTCTCAAGCTTTTAATAAATATATCATTTATTTTATCTTGGGATCGAAGAAATTTTCCAAACCACGTATACTGCTGACCACACAGCAACTCTGTCACTAAATATCTGCGAAATGGATTTATAGAAAGAAACAACAATAGCCTACAACAAAGAATGCACATAATTAAATAAAGAAAGGCCCCGTTAATTTTGTATCTTTGGTTTGCTCCGCGCTTTCTTATACGACTTTAAATTTTTCGAATGTGATACTTCAATCGCTGCACCAACCTCAGCCATCGTACCGTTATTGATTGGCTGGTTTTGATTGCTTATTCACATCGACGTTGCGGCGGCAGTCGGTAGGTACATACATTCTGGAAATAAATGTGACTCGTAGCTCTCGAAGCACCAATTAAAAACTGTTAACGTTTAATTAAAACATTTCGGCGGCTCCCCTGGGACTGCAGAATGGTCCTGCCTTCATATAGACGACGTACATACGCGGAAGGGGCTGACACATAGGCTGTCCCATTTAAAAGTGCAACTGGCCTTGTTTACCCGGCGTTGTTACATCCCGGGCTGCGCCTATTGCCTTCTTGCTTCAACGCACCTAATGAACAACTTTCGAGCTATGCGCACGCCTGTTTCTGATGTGTTTCCAGCTCTCGAAATGGTGCTTTGGGCAAAAGTTCTCCCTTCGCACTGAGTGAGAGTAGTGAGCGCATTTTAATTTCACTCAATGCGCGGTACAGACGGGCCAAAGAATTTTCTACTTGTCAAGAACCACGGAAAGTGTGCAAGCATTCCTGAAAACGTTAAGAAATAAAATTGGCAAAGCGCGTGTAGACTACAAGGGGCATGAATCGATCTTTGCGTAATTTTGGCACCTCTTATTACCATTGATAAACGTCACAACCTCACTAAAATTAACCCCGAATCTTGAAACTTCACTAACTTTTTATGAATATGTCTTTTTTTCGTCAAGTATCACAAATTCCATAGTAATTTCGTGATTTCGGATATTCCATGGTGACTGGACGCAGGCGTAAGAGCTTTGCGGGACGGCATTAGTGTGTATTATATTCAGCTTCTGGGCTTACGAGTCCGTTCGTGATGACGCTAAGCTCCGCGTTGGTGCTTGCGCCGGCTTGAGACCTGGATATATACGTTCTTGGGCCATTACCTGCACCCTAGAAGCCCCAAAAGCACGAAAAGCTCCGCACGGGCTGTGCGACTGAATGGAACTACTCCCTGTGACACGGGTTTTACATTAGTTTTGCGCTAGATTTATCACACGTGCTTGCAAGACTCTCCTTTATTTGTCAGCTCTGCTCGACACTCTTCAATGCTGTTTTCCGATTCGTACTCACAACCTGAAATGGTTTTCCCACGTGTTGCGAGACGTTTATCCTTATCATTCGACGAACATTCTCCTCAAGTCTCACGGCATAATTTATTTGAGAAGTTATCGCAAATTGATATTGTTGGTGAAATTACCTGAAAATATTTCAATTTTGAAATTGTAAACTAATTCCTATCGCTGCATGGATGCTGGTTTAATCTGGGCTGAGAATCACAGTCGTAATCTAACTGCTAGAAAACCATCGTCAACAGAACTCGAAATAGTTTCAGGAGAGGGATCAGAAGGGATCCATCTCAATCCGACTGTTTCAAGTGAAAATGGTGAGACTCTGATTATGTAGTTACGTAAATTAATAAAGTTTTGGATCCATCTTAGTTAGAGAAAAAAAGTCATTCATTTTTTTAACAAATAGTCATCAGCAATAACTTACACCATTATTTTTTTGCTAACGCTATCGCATAAATTGGCATTCTGATTTATTATAAAAAAAGCAATCGATCGGATTCTTTGAGGGTCTAATAAAACGCTGCTTGAAATAAGAAATGAAATTCACCCTCGAGACGCGGTGGAATGTGAGAATTATAAGCGAATTAAAAAGTCAGCCCAGTATTTTAATTAAAGAAATATCTCCCAGGCTTCTAACTACGTGGACCATCTTCTCCTTCTTCTTTTTTTTTTCCTTCTTCATCTTCCTCTTCTGCAAATGACAATAGCTGACTTTACTTCCATCCTTTATTCGGATTGACGATGCCGGTAATAGTGATACCAAAATTCGCGATACTGTAGATAAAATTGATGTTTATTCCGCAGTATACATAAAACTTGTGCTCGTATATACCCGATGATCGTGTACATGTATATAGGCTTGCTATTTTTAAAGCTCACGTAACGAAATTAATTACATGCAAATTATGCGAATTTTCAACGAATTTTCCCTATTACCGGCGCCATGCCTGAGGCATGGTAGAGAAATTGCGCATACAGACACACACGCGCGTATATATTTCGCGCGTATAATATCGCGAGCTGAACCGCGCAAACAATTTGTGCCCTACGGACAGCCCGATGGTACACACATATATATTTCAATGTCATTTTAATTTGCACACTCGGAATATTTTACCATCGTATATTTGCATTTGCATTTACATTACAGTGTGCTGCAATGTAATCTCGTCGATATTTTGTTATACGTTATAACTTGGCCCAGCGCAAAGCGTAGCTACGATACATCTCGTTATTTTAATTATTCAAATCTGAATATGCAAATCTGTCCAGGTAAAGTCCTTTTCAAGGATACATTTTTCCACCCAGACTGTTTCTCGCCTTCAATTCCTCGAGGAGATTCTCGCCGTTCTTTTACAGTGCAACTGCACTATTTTTCGTCCAAAAGTATAGCTGGTTTTACTCGATTCTATCTTTCGATTGCTTTCTCCAGAGAATTTAAATTAATTACCCTCATCCGGTTCAGCAATAGATAAGCCGTGCGATTCTAGGACGAGACTGAAAAAAGTCTGCATCAGTGCACAATTTCAGCCAGGCAACGTTCGCATTATCACGGTGATGAGTGAAACTAATCTACTATACACGTGGCAGAGTTGCGAGATGACCAATCTCCGGCTAATGCGTGATACTTTGCATAATTTAGGCCTTCCAAAAGGAGGATGTACGTTCATAGGATGCTGCCAGCTGTGAGGCTCAGGGTTCGCCACTCGTTATAAATTCTCTTTGATACCTACCAGTGGCTTCGATGAATATAAGGCGAGGGGCGAGAAAATAAAAATACAAAAGGGAGGAAAATTATTTCTTTTAAACGCGTCGCGTGGCGCGCCTGCGAAATTAACCGGGGTGTCTGGAAAATTATTTTCCGGGCTTAGCTTATGGTCGAGCTTTTCTCACTTTCGCATGAACGTCGCGTGTATAGTTGCAAGCTCCTGCGGTACGGCGCTCGCAACCTGTAATAGTATTACCGTTGGGCAAAGGGTGGAAGGAAGACGGCACGGGTTAGTGTATTTCTCTGGTTTACAGCGCAACTTTGTGACGGTCGCCGCAAACACGCCAGCCAACGGAAGTGGGACTTGCTACCGACATTATACCTAACGATCCTCACCTCATTAAGCCAAGACATGCCCCTATAGTTTTCATTTAGACGCACTACGGAATGACGCACCCTATTAATTTCACACTCAAGCGAATCGCCCGCGAAGCTATTTAAATCTGAGCACTAAATATTCTCAAACGTTAGTCGCAAAACGTTAACCGTTAATCTCACGCTTGTGTAGCTTGTGTTTTTCTATTTCCATCGGTCTAGGTTCAATGCTTCACCCAATTACCCGGGATCCCTGTATTCGATCTCCTGAAGTGATCTCGAATATTTATTACCCTTCTTCTATTCCGTTCTAGGTCATGCATAACACGATTCATTTCACGCTCCACGCGCCTACCTGATAATTTTACCATTCATTCAGAAACTCATCGTGCTTAATCGGGTGAGCTTAGCTGGGGGGTTGATGTGATATTGTCTGTTCCATGGTCCATTGTGATATTGGATATGTTTTTTATACTTTACCAGTGCATTTACGAGCAGCTTTACTTCTCATTTGGAAATCATGTGAATCTTGGATATCAAATTCGCAAGATTCATATGGTTTTCGAACAAATGTCGATACTCGAGATATCAAACAGAATTCTTTCAAAGCATGAGTAACGATGCGTCGGGAGGTTCTTGGGATGTAAGAATATCCGGCGAGAGCTTTGTTTGCAGGTGAAAGTTACTTATGTTCGGCAAAAGCTTTGACGCGAAGAAGTCAGTGCGAATATTTGCACCAACGTACCTACGTCTTATACAGAATTTTGCGCCGTTCTCACCCCCGAGGGAGAGAAGGAGGCGGCTACACACGCGGCGGCAACGTTACATACGTAGCTGGTGTACACGTATAAAGAAGAGGTCGCGATCCAACCCAGGAGTTCAGTTTGCTCTCGAGTCTTCGTAGACCCGAGGGATGGGGTTGGGGGGACGAGGGGTGAGGAGTGAGGGAGGCAGAGGTGGGCAAAGATTCGCGCGAGTCGACGCGAGCTCACTGACTTCTGATTTGTTGCACAAACATTTCAACTCATCCGCGACAGCGCTATCCGTATCCGTTGGTAACTTCATAGAGAAAATTGCTCTGATCTTTGAGCACTCCCGCGTGTGTGCCGGGACTCGGTTCGTTGCCGCGAAAAGATTTCTAGGCAAACGAGAGACGCCCGGATTACCGAGGGAAAAGCTCCACCGCGATTTAGCTACGTACCTTCGAGGAGGTGGTCTCCAAACGTTCCTTGGTTAACATTTTCTTTGAACCGTACGATTTTAATTCAAATCTCCTTCACCTTTGCGTCTACACCCTTTACCGCAACTCTCAGCTATTCAGCTACAGCTTCACCGCCATACCTCACCTTACACATACACCAAGGGGCTCTAAGTGCTTCGTCGCGTCGTACTTAAAGATGTATGTGGGACGGAATTCAATCGGTGCTACCTCGTTGGGTTCTGGCATGTTCCCATTTCTTTTGCTCCACTTCCTGAATCTGGAACACTTTCGATTCCTAGATCACTAGCGTAATCCAAAGTTGATTGTGGTCAAGACGAGACTTCACCGAGAGTTTACTGGCCCTGACCATTCCTCGTGTTACGTAGGCGATTTTCCCACGTACGGGAGACTGTAAGAAACTGGGGAAAAAGTATTTTGATATTTTTCATAGAAAACGGTATTTTATCCCAAGAATCGTGCACAATTTGTAATTGTCATCGGGAAGTGTAGAAATTATTTATGTACCGTAATTTACTTTTCTGTATTTTTTTTTTTTTTTTTTTTTTATGTAATCTACAAATTTTGATCTACATCTTACGTATTCATCTCGCCGTCAATATTTCAATTGTTTTTACTTTCAGACGATATGCGATATTGATTTTTGCTGCAACTTTGAAAGTGGTGCGTCTTGTATGTTTGTACGGTTTATAATATAATGGTATTAATCATTTACTACGAAAGAAAGTCGTACATCGTACATATCCATCGAAATTCGTCTCACGCAAATTTTATTCGTTACTCGAATGTTTTTCTCCGCTTCTGATTCGCTTGTTTTTAACCATCGTCTCCTTCGTAGAAATTTACCAGGTACACGATGAGATTAACCAACTCCTCCAAGTCTTCCTCTCAAGTTACTGAAATGTGATTATCGGCGCAGCCCTGTTGATTACCAATTGCATTCGTATCCGCGCCGATGCAGATTCGCTAAAATAACGAGCAACGAAAATATCCCGGACGAAAAACCAAAGTATTTTCGAGATTCCGAATCACCTAGCCAGGTTACGACGTACCTGAAGCTAGAATTAAAGTAAACGTGCTCTATCCGGCGCTTCAACTTCACTTTATATTCGGTCTCGTCCTCGTCTGCTGCCTAAAAGGCTAAAGGGTGAAAGGTGGTAGGGGTGCAAACTGCAACTGCATGGCTCGACCGTTGCGCAACGTGTAGGCATAGCTGGATGGCGGGGGAAGGCGGAGATGGGTTGTCATTAATATAACTTGCCGCTGCCACGGCATAGCCCATGAATATGTAAACCTGTTTTGTGACGAGAGGAACTCGAGCCTCTGAGAGGTGGCCTAACGTCATTTGACGGGGGCGCCTAGCTTCGTGCATGCAGTCTTCGCGCAAGCGCGTGTCCCTCCACCTTCCGTGCTTTTCCTTCACCCTCGGATCCCTCCCACGGTGCGTCCTTCGTGCAGGATACAAGATTACCCATTATCAAGGCCCAAGCAGCACCCGGCATCCTGGCCTTTCCTTACTCAGCCAACGCCCAACAGGCCGGCAGCTATACGCCACCAAATCTAATCTACTTTTTGTCACGGGGAAACGTGATCCATCTACTCGGGGCCGCAGGTTTCGCGTTTTCGTAAAACCTACGAAAAGGGGCGAAAAAACCATTCACGGTGTCCCGGGAAAGAGGGGGGTGAATCCTCGAATTGTTGAGGCCAAACTTTTGGGTCCACAGGTAGTTTTCTCACGTTTCACGGTTGTTATCTTCTGCTTATTTCACGTCAGATTTGCCCTCATTTCTGTGTAATTACCTACCAGCGTAGCATCTGCGGGGTTGAATAACACTCGAAGCTTCTACACTGCGGTCACTGCGCCTGGAAAAGAAGACTGCAGCAACGCGTTTTAAGGGAGGGATGAAAAAAGGATCCACGTCTCGCGGGGCGATGATTGAAACGAAATTGAACCGAGGGAAAGAAACGAGAGCCGGTTTTGCAGCGGTGGGGAAAGATTTATGATTCTACGAGCTATATACGCGAGCGTCAGACGTATCAGTGTCGGGATACTTGAAATATTGGAAGGAACCGCGGCGGCCGTTGCCTTTCTGATCACGTTCTCGCAATATTGAATCACCCAATTAGCCTTGGTATAAAAGCGAAAAATTAGGATGACACACTCGTTAGACGAGGCGCGTGCGGTGGAAACACAGGGTCGAGCTGGAGGGCTGGGAAAAGGGATGAATAAAACGTCCCGAAACCGAAATCGTGAACCCTGTATTCCCTGATACATCCACGCGTCTTGCTTCACTGCGGCACGAATAGCGATGTGGCTGCGGTGGTGGCCAGAATTATGAAAAGTTTTATAAACCGCGGCTCAGAGCTCTTCTATTTTCAACCACGGAAATATTATACAAGGGCTGCTGCCAAAAATTCCGTGCCGCAGTATCGGCGCAGACCACATCGTGTTACGGTTGCATGCGTGCCCAGCCAGGCTTACATTCCCGTCTCCGCAAGATAGCTTTGCTTCAGCGATCGATCGCTTCGCTAATGTATCTTTTTTCAGCCTCTCTTTCTCTTTCTGTTCCGTTTCTTTTTTATTCCTCTCCTCGCCGCCCCTTCAGCCAAAGTCGTTTTTATCCTCTTACTTACGTACGCGCGAGAAAATTTATACAGTCCTAGACCAGAGACACGTCGTAAAACGTTGGTCTATACGGTGATAATCTATGCCAACATGATGAGATCGTATACCTGTTACCGAACACTGTGCACAAGGTGGAAGCGTAATTATACTGGGAACCCGTTACGATTTTCTTACTCGATCGATCAAGCCATGTTTCGCAGTGAAAATCACACTCAGGGTCCAAGCTATTACCTTCCATTTCGTCCGAATGCACTTACGCCTGCCACTGTGCTCAGAGCTCAGAATGGCTGGTTTTTACTCTCGACTACCTACTCCATTTGCGAGGTGCTGCAATTTTCACGACAGTAAAATCCTGTAATCTCACCACTTGATAAAATGGCTTTGAAAGCTTTGAAATAAACGACCAATTGTATTGAATGCCGGTAATCAAATCTGTGAAATCGAGTTCAGTTCATCGGCTGTATTATATCGAAATATATTGGCTTAAACCGGTTAGCTGAAAACCTAAAAAGAAACTGTACAGCATTTGAAACTTGTTATAGTTTTACTTCATTTTTTCGCGTTTATTTTTTCAAGTATCTGCACCTATCAAATCACACTGATTGTTAAGTACTTTCAACACGCCACTCGGAGTTTCATCACTAAATCAAATTGTTTCAAGTCTGGCTCAAAAGAAGGTCTAGAACAAACTATGCCACAAATCCACGACGGATCCAGCGAATTTTCGCGTTGATTCTCCATCATGGGAAATACCTATACCCGTGTTTTTTCGCCTAGGTTCTCGAAGTTGTCAGAATCTTTTCTTATTTATCGGATAGGCTGAAAAACGGAGCACGCATGGGGATGACTGGTCATCAATTATCTCCGTATGAAATGTTGCTCTTGGATATTCCGTGAAATAAAGGGGTCTCAATGCGCGTAGCTATACATACATACATGTATCGACACGCGCCCACGTATAATATAATTCGATACAGGAGAATTGGTGAATAAATAACCGTTTGTAATAAATTCGATAGTGGCCGTTTTCCTGCATAAAATATTCGCCAATTTGTTTCACGTAGCGCACATAATTAAAGCACCACGTGTGCAAGAGCTCCACCATAAATCTCTGGGATCAGCAATAACGGGCTGTGAGACTCGGAGACTCGAAGCCAGGCGGGTGTCGTCTGCGCCTGCATGTTCTGCCTACAATTCGTCGACCACGTGGTGAGGAACGACCCGGTGTCAAGTCACCCGCGAGAAATTATACGAACCTTATCTTCCTGCCCGACACCCAGGAATCGTCTTGTCGTGTAACCACGTCGTCGAAGACGAGGAGAGAATCCTCGAATAAGGAGGGGAGAGGAGAAGGAAAGAGAAGGAAAGCGAACTGCAGAAGCTTTTATACCCTGACTAGACTCGGTCCGCTTGGCTCGTCGCAACTCTCCTGCATCCGAACCGATTTCCCTGGATTCTCGGTTCGCAAAAAAGTCGCTGTTACGCTAACCGTGGATTTATATCCTTAATCTTCTCAATTGTTTTTATTTCTTCGGGATAAGGAAATACTCTTAAAGCTATTTAAAGATCAGTTATGTATCACTTTGTACCTTCCACAGCTATAACCATTCGGACTCCATACTCCTTGTCTAAGTTGTTGGAGGGGTTTGTAGAATTGGTGCTATTTTTGTATTGGGACTTGTGCTTGGCAAACAAAGACGCCTTTCAAAAGGCTGTTTGTATTCAATTATTATCGTAGTTTTTACGCAACCCTCAATTTACTAAAGCCCAAAAACCCTTACATTCAAAATTCTATTTCATGAAATTGTAATTGAAATCTGATAAAATCGATTCTACTGAAATACCGATAAATGGCTGAATTTTTATGTTTACTCGCATATAATGTGCGTTAATTGATATGCTCTACGTGTTATTGGATTTTATTCGCACCTTCACTTTTATATGGTGTCAAGTACACGAATACCTGATATACAAAGTGCGCAAAGATTAATGCAATTGAGAAATGGCGACGGAGGAAAGATTCCAAGGGAATAAAGGACGGGGATGTAATGGGAGGGGGGGTTGACGGGGGTTTAGACGATGATTATACAGCAACATTGCGCTCGTTTGTCATTCCGGTTGCGCCAAGTGACAGCGATGCTATCTGTCTTTTCGTGGTAAGTTGCCCAACCCTTATTCGCCAGCATAGCCAGCAACCATGGAGACTCTGGGACTGGCTGTGCCCGCATCTGGACCGCCTCCAAGAGACCAAGACACCCGAGAAACCTGGAATCGCGGAGCGCACCTAGATTATAGGGCCAACTTCATAAATTCCCCAAACCCTCGCTGGCGGAGGCTCGTAACTGTTTCTAACCAATTATTATAAATAAAATGTGGGCAACCGTAATGACAAACGGCAGCGGGGCTCTACGGCTTTGGGTTCTCCGCAGCATTGGGCCTGCAGCCAGTGGCTTTGGGTGCTCATCTCTCCGACTCTCTCCATCCACTTTCCGTCGAACTGCGCCCCTGCCCCACGCATTTGATCTCCCTTTGTGCGTTCAAACACCGCTTTATCTCTTCTTTCCTTCTTTATTCTTCCTCCCCCCGCCATGCGTATAGCCATAGTATCTTATACATTTCATCGTTGTGTCGTTGCATACGTTATCGCATAAAAATTACAGATTTTGTTGGTAATTTTATATATATTTGCAAAGCACGATGAGTACGAATTTTTTAAATATTATTATTCGCATTCATATGTAATTTTATTCACACATGATTCAGCTGGCTGCATGTTGATGAAGTTCTGGGTATTATACTATCCTTGTTGCACTAATCTTATTAGATCGGGTGCTGCTGCAGCGGCATTACCTTGTGCCAGCGAAGCCTGCCAGAATGAAACATCTGGCACCTCGAATATGTACATATATATGTGGATATATATGGCCGGTATATATGTACGTTCTAAATAATAACGCGTTCTCGCCTTGACAAATGTAATATGGCTTTAATCGAGATATAAGCTGTAAAGCGTAGACGTTTATTTATATCTTGTTTGCTGCCAACTATCACCCGAATCTCATGAGCAATTTCGCGTGTTTTTAAACAGTGGCTTATATACGCCTGTAATATGGATGTAGTGCGATTATTTTCCGCTTTGTAAACACATGCCACAAAAAATTATCCCGCAATCGTGTCGATCTGTGTACATAAAAAAATAATTGCCGTAGGTCAGATAATATTTGCAGATTACGTATGTTTCGTCGATACCTTTTTTCCACTCAATTTACTCTTTAGCAGTTTCAAAGTCTGACCTCACTTTTTACGTGGTCGAACTAACAACCCTATTCTTAACGGATCTAAATCAACCCCATCGTAAATTCTTTTGCAATGGAAGAAAATGAGGTCCTGCGATAAAACGTTATCGCATCAGCAAAGACCACGTGGTATGGCCCACATCTAGTATGGTGTAAAGTGATGCAGATGATTCAAGGTACTGCACAATGGGTGCGTGCCAGATAGAGGCGGTTCTCCAGACCCACAAAGAAACCGCGGTTTCTTAATGATTCACCCCCTTCCCTCCCTGAATTACATACGTGACGTTTGCGGATACGCCCACCCTATTGTGGGTATTGTGTGGATGAATTTACTCCGCCACCCGGTGCCGTCGGCCGAAGGCAGAACGGAAGGACGGGAAAGAGAAATGCGGTTGGTATGTATAGGCGAGAGAGGACGTTATATCAAAGCGTATTTTTGTGACTCTCGTATGTAATAAGTGTATTCGGTGGTATTTCCCTTTTTATTCGTTTTTTTCAACCCTGTTTTTCACCCTCCTGCTCTTTTCCCATTGCGAAATTACAGCTGAAAGTACTTCCTTTCAGCTTTAGTTACAGTCAAATCGTTCCAGTTTCTACTGACGGTATATACTTTACGCGATTTCACACCGGAAATTGACACTGACACTTGTCATAACATTTTTACTTGGAAATCTCACTTCTAAAATATACGTTCGGTTTATCCGGTTTCCGTAAAGTCTAAGGGGCGGGTATATAAAAGATTTGCTTTAAGGAAGATCGTGTTACGTTTGCAGGATCTTACCTCCGAATAAAATAACTAAACGAATCAGCGGGCTTGTTGCTTTTTTTTTTATTCAAAATCCTGAGAGTCTCGAAGGTAACAAGATCCTGCAAAAGATTATAGCCTCGATATCTGGAAAAAATGTGTTCGAAGGCTATGAGCGTAAAATGAAATTCACCCCTGCTGTTTTCACAATTTTCTTCTCAAATTGGAACCCGAGCCTTTCGCAGTGCCGGTAGCAAAACTCTCGGGTGGAGAATGAACGCAATTCATTTCTTCCTGAAATTTAAACAAAATTTTCCATCTCGTCAGGAATTCTTCCTTTTTCCTCCCTTTATTCGTTTCTTGCTATGCAAGTTGGATTTGGCGCCTCGTGAATTCCGACTCTACCAGCACACGTATCGTAGCACGTCGAGTTAACAAAATAACAATAGTTGTGGAAACGAGGGCACGTGCGCCTTGGTTACCCCGGGTCGCGGTGTACTTTTCCGATACAAAGAAAAACAGTCCGTGAGTGGGTGTATACAGGAAAAACGCGCCACCGTAAACCCCTTTACTTTATCCCAAAGGACTGGAAGGTGTGCGCGCTCTGATCGTTAATTTCACTTGGGGAGAAATAGCGAGGTCGTTCCTGCAAAAACCACAACGATTCGGTTTCCACTGAGCGCCTGTAGAGCTTTGGGAAACTCGGCCAACTTATTTTCTCCTAGTTTCTGATCTCCCCTCAATTCCAGCAAATGGAAGCTTCAAATCACATCTTTTTTTACCTCGCAGACCCGGAGATCCGACGATGGTTTCATCGAAAGTGAAATTTCTGATCCCTTAGGAATGTTCAGTTCACCGAATCGATCGTATGGCGTGTAGATTGATTTATGTGTATTTACATTTCCCTTTATAATGCTTTTTACAGCAACAAAGAGCCAAAACACGAATGACGAAGATTTTTTAAACAGTTTTTCAGCTTAGAGTTTGTGAAATTCTTTTTACGATTGACAGACTAATAGAAAAATAACCACAAGGTAGTAATCCAAGAACTTGAAGGTGAGCAAAAAATATGGAAACGAAGGGTGGTGGTGTTCGAAAAACTTGCGCCTCGTTTTAATTTCATTTTCAATTTAATTTTCAATTTTAGTTTACTATATCCGCTGAATTCTCTCACACTCTTCACCGATCTCCTTTCACACGATACGTAATGCGCGTTCGTTGTACTGTAGCCGCTTCATTTCATTTAACAAACTGATCGGGCAACCGCCGTTTGTTATCCTCCTGGTCAATTGGAGTTTGCTCGTTTTTAGTCGGGTTTATTGCTGATGACTAAAAAAATTCATGTCGATTCATTAATGAACTTTTGCCTCAATTGCAATGTCACCAATCAGATGACCAATTTATACAGTGTCAACGAATCAAACAAAATCACACCGTGCGTGGTGTTGATTATTTTAAACGAGTTTGTACTTCGTCCTGCACCAGTGCATGCTTGTACTTGTTAGATGATTAGAGTTAACTTTAATTCATAAAATTTTCCAGCAAACGTTTTTTCTGCAAACACTGTTCCAATCAAGGATTAAACGTTACCTGCATAATTATATCAAATTCAATCACGTATAATATACCTGCGGTGATATAATTTCCTAAGATAAAGACACGCAATAAGCCGGTTCCCATCAAACCTCCGAGGCAAAGGAAGAGGAAGTAGGAAATACGCGGTAGAGTATCAGGAAGTTGGAGGAAAATTTTTTATTCTTCGTGCATGCTGCAGAGTAACTTTTAAAGCCGGAAAATCAGATAGAATGCGGTACGGTTTATTCGAGGTGCATGCAGCGGGTGAGAAATAAAGAATTTTGCAGATTCGTGTGGAAGGCGCAAATCGACTGTACGAGGTTTGAAAAAGAAACAGTCTATGTAAGTTGGTGTATAAAACTGCAGATTACACACATTTGACTGCATTGTGGGGCCGTCAACCACAATAATGGCACCTCGCCACCGCCACAGCCACTGCCACTACCGAACCTCGCGATTCAGCGAACCTCGAATTTGCAAGAGCAAACATTTCCCTAATGCACGCTAACCTGACCGCAACCGGTCACCCGTACGAGACCTGGCCATGGAAATAACGAAGTATCTATACCCTGTCTCTGCAGGGTGGACTGTCCGATTCGGAGGGCGCGGGGATTCCCGGTCACGCCGCTCGCAGCCAGCGTGAATATTTCATCCCCCGGAAATGTACCGTAACAACTTCCATACTCCGGTGCTATTGAGAAATTTTAGGGCAGCGGGAAATTAACGGGACGATAAAACGATCGGGGGGAAACGATATCATCTTCATTTGGAATTATACTCAGCTTTGGATTTTATTCCAGGCTGCAATAATTGCTTGCTCACGTATTCATTGGCGAGATGTCCGTTTGCTTTTTTTGAAATCCACAGTTTTAGGGTGAAAATCCATTTTACGACGCAATTACGCGTGTGCAGGACTCGACTAATTCAATTTTTACTCTGAAAAAAAATTCATAAAACAACAAAATACCGACAAATGGATCATTCTACTCAAAAAACCATAACTTAATGAATTTTAAATATTTCGAGTTGAAAATCGACGGAGTAACTCACAAGACACAGATATTTAAAAAAAATATGGACTTACCACGCGTTGAAAAAATATATTTCTGAGAGCCAGTGAATTTTAATTTTTGAAAATAGAATGAATTTCTTATTTTTACCATATTTCATTATTTATTTCGGATCAAGTCTGATTATTTTGGATATTTTGAGGATGAGGATAACGTGGGGTCTATTATCTACGTGTCGGGTATTCGTACCTAACATATACTGTGTGCTGACCACAGACTAAAGTGGCGCCAAGTTTATAGTTCCGTTGAATTTTTACGATTTAATTAATTCATGTTTTAATGTCATCTATAGGGAAAGTATATTGGGTTTATGGAACCATATCTTAGAGAGTACAAACGTTGACAATCAAAGTCATAAGAAAAATGCGTGAACATAATTTTAACTGCTGATTGATAATTTTTCGTTTTCTATCAGGACGTATAATATTTCGTAAGAATATTCAAACGATTTTTATAAACTTGGTGGCCAGGACCGGGCACGTTTCCAAAATAACAATAACCCGTGAAACGCGATAAGTTAACTAAACAATTCGCACGTCGTAGCCGGAGACAGTATATTTCTCTTGATTTGAAATCCGTCGGTAAATTTCTACTCAGAAATTCCACGCGTTTGCTGGAGGGCACAAATCAGGGTTGTCTAATAAGGTCGTCGGGGTGTAAGCCTGAGCGATGAGCTTTTGGGGAAGGTTGGGCAACTGGATATAGCCTCGTCGTCCTGGCGCTTCTGACTGAGGGATGGGAGCCGAGAAAGAGCCTTCGGGGGTCGGAAAAAGGGGGACGAAGCTCCGGGGACGTCGCAGAGTGCAGAACACGCGGGAGTCAATCCACTTATTGGAATGTCCTCCCGTCTCGTCTTCGCGTTGCTATCGCCTTCCAAGTTCGGAGCTTATTCCGTTCGATTTGTATTGTCGTCGAGAGCATCGCGCTGTCCTGCCACCGAGATTTTCGTGCCATGAGAAGCTGAACGAGCCGCGTCTCCGCATTCTTGGCTTGGCCAATTCCTTCTTGGTGCACTGTCCAATTCACAAACGCGCATTACCTTGCCCCTCGACCATTGTCGAGTGAGACTAGCTAGTTACCTCAGGTCTTGCAGGTATCTTACTCGATCGCCGGCTGAAGATCCACGGATGGTGTATGATACGTTTGCGGAAGAGGATTTGACCTTTTCGCTTAACTCCTCTTCTTCCATTTTCTTTTATTTTCAGTTTTATCGGTTGTCATATTTCTTTTTCCACCTTCCTACTTCTTCCCAGTTCTGCAGAGCATCCTGCGTTGATCTCACTTGAACGAACTTGAAAGCTCCAGATCGTAGTTCCTTTGGGTCGAGGAAAACTTTGCCGAGTATCGGGGAAAGCTGCCGGATAGTGGCGGGAAAGTTTCAAGTGAGATAGGTGAAAATCAATCGATGCGAAATATTTCTGACACTGCCCGCGCCACTTCAATTTTTTGTAAAAAGAATCGTGACGTGCCGCTCGACCCATTGACAATAACAGTTTTTTTTTCAACGTGTGAAACTAAAACGACCCATTCTGTATGGGTATACAGAAAGAACCATGCTAAGGTATTGCGTGAATTCCCTGTCTATACGCCATTGATTGGGTCTCATAAATTTCATGTATCGCGTAAACATTTGATCATAATCTCAACTATGCACGTAGCTTTTACGTCAACCGTTCATGGATATAGATACGGACAGCAAGGCGTCACGTGAACTATGAAACGGTTGAGTCAATATTGCTTCGAGAAAACTCTACGAAAGTGTAATCCAACGGTGAGAAATGAAATGGAGATATACGTGGTGTGCGCATCGTTTTCAATCATGTAAAAGTGATCGCGTGTTTTCACATTCTCAGCTTTCTAAGGTAGACAATTTTGACGCAGTTATTATGAAGGATAAATATGTTAGAAACTTGGATGGTGGTTGAAGAGAAACACCGCCTGCTGGACTTATTTTCATAGTTCCGTATTATATTTCACTTTCGAAGAATTACGACCGTGGCATCTAGCCGCAGTGGAGGCTTTGTGTTCCTCGTGGTATCTTCCGAAGCGGTACTCGAAGAACATAGGCGAATTAAAAAATATCGCGAGAGCTCTTAAAGTAAGTGACGATAAAAAGTAATGAAAGTAGTAAAAGCTCCGCTAGGCTCCGGGGGACGCTTCAACGTTTCTATAGAGGGAACGTCACCTCGGGGCTTGACCAGAGAGATTGAACCCTCTTTTCTCGGCAGGCTTTCGTTCCCTATGTGACGATAGTACAGTGGCCAACTTCATAGACGTGGCACCGGTGGCAGTAGCAGTTTCCTACCTTGTAGACACAACCGCCAACGACTTTATCTCGCGGACAATGTAATAACCATTCCTGAGAAAAGCAAAGAAATCACCGTGAACAAACGATTGCAACGACGACTCTAACGCCGTTCTCGGTAAAATAAAATGCTTCTGGGTCTCTTTCTCTTTTACAGTGTAATCTACGCCGGAACGAATCTTGAGGATTTCAGGATATATTATTCTGAATTTTCAATCTAGTCGTGAGATTTTTCCGAGAACAGGTAAGAGTCTAACCGAAGAACAAGTCAATCTGTTATCGACATTACATTTCGTTACTCGGTCATACGTACAAACCTGTGACCTGCGATGAAAGACCAATATCTTATGCTCTCCGCGAGTACGTCACATTGAAAAATATAAAATAAGGAAATACGTTTGCCTAACCCATATCAAAGCCTGTGGTAAATCCAGTTCACCAATTTTTAATCCAGGATATGCCAAATTTCGTGAAAACAGTGGTAATCTCTGTAGACACAATCATGACAATAAAAAAAAATCAATTCCTCGGAATTGCTATCTTTGTACCTCTTTTACTTGTAAAATAAAACCCTGTAGTGATAAAACGAATTTGAATGAACTTTTGATTCGTTCAGGGTGCGATAAGTACCTTGCTCAAGGTTCGGCCAACCAGAGAGCTTCATTGATAATTCTTCGACTAATTTAAACCGCCGGTGTAGTGTGGCGGTGGTCGAGAGTGCGGAAAAGAAAAAGTAACAAAGCGACGACGGCTCACTCGCACATATATTTCTGGTAAAAACTATCGCAGCATAAAGCGGATGCGGACGCGGATACGGAGGCGGAGGCCGGGAGACCACCAGGGGTGGTAATCTTCCGGCTGGTATTTTATGTGTGTCCTGTGACCGAGGATCCCTCCGTGTCACAGGAATATCTACCAGGATCTCATACAGCCTTGTACAGGCTGGACAAAAAGAACCGGACCTTTACTTGCTTTCGCGTTTTCATCTGAACAACTTTTGGCGTCCATTCATTTCACTTCACTAAGGCTAAGGTTAATTACTGATCTCCATTAACGGATACGTGGCAGCAGTCCCGCAGCAACATGGGATGAATGTATAAGTGATTGAAGATCGCAGAGAATTTGTACAGCACCGAACTTCCTGCCAAACTCACTGGAGAATACTTCTCGATATTTTCGTAAGATGTAGAATGTTAAATTGATATTTCGACCCAATAACTTACTAAATGAATGAACTTTGTTCGAGTGATGAATTTATGGTACCAGATTGCCAGGTTCACTTTATGTTACTTTCCGAAACTCAGCTCAGCTGATCGGACGGTTCAAACTGTTACGATCTTCTCCAATATGCTTTAGTTCTCAATTAATACAATTCAGCATCTTCAATGATGAGAATCATCAAGGTTAACATTAGGGATATCAACTTTCAGAAAATTTTAAATGGTTTTAATATAATAGGTATCAGACATCGTTGCATTTAGCGTCGAACGTTGCATTTAGCTCGAGGCTTGCGTTGAGTTATGTACATCTTTGCGTTCACAACCTAGTGTTCGATGGCACTGCTCATGGGTGAAAGCTCGAACCCTCCAGCTTTCCAAGCGGGTTTATCTATTCAAATAATTACACTTCGTATTAGCACTAATAAACCAGCTATTCGTATATACATGCTTACGTGTATAGTTGTATACGTGCGCATATTTAGCACAGTCCTACTCCACCGGGGTTGGTACATAACCGCATTGGCGTCTGGCGATAAATTAACGTTTGCTCTCATGCAAGTAGCTGAAGACGCGCGAGCAATGTACGTCATAGGGGCAACAGACTAGTGCGTATTACACATTGTCGTGATGGCGAGCTGCATAATACTTTACGTTGAATTGCGTGACTCGTTATCATCCTGCAAACGTTCGTCGTTAAGTTTTTGAATTTTATTTTCTTATTTTCTTATTTATTCTCTCAATATCTGACCATCGGATGATACCTACCTTTGGTGTCAATGTGCAGGTACTTGCTTATTACGTGTATATAGTATAATATATATGCATATCTATGTGGAGTAATACTCTTTCTCACAATTTGCATTCGTGACCTCGCGTGGCTCTTCATGAAACGAACCTCGAACAATATTTGCGAACGGATGGTAAACATGTTTGAACAAACGACGAAAGATCGATATCTTCAACTGGGGCAGATTTCGTTGTAACACATCGATCGGTATCATGAAATGTTAACATTCACAGAATACAACTCGTTATCGAGAAATCACCACCGTAAAAAAAAAAAAAATCTCGACAGTACGAGGGATAATTTTCTTGGAAAGCTCATCACGAAACCCTCGAGTTGTTGCCAGTCGAATCTGCCTGCATGCCGTGGGAAAAAACAAATATATGAAAAACTTTGGAATAATTTAAATTGAAAATTTTTAAACTTATCGACATGCTTCAGATAGTGACTAATTGTTTAACGAAGCAATGGGAAATGTTGGCTGTTTTTAAGGTGGGCATATAACTTGGTGGTGCATAGAACTCGGTTCTCCGTGCCAGGCATACAAAGGTTTACGAATTTTAAACCAAACGAACTATGATGGGCTGCGAGATCGCCGTTGCGCTAAACATTTACTGCATGATAGGCAAAATTTATGTCCATTGCGATACATGTACGTTTTATTAGCTTTTTACACGTGGATTGGTTATGTTTTGCGCCACCTCTCCTCGTTAATCTTTCGAGTATCGTGAGGATAGAGTTTGTATTTGCTAGACGAGCAGAGGTGAGCCTGCAATGTATACAACGTAGGCACGCGATGGCCTATCTACCCCATGTTTTAGCTTTCACCCTTCAGACCTGACACTTTCTTTCTTTCTTGCCTTTCTTTCCACTTTTCATCCTTGACTCATTCTTCCGAACGTTTCTCCCATTATTCGCATGTCCTGTGTGTCGTGCGCTTTTCACCCTCTCATTCTTCTCTTTCTCCGTCACGATTTTCGTCTCTCAAATATCTTGAAAATAAATTAGGAACGAGTAACGAATGTAAGATCTAATAAATACTAAAATTTGCCTCTAGACAGTCGTCACTGACTCTCATTTTGACACCTTTATCAATCGTACTCGGGGTCAAATTAAGGGGTCATTGCGGTTTGCTTACCAGTTTCATATCTTCGCATTTCTACCAATTCATTCAAGTCTATTGTTTATACCTCTCGTAGTTTGAAAATCCTCAAAATATTTGCTTTCAAAGTCCTAGAACCATTCAAGAATCGAACATCTTAAGCAAGGCTAGTGACGAGACGGCTAATCTGCAAAGAGGTTTAATGACGGTTTCACATAATTTCATCTTGGAAGGGCGATGATCGCTCGGTGTCTGCACCATCAATTTTATTTTTTCATAACTTTTCTGGAGCGTGGAAAAGCGTGACAGAACTTCTCCGCTCGATTTACTTTGTTTTTGTTGTCTTGGAAATTCGTTCGACGTTTCCCTTCCCGGCGATCCTCTTTGGGCTGCTGGCATCAAGTTCTCGAGCAATTCCGAGCTCCGATAATCCCCGTCAGCATTCCGCAGTTCCAAACTCCATGGGTCGTAGATAGTTATTTTCTTATTTATGCGACGTGCACTGGCTATTCCCTTTGCACAACGACGCTTATAACTTGTTTGTTAACACGTTTTGGTATCTGGCTTTCACCGTGAAATATAAAGGTGACGAATTTATGAGAATTCTATTACTCATTGGCCTCCCTTTGGTCTCACGGAAATGAGGGGCTTCTGTGTCTCTCTCACGTGTGGTTTTGACTTACAACGCGTAGAAAAGTCACTTCGGAAGCCTGATCAGATTCGCACGCACGTGGGAAATTCATACAAAAGTTTTTCATGAGTACTTCATGCTGATCTTGCTTGTTACAATTTACCCATGCAGATAGTGGGAACTGTTTTTAATCTAGCTTCTGAACATTCAATGTTCCTTGTGGTCACTTCTTGATATTTCACTACGATTTATCAGATTATTTCAAATATATTTGCTCGTTTCGTGTTTTTACCAGGTGCCGGTTGAAGTTCCAAATGTTCAAAGTTCAGACAGACCATTAAACAGAATGATCAAAACTCTGAACATTACCGACCTTCACATATGCTATGAAGCATTTCTCACATTCACCGTGAAGCTTTTACCACGTCCATGTGTGCAGATTGGTAGCGTGAGGAGTTTTGACCATTTGAAATTTTCACCCATTCGAGTTTTGACCATTTGGGGCTTTGACCTTTCGGGACTTTGACCCGCACCATTAGATATCGTGAACGTAGAATATTTGGCTTCTATGAAATGGTATTCATGATCATATTTCAATATGAAATTCATCATACCTAGAGTAGAGCTCTCTTCGGACGATTAATTCTTCATTACGCAACTTCTTTTCCAATATTTATATTCACTTTTTACGCTTTTGCACGATACGTTATTATTTTCCAAGGAACAGAGCCAGAGATTTGATATCTGTATGCCATTTCACTCCGTCATAAGGAATATATGTGTTCCGTTCGAGAGACACAGGATTTTCGAACCTTTTCGTGAGACAACGACGTCTGCAGTATGCATGGGACATTCTCGAATACATAAATTCAGTGCGAATGGTGCGTCTGAATCTACTACTTTTTTTACTCTTCAGCCGTACATAGTTTCAGAGTATAAAGAGAATGGGTTGGGACCGGGTGACTGGATCGTGTTACGTTCAAAAAACGGAAGCGGGAGACGCAAGAAAAAAGACCAAATGACGTGAATCGAATGGAATCGAGGGAGCATACTAGACGATGCGTTTACGCGAACACGGACCGGATGTTGGGCACTGTGAGTGTGGGAGCTCGTATCGATCTAAACCTACTTTAAACTGGATTTCGGAAAGCCATCAGCGAGACGACAGCGCTATGATGGATTTAGTCGACCTTCTACCCGCCGTACGCCGTGCTGCTGTATCCAGCCCCCGTATCTATAACACCCGAATCCATTTCGGTATTAGATTTCTTTGCATTGCGTTGAGCCACGCCACCGGTGGCCTTACATCCACAATGCATGTATAGGGATGAGAATTTAATGAGAAAACGAGAAACTCTATTTATTTTCTAAATCATACCTGTCCTGAGATAGAAATTGTCCAGAACATTGAATCCTAACGATCGAATACGGAGTCCAAAGAATTTTCTCAAGCGACAACACGACTCATATAGACACGAGCAGCTGCCCTGTGCTGCCGAAGAGGGTGAAAAGCACTGCCGTCAAAAGAAGAAATGTTGCCGACGATGAGTCCACGCGAAGCGGAACGGAGGAAATCGCTGAACGATCAATCAACGCGGGGCATTAGATGATGCGGAATGAACATAGTGTGAGGGATTTTAGCAAGATGACTGACTTCTTTGTGCTCCACTCAGACACAGATATAAAACCTTCACCAAGCTGAGGATCGACCCTGATTGAATTCTCGTACCAATCACCGATGACCAACATGCACGTGTATGTCTTCCGACGGTGTGGAAATGAAAAAACGTCTATTCACCTTCACATGCGACATATTTATCGTTCCGTATGACAGTCGACTAGTCTAGTAACAAGGGAAAACTCCCTCGAGAGCAGAAAAATCAAGGAGAATCGTGACGAGTGTAGCGTAAAATATTTACACGCCGACGACAATCCATCAGCCACCCTCCCCCCCCCCCCCCCCCCCAACCTATCCGAGAACTACCCGACCTACCCAACCTCCGCTCGCTTCACGCCTCTGCAACCTTCACACCTCGTAGAACAGAGTGGAGTGCTCTTCATTTCTTGCCACCCACCACAAACATGTACCACCTACGGCTGAGTCTCTGGTATAACGACGCCAAACAGTCGTCGTGGATTACAGATGTTGGTGCAGCGCTGTGTGAATGAGCTTACGTTGAGAGTATTTCATGATGCGTCATCAGCTAAATTTTCTTTACTTTCTGCTTTCGAAGCCGGGTCAACGCGGCAGGAACCCAGTCTCGAAACTTTCTCTTCTTTCTTGAAAAAAGCTCGAGCATAGAGAAACCTCCTCAATCCCCGTTGAGTGTTTCCTGTTCCACTTTTTTTTTTTTTTTTTTGTTTTTCCGTTCCGTTGAATCGTCGTTCTGACTTCTGCACCTGACGAGAAAGCGTCGTGTAAATCTCTCAGGGTTGTTTAAAATATTTAGGCTCCTACTGCAACGTGATATTTCAGCCCCAGGCTAGAAACTAGCGTTGGATGGCACTGCAAGCTCCCCTAGGAGTCTGAACAACTTTCTACTCATGTCTACCTCTAGTCTCTAGTCGTTCATAATTCCTATCCTGGACATGGATCTCCGGTATTAGATACGTGCAGCTGATTTTAATCGAAGCGTTCTAATAATCCATGATCGCGGGCACCGTGTTCCGCTTTAGCTGCAGCGGTGATCGAAATCTAAGTAATCCGGACAGGTGAACCTGCAGCTTAACTGAATGAAGCCGTTCGTTCTAGGCACTCACCAATCCGACAATGCTTAATTGCGAAAGTACACGTAGAACGCAGAACGTTATACCAGCGGTGCACGATGAACGCAGCGCTTTATCTACTGCTGTATCAAGTTGCGCAGTCTTCCACATTCATTTCTCGTCGCAACCGATAAGCCGCAGCAGGCGCCTTCATGTCGTAATATACCGTAAATGTGTTCAACGTGAGCTGTGGAAATGCCACGGTGTGTTCAGTGACGAGGAGTGTAGTTTAAGTCCTGACGGAGTAATTTTGAGCACTAACTACACGAATTTGATTTTGACAATATGCGCAGTCCTCACACGACACTCCCAAGATCGTATATTTTTTTTTGGAATACCGTTTACTGTAAGACTCATCATAGTGCTGCTTCGCAAAAAACCGCTGTACGTTTACAAAAATCGTTCATCTTCCGGTCTTGCACGGTTCCGTTAATGTCGGGTTCAATCACCTTTGAATGGTAGGTACATGATCCATGGGTCCATGGTGTATACGCTGCTTTTAGGGCCTCGTGGCGCTACCTGTTGGCCCGTCGGAACGTTACCGATTGATTTATGATGGCCAAGCTACGTCTAGACGTCAGAAACGCCCTCGACGCCTGGTCCTGTCAGGCTGTGTCACGGATATTGGCGGTACAATACCGCTTTGCATATCATGTGAAACCTGGTACGTAGATTCCATCTCGGGCTAATTCCTCCGCACAGAACCGAAAAGTATTTTTCTAACACGTGCATGATTTCTGAGTTTTTTGAACCTGTAAGCGGTCTTAAGGTGACTTTTTTTGATCCGCTTGAAAAAAGCCAGCTATAATACTTCAATGAGCGGACAAAAATGAAATTTCATTGCCTGCGTTTTAAAAAGTTAGCAAAAACAAACGTATGTCGGCATATGCGTGTATGTGAGTCACCTTAGTGCTGCTTATAGGCACCAAAAACGCAGAAATCAATACATGCGTTACAAAAAATATGATGGACTTTTTGACCTTGTGTGATTGCAAAACTCGTCTTCGGTTTCTGTGAGCTCACCTTCGACTCGTACTGCAAGCTCGACACTCGGTCTGAAAAGGCCCACTTTATGCATTTGGTAGACAATACACTATTCTGCACCGGGGACCACCGAAAGCTGACATTTTTCAAGGGGGTGGTAATTACGGAGGGGAAATATTTACGCCTACAGACCACAGCGTAACAATGGTAATTTCGTATGATGGGTGTCGTAAATTTTGACCCCCTTTCACAGTCCGGCCGAGTCCGCGCGGCTTGATCGTTATGATTACATTCAGCAATTACTATTGTAACCAATGTTTCGATGGAATAATTTGAATTTATATGTAAATTGAATATAATGGCCGGCGCGCAGAAGTACAGATAGCTCTGCGACCAGCCGGTACCCGGTTCCCTCTCTCCGACAACGTGATTAACGAGCATCCTCGGTAATAATTTAAAGTTCCTACGAAGTGCAGGCTACGGGGAAGCTTTTGAATCGGACGCTGTAATCGTCGCAGTCTCGCCTTCATGCTTCAACTCACTGACGAGCTGCAGAACGAAAAGCGCAGAGCTCCAATAGCGCCCGTTTGGAGTGCTGCAATCGATCGCTGCATTTTTTACTGACGTGATTTAAACTGACGAACATTTGACGTTATACAAACATACGGAACTCATCCCATCGGTTTCCACAACCGAACTTTAACAAGGTTTAAAATTATAAATGGAAACGAATTTATCGAGACTTTGTGTATTCATATATGGTTGTACTCTGTTATGCATGTCTTTGTCAGACATCACTCAACCATCTATCGTTTCGTTATATTATTAGAGTATTCACAATGCAAGTTATTCGTGAAAGTACAAGTAATTAATATTGCAGGAGTAGTAACTTCAGAATCTCGAATCTTGTGAAGAGTCTCAACTTTCATTTGTAATTCTTGTATTTTTCTCAATCTCGTGGACAGTACATGATACATGTACCTATACCACCCAGAGTTGGGTACATTGTATCACAGTATTACCTAAAAGTAGGTACTAATTTCATGATAGTTTTGAGGTCAGTCGAGGATTTCAGTAAACCGAATAAGCGTTAGCCGCTGAAAATTTCGTTCCATATTTTTATCTGTGACCTCTGATCCACATTTACTATCAACCTTGCGAAAAGTGTAGTCTGCGAAAGGATGTAGCTTTGAGAAATTGTATAACCCCGATATAATACAACAACCTGAGAAAATGATTAATTGAATTCTAAATCAATTAACAAGTTCATTCCTTCCATTGGACATTTGGTCCATCTCTGTAACTCGACGTGACCTGCCTCCCCCACTGAATTCAGCAAAGCCGACATTGTGCTGGGCTGCCCACTGGTCAGGGATCTATCTTGTTTCGTCGCCCGTCTGAATTCATCTCGGCGAGGTTGAGCAACGGCAAAGCCAGGGAGCAAAGTCCTGCCCAGATGGTGATGGGTTGTCAGCCCGAACGAGCTGCACCACGTTAGGCTCAACGCTCCCGGTTGTGGGTGTATTCGTGGCGATGCCACGAGCTAGACGTAGGTGGGTACCGACTACGTGCGGGCACTAGAGGGCATGTGGAGGGGGGCTGCCGCGGCCTGGTTAATTACTCACTCCCGTCCAGCTTCTGTCCTATCCCGGTTGCCCTCGGGCCTCTCCCGTCCGAGCCTGATGGATCACCCGGTTCACCCGCCACCCACAGAATGGCCAACAATAGGTTTTTGTTTCTTTTTTCCTCTGCCTTTTTTTTATTGGGAATAGTCGGGCCGGATAGAAGGTCGGCCAGAACAGAACGTTTGGCGCTACAGCAGAGCGCACGGGGTGTAGAAGCGCCTTCAATCGCTTCCCTCGAAACGTCCTTTTTCCTCTCTCATTCCGTTCGATTTGATTCGTCCCATTGTCATCCGGTTGTTCTTCAGCTGTCAGGTTCTCTAATCCACTATCTCGAAAGAATAGGAACGACAAGCTGGGAGTGGTGCTTGTTCTTGATGATATTGACGATTACTTGCGCTGCAGTATCATCGCTGATTCTGTCCCCTAGCGACATGGACTTCGTGGACTTGTGACACCACTTGATTTTTCTACCGTGGTATATCACTTTTTTTTTGTTCCGTTGATGCATAGAACAGGAGGCATCGGTGAGAAAAGGGAGAAAGAGAGAAAACTTTTTTACAATCGTTCCCTGAGGAAATCAATATGGTAATACACAGCCTTAAGTAATGAGAGCCCTTCTAAGCAAAGATGCCATTCCGGGATAAAGAGAGAATCGGCGTTAAAGACAACGAACAAGACAGCAGGAGCTGGTTGTGATGGAGGCCGAGGGTGATCAATCTTCGACACGAAGCGCTTGGGTCCCGGTGTTCGACCCATTGTACGCCTTACCTATCCTCCCCCAAGCCGAGTCCCATTCGCCGCATCATTCTTCGGCCTCTGTATATAGCGACAAGATCACCGGTTCAACTCCTCCAGGCTCAAGCGGAAGAGTGTCGCTTCGTCTTGGGAATTCTCGAAACTCGATCTTATTGATCTTGAGCACGGTATCGCCATGGAGACTCTTCGAGGAGGCTATCAACCGTAACCGTAAAAATCGTCAGCAAAGAAGCAGAGTAGAGAGAAGAGTTCATCGTGGTCGGGCATCGGACCTCCTGTGAAACAAATGGCGGCGATCTGGTGAATCACGTTCCAATTGGTACCAACTTCAGCCCTCCACTTTAGTGGGATATAGCAGCAAACTTGTAGCTTAAATCATAATTGAATTTATCTCTGGGACTTGGACGGTTACTGCTAGATGTGGGTTGCTAATAGTAGGCAGGGTACCTTGTTGCCGTGATGGCGAGCTCGCGGTAGTTTCGGGCTTTCTCGTAAGACCAAGGGGTCTCGCTTATTATAATGGGCACAAAATTTGCATAATGAATACATATGCAAGCAACTAGCAAGCAAGAGGCTGCTCGACCTGGCCGTACTCTTGAGAGTTAGTTTCTGAACTCCTGGGCATCTTCGTTGTTAGTTGTTCCATGCTAGCAGGATCTGAGCCAGTGTCGCGGTATAACTGGACTTGAAATTATTCTCTCCTGCGTGTTCTTCAGTGTCCACGTCTCCACCAGTTGACTGTAGAGCAATAAACCACCGGTGAAGATTATTTTCCCATATTCTGGTATATCAGCGGCATAATTATTGCTGAGAAGTTGATGTGAATAGACGAGTTGCATTAAAAATACCCACGTGGATTTTTATTATGCTCAAAGTCGTTCAATCAAGATCCTTTGAGGATCTCAACAACCGCGTCAAGTTATCATCACGGAAATGGTTCAAACGGTGTTTTTTTTTATTCGCGAGTCTGTTCCTCAAGTTGCTCGTCCAACAAAAGTCCGTTTGTTATGTTCACTGGGAAATGTGAATCCGTTGAGCGTGATACTCACTTGAAACGTTTTGAGGATGGAGTGACGTGGTCTCAAAAAAATTAGGGCGTATAATATGAAAATGGCTTTAACGAAGCGATGTTAGTTTAATTGTCAGAGTTTCTTTCTTTGCACGAACTTCATTATAGCGTGACTATACTGAATGCTAACCGTCGAAAGGTGAGTTCTATTGTCAAAATTGCGTGTTCAATGAAGATCTTAATTTCAGAGTTAAGGATGTATGCTGAAATTGTATAGCAATACCTTTGAATTAATACCAGCTTCTAAGAACGGAAAATCTCAGATAGTATCTAGGATCCGTTGGTTTTTTTTGTTCCTCCTTGTCTTTTCAAACTCTACTATAGGTTTTTACAGTACTTTCTAGTTGTACCAACGTATTCCACTTGTTCACAAATCTTGCACACCCCGTCCACTTCCAAGAGCTGAAATCTCTATTCTCCGGCCTTCCAATTATCACGTGTACTCGTTCAAAGGTACGCGATGGCCTTCATTTACTTTCGTTCGGTTGAGTTGACAAAGTGAGGGCTTAACGAGCAGAATGAATGAGGGGCTGAGAGTTAACGAATTGAATAAGAGTCAAGGCAGATTTTCACGATTTCGTTAAAATCGTTTACGAAATCCTTCGATACTCTCGGCACCATTTACCTTCCATTCTAAAATACGATCCTTTGACGAGGGTATATTAATCGGTGAAATTATCGTTTCCTGTACCACATCTTAGGTTATCTTTTTTTACGACGCTTCACGAGGGTTATAACTTCGCGAAGTTGAATCAAAGTACGCATTTCGATTTCTAATCGAGCGAACCCTTGCATCCGCACTTTATTCCAAAATACTGCTAAAAGTGGCATAGCAGATTGTCGAAAGCCAGCGAAAATACTAAGCTTTGGTATGGATCTTCTGCTCATGGGCCCAACAAGTTCTGATTCGTTTCATTGACGGAAGCAGACGAGACGATGTTGCCTAAAGAACAAAACTTTGTCACGATGTGAGCTGACGTTACTCGAGTTCGAGGCTTACATTAACGACGTTGTGGTTTTAATGGAAACTCTGAGGTGTCTGTCCCGCGAAACTATCCTCAGAGAAATGGCAGTCATCACGTTGGTGTAATCGTGCTCTGGAGCAAATACGAGAAAGTTTTCGTCCCAGAAAGTGAGTCAGTTAGTAACCATTTGGGGTAAACTTCGCAGGCACGCACACCATTGCGAAATAGTAAATTACTCGTGTCACACACTCGGTTCCCGTTCATTACGTCCAATCCAACGAGCAGGAAGAAAGGATGCTATTCCCCTCATGTACCACCCCACGTGTTTCGTACTCACATGGTTTTATCCCTCGTAGACCGGCTGGCGTTCTCACCTGTGTATTTTATCAGTAAAGATACGATAAACTTGTAAGGTACAGTGCCATGTGCACATTGTTTCACTATCTCGCTCATCTTATCCTGCAAAGTTTTGAACCACAACATTTTAGGAGGGTTTAGAAGATACTGCCCAACAACAGGCTCGCATTGCCGAGCGTAAGCAGAGGCTCCATTCTGGGGCAACACAGTGTGACGTCCATTGTGCGAAAGTTAGCATTGGTGGATTGTTCGGAGTGGCATTTCCATGCAAAGCCATTCTGCGGACGGAGGAACCTGCAGACGGAGAAACGAACCCGCCAGCGTTATCCCGCAGGCCACAAGGCTTGTTCTGCGTCCTGATCGCTTGTAACTGCTCCATTTTACGTCCCATTCCTTCCACGTCCGCAAACGGATAGCGTGCCCGTGAGATTCATGCACTTGTATGTAAATCACTTGTCTACATCTGTACAAGGAAATAGCCGCAAGTATTGCTTGCACATCCTCTGTACTCTAGGCTCTTGCGACATTGTTCCCTGTGTACGTCATAGCATTCATGCGGGATTATAATAACCTTAAAATCGATCGACAAGATCTATCATTCTGAAGACATCGACTTTGGTTAGCGCTGGTGAAGTACGGAGTGCAGAAATGCAAACGAGTTATCGTAAATCTATGGCTGAGCAGCGAAGGAAAAATGATGGGAAGGTCCGTGTATCACCTTGACGTTTTCTGGTTTATTAAAATATCGATGTCGATGGGAAAATTGCACCTCACCAGTGGGAGCACCAGGTCGCATAACATATAACTTCATGTGCGATATCTCTTTCGAGGCCCGGGTAGGCGTGCTGGTATAGGTAATGCATGGCATTGTATTTTGCGATTGCATTTTCAGGAACGCTCGGCTGCGCTTTGAATATAAAGTGCTTCTGGTCTGTCGGGTCTTCAGGACTCTCCGGGAGTTCCTCTGCACTTCCAACGAGCCACCCCCGATTACGCGAGGCAATAGGACCGATGACAGACTGCTGCTGCGGCTACCTGCAGCGTAGGTACTTGCCACGTACGAAAACGACCCTGTGAAGCCAGGAACCACTTTGTCGCATTCATCGCATGTTCAAACTCCTGGTTTTATCGGAATGCTGACTTGAAACTGCAGCAGGAATTGAGCAGAAAAAAAACTTTTCTCGTAGGACAAGAATTATTTTCCACTCAGAATAGCGCAATCGAATTGAACACCGATAGTGAAGTCGCACTGACAATTATGCAAGAAATTCTGTTTCGTTATACTACAGTTACTAGGAAATTTTAGGAAATAGTACATTATGTACAAGAGAATAAAGTCGAATACCGACTTTTATTCTTGTGTTACATGTTGGACCTTATTTCTGACTTAACTCTTGGCACATTGTTGCCTTGAAACAAGGACTTCATATATATCACAATATTGGGTGTAAAATCGAGAATACAGATTATTAATGAAAGAATTCATTCTCAAAAATGCATACAATTAGTATGTGGGCGTGGGTTGGAGGGCTGCAGGCTCTGGTGCTAGTATAGGGGGTGAAGCTTCCACCGGGGGGTGGGAAACTCACACCTAAAAATACACTTTGTTATAGAAAAAAAAAATTCGACAAAAAAAAACTTGACAGTACAATGAAAATAATTATCTGGCATTTATAGAATGAACGGTTGACAGCTGTGTCCTCTTTCTCACTTTTTCTCTTTTCAAACGTTGTGAAAATGCAAGACTTTTGCTCTCATAGTTATTTGTTTCTATTATTAAAAATAGTAGTGCACGTAACTATTTGTCATGTGATTGAATGTAGTCGTCAATATTACATTTGAGGTTTTGATCATATTATTGAATACATCGCTTTTTATCTAGTTGAAATTTTTTATCTTCTCAACATTTTCATCTCAATTCGATATCTTGAATTTTCAATACGAATTACCTGCATCTGCTGCTCGAATACAATTACGAGCGCTATAACTACTTGACAATTAGTGTTTGGTGAAATAATTATGGAGATGCGACGTCGGCGTCGGCGCGCCAGAATCGTCTGGAGTGCTTGTCCACTGTACTGCTGGTAACTGTAACGTTAGCTACGGTGAAGTAGAGCCGAGATTGCACGTCGGCGTGGATTACCATGTGGAAAATGATCCAATGCATGCGTTAATGTGGTCGTTGTCCGTATGGAAATGAGTGGTTTGATTACCAACAAATCACCCTGGGAATTGGACTTTCATCATCTCAATTTTTTTTTTTTTCATTCCTCTCTTACTCGTTTTTAAAGCCGATTCTTCTGGCTCTCGCTACACACAGTGATAAATTAATCGCCGATTTCCGACTATTACAATTTGGTATGCTTCCAAATCGTCGGGACACTTTTTGCGGCGGTGAATTTTAGCCAGGCGCATTTTTCATCCGTGCACCGTTGCCATGGTCCTCAAAAAGAGAATATTCATCTTCCCTGGAGGCGCTCGGCTCCCGCGATTGGCTCGCTTCCAAAAATATTATAAAATTCCCAATTACGCGGCATGGATTGCCCAGGCAAATTGCTCTCGTAGGCGCGGCCTCCGTTGCCTTCACGCTACTACCCTCGTTCTGCAACGTCGCCGTTTCATGCTTCGGAGTTCTAGACCAACGTAACGAAACGCGACGCGATGCGACACGACGCGGCCGTATCGTGCGGACGAAACGCAACTCGTCGATCCGAGAGAGTTTCCTCGGTAATCCATTAGCAAAATGCTATTGGGTAACTGCAGGTGAAGGTGCTATCTAGAGACGTCGACTACCTAGAGATCCTGCGCCTTTTAACCCTCTCGCCCTTTCGCTCTCTCGTTCGCAGTCTCGAGCCATCTAACGGGTCGATATCCCCTCTAATTAAGCACTGGGGGTACAATGACAAACCTATCTTGTAGCCGTGGGGAGGCAGGAGAGAGTAATTCGGTTAATCTAAGGCGGTCGTTGCGGCGTGACGCTCCACTAAATCACTCATTCGTGAATCGAGCTAGAAAGGCTGAAGGCCTGACTCCCTGCCTGCCTGCCTGCCTGCCTGGCGTCTGGAAGTTCCGAGCTGGCTCAAGATTATACGGCCTCCCGTCATCCCGAGAGCTGTAAAAGTTGGGCGAAAACCGTCCTCATGGGTCCGACACTCGGAGTACGCGCCAAGAAGCATAGCATTTCATGACCGCGATATATTCGAAGGATAATGCGGAGGGTGACAGCGTCGGATGTTGCCGGATTACAATACGGGATAAAATCGATTCCCCCACAATTTTGGTGTGAATAATGTCGTTTTTTTACAAATATATACTTAAATTATAAAAAGACCGATTTTCACTTTGGCGACGTACGAAGAATGGAAAAAATATACCTGTATAATATATATTTATGAAAAAATATACGTATTAAAGATGTATATCCACGTGAAAAAATATATAACACGCGAAAAATGTATGAGCACACATATTTTTTTACCCTTTATAAATTTGATGTATGCAACGCATATTTTTCCATGCGAGGATACAATGAATAGTAGAAGACAATCAGTAATTGTGGTATGATAAACGTATAAATTTCATCGATATATTACACAACATCAAAATTGATCCTTAACGAGCGAATTAATTGAATGTAAACTTTTGCGGATTACTTATCGACTTTGTTAAATTATTGAAATATTTTTAATTGAGACGTCGATCGGTAACTTGAATAATTGCATCCTTATACAGTGCGTAATGGTTAATTTATGAGTTATTAATAACCAGTATATCTGAAAAGTGATTAATGATGTAAAGTTTATTCGGACCCGGACAAATGTAGGCTTTATTTGATGTGTAACGAAGGATGAATTAATGTTTGCGTCATGGAAGTACAATGAATTTTGAAGACCGTACAAAAATCAATAGCTCAATCTTTTCGGAGTTACCGATGAGAACGAAATACTGTGAGAATTTTAACGGTGTTAGCAGAAAAATATTTCATTAAACTCAACGCATATATGAAGTAATGTATTTGTGTCATTTTTAAAATTCATTGATTTGTCATCTTCATGATTTATTCCGGACATGTTTTGTGGCTAATTAATAACCAGGTAGTCTAGTTGCCATTTCGATATGAATAAACATTTGGCGCATGCGACTGTAATAATATTGGTTGGATGATACGCATGCGGCGGTGAAATTTCCGCTGCTAATTTCGCCAAGACAACAAAGCGTGACGCGGTTCGTTTAGTTGCGAGAAACATTGAACCGGATTTGCGCTGTTTCGCATCTAAGCTCGGCCGCCATTGTACTGTATCATTACTCTGTAGACGGCTGACAACTGGTACAAGGCTCGAGGGGGTGTCAGGCACGTGTTGTAGATACATTACCACATGCCTAGCATTGTGGTCATTGATGAATCTCCGGGTAATCAAGGACTGCTGTACGTCGTCTCCTCCTTCTCGGTCTCAGATAGGCTTATCATTGTTACCACCTACATCCGCGCACTTAATTAGCCGTAGCATCGATCGACGACAGGATGATCACTCAACAAATTGCCTCTCGCATCTGCGTCGCTATTCGCTTGTAGAAGCTTATTGTGTCATACGTATGACTTATCCATCTATAATACAAGAGGATACTATCAATGCCGCGAGCTTTGTGATTTCCTGCACATCTGCAGGTTAATTTTAAACTATTTTAGATGATTTTCTAAAGAATTAAATATTTTTTATGTATACAAGGTACTGTAAAATAATCCCTAAATTGGAGATTCTGAATTGAGGGGTATGTCAGACAAATATATGGACGACGAAAGGTAAAACAGAGTCCTCGCTGTGAATGTTTTATTATACATTATTTGCACATTCAGTGAATGACGTGTTGGGATTCAGTGTGCCGTTCGGTTTATTGGAGAATTCTGTGTTCGAGCCTTGGAAGTATAAGAATAGAAGCGTTGAATGGGTAAAGATACAGGTGAAGAGATTTTGAACTGACGCCAAGCCGAACAGCCAGTCGTACGTTCCGCATCTCGAACAATTGGCAATTTGGTTCTTTTTTTTCTTCTTTTCCCTCCCCGACGCCGTACGATTCAAAGCCTATTCCCATCCCCTGAAATCTACGGTTGAAGTAACTTGATAACGGCGCGTCGCTTATAAAGAATTAAGGTGACCGTTCGAGCGAGCAGTACGATTGAATCCTTGAACGCGAGCGGTGCAGGCCTCACGTGACACAAGGAGGCCCCTTCTGCTGTCCTTTCGTTCGCCTCAGTGAACTGAGAAATAGAAGGAGAGCGAAGGAACGATGGAAAAGGAGGAAAAGGAAAAATGGGAAAAGAGAAAGAGAAAACGATAAGGGGGGGATGGGGGTGGAAAGGGGTTGAGAAAATGGTCAGCGCCTCTGTATTGACCCTGCCATGTCGGGGGGTCGCGCACGAATGCTCTGCTCGTCCGGCCGGATCGAAGGGGCCGATTAAGGCTAGAAGATACCTACCTTGGGAGGAAGTGTTATAAACGATTCTCATCAACCTTTTGATAAGCCTCACTTATTGAAATATTCCTCTTACTCGGTGGATTTTTTTTCCTTTCAATAAAACCATGCTCACCCTTAAGTGCCCAAACGGTCAGTTCTGAATTTCCACCGAGTCAGCAGTCTCTTTGAATACGTTTTTTACGTGATTTTTTCACAATTGCCTATAAGCGTAACGCATGTATCATTCAGACGAAGATTTATCTGCCATTTCCACCGAACAATCTCTGCACATCGTCGCATAAAATATCCGAAAACTAGAACATCCGTGAATCTCATATAGCTCTGCACATCTGCAATATACTTACTTGGGTAGCAAAGAGCCGCGTTTCCAGATGTAGGAATATCGGTGAGGGAGCTGAGGGATAACAGGCAGGAAGGAAAGCAGGAAGGAACGCAGGAAGGCACCAGGCGCCGCTTTTACTTCAATATATTATGGATATTCGTAAATTTTTAAACGATCTCGAGACCTCGAGTCACGTCCCTCCCCACGTGGCATTTGCCGTAGTGACTATTTTGGCCTCTTTAGTTCCTGAAAATTTCAACAACCATCATTGATTTTTTCGCAAGTGTCTATATGTGATCTTGCCTCACTTCTGACCTATGATCATTTGCTAGCTGATCAAAGGCTGTCAAATAATGTTGCCTAATGCAACGAATATACTGATGATACTGGCACACAATTTTTTATCACCAATATGGGTATTTTTCACAATATAACAACGCGTAGCGACCGTCACATCTGCAACAGAAGGGTACATGAGTATGTGGGACTCTTATAGAAAGAATCTGCACGCTTATTTTTCACACAACGGAATGAATCCTCCTCTAAATCCGGTGCAAATACGAACTAGCTTCTGGGAAAGCCAGAGCAAGACAGATACTCTCTACCGAATTTGCATCGAAGTACCATTTGCCACCTCAGCCGAGTCCTCGAAGACGAGGATGTGCAGCACGTTGTCGTTTCCGCGTCTAGTTGAATTTCCGCCACTGAATGTATTCGTCGGTAGCCGTTTCACGGGATTGAAATATGGACAAATTCTGTGACCGAAAACCGTGCATATTTCACAGCCTATACCCACCATTGATGAAAAATTTCAGGGCTTTCCAAACAGCCGCACGCGAACGGCGATATCTCGCATCGTATAACGTTAAAGACGTTGGGGATTCCCTAGATGCTTTCTACGTGTTTACGAGTTCCAGAATAATACTTCGGCTTCGTTTTGGAACTTTGAAGGTTATGGGATGCCGAAGATATATCTCGAATGCATTTTATCAAAAGATCGATACGCTGTAGGCTGCTGATTCGTGCAAGCTTTATGCGTGGTTTTCTGCATTAGGATGTACTCGTATCTAGCGTAATAATGGAAGACCTTTGGCTCCGTATCCTGCAGTTCAATATTCAGTAAGTTTGCTTCGTAAGTTTTCATTGATTCAGTGGGGGTGAGATGAACGTTAATATAATCTGAAACTAATACCCTATAATTTTTTTTTTTATCCGTAGCCCTTCATTATGTTCATAGATTTTTTCCGTTATTCACCCCTGCTTGCTTGGCTACGTAGGAATCGCCTCGAATTCTCTTATACCCCTGAATTACACCCACGCGGAATTATTTACTTTGGACTGGACGAATAACCCGGTATCACGCTTCACGATCGCATATCCGTAGCGTGTCTTTTTCTCGTTTAGAATTTGCTGCAATAAAATGGAACAGGAAAATGAATGAAAAAATAAATGAATGACCGAACAATGTGGCAAGTTACTTTGTGCACAGACAAAGATAAGCCAATCTTCAATTCAGAAAAATTTCCTTGATCATCAAGTGTAGTGTATAATTAGAGGCTTAATCAAAATTAAAAAAATACTGCTCACGGCAGGAAAAGATAATGAAGTTAGACTTACGGCCTGAAAGAATTTCCATTTCATGAGTTAAATTGAATAAACAAATCAATTACTTCCGGTTAGTAATTCGAAGCAGGTTGAGCGCATACTCCACTTTTTTTAAGCACAACAAAGTGCCGAGATGTTTAATGGAGTCCTAAAATGTCAGGACAGAAAAAAAGACATCAAAATAACGATAATGAGATGAAACGGGGTCAATTGAATTATTCATTAAAACGGGATGAGGTAAAAGTTGCCCGAAGTGAAGGATGATAAAAATTAACAGGTGATGGCAGGTCGAGCGACAGCCGCGTCTCTGCTAACCTGCATTAGCGTCACTCGCCCGACGAAAAATATATTCGCGCTTCGGTAACCGCGTATTCTTTGACCGTAGCAGAATTTAAATTTCGCAAATGAAATTTTAGCCGTTAAAAATCGCCAAAGAGTTCTTTAAACCGCATTAGACAGTGATATGAATCTTGTATTATTTTTCCACCAAATGTTTAAATTGTTAATTGCTAAAGTTAGTTCATTTGATTAAATGCAGTCGCTCTTGTAAAAGAGAGCGTGTCTGTTTTTGTTGCACTACCGTGGAATCCCTCCAAGTTCACGTGGCGGCGACTCATTGCCTGTCACTTTTAGCCACGAAATCTTAAGCGGTGCACCGCTGCAATATTTACACACCGTATTTCCGCGTGCTGCTAAATACTTTCTATGGGACTAAACAGCCATTGTGCCAGTCCGGAAATACTATTGTCGAAGCAACAGGTGCTGTGGGGGGTAATTATGAGACAGTGTTAAGCACATAATGATCTTTCTATAAGTTTAAACCCTAAGGGTAGCCCCGATTGTACAACTTTTGAATGGCCAGACTTGTTTCTGCAGAAAAACGCTCGCTTGCGTCGCAGCTGCGGTAAGAAAAAAAAAACATCTAGTTTATTCGATGGTAATGAGAAATTATTGCGACCCTCTAATCTTGCATTTTTTGCGACGAAACAACACCGGTGCACGCATAAAAAGTCTTGCGAGGTATATTTTTACTCGTAAATCAGCACCTGCACTCCACGACGGTCGTATTCGTATAAAAATTTAAAAAAGGGGAATATGGTAATGAAAAAAGGTAGATATTCGCATATTGCAGAGCCAGTGCTGTGAACGCAGTTTGAATAACTGCATCACCTCATTTCTTTCCTTCAACGGTAAAAGGTTCTAATATTCGAGAGTGAAGAGTGTTCAATCCAGCTGAGAAAGCTGAAGAAAAATGTCAAGACACCCTAGGGAAGGAAGTGACGCTATCTTTTAAACACAGACTTCATATAAATATTTTACGACTAGCCGTAAAGATAGGAGAACAGCCCTGGTTTTTCGTGCAGCTGCAGAGAGTGGCTGTAATAATGTATATCGCTCCTGAGATACTACGATGCTTTCATAAAGATTTTTCCCCACCGAAAATATTGTACATTTTCCTGCCTGCAGCGGCTGGCAGGCTGTACAGCAGAGCTACCCCCGAGGTATATGACCTACCCTCGACGTTATTATCATATGCGCTATGAGGCGTCGCACGAATTTTCATATTATACCACCGTGATCGTGAATTTTTTTTGCTACAAACTGACTTCCTCGGACGATCAGTATCCGAATGTTAACTTCGTCGAGGTCGTCAGCCGCGTGGAAAGCTTCGTCTAGCCGTGTACCAGGCGAAACTGCAGGTCTCTGCGAATTGCGATTCTCCCTCTATCGATCCGCAAGCTTTACGCGACTGGTGACTCCCTCTGAAGGCTTCGGCCGAAACCAACGTTGCCAGAGGTGCGCAACCGAAGCCCGATGCTTTGATAAAAGATTCCGGGTTGTGAAATGCAGATCACAAAGCTCCGTTTCCGTCGGTCCCGTTACTCAAAATTAATTTCCCTTTTCTTTTTTCGATTATAATTATAATAAAAACAGCTAAGTTCTGGCGAGGAGGAACCAATGGCTGAGATCTATTACAGACTGTATTTCAATATCTACAAATTCAATCACATTGCTAGTTAAGGTACAAGCAATTTCACAGCATTAAAGAACTTTGCAAAAATTTCTACTGTGGTGAAAACTGGCAAATTCATGCAAAACAAGTCACGCTGAATCACAATCACGCAGGTGGGAGCGGGGGCAGGTATTCTTGACACCGATCCGCGGGTTGGGAATCCCTGGGTAAGCAAGTTGAGAGCTTTTCTGTCGGATGGCGCTAGTGACAAGCCCGAAGGCTTGAACCG